>NC_140345.1:5877486-6477486 GCF_963514085.1 Chelon labrosus | reverse complement strand
AGGTGGATTATTTACACTGCAAGGAGATACACCGAAATCCAGGGCTCTAATTCTGTATTCAGGCGCTCTCATACTGTTGCAGAAAAGGAGATGCTCCAGTCAGACCTCAAACTAAAGAAAATGATGTGCACTATAAGGTGGGGATAATGGGGCAATTGAGTCTGTGTCATGTATTTATTTAAGGAACACTATGTTCCACTATGTGCCACTATGTTTCCTCTCTTCAGCCGAGTAGCCGGAACAAGTGGATTTTTAAAGGCACGCGTTTTGCATACATCAAGATTTATTTGCAAGGACTTTTGCAATTGCACTTTGTCACATTTTAATCTCAGTGTTGCATCAACCTTTTCAGCCAAGCATAACATTTTTTTATTTTTTTCCTGAGCATATGTATATGCTTTATTTGAATCAAGTAAATGGACCACACTAGATGAGAATGTGGAGCTCACTTTGTTAATAAAAATATTGATTTTGTCATTCTGTAAATGTAATGCTGCTTAACACTTAGGAAAATAATGCACTTTTTACCTCAATACATCACAAGAACAGTATGTACAGCACAGCTAAATTCTGCAAATGCTGCGCACTTGTCATGTATCACGAATAATCCATTAATATCTAACTGAAAATGGACATTGTGCAAAAACAAATGCTTTTGTTTTCAAGATTTTAAAATGCAATTTATCTAAGACCAGGTAATGTTAAAAATGTATCATATAACAAAGAATACAGATTGTTAATTTAATGTTAATCATCATACGGTTTGTGTCGTGAAATGGGTATTATAAACATTTGATCCAAAGGAGATCCCATAAACCCCAACCATGATGTTGCAATAATAATACAGATCACGTTATATATCTGTCCAGGAAAACAGTACTCTGTGTTGTATCATATAGGGCAAAAGGCACAAGATTTAGAGCCTTTTAATGACTTGGTCGGTTGCATCACAGTTTTTAAAGAAATGGAGGTGGAAACTGTGGAGACATATGAGGCAAGGACACTACCCCCACCTACTGACTGGTGCTACTTCCCAAGTGAAGAGAGGGTGCAGGGGGCAAGTATGGCCCCAAGACGGAGGGTCTGTCGCGCTGTAGCCAATGCCAGGCTGATTTCACGGTTGATGTCCCCCAGAGAAGAGAAAGTGTGATGTGCCATTACTGCCTGTAAGAATTTTCTCCACCAACAGGGGTCACTCTGTGTTTAGCAAAAACGACCAGCAGCTGCTGGGGGAAAAAAAGTAGCAAGAGGGATAAAAGGGTAATCAGGATGCAGCATGAATGAAGGTGAGTTTGGAAGGAAAATTACACTGTTGAGAGTGGATGGTCAAGGGGGAAATGACACAGGAGATGAGTGTGGACATTCGGGGGAGACCAGATTGATCCAGGCAAATTAACCAAACAACAGTCAGATGGACAGGTATATAGAAAGACAAAAAGACAGATGGACAGACAGAGAGCAGGGGCAAGGGAGAGGATGATGGAAATGAAAAAAAAATGAAACTGAAAAAGGGAGCTGATGCGGAGACTCCAGCGGGCTGGGTACCATTTGGCGTTTTTGCTTCTTGAAAACTGGTCAGTGAACAGACTGAAAAGTTTGTCAGATCCTCAGTGAAGGCAATGGTGATATGATCCTCGGGGAGTGAAAAGGATGGATTAGTCCATTTTTATTGCTTGGCGAACGCACCCAACAGCCATGCCTGCTCATCAATCATTCACAGTGTACTCCTATTCCCCAGTAAGCTGCCCCCTCGTCCTCTTTTCTCTCCTTCCAAATTCTCTCTTTCCTTTTCCCATTCTTCTGCCGTTCTGTCTGTTCTCCATTGTCATTCCTCAGAGCCTTGGAGCACAAGTTGAGATACATTAAAGATGAATGGGCACGGATCTTCCCATAGGATTCTATCACAAGTTTTTTGGAAGTCAAGTCTGTTCCCCTCTCTCTCCACTTCTCCGTATTGGTTAATGTGAAGTGAGTTGAAGAGTGTTTTCAGGGTAACCCTCCTCCCCAGCAATTAGCAAGAGCTTAACAGGCATCACGCCAAAAGATCTTGCTCACAGTTTAGCAGTCAGGAAAACTCCTCATTAGAGAACTGCACTTTCAAGAAACTGTTATCCTGTTATCATAGAAGTGAATAAAGCTGCACACTCACTTAGTGTAGAAACCCCAGATCTCCAGAGACGGAACAAAGCCTTTTTTGTAGTACAGGGTTAGCTACAGAGCTGTGACCTTGCAAAAACATATCTTGTCCGTGCTTCACAGATTTCTAACCCAAATATTTGAGATTTTTATGAACCACTTGAGCCCACTTGGCCGGCAATAATCCTTCAGATGACGTGGGTTAATATCTACAACATTTGCACAGCTTACCTTAATAAAGCAGAGCCGCTCTCATGTATGTGTGTGCTCAGCTGCCTACCTTTGAAAGGGGATTTTGCTCAGCACCAATTACAATTAAAATTTTGTATGTACAGTGATTAATTTCTCTGAAGCAAATAATTAATAAGAGCCCAGCCAGTAAGGAATAAGAAGTAAGATTTTTTTATTTGCTGTTCTGAGGCAGGCAGCGTTGTGGACAACACCATTGTGCCTTTTTAGGCAACGAAAATAAGACTTGAAATTTCGTTTCCACCTGCAAAGTAGTTACTCTTTCTTCCACTATTTATTTGAGGATAAAATGAATTTTCCATGGAAGCCTGTGTGCTCTCGCTCTTCTCTAGCAGATGTTGGAGTGTCTGTGCTGTATCCTGGGTGATTAACCCTGGATTTTGTTCAACTAAATTTGGATGCTCCAGATTCTCGTCAGCACTGTCGTGGGATCTAAGTGCTCACGTGCAACGCTGAGGTGCTGCCTTATCTATTTTTGATATCTGCCAGCCACATGCAGTGATATAGAATGAATGACAAGAAGCCATCGCCGTGAACAGTCCGTTATTTGGTGCCATGAGACTCAATTTGCCATTGCTACTGTACCTCCTACATACAGACAGGCATGCTTCTCTAATGTAATTATGTGCCCTGCTAAGATTTAAAACCTAAAACTGACAAAAGGGTCTTTTTGATGTGTAGCATCGTCAAAAGAAGTGTCTGTCTGCGCGGCCGTGTATTTGACTGGAGTAGCTAGAGCTCCCTTGTGCACAGTTAAGCTACAAGAGCTCCCTTTGTCAATATTAGTGTTTACATTCACATTCAACCGTGACTCAGTTTGGTACTTCTGAGGATGGATGGCTAATCTTGCCTTATGTCGCTCTTAACATCCTTGGCAACTGGTCGGATTTATAGACTAATGACTCGGGATCAGCAATTAACTCAACACAGGGTTTGTGGAGTGAATCAGTTACTTATGGTACGGTGTTTTCCCGGGGATGATAGTTGTTCACCTCACACTTTGAGCTTACTGCTCCATTAACTTAAGTGATCCTGTCTGGTTTGTTAAGCTTGCTGGGAATACACAAATACACAGTCTAAGGTAGAAGCGGTAGTTTCGTTTTGGCAAATATTTTCTGTGGATTTTCCTGTAATGCTGCACGAGCCAATGTCTTTGTATTGATAACAGGTAAAACAAATCCGTACAATGTTACAGGAGGCTCTCACAGTAACATAGTTCATCAGTTTCAACATCTTTTAATGATTGTTGTGGTTGTGGGGCTCACTAACGTCTGTAATTCTCCTCAACCCCAGAGGAAAAGTTCTCATAAATCTCCACCAACGCCAGAGAACAAACAGTATTATTATGTTGTCAGAAAGTTGGTGGAGACCAAAACAGAGCCAAATGAGGAGTGAATAATAGATTGTTTCAGTTTTAGAAACCCAGCTCAGTGTTATTAGGTGGGAAATGTTTCACAATCTTAGCAGACATTTGAAACTGCTGTTTTGAGAAAAAAAATCCAGTACATGAGTACTTAATAAATCCATGCCGTTGAAAGTACACACGTATGCCCATTTGTTCTCCAGGTTGAGATGAATTACTTTTTCATGTAGTTATATGATGCATTGAAGGGGGTGGCTGTCACACTCACAATCACAACAACCAGAACAAAGATATCAGTGAGAAGAGTTGCATGGACACAGACAATAGGATCAATATTTTACTTTTCTGATTTTGAACCTATCAGTAAATGGCATTAAGTAATTTTGATCGCCCAGTGCAAGTAGCATGCAACCAACTAGATATCTCTGAATATTGACTAGTTATTATATCATTATTGTCCTTACCCGTATGCTTCTTTTTTTTTTTTTTTTAAACTGCTGCCTATCCTTGTGATCGTGGTGTTCGCGTTTCATATCCACCACAGACTAATGGGGTGTCTTGCAAATCTGAGGTTTGATGGAGTCGCCTTTGGAGATAAATCGAGATAGAACACATGCCACATCAAAGCGTGAAAGCAGACTGAGATGCAGATGGACTTTGTGTGCCTTCATTACACATGCACTAAACTTCTTGGCTGCGATTTCACTTGCCACTGGTGGAGGGATCCGTGGCCACTTAACCAGCTGTAGCCTGAGCCCATTGTGACAAATAGCCAGACCCATTTTTTTCTCTCAGTCACAATCACTGCGTATACCTTCATCACTAAAAGCTCCTTACACAAGCTCACTACATGGGTTGGATAATTATTTCCTGTTTTGTTCCCCTGTCTATCTTCCTGTCCCCACTGTTCTTCCGGCTTGTCTTTCACTTGCTCTTATTCTGTCTTACATACATAAACACACACACTCACACATAAGTTCATGTGTAAGGTTGGGATCTGGGTGCCATGACAACAGGGCACATCAAAATCCAATTAAATGGAACTTCCTCCCACTTCACCAGACCGACAAATAACTTCCTCCTACCCTCTTCTCTCGTTTGCATGGAAATAACTTCAGAATGTTTAGGTTATTCACATCTGCACTCTTGTAAAGTTGATAAGATTAATACGTCAAATCTAACGGCGGGAGGAAATGGGGGAAGTGGGGAGCTATAATGATCAAATAACTGCAAAGTAAAAATATTCATGCATGCACGAAACTCATGCTAGAAATACATATTCTACTTATATTTATACTTAATGCATTAAAATGTGGGGAGAGGAATTCTCATTGCCGAATAATATTTAAACAACCTCCATGTCTTCATGCTTTCAAGAGTAATCTAGTACTTTGAATCATTAATTATCCTTCTCCTGGCATGTGCCATATTGGATGACACATGTTCAGTCGGGTGATCCAAATGCAGGAAAACGTCAATATGATCTCTAGCAAAACAGCACACTGACATACTGTGGGAAAGCTAACTTCCATAAGACCTGTGCTTGTGTAGTTTTGCAGGGGAGCATACATCTGTAGATGCCCATCTGCTGTTAGGTTTCCACAGTGTGTTAAACGGAGTGGGCATCATCAATCACTGCCACCCCCACATAGGCACTGCCAAGCCCCCAGAGAGAGATGCAAGAGCTGGGCAAGACAGAGAACCAGGCTCCCTGCCTCCAGAGAGAAGCAGCTTACATATTACGCCTCCGAGAGGCTGGCCTGGTAATGTCCCTCAAGGGCTCCTTTCATGCTGTGCTCAGTGGCTGCTCGGGGACAGGCTGCTGCTGCAAGACAAAACGCATGAGGCTGAACATCACATTAACGCTGTGGCAAGCCTTGGGAGGCCTGCCACTGTAGATTGAGAGGCCAGTTCCACCACCACAATTAAAAAGAAAATGATTAACAATTAGCCTGCTGAACAGAAATAAACAAGCGGTTTGCTGAGACAACTTTTCCACTGCTGTAGACCCATTTGTGTAATGGGGGAGCATGTATATTTTGTTCAAGATAGTGAAGTGCTCTCCATGTGCTGATGAGTGTTCATAGCCCACGGGGCTCAGCAGGGTTTGTGCCTCCTACACTATGCTGCCCAAACCCACGCACTCCACTCGTCTGAGCACAGAAAGGAGAGAGAGCGAGGTCGTCCGTTCAAGTTGTAGCTTACTGTTGGCCTCTCACCACTCATGCTCCTCTGTTGTGGGCAGATTTGAAAATGCCACAATTAGTTAAATTGTGGAATTTTCAAAATGCCGCATCCTGCTGATGGGCCACTTTTCAATTCTCGATCCCCTTTCCTTTGCTTAAACTTGCAGTGTATTTTCTGTGATGACACTTGTCGAATGCTGACTCAGAGTGACTTTTATAAATTGCGAAATAAATCAAAAGACATGGGAAAAAAACACACTTGATAAAATCCACTGACAATTGAATGATAAATTTGCTGGCCCGCACCTGCGTGTGCTCCGGATTGCCTGGAGGTTATTGCTGTGTACTTTATCTGCCGTTGGTCATTCATCACCTGGGCACAGTCTCTCACTCAGACATGCAGAGAGAGAAAGGAAGATGCAGGGACTTGTTTTTGTGGACTGAGGGAAAGTTTATTGGTTGATATACGTCTTATAACAATCCTTTAAAAATGATCCAAAAATAATGGCCATTTTGACACTTATTCTGATTAAAATAAAGACAAATTTAAGAAAATGAAATGACCAGCTTCAATAACATGTCATGATTAAATTGCTGTTTATGCTAAAATGGTTGTGTTAAAAGATCAATGATGATTTGCTCCTTCACATCAATACAGTGGACATTAAGTGAGTCTTTTGCAGTGGTTTAAGCATTGAAAATTTACATTTACCATAAATATATATATGTATATATATATATAAAAACTCCTCAAAGCATTAAGTCTTTAAATATTAATAATATGAAATGTCTGCACTGCAAAATACGATGATATGATTCAGGCCAGCACATGAGAGACACAGAATGACTGTGGGATATGAAACACGTGGACACACATGTGAAGACAGTGGCACAGTCCAGTGTTTGTTTACTTCGTGCACACTTTCAGTACAAAGCCACTCTTCTGAAATGTTCGGAGGAGAATTTCACCATTTCAGCACTACGGTGGCAGCTCGACAAAAGAAGACCGCACATCTGTTATCACTTTAATAATTGTTGTATCTGTGAGTTTCCACCTCATTGTGCGCCCACCTGCTGATACTGATGCCAGTGAAAGCGGCGGACGCGCGCGCAGAGTCGTGCGTTTTCCTCGTTTCCTTTTGAATACATCAAGAATGACTCTCCGTCAGCTACCCTGGTGAGGCAACAGTGTGATGTGCAAGACTCTTTGCCGGGAAAAATTCCCAAACAGTGTGGAAGTCCCCCGGATTCATGCATATTCATAATCGTGGCAGAGGATCAGTAAAACTTCATTACATATTCATACAGAGGGACTTTCATTTATATACACAAGTTAACCTATGTTTTAATTCTACAGTTCAACAGTATATTGACTTAATGAATAATAAGTGTATGGAAAATGTACAGACAAAGGGCTTATTGTAGATGAAAGAAGTACAATTATCTTAATGAATTTGAAGATTTGAAGATTGAATTTAAAGTCCCCGAGAAAGGGCTAGTGGGGTGCTCTTTGTTTCTACCTGTTTATGCGTTTCTTATAAGAACAAAGCTAGGGAGGTTACCCCCTCCCGACAAAACCCAGTCTGCTCTGATTGGTTAATTTGAAAAGCTTGAGTAGGCACTGGCCATACATGCTGAAGTAGAGAGCCAAAGCCAGCAGGGCTGCTGAAGGAGAAGCACAAGAAGAGGGAGGGAGACACAAAATGAATACGCCTCTTAGTGCACGATGAGTCATCAACATTTTTAAATAGTTTTCCAGGATTTGACAAACTCTAAAAAAATATCAAGAACACATTATTGGACTATAGTAGTGTAGCAGTATACAGGTGACATATAGTGCAAGACATATAAAATAAAAACTTGATTTCATGGCGACTTTAACATATTAATTTTGTAAAAGCGCTTTAAACCATATTACTATGGACTTTACAAATGCTGCTGTTTACTTGGTTGGCAGGTTGGAAATGAAGCGCAAAACAAATGGCACAGACCGGCGGAATGTAGATAGTCAAGGGATGAAAAGCAGAACAAAACAGAAACCAAAGCTACAATCAACACATGACCAATAGATAACAGCTACAGAAAGAAGAACGTGACAGATGCCCAACTGCCATTTAGAAACAGTGGACACTCTGCCAAATGCCTTACTTCAGCTTACAGGGAATGTGTTTTCCTTTGAGCTGCAGCCGTTTATTCCTCATCTGTCTGTCAGGAGAGAGTTGCAGCGTGTCGGCAGTGCACTCACCGCCTTTGTCTTGTAAATTCAACTTCTGACATGCACAAGACTGCAGAGGGTTGTCGTTCGACAGAAATAGACTTTTGTTTTTGTTTTTTGGTCTCTTTTCCCCGTTTCCTAACAACAAAGCACCTCTGTATCAAAACCGCAATGGGTGTACCTTGAAGTCGGAGCCATATATAGAAATGATGTAAATCAGGCATGAATTAACACTGGGGTGGCTGTTGACTTGGAACATTTCAAACCCCTTCAATAAAATGTTGAGGCTGGCAATGACAGAGCAAAGGATTTATTATAAGGAGTCGGGCAAGCCAAGAATGGCCTCTGTGCTAATGGAGGACAGGAACATTACAGTAGTACCTGGGCTAAAATAATGAAAACAAATACCTTTTTCATTATGAGTGTAGCAATTAATGCCTCAGCAAGTCTGATATTGCTTTTAAGCTGAAAATTACTCCCCTTCAAACCGAACTTGCATGTATTTTGGAGCAAAAAATGAAAAGTTTTTTAGATCAATACGTAATAGCCCGAGATTTAAAAATACTGTGCCGGTACACTGCACAGTCTGATGTGAGATCAATAGAGAAATGCATCTGGTTCACAGCAGGAGAGGTGGAGGGTGGATCAATAATAAGTAAATTTCCAGCCATCGCAAGAGGTATTGACTATTTAATTAGCAATTTCTCTCAAAAGGTGCATCAAAGACTCATGATAAAGAAACGCTAATGGGCCTGTGTGAAAAACTCAGACTACAACGTACAAACAGGTTGCAGGATGAAGAAGAGAAACCATGCATGGATCATGAAAGTTTTTTGTCATCGGGAGTAGACCTTATTCAGGCCTCGCGATGAACTACAAGCTCATTTTAAATTTTATATTCTCAGAATACGGGTAGTAAAATAAAACCTATTTCCTACTAAGCACTCTCTTGGTGGCTATCAATCCTATGAAAATTCCAAAATCAGTATAATAAGTGTTTGTGTATGAACCTGACATAGTCGTTACAAAAAAGGAGGTAGGGATGTTTGGAAATGGAGTGTGGAGTTAACTGTTTTAATCCAACAGATACTGAGTCAACTCGAACTAATATCACGATCCACGAAACCATCTCTTCCTCTCTTCGTGTTAGCTTTAATATATCAACTGCAGCAACAGTTTTCTAACGCACAACATAGCTCACAAAAGTGACGTAAATTGCTGGGAATGCGAGTTCTTGAATTTGAAGGGACAAACTTTTCATAACAGTACATTTAACACCAAAATAAATATTGTTGGGTTTGTTGACCATTACAGGACAGGGTGAGGGTCAAGTATTTACTTGGGTGTAATCTACAGCGTTGCCACTAGATGGCACTAGTCCTACAAACTGGACATTGAATAGGCAATACACTATTAACATAAATTTTAATTTGTGATATACGAAAAGATGTGGTTCTGTTCTTCAGACTGGTAAGATCACATTTAAAGCTCATACGTAATTGAATAATGTTAGCAATAAATGCTGAAATCACAAACAGGTACTAAATTTAAACATGTTCAAATGTTTCTTTCTTTTCTTATTTTTATCACAAGAGGTGCAAACATTGTGGCTTGTTGTCACTTGCTGTCCCTTGTCAAGAACAAACAAGACATACGTATAGCTTTGTCTCGCTCCTCTTGGCATGGTGAATATTCACTTGGAAGGGTTTTAGTACAACGACAAAGAGATGAAAAAATAGTAAGGGTTGGGCATGAGACCCTGTAGAGCTACCTTTACTGAGTAGCTTGCAACAAACATGAAGGCAGATGAATAACAAAAAATAGGGAGAAAACCCAGAAGAAAAATCTGATGGATGCCTTTGTAAGGCAAAGAAAAAATAAAAATAAAAATAAAATATATATATATACAATGCTTACACGCTGAGTGACGCTTATGGGCATTCGGGTTTTTCTTGTGATGACTCTTCTCATGATTTATGTAGGTAGAGGCATCTCCTCTGACCTTGAGAGCTGCTTCACTTTGTGCTGATGCTCAGGTTAACTGGGGATTGTGGGAATAGGAGATCCCTTGGAGGATTTTTTCTTGACCTCACACAGATTTTTAGTATGTGCAAGTATCAGGATCAATATCCACCTGAGTTCATGTGGGTTTTTCAGAGATATAAGGCACTGATGATGGATTGAGGTTTTCGTATTGCTTTCAACCCACCATCTCTGGAAAATTCATTTGATATTTTGCCAGTGTGCAGAACATTGAGTTTCAAACAACAGCTTTGCTTTAAAACATGAATGTAAAATTAACCATTTCTGAAAACAAGCATGACATCAAGATTTTTCAGCTAGATTTTTTTTTTTCCCTATTTGTATTCGTCTCCTTTCTCTAAACTGAAAATTATAATTTAACTGTAAATAGTGGGACATTTCTCCTTTTGTCTCCTCCAACATATTTTTTTCCTGTCATTTGAAAGATTAATGACGATCAGCTGAAGCTGACTTATTTCATAAATTTGCACTAGAACCCTGAGGGGAATGCTCAAACCTACTAAATCAGTGTATTCCTCTAAAGATTTTAAATATTCAGATGAGCCCATGAGGCTTTGACACAATAAAAGCTTATTTACTGGGGCATGGCAAACACACCTTGCATCTTAATACACTGACAGAGTGAGAAGATGAATAGCGTGGTTACATCTGTATCATGTTCACGGTAGATCAATCTGTCACTCTGCTGCGGCTGGTTATTCAATATTGTCCTTGGCCTCAAACTCCGCCAAGTGAGATTTATGCCTTCAGCGCGGAAAGAGGGAAGTTCAAAATTAAGACCCGGAGTACTGTGGAGGCATTTGATTTTTCCTGATTTCAATTCATCACTTCACAGCTGGAAATTGTACCATGGCAACCTTTTTTTTCCAGAAGTAATTCATGAGAAGTTCCAAAATTGGCGGCTCAACACACAGCCGAATACAACTCATCAGTCATCATACCCAAAAGTGTAAATCTTGTGCATTCTCTTTGTTCACTGTCGTCAGAACTATAGACAGTTCAAGAAATCTGCAAAAAGAATAATAACATGAAAAGCACCCTCTCTGAGGAAAGATCACAGCTTGTAGCAACAAGGAACATACAATTCCGAGACCGACAATGAAACAGAAGCACACATGAAGGCTGCGATGACTCACACACGATGTTCTCTTGGCTCAGTTTTCAGAGTTGAGCGAACATTTCCAGAGCCATCCCAGTATTGAGTATGGACCTGCACATTTATGTAACTCGCTAGGTCCTACGTTGCTTCCGTCTTTTCTTTCTCTGTGCAGATCCTGGTAAGTGTAACAACACTAAATTAAAAATTTGTTGTAATGTTGTTAACATCCCTTTTCATAGTCTCCAATCCTGTGCATGTACCTCCTGAAAGCTCCTTGCTTATTGAGATACCACACAGAGTCCACAGAGCTGCGATTCCTCAGTGTGGGCTATTTGTGGAATAAAATAAATCTAGAGATGGAACGAAATAGTCTCAGAGTGATGAGAAGTGAAGGACTGTGTGCATAATTGAGGTGGTGAATATGATTAAAACACGATAAGCCCTGATCATGCACAACAAACTCATTTAGTTGCAGTGACGCTATCACCGGGTGAAAACCGTCAATCAAAACCAATTTCTTTATATCTCTGTTAATAACTTATAATCAGAGCATGGGCTGCTCTTCCAGTGTCGATCATATAATATAACAGAATAAGCATTACTGGATACAAACTGCTGCTAATCGCTGCTAACTGCACCCCGGCCTTCACCGACATGTTGGTTTATTTGAGATGATTTACTAACTGACTAACCAGCTACACTAAATTCACCAGTACAACATGAACATTGTTGACAGAAATTCACAGCATGATCACCCACTCGTGCTGGCCACACAGCACCAGTCAGCAGATCTTGCCGGATGTCAGAAAATGGTAAAAGCTCCCTTGTTAATGAGGTCTCAAAGGGTTCTGACTCTCCAAACTGCTGGTCTCTGCATGTTGTTTTCCCTCACACACACGTGGAGTCTTGCTACCACCACATATTTGAAGACAGCGGGACAGTGGGCGCTGATGACTTCAGGCCGTGGAGTTCGTGCCCTGGGTCACGTTGCAGGTCGGTGGTGTACAGGATGAACAGGCATCTTGGGAAAGCGTGCTGTTTGTTCACTTCTAATTTTAAGCTTATGTTTGCAGAGGACAACAAACTGCCAGCAGGCTAAATTACTGATTGGTGGAGCTGCTCATTGTCCTGTTTATTACTGGTTTTCTTTCCGTTGAGGTGCATGAGCAGTGACACCCCTGACTTCACAGATTTCCATCCAGCTATATTGATATTCTCATCTCATTAAGCAAATCCCTCTCTGTTTCCAATTCAGCAAATTTAACATGATCAAGGTCTCCAGCTGATGTGGTACATAGAGGAGCCATTCCAGCAACACAGCCCATGGGCTCTGCCATTTACCACCCAGAAGTAAGGACAAAGGGAAAAAGTGTTGCAGTATAATTTGGATGTAATTACAGCTTGTGCATTATAAAATCTGGACTCCCAATTCCCAGATTAGTTACTGAAATAAAAATGAAAAGAGCTCTAATTGACTGAGCTTCTAGTGATTAAAAGAGACAAATAATCACCCTGAGCAGCTACTGAAAATAAATCGGGATCTTGAGTGCTCTGCACGCTTCCCTCGCTATGACCAAGGCCATCCCGTGTTCACTTCCAATGCGCTGTAGTCATCTCCGTATTTGAAAAGCAAATGAGCATTTTAGATATACTGAGGCGTAATGTGACATAATCAAGTTCTAATTTATCAATTAGAGTAATTAAGAGGCTGATCCAGTTTAATTAAAGTGTTGAAGAGGCTCAGCGGAAACCAGACACACATAAATGAGCTTATAGTTTTTTTTTCTTTTGTTTGTTTGTTTTGTTTTCCTCTGGTTGTGGCTTTTGATGCTCGGGTGAATTTACAGCCATTTTCATTCTAATGAAATGCTGCGCTAATTGATTTAAGTTCTTGGTGCGAGGGGGCCGATCGCTTCTTCCTGCACACCGAACGTTGCGTGAAAAAAAAAGAACTTGAACAAAAAAAAAAAGAAAGAAAGTAGAATGTAATGCCTCGTGGCATTATGACTTAGAGTTTGGCTGTGCATCAGTGGACACTAATGAATTGGCACTGTCAGCGCTGTGAACCCTAGACCCAACGGTGGATGTGCTTAGTGGTCGTGCTGAAACATGTCAGCAGGCGAGGCCCAGTGAGCTTGTAAGACAGGAGTGAGAGATTGAGAAAGAGGGGAGGGGGCAAACAGAGAGAGGAAATAAACCAACGGGGAAAAAAACATGTTTGAAAAGATCAGCTGGCTCTACTTCTGGTCTTAAGTATGTAGGATTCCTCTCAACCTGCCCAAGATATCACCGTGTCACACTTTAACTGGAGATGAACCGTTTTTAATTTGGTGTCATGTTAGGCAGAAAAAAATGCAGAGGATGCATTTTCTTTCTCTAAATGAGCCCTTCTTTCGACATTCCTCCTCTTTCCTTCCTTCCTTTCTTCCTTCATCCCCTCCTCTCTCTTCAGTCCACCACTCCCTCTTCTTTATTCCTTCTTTATTCCTTGTCCCTTTCGCCTCATATTTGAGGACAAAACAGCACACAAAGGTAACCTGACGCCTCCGTCAATGACAAACGGTCATTTAAAAAGGCCAGGCTGTCAGGCAGACAGCCCAGCAGAAGGCGCCGCCGAGACAGATGAAGGAAAAATGTACTCAAGCTAAAGGAGACAAATGATCATGGTGAGTTGGACGGGAAGGAACGAAGATGAAGCGGGAGGTGATGCCGGCTCCTCTGAGGAGAGAGATTGAAAGTTCCTGACTCCCTGTCCCAGAAGGAAGTCTCTCTATATTTTCAGTCAGTTTATTTTAATCTGCGCCGCTGACTTCATATCAGCGAGTCTGCACGTAGCTGTTGGAAGAGCTGAGCATGCGAGTCCTCTGTGGATTTGCTGTTGCTTGAAAGTCACCGTAAATAATCATTTCAATGTGTGTATCTCAGCCCATAAATAAACAAATTAATAATTCTGTTAGCACTTATCTATCCATCTGTGTTGATCACCATCTATGTTGCCCACAGCATGCATAATCTCTAATATTGTCAGACACAATGTATTTTACCTGTAGAAGTAAATAAAGTAAATAAAGAGATATCATGACAAAGCCTTACATATGCAGTCTTGTATAAAATTAGGTGTTAATGTTGAAGCTCAATAGTTTGCTGAATGGCTCCATTCACCTTCTTCTGTTACTGTCTGTTATCTTATAGTCGAACTGTAGTCTAAACATTTGGTGAGTACTTCACAGCCTGTTTTAGGGTCTCACTTGTGAGCAGGACATATGACCCAGAAATGTATTATTTCTGTTCAATACCTGAAATGCAGTAAGTCTACCTCAAGTCCCACACTAATGTCCACACTAATGCTACACACTACATCCTATAGCATATAGTCTCCTAGCATGTAATCTTCACAATCCAAACACAGACAAACACCTTCTGCTTGATCTAATTTTTAAATATATGTAATGTGATGTAATGAATCTTCTTTGCATCATATTATCATGTTGATAAAGCAAGTTTTTGTTTAAGCTAAAATATACATTTTCAGGCAAAATCTATTTTTTGATCAACATTACTTTGCTTGCTACTATCATAATTTTAGTTAATAGTTTTAAAACATATTAAACTTCGATATTAATATTTTATTTAATTTCACTCACCTTTAAGGAACTGAGTATGTATTGTATACGAGCTTTGCATGCCCATGTTCTGTCATATCATTCATTCAGGTGCTATCAAATGAATAGAGCAACATGATTTATCTCAATATTATTTGAGAATAAGGGAGAGCTATAACATGATACAAATTTTGGGTGTCCATGGTTCTGTCATATTGTGGTTGTTGTAAAAAATTAAATCAACTCTTTAGATTAGACTTCTCACATAGCAATGATTTGTTGTCATGTAGCAGGGTCAGCTTGACAAGCTGGATCTCCTGAGTAGTACGTAAATCTGAGTAAATCATATGCAATGACTCCTCAGAGAGAATCTGGGACTTTCTTTTGGCACTTGTGGGTGGAAGAAGAGATGGTTTGTTGGACTGACAGAAAAGTCTTCTATGAACAGAGCAAAGCCAAAGTTAAGTCTAACCTCACAAGCAGAATAGAAAATACATAATTATGACATTTTCAGTAAACAGTTATTCTTAAGTGTTTTTCATTAGAACAAGCATTTTTATGGCTCATTGAGCAAGACTTCCTTTCATTTCATCAGTGTGGCCACATTAAATTTGGGATTTGTTGTTTAATATGTAGCATATTAAACATTAAAAACATTTTAGGCTAAACAATTATTTTCATGCTGTCTATAAGTGGATTTTAGAAAATTATATTTGGACATGTTTGGAAATTGAAACATTTGCACATTACAATAAAATTGCATCTGTTGTGTGGTGAATTTGAAGGCCTGAAATATACATGCATACTGCATTTCATTCCACTGTTAGTCTTTCTAGCCCAGTTACAGCACTGCTGTCCTATTTGGTTCATTCAGTTATAACAGAAAGTTGGATTTATATGTCCCCCCCCCCCCCCCCCCCCAAAGTGTATTGGAGCCATAAACGAATCTTGCGTAGGAGAACCAAAATTATACAAAACATACACATAAAAAGTGTCATTTTAGAAAGCAAATTTTTATTAAATGTAATAGATGGATAGATCAAGCTCATTGATGTCTGCACTTAATTCAGTAATTTCCCAATTAATACACAATAAGTACAGATATAGATATGGGAAATGACAATCCTGTGAAGTTTGTGCATGGGCAAGTACAGTCCATTTCATTTTTTAGACCTGAATCCTTTTAAATGAGTGGTCTGTGATAAAATAAATGCAAGATGATGCATCTCTGCAACCAGTTTTGATGCATCTCGGCAACCAGCAACCCTCTTCCAAGGATCACCTTAGATATTTTTCAGTTCTATCAGGAGCTCAAATGTTTCTCCCCTCCAGCACATTCAACTGAAAAAAAAAGAAGAAACAAAAACAAACTTTCCATTTGTAAATATTCACTTCTTACTTAAAATTGAAACTATTTTTTTTTCTCCTTGAAAACTTCCATGTTTTTTTTTTAAAGCTGCAAATTTCTCTCTCAACTTTGGAGCTGTGCTTACAGCCAGCTGCAGTAGAGGGAGGAGACCTCCACATTGCACCCAAGTCACACAATGCATGTGGGGCTTCGCCATATGAATTCAATTTTCATTACCCCTCTGTAATAAATGCGGTGTGAATCCTGGGAGGCCATGGCAGCAAAAAATAAATCTGATACATGAATAAACGATGTCCCGGGGGAAGGCAGACTCCTCCTTTGTGAGGAAGATTGACTCCTCCAAGATGGGACACATCAGCCACAAGGAACGGAAACAGAAATAGAAACTGCCGACAGAAAGGCGCTTGCTTGCAGACTTTCTGTTAAGCCCCCCCCTCCCAATCTCAAAGCAGTATATAATAATAATACATATATGCACTGTGACTGCAAGCCATCAAATTCTCCCACGGGTCAGCAGTATTATAATTCCCACACTATGAGAATGTAATTAAACTTTGACACAGAAACTTAGTCACCACTCTGCACTTGTCAGTCCATGCCTCTCGTCTTCTGTCTAGCCAAATGATTTGCGATGCGTGCGTCAGATGATGTTGGTGTTTACACATATCTGACGTTGTAAGGTTTCTAGAGAGTGGATGGTGTGCTCCTGAAACATAGTTTAATCCCACTTCTGTTTGAAACGCTTTGCCTCTGCAGTATTGCTTGTGCTTTTGAGGTGTGTTTGAGCACTGCGGCAGACTTGGAAAACACAAACGCCTCTTTATTTGCCTGCCTGTTTCTCTAAGCTCATTCGTGTTGACAGGCTTGTAATATTTTACCTTGACAATTCGCCTGTTGTTCTACCACAGTCACAGGTGGTGGTTTGTCGTGGGCTGCCAGGTGGACATACAGTATTTATATTTTGTCAGAGCTGGCAAGACATGATTTCATCATTAGTGAACAGCAAAGTACGTCTATCAGCTATCTCTTGTCTGGGTTGTTCTGCAGCCTAGCAACAACACAGGTCATCATCTTGTCACATCCGGGAAGACAGGTAAATTACGACCTGACACTGGATGTCATACTACCAAGGCCTCCTGCTGGAATGCCAAGACTAATATTGCATTCAATAAGAGACAAGAAATAAAACATTCATGACTGGCTGAAGGCTTGCTAGCGATCACCACGTGGTCAGTCAGAGCCTGTGGTAGGACCTCAGTAACAATCCCAGAGCCTTTCAGTTGTAAGTTGTATTTCATTAATTCACAAATCTCTGAGGGAACAAACACTTCATTTACAAATCGGTCCATGCTACTGTGGCGAATCTCACTGAGAGCTATTAGCTCGACCACCGGATTCAACCTCCTGCAACCCCCCCAATCTGCCGTCACAGCAGATGGGTGGAGGTCTGTGATCTGTTGAGGCAATTTTGTGCATGGCTGCCATGGCCTGTCCTGGTGTGACATCTCCTGCTGCTAGTCGGGCTGTACCCTGACCTTCACACTGGGCTGGAGTACAGCTGTCTGGCTTGGAAAAGCAAACCCACACTTGCACCCCTGACACACACACACATACGCATAACACGCTTGAAATCAAAAGCAAAAAAAAGTTAAGTTTTAGTTTGGAAGAGTGTGTTGTTGCACTGACCAGTTACAGCGGACGACTAGCTGGCAGGCAAAAGGGAAGTGTGCTCTGTGGAACAAAATGTCAAATGTGGCTCCAGAAACCGGTCCGTAAGTGGTCAAAGACTGGGTTCATGTAGAAGACTGGGCTCGGGAATAGACTGAAAGCGCAGAGGAAAGGAGAGGATACCAAAAATCACACTCACACATGCAGTGCACACATGTGGTCAAACACACAAAGCCCAGCCCCTGCACTTCCTATTTGTTGGGCTACAGCAGGAGGACACATAACGTAAACCCAAAGAGACACTTCCTCCGTGGGGAGAGATCTCCTCTCATTACCAGCAGGATTGACACTGGGCCTGGCCTGTCCAGAGGGAGGTCTAAGCCAATAAGAGAGTAATTGAAAGAGGCGCTTGACTTCCCGTCTGTAACAGCTTACAGACCGGGGCTGATGTGCCTCTAGGAGCATGGTGTTTAGACAACAGATGGGCAAAGACAAACAACATGAAAGTTGGCTCGGAATTGCAGGGTAAGAAAAAAAAAAACCCTCCACTTGGACGATCACGCTTGTCTCCAGATATCAGTCATGCGATGCCTTATCTCTCAAACGGAGGCTGATTTGCCGAGTAGATACATGATGACCATTTACTCACATTTGACTTGAACAGATCTTCCTGCATGTTAAGGAAATACCAAGAAGAAACATGCCAGCAGAAGTGTGCTTTATAGCTTTGCAATAACCCCAGAGCAGCTGTGGTCCACTGTGTCAACTGCTGGAGCCAGAATGTGTAGAGTTAGAGGCTGTGCCATAGCATCTTGTCTCACTGAGGTGTGTGTTTAGTCCCGGCGGCTAGACTTGTTACGGAGATGACAGCATGTTTTGTTTCACTACACAGCCCTCGCTCTGACAGTCTGAAAGCCTGGAGCCAAACAAACAGAGGCATCAACAGTGCCAGGTATCTCAAGATCTCCCTCCCTCTCTCGCTCTCTCGCGCACACACACACACACACGTTTTTGGTACAGTAGATCGACACATAGCACACACCCTAAAGTATGTAGAAACACACATTTTGATGTACGAAAACACCTGCATCGCCGCAGTAACATGGCTGGTGGAAGCTGAGATATGATGCAATTCCTCCTCCTTTTGCACAACAGCTAAATGCTAATTTTACCTCTAAACATAATAATAATGGTCATTTATAACACTCAGCGGTCGTTCTTAGCACACAAGTGAATCTCACTTTCTAACTACAGTCCTTAGTTGGAGTAGATGCGAGTTATGCATCATTTACGGTACTGTATACCCCTGTGGGGCATCAATAATTCAAGAACACACTTGAACGTCAGGTGTAAGAACAAGGCAGGCCCTAAAACATTCCTGGAGAAACTGCAGTAGTACTTCGATTGACGCAACACTCGCCATGATCAAGAGATTGTGCTGGCAGAGTGAGCGCCGAAAAAACAACACACTGTTATTCTGAGACTTGTAGAGTTTTACCCAGAAGCAGCTCAGAGTGCAGTCCTTGGCTACTGCAGTAATCCAGTTCTTTGGAGCCTTAGCATTCACAAGGAGGGAGGGAGCGAGCTAAAGGTTTGACAAGGTGGGCTTCTGCGGAAAAGGCTTCAGTTTGAATCCCTGGACCGGTGGTGGAAACAAACACTATAAAATCCAAACACTGCAAAGATTAACCCTCAAAATACCAATAGAAAGATGCAGTACAGCGAGACAATGCTTAAAAATAAGGCTTATCTTATGTTGCCTAGATCATTAGAGGTTTTTCTATCGAGTGATGTATGTGAAGTGTTAAAGGATGTAAATCTGAAAGGCTTGAAAGCACAATGTCTTGTTTGGAAACTCTCCTCGAGCAAAACTTTTAAACATGATCTAGTGAGAATATGCATTAATATGGGGGTGTGAGTCATTCTACAATAACTCCGTCTCGTACTACGTTTGCCTCGACGCTTTCATTCAGCGACGCATGATGAAAGGTCCTTTTCTCACTTTTCCTCCATCCCGTTCCTTTGACCGAGTCTTTCCTCCCCTCTGACTATCATCTGCACGGCAAACACACACACAGCTGGAGAGAATGAGGATGAAATATTGATAGTGTGACAATTATTAAGGCCTAATAAGAGGGATTCAGTCCCAAGAACGAAACAGAGGGTCGTACAGGGCGGAGGAAAGTGTGACGCCCTTTGTGCCACATCAGAGCCATCCGTCTTGTTGTCTTGTAAGGTCATCTTAATTATATGGCCGCCACAAGTAATTTATTCAATTGGCAAACTTAATAAACAGCGGAGGGAATGCTCCTGCCAGCTCAAAGGGTGGACTTTGTCACTTAGTTTAAATTATGGACCTGACTCGGAGGAAGAAGTCACTGAAAACCAACAAAAAGTAATGATCTATTGCTTACGAGATGTTGCCAAAGTGAAAGAAAAAGACAGACGAAGTTTGTGGGGGAATAAGGGAAAAGGGAGGGACCTTTTTTAGCAACTTCTAATTCCACATTCACGCTGAAAACAAAGGGCAGAACAAAAGAAAAGTACCTCTTGAATTACTGGGGGAGCTGGCACACTTGTTTTCTGCACTCTGTGTTGGAATAAAAGATTTGTCTGCGAATAATTTATTCCAGTACTCCCTTTGCCATTTCCCTCTCCTTCCCCCAGTGATACACAGAGGCTTTTTGTGGTAGAATTCCAAATGATAAATACTGCACATTTATAAAATGTTGAGAGGGGATATTTAGAACACAGGAAGATACTGCACAAGGCCTTATGCTTTATTCACATCCCTACGGGTGCCGCGGTATCCAGGGATACGTTATGTAAAACTGGTCAAAGCCATGCTAATGTGATTTTGAATGCATGACTTCATCATTTTAGTACCACAGGTATTGCATTGTAGCATAGGCTGCGCAGGCTCATATGTCACCCAGAGTCACAGACCCCTGACTGAAATCAATAAATAATTCTAAAATTACAGCCTACATTGAAGCCTAATATTAATCATTACATCCATGGGAAAAAAATGGCTTCGTGT
Source organism: Chelon labrosus (assembly GCF_963514085.1). Lineage (NCBI taxonomy): Eukaryota > Metazoa > Chordata > Actinopteri > Mugiliformes > Mugilidae > Chelon > Chelon labrosus. The sequence continues at coordinate 6,456,516 of NC_140345.1, read as the reverse complement.
CACATTAAAACCAGGCTGTTAGTTTATGGCCAAGAGTCACGGAATAAGAAATGGTTTGGCAAATGTGATTAACTGGATGTGATGATGGGGAGAGTAAAAATCCTGCTCCTACATTTTTACATTGCTGTATCCTTTGCTTAAAGAGTCTTTCTATTTTGGAGTGTAATATTATGTTAGATAATGCTTGTGGGAATGGACTTGTCACCAAAGGGGGATGCTGTTGAAATGATGTATGTGGGTGTGCATTTGGTGTGTTGCTGTCTTTGCCTGAAGCAAAAGATGAGAATATCAGAATAAAGAGACAACTCCGAATATTTTACTTTTTTTTTTTTCCAGTTTTTTCAGTTTTTGGTTCGACACTGACACATGCACCGCCAGAGAAAGAAACAACATAACATCCACACACAAATAAATACCTTACATGCTACTGTAGCTTCTAATATACAGCGATTTGATCAGTTTTCTTTCCTTCATCAGTTGTCTTGTTAGCTAGTTCAGACTCATTGGAGCTCATTGGAGCTTTATGAAGTGTCCCGACACCCATAGCCATGCATCCCCGCTGAGATAATATGTCACTCAGGAGGGCCTATGCACTGGCAGTCATAAATGTTGAAAACATAATAGTCTCTTAAACCAGGAGTGAAAATAAATGGAAGTGGGACAGTATTAGATTAGATGTCAGACGTTACCAATAGAGATTTGTGTGACTCCATTGTCCTCTAGTGAAATATGCCACGGAGACATGAGGATCTACTTGAATAGGGGTGAAAAATGAAAATACAGTTTTTCACATCACAGCACATAATGTTATAACATTAAGTGGTTGTAGTAGTCATCATTTCTTTTTTTCTTCTTTTGGCACAGCGGTAGCCTAGTGGATGTAGAAGTGAGCATTTGACAAGGTCACTAGTTTGAATTTTGGCTGGAAAAATATCTGGGTATGGAACTATAATAAGAAGTGTTCTCAGTTCCCTCGACAGCTGCCTCTCGAGTGCCCTTGATAAACAAGTGCCCTTGATCAAAGAAACCCCCCAACTGCTTCAATTACGTTACTCAGCAATAAAAGACTGCAGCAGGCCAGACAGGTGGAAGGTGGAAGTGTAACTGCTCCTCCTAGGACAGGGCTGTAAATATTAACCACACACGACACAGTGTTTTGGTAAATAACGTTATCTACTGTATGTCTGCAGTTAGGAAAAATGTGTCTAGTGTGGAGTGGTGCTGAAGTCAGGGTGCTGTCCATGGTGCTAAGTCATGGTGCTGTCCTGGGGTAAATAAGGACCCCAAGGGGTATTTTACATCAGCCACAGTTAGAATCACTATCATGTTTGTTGTCACATACACCGATCAGCCACAACATTAAAATCACCGACAGGAGAAGTAAATAACATCAACTATCTTGTGACAATTCAGTGTTCTGCTGGAAAACTTTTGGACCTGGCATTCATTCATGTGGATGTTACTTAGACATGTAGCACCCACCTAGACCAGACCAGGCACCCCCCACCCCATAGCAATGACACCCTGGCAGCAGCCATCCCCAGCAGGATGCAGCCTGACACAGACACACACACAAAAACGGTTTAGGAACAACTCAGAAAATATGAAGAACAGCACAAGGTGTTGATCTGGCCTCCAAATTCACTAGATCCCAAACTGATCAAGTATCTGAGGCCCCTCCCCTCAACCCATAGGATCCAAAGGCCCCCCACTAACAACATTCAGACACCACAGGACACCCTCAGAAGGCCCATGTCCATTCTCTGATGAGTAACAACTTGTTTTGGAGGCACAGGGGAGACCTGCACAATATTAGTCATAATGTTATGCCTGATCAGAGTATGTTTGCACATACAATGAATTTGCTTTGATGGTTGGTGCAATAAACATAAGTCAGAAGGAAATCCAATAACACAAAAAATATAAAACATATATAGAAGAAATAAACAGTAGAGGAAAGAGGATAGAAATTGTGATCCGCACTAAATGGAAATCTTGCAAACAGAAATAAGTAAAACTGATGACATTTCAAAGTTAAAAGAACCGCTCAGAGAAGAGCATTTTTATTTTTATTTTTTTTTTATCCCTGAAACTCTCTTTGTGGACTTTTAAGATTAACATCAAATCTGGATGATTACATCGGTGCTTTCACAATAACCAATGAGAAACAAGTTTACATGGACACTAAGCAGCTAATGGTGCAGTCAAGCAATGGTAAACATTCTCACCCTCTAGGATGACATTAGCTAGTGTTCCAGTGTAGACAGATTTTAAGTGACAGTTCAAGTCTCACAGCCAATTCTTTCTGGGGAACAGACACCCTGTGTTGACTTGGCCCCACCAATCCTTTTCTCACGTACATTTCTTAGCTTTTAGTTTCACACTGCAAAAAAATTAAAACTTATCACACACTGTCTTCTTCTTCCTTTCCGCTTCTTCCTTTTCTTTTGGTTTGGTTGGTTAACAAGCTTGTCGACCGGGCACTGACCAGGCTAGAGTGTCAATCAGAAGATTTTTGCAGTTTGTGCTACAGTCTTCCCTGTACGATTGCATAGGACGGTACATTTAGTGTTTCCTCGTGTGGCACAATGGTCTCAAAAATATCCTGTAATGTTGGTTGTTCATTTATTTGCAAATCTTGTTGCGTGTGCACGTTTGACATTATATAGAAGAACATCTGTGACATATACTCAATTAGGTACGTGATGCAACTTGATTTTAAAATTGGGTAGAATTGTAAAGTCCCTGTTGTCTGAGCCCAGCTTAAGAAGAAAGCCGTCTTTTCCCATTCTGGTGAGTATGGATATGGACTTTATCATGTCCATACATCCTAGAGTGGTGTTGAGTCTGATGTTACTGAATCACACATAACCCTAACCCTAACCCAAGCAGTAAGATTGGAACACCACTGCACAGAGCTATATGTAATCATCTACATTTATTACTGCTTGATTTGTACATTACTGTGTAATTCATGTAGCATATTAAAAAGTCCAGTTAACTAATAGCTCACATGGGGTACTTTTAACATTTTAAATGCAGCGATTTGTCTTTTAAATTAAACGGATGGTTCACTGTCATTTGGGTGAGAAAAAAAAAGCAATATCTGGTGATTAACAGAAACGTGGCCCATCCAACTTTGATGTTTCCTACAACACATTTGGACCTTCCATCTGGTGGCGCAGCTTTAAATATTTATGACAATGATCCTTTGTCACAAGCGTCAAGAAATCCCCAGCGCTTCCTCGCTCTGTTCATGTCCCTTGGTATTTATGAGTGACTCCATTCTGACTGTTTTCTGTCACTGAACTTTCTGCTCCTGTAGCGTCATAATTTTCCCGTCCTTCACGCTGAGACCAAGGTACAGCATAATGAAGACGTGGGCAGTCGGAAATGCCCCCTCGTTAGTGAATGGTGACTTGCTCAATAGGAGCGCTGAAAACAGTAGCCCATTTTAACAACAAAGTTTACGCAGGGATTGCATGGGTTTCCTGCATTATTTATTTACGAATGCAAGATGCTATCACTCACATGGTTTCATCATTAAGGATAACTATTTGTGCACTACAGCTGCTTAAAGATTGAGGTATTAGCAATGTAGACTATATTTAATGAGTATATTGAGTAAATGAGGAACTTAATGTGAAAGTATTATGTAAGTCTTCATATTTTCCTTGGGTAATTTTGAAATTAAAGTGATTATATTTGTATTGTACATATTGTTGCCAGTAGTCTGCTGCTGTTTATTTAGCAATCAGAGTCCATTTCAAACCTGGAAAAAAAGTTTTGGAACCAGAGGATCTATTTGCAAGTGGTATCATCACATAACCAAACCACATAAATCACATAATTGTTGATAAGTCGTACAATATCTTATTATCACACCGTTTGAGGGCAAATAACTCGCTTTGTATGGCGGACGAGTTGATAGCATATTCCTTGAAAGCTCTGGTATTATGGGCATTTTAAATACTATTTGAAACATATCTGTATTTAGTTGTTTTTTTTTCACCAAAAGATGTTTAAATTTCTCTTAATCCATGTTCCCCTAAAGACTGGATTCCAGTCTTATCTTTCAGAAGGCTGTTTCAGAATTACTTACATAAAATATGCATTATACAGTGACTTGGCAGGAACGTGGCCTCTGTATATATTTCCAGCCCATGGAATATTACGTAATGTATAATTCAAATTTTCCCATGACATCCTTGTGGCAGCTGGAGACATAAGACCATATCTATAAGGTGGTTTATTCTGACGGTGTCAGATCTTGAATGGGAAGGGGAAGAACTGATGCTGATGTTACTCCATTGAGACTTCTGCTTGATGTTTCAGATTGTTAAAGGTGCATTTTTCCAATGGGGCCGGAGATTGCTCAAGCTTTTGCGGATAAGGTAGAAATTATTGTCTCTAAAAGTGAATCCCAGCTCTTTTGGATGCAACTTTTCTTTAGCAGCTAGAAAACCAGCAGCTGCACTCTTCCAGTGTCCTGCTTTGTTCGTCATCTTGACTATCTGCAATGCAAATATTGACTGCAGAATTTAACAATGCACTTTGACTGTTGTGGATTCATGTTAAAGTTTTCTGGCACATTTGACTCTGCCTTCTCTCAAAACTGCTCACACCTGAGGTATTGTGGTGAGAGAAGTCTGTAGTTTTACAGCTCGGTATAACCCTAATGCGCCCCATAGGTCATTTGTCTCTTCTTCCACAATTCCAGAATGATTTGGGGTGCCCGTAAGGAGGACAGTGGTTGGGTGACAAATAGGATAGTGTCCGAGTGTATATGTAATGCAGGTTTGAGGATGTTATTCTCATTCTCTGTAGTCCCATTGGTAGTCACATTTTTTAGTACGTGTTTACAACCCCAATTCTAGAAAACTCATTTTTTTCTTATGTGAATGTAATGTCTCATAAATAATGTATGCTAAGTTAACTGTAACATATTTATTATTATTATTATTATTACAGCAATTATTCCTGTAATTATTATTATGAAGTGTTACCAGAGCATCACAAGAGCTTGATCATATAATTTTCCTCACTCTACTAAAAAAGCTCAGTAACGGTGAATGGAGGTAACCCCATTATGTTCCAAGCTGCTGCTGTGTATTGTAATTGCAGGTAACACTAGTCATTTTACATTCCACTTTTAATTGAGCGCTTGTGTATGTCAGAATTCAATCAGCCTTTCTATTCTTCCCTCCGTCGCTCTGTTTGAGGACTTTTAACCAGATAATTGCAGCCTCATCTACCGCAATGTGCTTTTTTTTTTTGCGTTTGCTATTGTCATTTCATCAGTTAAGTGCAGCAGCCGTTTTTTATAAAGGTTAGCATGTCACTCGGGTACTGTGCAAACAATTTTCATCCTTTAATGAGAGAGAGTGAACATGACATTTTGTTCTCATTTTACGATGTGTGTTTGCCTTGTGATAATTTTGCCCATGAGCAATTATTGCTTTTCTGGGAAAGCCCCTCGGTTGAATCTGTAGCTGTGGACAGCTTTTTGCACCATAGTCCTCAGCTCCAAAAATCACTGCTGTGAGACAACGGTGTGACAAGAATGTAGAGTAGTCCTGGTTTCAGTAAGCCCCAGTTTCTTTGCCACATTTGCCCTGTCTGATGCAACACAGACTCAGTTATGTGCTCCCTGCTTCCTGAATCCTGACAGCTTCTTTACTGCGTGCTTCCATTTCACAGGTGGGCTCCCCTACAGCAGGGGCTGTGTTTGTTTTATGTGAACTCACCGCTGACCCCGCTGACCACAAATCATGTTGAAGGAGGAGGGAGAGAACAGAATAAACCGCCATCATGGGAGGGGAAAGTACCTTTTAAGATCAGTCAAAGCCTTTGCTAATAGGGGTGATCCATCCAGGGCTTTCAAAATGTCACATCCCAGCCTGGCTCATTTGCATAACCTCTAAAGCAAGAGAGCGTGCGATGCATTGATTTAGCCGCTGACTTGGGAGACGCTTTCCTTGTTGACACAAGTGTTTAAGTGAGTGTGACTGTGGTAACTCCTTAATCCACTAAACTGTGTGGCGAGTAAGTACTCTACATGGACGTTTTACAACCCCGCCACGAGTCATTGCTACACACTTGGGTTCTCTAATCTGCTGAATACACTTCGGTAAATATCAATATTTGATCTTTGACAAATCACGGATATTTCTGGTGGTATCCTACTGAACAGTTCATTGAGCTTATAGCAGCTCTGGGAGACTATAGAGGCCTATAGTGGATAGGTTCCAGCTATAAGTGCATTAACATTGTGACTGTAAAAATATGTTACACAGAGGAACAGACAGTAAAAAGTACTTAACATACTCAGTTTTCTCTGGGTTGGTGCACAGGGTCAGAAATGGACATATTCTTGCGTCACAAAGCTCCTTTAATACCCTCTTAGGAGCTTTTGAACATGGATAAGAAAAATATTGACAATGAGGAATAAGTGATACGGTTGAAATTACTAAATCGACCTTCTTGTTAGATTGCAATGACGAAGAGAGGTTTGTGGTATGGATTTGATGATTTGAGTATGTTTGGTTTAATGTTAAAAAGCTGCAGAGTTGACACTCATTCATTAATACCATATTAAAAATAAGCATCACTTATCATAAATTTCTAATTTGTAGTAACGCTAGATTACAAACGTACAATTAACCAACTAGATTTCATTACATTATGGTTCCTTCCTTCCTGATCTCATTAATTCTTTAGGATATACTGTATGTTTTTTCCTTTTTTTTTCCTGCTAGAAATTCAGTTTCTCTACTGCGTTTTTCTGCATCAGTCACTATGTTTTATTAACAGACTATAGTGCACACTATATTTCAATGTTAAGACAATATGTCCTGTTCAGAAAAGGCCAACAAACACACAAATTTGGTCGTTACAGAAAGAGACCGTGGTTTAGGTGTCTGATTCACGTCTTTTCTCAAAAGGTGCGATTGACTTGACCATGCTGATTGTATGTTGTGTTTTATTGTCACTCCTTATCACAAACGAAATTTCAAAAAGCAAACAAACATCACTCTAAACTTTCCCCTGCTGAATGAGGGGGAAAATACACCATGGAGATGCTGAACCATCCCAAATTTAGTTCACCCACTCGACTCGAAAATTTAAAAACGCCCAGTTGAGCTTGAAACCCCTTGGTCTTACAACGCTGCCTGTATCTTAAATCATCTCAAATCAACCAGAATAAGAAAACCCATGTTTGCTTGTTTTGTGCAGAAGTCAGACAACAAAGTGGTCTTAGCCTGTGACACACAAATCTGATCTGATTACTTATAAATGATCAAACAGAGTCATAAATCAGATAGACCAAGCATTACTTCTAAGGTCAAACAGAAGATTTTTAAGGTCAGAAAAAAACATTTTACACAACACAAAGCCTGGAACCTTAATAACAACTTTAGTCAGTCCTCTCTGATCGCATCATGTTCACAGTGATCAGTTTATTTTCTCATCCTGGAAGCATTGTCTTTTTTAAAATATGTGTGTCAAAGTGAAAACATGCAGTCCTCAACAAACAATACACTCTGCTGGAAAAAAAAACTAAACAAGAGACAAAGCAGAAGAATGAAACTGTCATCGAGAAAATGTAATAAGTAGTTGCTTTCACAATCTGGGTATGTTCACTTCACTATTAAGCCATAGTCTGACAGTAAGTGGAAAATAATTTTAACGTAAGAAACTAACCCTTTGAAATGGAGATGTGCAAATGGAGAAACAACAAACAGGTATCCCTTGCTGCCCAAAGGAGTAACACCAGAGAGAATCTCATTAAAATTGTTTTTTTCTCATTGTTTCAGGTCTTTCAACACAATCAAGATATTGTTCCTGGCAGAGACACAGATCAGAATATGGATTGTTGAGACATTTTGCTTAAACTCTGAAAGGCATTTTTAAAACAATGAATTGTTCCAAATCAACTCTTCATTCTAGGGCATCTCAGAGCTTTGCATTCTCAGCTGTTACTATATTCTGGCAGAAACTTTAATTCTCTTCTTTGTCAGCAGGTCAGTCCCCACCAACGTGATTAGCGTTTCAGGATACGTGCTGCTTTAGAATGCATATTTTTTCCTGCTGAACATCACACACAGTGGAGGGTACAGTAAGATAATGGAGGAGCTAAGTGCAGCGTAGAGAAGCAAGAGGAATGATGGCGAGTGAACTGGAGTTAATTTGTACTGTCTCACAGAGAGGACCATCAAGGCATCATTTATCACCACCTCCATCTCCCAAGTTATTAATCCCTTAAGGCATTGTTTCCAGAGATAGAGATCACAATGACACACGAGTCTGGTCAGAGGAAATTAGAAAAGACACAGTGGTGGCGAGTTCAGTAAGTAGACCTGACCCACTGGCACGGGATCGCTGCTGCACATACACTCTTGAATTGGAAGTAAAAGTTTGTGTACATGGTGTATGTCTCATTGTTTTCACAACTGTAGAAACCCATCCAAGCTTCTGTGGTGGAAACGTTAATCCAATCAAAACTGACGATAATATTCTATATATAGCATAGACTTAAACTGATATTTAATTTGTTCAGGCAGGTCTTGATTGAGGTAGTTTTCCTGTTGACCCTGTCCACAGCAGTTCATTGTTCGGCATCCCTGCCAGTAATCCTGTGTGCTTCTTCAAATGTTTACGTGCAAACCTGACTACGGAAAAGCACCTCATACAACCCCACTTCAAAGAAACTAAACTATCGCTTTAAGGTACACTGATGGATCTTTGTGTTTAAAAAATGCGAATTAAATGGATCAAACTGCTGTGTGTGATGTGAAAGTATCCCCCTATAAGGGTAAATTCACCTCTACGGGAAATTTTAGCAGCTCTCTGTTTATTATATTGGATGTTTCTCTGCTAACATGCTACTCATGCTGTGGATTCTATATTGTGCCATCTGTGTTGCTTTTTTCTCCTCTTGCTTTTAGTCCTTAGCAGGCTGCTTTAGTAAGTGGTGGTCATTGTAAAGAATTAAGCAGCTATAGAGGAAGATATTTAATATATATTTTAAAAAAAGGGAATACAGGATTTAGATTCAGCAGGTAGTCAGAGCATGACTTAAAACTAAATCTAATGTTGCGCCATGTCTGCTAAATATGTAAACAGGCTGTTGGCTAACACACTAACCCCGACAACATTCAGCTTGTTGTGCTGCCCTCAAGTGGCCAAGAGTGAAGGCATTAAACTTAAGTGACAAAACACACATCATGGATGTTATCCTCGGATCTAGAACCATTTATCCGCATAATCCAACCATTCCAATAAATAATTCTCCAGTTTTACTATGGTAAAAGTGGCCTTTTCCGTCTAATATATTCAGTGGTCTCTCGTATTGTCAAAGTTTTAGTTTCGTCAACTACAACTGCGCTCTGAAACCCTGCAAGTTATCTCAGTACAGCAAACTGCAATTAATACTTTTGACAATAACACCAACCGCACAATGCACACCAGACTAGCTCAGCCTGCAAAACAATAAACCACTTGCATGCATGATTGTGATGTATTATACTGAAAATAAAATAGCACCATACTTCATATGCTGGGGGCACTGAATCGATTGTGAGTTGCAACATCAGCTGGAGAGTGTATGTGTGTGTGCGTGTGTGCGTGTGCATGTGTGTGTGTGTGCGAGAGAGAGAGAGAGAGAGAGAGGAGAATGATTCATTGGGAGAAAGGCTGGGGGAGGTTTAGGACTGATGATGAAAATCGATAAAGAATAATAAATGAGAAACAACTGGGCAGATTATAGAGGTTATTAGGATGTGGAAAAAGACTGGCTTTGTCCTTTCGGTTCACACAGCAGTGCAGAAGGAGACAAAAGCGTGGAAAACCACCCAATGTAGTAATCCTGGATTGTGCTGCACTATAGCATGTTCTCCTTTTTCTTTTTGTACAGTAGAGGATAGCTGTAGCCTCAAGGTTAGCGAAGCAAGATTGTAAGCAAAAGGTCACCAGATTGAACCTCTCTGTGTGCTGGAAGAGAGCGAATAATCTCCTGCCCCCAACTACTAATTAGGTGCCCTTGAGCAAGGTCTTCAACCCCCAACTGCTCCAGCGTATCCACTCAGGGGTGCACCGTATGGAGCATCTCCCAGGTGTAAGTCTCTGATGTGTGAATAGCAGTGCTCAGCCTTTTCAGGGTAAATACATTTTAAGAAAACAGCACCACCACAATGCTGGCTCCAGCTCAAGGAGGTTTTGTGTGACCAGGCAGATTTGAAAAGTTTACTGAACACATACAGCGCTGGTTAAGAGAAATGCAATCACAGGCACAAACAATGCTCGTAAATTAAAACACACGCCCTGCATTTGGCTTTCGCTATCTTAAAGGAAACATACAAACACCGTCTGCAGATTAATTAACCCTCTGATGCATAAGTGGGTCAAGAATGACCCGCTGAGGTCTTCGTAATGAAAAGTTATCACTTCATATTCCAGCTATTCCTCAAAAAACATGTTATTGTTATCATGCAATTTCAAATTTTAACTTACCTTTTATATATTTTACAAAATTACAGTTTTTGTATTACTACCCCAAGCTTCCATAAGTGGGTCAAAAATGACTACTGTGTGCGTATGTGTTATTATAATGTGTCAATAAATTAGTCTTCCTCGTCTGCAGACAGCAATTCAAGTATACCACCACACCACAGATTGCGTAACTGTAGATGAACAGCTTGTGTCATTCGTGGGAAGGTGCAAGTTTCTGCATGTCGAACAAGCCCACCAAGTATGACCCAAAGATCTTCTGGGTTTGTAATGTGCACATTCTCTAATCAATAGATGGAATGGTTTACAGGAGAGGAGACAACCAAGAATCGGGGGGGGGGAAACAATGTCGCGCAGTTGAGCAGTAGATTCAGAAACAAAGGGTGCAACATTACCACATCAACCAGTGTGCCTCTTGCACAGCATCTCTAGGTCTCACTGTTGTAGGGACTCTACGATAGAACAAGCCAGACATCCTTCCTCTGATGAAGGCTTTCAAGACCAGGGAAGTTCAGAGTTTGGATTTCATGGCAGCCTTACCATAGCCATTAATGTTGGAAAGAAAGGACACCTGCAAACACAGAGGTGGCCCATGGTGCTGTGGTACAACGTATTTGAATGCATGGCATCTCTCCCTCATGAGATCTAAAAGGAGCTTGACACATATGAATAGTCGACTGGAAACCCCAATCACTGAAGCATTGGGAAGGTGTGGAGTGATAAAGGCTACAACTCAGCTGAAAGAAGCAGACAGGACCAACCAAAGAGAAAGAGGAGTCAGATCTTCCTAAGTAGCAAAAGTCGTAAAGTGCACAGTCGGTGTGGGACATGCAGTCTACCTGTGTGCAATGATCACAGCCAGAAACAGGTAGTTTTTTTTGTTTTTTGACCCACTTATGGACGAGTGTAGGGTCCAGTCACTCATGCATCTATGGGTTAAAGCCTCACTGATTAGAATATGCCATTGGAAGGAAAGTGACAAATAAATAGACAGCTGGTGCCTTTCAAAGAACTTCTCATGTTTTGACAAAAACAAACTTAAAATTGTTTAACAGACAGGTGAGAATAGACATACACTATATTACCAAAAGTATTCGCTCACCTGCCTTTACTCATTCCATGAACTGAAGTGCCATCCCATTCCTAACTCATAGAATTCAATATGATGTCGGTCCACCTTTTGCAGCTATTACAGCTTCAACTCTTCTGGGAAGACTGTCCACAAGGTTGAGGAGAGTGTTTATAGGAATTTTTGACCATTCTTCCAAAAGCGCATTGGTGAGGTCACACACTGATGTTGGTCGAGAAGGCCTGGCTCTCAGTCTCCGCTCTAATTCATCCCAAAGGTGTTCTATCGGGTTCAGGTCAGGACTCTGTGCAGGCCAGTCAAGTTCATCCACACCAGACTCTGTCATCCACGTCTTTATGGACCTTGCTTTGTGCACTGGTGCACAGTCATGTTGGAAGAGGAAGGGGCCCGCTCCAAACTGTTCCCACAAGGTTGGGAGCATGGAATTGTCCAAAATGTTTTGGTATCCTGAAGCATTCAATGTTCCTTTCACTGGAACTAAGGGGCCAAGCCCAGCTCCTGAAAAACAACCCCATACCATAATTCCTCCTCCACCAAATTTCACAGTTGGCACAATGCAATCTGAAATGTACCGTTCTCCTGGCAACCTCCAAACCCAGACTCGTCCATCAGATTGCCAGATGGAAAAGCGTGATTCATCACTCCAGAGAACGCGTCTCCACTGCTCTAGAGGCCAGTGGCGGCGTGCTTTACACCATTGCATCCGACGCCTTGCATTGCACTTGGTGATGTGTGGCTTGGCTGCAGCTGCTCGGCCATGGAAACCCATTCCATGAAGCTCTCTGCGTACTGTACTTGGGCTAATCTGAAGGTCACATGAAGTTTGTAGCTCTGTAGCAATTGACTGTGCAGAAAGTCGGCGACCTCTTTGCACTATGCGCTTCAGCATCCGCTGACCCCTCTCCGTCACTTTACGTGGCCTACCACTTCGTGGCTGAGTTGCTGTTTTTCCCAAACGCTTCCATTTTGTTATAATAGAGCTGACAGTTGACTGTGGAATATTTAGGAGCGAGGAAATTTCACGACTGGATTTGTTGCACAAGTGGCATCCTATGACAGTTCCACGCTGGAATTCACTGAGCTCCTGAGAGCGGCCCATTCTTTCACAAATGTCTTGTTTCACAGTCTGCATGCCTGAGTGCTTGAATTTATACACCTGGGGCCAGGCCAAGTGATTAGAACACCTGATTCTGATCATTTGAATGGGTGAGCGAATACTTTTGGTAATATAGTGTAGCTTAAAAAAAAAAAAGAGTTATTCTTCATGCAACAACCTTAAGAGGAGCGATATACCAGTGTTTAATGGATGTGCATTAAATGTCAATCAAATGTTGTATAAATGCAGAATAAAGACTAAGGAGATGATTGTTAACTTCCAGAGGAAAGCATCTCCTTTCACACCGATGAACATCCAAGGATCGGACATAGAGGTGGTGGACAGCTACAGATTCCTGGGTGTCCATCTAAACAATAAACTGGACTGGTCTGTTAACACCCAGGCCCTCTACAAGAAGGGCCAGAGTCGCCTCCACCTGCTGAGGAGACTGAGGTCCTTCTGTGTCTGCAGGACTCTCTTAAGGACCTTTTATGACTCTGTGGTAGCCTCAGCTATCTTCTACGCTGTGGTCTGCTGGAGAGGGGGCAGCACGGACAGGGACAGGAGCAGGCTCAACAGACTGATCAGGAGAGCCAGCTCTGTCCTGGACTGTCCTCTGGACTCTGTAGAGGAAGTGGGGGAGAGAAGGATGTTAGCCAAGCTGACATCCATCATGAATAACACCTCTCACCCCCTACACGACACTGTAGGGTCCCTGACTAGCTCCTTCAGCAGCAGACTGTTACACCCACGGTGTAAGAAGGAGAGGTTCCGCAAGTCCTTCATCCCGACCACTATCAGGCTTTACAACACCTGCATTGCCTGAAGTCATGTGGTTATAGTCACTGTCACTGTTTACCCCTGCAATATTATATTATTTATTTCACTTCACTTACTTTGAAATATTTTTTATATAATTTTTCAGGTCACATTACACTGCAATATTTTAGTTTTCTTATCTTGTATAAAATCTTGCACTGTTATTTATATTTATTTTTTACCACTTACTTCGCAATATTTCTTACAACAGTACTGTTTGTATATTTGTGTCTTATTTTCCTTTGTTGATTGTTTATTCCTTGTTATTGTGTTTCTGCCTTTCTATTTTTCAAATTCCGTGGTGTATATTACACTTTCTGCTGCTGTAACGGGTGAATTTCCCCGTTGTGGGATAAATAAAGTATAATCTAATCTAATCTAATCTAATCTAATCTAAAGACCTGTTGATTTTGACTTAAAAACTTCTGTCAGCCCTTTTTCTAACATTACATTACTCATCACCAAAAATCACATTGGCTAACAATATCTGAGCAAAATCGCTATTTTCTCAGTGACTACGGTTGTTGTTTCTTTTTAATCGTACTTTTATCAATATCATTTTTCACAGAAATAGCTCTTTATCCTAAGGGTGACTTATTAATGCAAATCAACATTCAAAGGCGTAACCACATTTCTTTCTTTTCTTTTTTTTTCCCGCCACTTGGGGCCAGAAGAACAAGCTGAACACACAGCACTGATGAATGTCTTTAAAAGTTTACCAATACAAACTCTTGCCTACACAGAACAACATGTCAATTATTGTCACCCGCCAAATCTCACATTCGCTCCACATTTAGCTCTGTTTTGGTCTCAACCAACTCCTGAGGGAAATGTCCGACTGACTTTATCTGCAAAATCTGTCGCCGTTTTCACTAGTTCCAAGGTTTTCTCTGCCACTTGGTGCTGACCATGTACTATACAGGGGCTTTTTCTTTTCCAGAAAACAACTGCTTGCTGTGGCTGGAAATGAGTTTGATGACAGCGATGAAATTGAGCAAAAACGGTAGCCAACAACAGGGAGCTCAAAGCTGCTCCACACAGCTGAAGGAAACTGCAAAGTGAGGAGATAATACTCTGTGGTTTCTCACCACATACCACAACCTATATATTGACTTGGAATATTTTTATATACGGTATACAAAGTAATTCTGCGTGGAAAGCCTGAATCAATAGCGAGGACTGAAACCGACACTAACAGATTCCAAGGCCATGCAGGACTCGTATAATTTAACAACCCTCATTTAATTTAGCACAATTACAGCAGCTGCAGTGATGGGGACAGAATGGCAGGCCAACCTCCAGTATTCCATATCACTCAGATGATCTGCTCAGTTTTTATTGGTGCATATTGTATTTGAATTTCTTGAAACCCAAGGGATCATGGCCTGATGAAATTGCAGAGCTTGTGCACAGCTGGCTGCAGTGCATGGAGTGAATGGATGGAGAGGTGAGTATGCCGGGGTGTATGACTGAAACAGGGGACTTCAGGCAGGGGGCACACCTCAGAGAGCTCCATCTGCTCTCTTCGTCGACTCCTGATGGGCACAAAGCCCAGTGCCAAGGTCCTGCTGGCTACTCTCCTCTTGGAAATGCACACACATTCACACATATGCCACACATACTGTATTACAAACAAACATGAACACCGTGGTACAACACACGCACACACACAAACAGCTGTAATTGAAAATCGCACTCGGGATGTGGCTTGTCAGAGAATGTAAGAACTCATTTTTCTCCCGCTCCATCCTCCTCTTGTCCTTGATCTTGTGACCTCAGCACCAGCCGTGCAGCGCTGACTCCGTACTGTCGGCAGCCTTTAAACAGAAAAGGGAACAGCCGTCTGCTTTTGATGCAGCCTTACCGCGGTGCTTGGTGCTAATTCACCCACACAAGCAAGGTTGAAACTATTATGAGCTGACATGTGAGACTGTTTACTATGTCTTGCGGAGGGAACAGCGTTTTCAGTCTCATCTTTGCTGGCTGAGAGGATTTGTCTCAGCAAGGTGCCTCAGCTGTGAGTTTCAAATCATTGTTGACTGCAGTTTCTCCCTGGATCAGATCTCCGGTTTCATTATGACAGCCACGATAGCATCTCCCGCAGAACTGATCGGAGGTGGCTTATTATTTTACAGTAAAGCGTTTCCATCATCACAAGAGTGAAATTAATTTCAAGTCAAAGGAGACTTGCGTTGTCTCAACATTGGACATAGTCACATACTCCCTTTTGAAGCTAAGCGATAAAATACTCCTTTTGAACTCGGTTGTCAATCAGTGAAACTTCTCTATAGATCTGATCTCTAGTATTTCAAAAGCACACACTGCGTGGGTGGATACCTTTGTGACTGTAGCTTCATGTGTAAAATAGGAAGACACATGGCTGGTACTGATGGCTTGACAGTGTCACTCATCGCAGAATGCAACGGATCTGAGAGCTCTGAGGAAAGAACAACATTAGATTATATTCAGCTGTGTGTGGGCTCAGCCATCTTATCTGTTGTTGTGTGAATGAGCGAGCTTCACAGTGTGTGTCGGAGAGCCATTATGTGTAGTTTTCTATGTGACGATTTCGGATGCCATATAAAACACAAGAGCTCATATAAAATGTACAGTGTATGTCACTGTGTGTCACTGTGTGTGTATACATACAACCTGTTAATATGATCTAGGACGAGTGTTACTCTTGGCTGGACACAATTTGGCGGAAAAATTTACTATTTTTGCTTACATTCACACGTATGGACAACTTGTAGTAATTATGTCAGTATTTACATATGTCAGTATTTACATTATTATTATTTAGAATAAAAGAATCCTATTTTTGTGACATAATATGTTAATGTACAGAGCAGAGCATTGCCTATTGTTGAGTGTTATTTAAAAAATGTGATGCTAAAGTAGGTTTACAATCATTCACGACTCCAAATCTACATCATCCTTTAGGGATGATGTAGATTTGGAGTTTTACCAGGGGCAAATCATTTTAATTTAATTTTCATTCAGCAAGATAACCTGGATGTGCAACAATTGTTATCGTGCTTTGAACAGAATTTAAATTCACTCTCATGGACAGCACAAGGGAAAGGCCACTAATGCAAATGACAAACAGGTTTGTGTTCTGTGGAATAAAAAAATGTGTTTGGTATGGTGGCTTTAGGGAGAAAACCCCACGCACATCAGTGTTACTTTTCAGTTTAATGGTCAAATGGTGTTACAGGCTGTTGGATGAGAGGTCTGTAGAGCAACTGTCTGAGGGAATCAAGATGTGTAAAGAATTAATAAAGGCAGTGATCCACCCTTTTAACTATTTTGTAATTCACAGATTCAAATCTCATTTGTGGGCTGTAATAGCAGGGATATCCTTTCATAACACAAATGTGACAGGGAACTGCCTGCCTCAGTTGGACCAACTCATGCTTGATAGTGCATTATCATTAGCGGGGCGCTGCAGATTAATATTTCATTAGGACTGTGGCTTTGCAGGGGCTTCCAGGCATACCAAGTGATATGTTATTCCCTGCTTCACACCGATTACTCTCTCACAGCCGCGGCCGGGATACAAGAGCTCTTATTATGATGGACAGAGCGGTGGAGCAAGGTGTTCGGGAAAAAAGGAGATATCCCTATTTAACGGTGAGTAAGCATGGCCGGCCAAAGTGGTGTATCATCACTTTTCAGGGCATGGCCATAACAAACCATTATTGGGCTGATGCGTGTGGTGGGGAGAAGCATCAGTTTTAACAGGGCTACTTGTCATGGGCAGCAGGGATAACCACCACCCTTTGGATTCAAGTCTGTCAAAAAAAAAAAAAAAACACCTTGACAAAGAATTTAAAATAAGAATTTAAAGTAGAGAATTAAATGGTATGTATGAAATCCAAACCTGCAGAAGTTGTTAGTTACTGCAGGTTTGTTTGGCACATTTATAAAAATGCAACTTAAATGAAAGCTTTTTTAGTTTGATGAGAGAAAGTTGTCAAATTCATTTATAAACTCATGTTCATCTTTTTAGATGTCAGTGTTTTCTGGGCGAAAATACAGTTTTTATTCTGCTGCAGTTCAGTGGAACAATGGACTGAGAGGGGGTTTAAACTCTTTCTAAAGAAAACGATTCATCTTGTGTATAAAGATTTTTTTATTGCCATCCTGTGGAATTTTCTTGTGAAGAAATAAAGTTTACATCTGACAAAAAGTTGTCCACTTTGTTTCTTATGTATTTGCCAAGTTACTGTGGCATTACTAGACCCATAGATACTTTAATAGATGCAACAAATGTACAGATAGACCCTGTTTACACTTTCTTTTAAAATGAATATTGATAAATCAGAGCAAGCTCCCGAGACAATGCCCACAGCTCAGAGTGCACGCACTACAGTGTGAACAAATGGATGGGTCAAATGTAGAAATGAATTTCCCCATGGAATCAATACATTAATTAAAAAAAAAAAAAAACGTACAGTGCTAAATACAATCATAAATGACCACCAAGAACCATTGTTGTCCAATAACTCACATCACTTACTGAGAAGCTCAGACACTCATCCTTTGCAGTGTAACAACCTAACATGCCCTGATCAAGGCAGGATGCAGTGGTGGTATTGGTGACATCGTAACCATGCTCAAAAAAATAAAAAATAAAAAATGGAGAGAGACACTGGTTTATTTAGCAACATGTACATATATAATATCAGTTCTCCCAACATTTTTGTTTTCATGCCTATAGGCCATGCAAAACAAATCTGAGTTTGACCTTCTGACTTTCTAGCCGAAGCCGAATGTGAAAAGGGAGCAAAACTTGTCAGCTTGATACCTTGAAAAACGCATGACAGGCACAGGCGTGAACAACAGTGTGACAGATATGCATATTGTCAGTACTGTCAGAATGTCAGCATATGTTTTGCCATTTTACCTGCGACATGCAAAACTGAAAACCCACTGCAACAGATCTATACAGCTGTGGGGGGTTTCAGTGATAGTTTGACAGGTGCACAGATAGGCTGCAAGACGAAAACCGAGTTGTTTTTCTTTTTCCTTGAGCGTGCGGCTGCTTGTACTATATGTTGGGCAGCAACACATTTCTTCGAGATAACTGTTTGATAAAACTTAAGCAAATCCTACCCTCTGGAAAGTATCTGTATTATTTTTGACATTCTCTTGAAACTGGGAGTCTTCAAAGACGGCACGTTTAAACCTCAAACTGTTTGAAATATCAAAGCGGTAGTATGGCAACTTTCTAAATGTCACCGTGGGGGATCTTCCACTCTTTTGATGCTCATTTCATGAGGAACAGTAATGACAGGTCTGAAGGTGTTTCAGCAACCCTATCAATGCAGAGGCGCTGCTCTTATGTCATTCCCCCCTCTGCTTGAATACTCACTTTGAGGATATGAACATGAATCGTTATTTCATTCGCTAAACCTGCACATTTTTCATCTCTTGAATGATGTAAATTCTTGGCTTACAGAGTAATTGCAGTTGTCATTTTCCTGGATTTCCGAAGCCTCTATCTAGGGTGTCTGTTACAGTGTGCAGAATTATGTATATAAAGCTTGAGGATTTGATTTGTGATTTGTTCCTAAAAGAGATTCTTACAACCTCATCCATGAGCTAGTTATTAGCATGAAAAAACATTAATCATGAATCAAGTCTTCTTAATAGCCAAAAGTATTGCTGCACGCTCCACAGCCGATACCAACAAACTGGGTTATAAGTCAATGGGCTGAAACTGCAGGGTTTTTATGTAGAAATGTAGAGCTCTATTAATGGCTGGACTGACCCAACAAGGTGTATGCAGACATTAGTCAATCTATCCCTGACTAATTCTTCCACTTTGGAGCTCAGTCAACATGATTGTTTCTCTATTTGATGGTTATCCTGCTCACAGAATGCTTTTGATCTGTCTGTGTGCAGGCCCCTTCTCGTTTATCAGAGTCTCGTCCATTTATTTCTATTCTTCTGCTTCAGTGCTGATCCAGTCCACTTCACAGAATAGCCAATTAAGATGATCAAACCGCGCACCTCTCCCCCCTTCCTGGCATCTTTGCGAGATGAGGATGGCTATGGATAAAAAGGACAGAATGTATGTATACAAAAAATATGGAGCTGACCGTTATACACAAAATGTGCATAGTGATTTTATGACCAGCTAATCAGACCATTTCCTCAAGAAATGTGGCAGAAATAATAAATAGTTTATAACCCACTTTTTCAAGTATACTATGAGAAGCACACCTGGCAAATTTATGCTACCTCCACTTTAAATCTGAATAAATGAATATTTAATTCCTTTTAAGTTAACATGAGGTTGATGTTTTGAGGTCGGTGAAAAGAGACTGATAGCTCTGTAATGCCTGTATGCTAATGGTGTTGTTGAAACCAGCAGCCAGTTAATTAAAGACTGAAAACGATTAACGGTTTCTTTTGATTATTCGATTAATCTACCGATTATTTTTTCAGTTAATCTATCAGCTGTTTTCTGAGGCTCCATTAATCATTTGATTAACTCCACTGAATAATAAACAGTTATTTCCTAATAAACATTTAAGCTTCTTCTCAAACATAAAAAAAGTTTTCTGAGTGTTAATGAAGAACCCATTTCAAACTTTTACCTAATGACACTATTTATCACAGAAGTTCAGAATCATTCCATGTAATTAGGAAAGATGTTTTTTAAACTGTATTCCATCATTCAATTGCATTGCAGTGTTATTTATTATCTTGCACAGGGTCACCATTCACCATTGACCTATGGCCAATTTAGGATCACCAATTAACCTAATATGCATGTCTCTGCAGGAGGAAACAGCAGACGCAGGCAGAACATGTACTGTGAGATCACAGAAAGTCCCCAGCCGGCCAGCAGGTTGGAAGCCAGAAACTTCATGCTGTGATGCCAACCACAGGGTGGAAGCACCGAGGTTGCTGGAAGGTTAATGGAAATCCACATGGTTTAGTTTTCTAGGTCAGTACGTTCTGAAACAAACTCTTTGCAACTTGTGAATGGACTGGAAAGCAGCGATGCTATGCTAGCGGTTAGCATCTCTTGAGTTCCTCTTTAAAAAAAAACAACTGATGAGGACACATTGGCGACTCTCAGGATCTGACCACCAACGACAATCAGACAAAATTCACTGCTGTAGTCCAAATATTCAGTAATTGTGCAACTTCTTCTTCTTTTGGGATTTTGGCAGTTCTGATCTACTGGTCGTACTGTTGCCCTCTGCAGGATGAAAATATTATAACTCTCTCGCAAGCTCTGGGTTACTGTTTAATGAATTTCTTCACTTTTGATATTTGGGTCTGGGATTTTTCATGTAACACTGCGATGCAAAAACATTTTAATCTGTTCCACCTCCTGACATGACTGTGGTATTTATTTATTTATTTATTTATTTTTTTGGATGAAAAGCAGCTATGTGTACAGTTTACTGACAAAGATCATTGTCAGAATTATGTAAAGTTTCAGTGTTCATGACCACCAGATTAGATAGCCACAGTGTAACAGGGAAAAAACAAATGCGCTTATAACTCTCTATTTGTTACCATTGGTCTTTCTGTCTGTCATTGCTCAGAAGGACAGCTACTGAACATATCTTATCATATCCTATAATAATATCTATTAAAAGGATAGCTGGGCTCCACCTTCTGTATCATAGGCATCATTTACTCAAATTTTCAAGTAATGAATAGTTTGACAATCAGCAGTCGTTAAGACAGACACGTACTATGGTTATTGCTCCTCAGTAGCCCTCACACCTTCCGACAGTGCTGTCGCCTTTGGAAAGAGAGCAAAACACTTCAGTCAACGTGCCAGGGCTGCTAGCCGAGTGCAGAGCTGTTGCCTTGGCCGGCCTACAGAGCCTTGCCCTCAGTTTGACATTCAGCATGGTTTCCCCCAAGCTCCCAACCCTTTGACCCCTTCACATCCTTCTCCCAGACTGCTGGTGACTCATCCTGACCTTGAGCGGTGCGCTCGCTGAAGATCCAGAAGAAGAGCAGGGAAGGATCCTTCTCTAACACCATCAATATTTTAGTTTCCAGGTGGGCCCATATGCAGAGTACAGTACATGTGGGACCTTCTTGTGTTTACTTTATTTATTCATGCTTATCTTTTGTTTTGATAGAAAGAACAACACAATACCACTGGAAGTGCTGCACTCTTTATTTTTTTTGCATGAATTTGGCAATTCAGATTTGCTAACTCTGTACATGATTTTCTCACTCTCTTAATTTTATAGTATAGAGTATATTTGTTATTCACACTTAGATGGATCCCTACAGGAAAAATGAAAAATTTACCACACAGTTGGACCGTGTAATGCACCTTCAACCTGCCTATATATTATCATTTCATCCAGCCTCTCCCCACCACCTTGATGGTTAAGTTCATACCTACATGTTGCCGAATTAATTGCCTTTTCCCTACAGTGGTCTTATACAACACGCAGAAGAGGTGACACGTGGGTTTCTCAATCGACTTTTCCCTAAGTTAACACAAGCTTTTTCTACTTATTACCCTGAAAAAAAGTCAAATTCCCAGGGCACTTTTGTAACACTTTCTGTGTTACTCTCTGCATGGTTGATGTTATGGCTTCAAGAGGGTCCTCTGAAGTCCCAGGCTCCTCAGAGCTGATGCAGTGTAGAGCTGGAACCATCAGGAAACAAAGGACTGAGGGAGCATAAGCTCTCATTTTCCAGAGCAAGTTAAAAGCAGCACAGCTCCTTCTAATGCTCAGAGGCCTATTTTAGATATAGGGAGCTTTTAATGTCTAATGCACACTGCTGGGCTCACTGACAATGTCGATGGTAAAAGAAGGACTTCAAAAAAGCAACAAACATGGAATGTTCCACACTTTCAGAGATACGGATGTGCTGCCAGAGTAAAGGAGGTGCAAATGATGTAATTTGAGTGAAAGTACGCCCCAAAAAATCTACATATTTTATTCACGGATTTTCACTGAAATATTGTTGCAGTTAATCATGAATTCCTATTTTTTGAAGATTCTGTTCCCGCACATGGAAATCATCCATCCATCCATCCATCTTTCTATAGCCTACCTGTGTATCCTGTTGAGGATTGGGAGGGGGCCTGCAGCCTGTCTCAGCAGGCACTGGGTATGATTTTGCGTGTGCATGGAGGAGAGGCATTGTAAAGTGCTTTGTTCTGCGGCGAGGTTAAAAGCACTGTATAAGAGCTACGGAAAACATGCTGAGAGATTTTTGCACCTGCATGGAGATTTTTAATGTAGTTTTTTCGGGCCACGGAAAGAATGAAAATATGACAAGAAAAGGAGGCAAGAGAAATGCAGCGAATCTTGCAAAGGTAACATGGCCGGCTAAATGTCGGTGTCATAAAGCATTAAGAAAAGGAAGATAATCATCTCTTCAATAGATATTTGTTTCAATCCACAGGTAGTGCAGGCATAATTATAAAATGGCACATTAATGAGCACTGGTTTGCATTTGTCAGTTTTTTTAAAATCATTATCAATAACCATAAAAAATGTATATGTGAATGTTATGCAGTAGCATCTACAGGATATTGTCTTGTGCCATCAGGCTGCTATTTAATGAATGGGTTCTCATAAGTCCCATGGCAAAGGAAAATATTTTCCCCTTGCAATAGCAGAGGGATCAAAATATGTTTGTTTTCTTCTAGTGGAACTTCATAAAATGTCCTCCAGGTAGGCCTGAATAATTTCCTTAGAGGGAAAGCACAAAATCTTCCAGCATCAACCAACAATGAACAACATGTGCTTTTCATTTTCTTGTGAATGGCTCTTCATTAGGTCTGTTAAAAATGAAGAGTGAAATCCAAATATAGTGTAAGATCTATCTTTATCATGTCACCTCATCCTCTCGGTATTATCTGACTTCGACAGAGGAGGGTCACATGTAAACACATTATTCAGCTAATAAGCTATACACCATGTTCCTGCAGGAGTTAAAGAGTGGAGGCATTATGTGCCTATTTACTTTTGGAGTACATTAGGCCTCCAGTTCTTCCCGAATAAATTTTTTTCAGGGCTATTACAAGACTGATCACTCCCGTCTACCTGGAGAAAACCCTTATATAAGTTTTCAGAGTTTTGTGATTTTTGTTTTGGTGCAGTCTCTTTTCCTAGTGAGGGCAATTCTGTCAAAATCCCAATCATGTCATATGGTCTGAGTGGACGTCTGCCATTTTTCTTTAACCTTAAAAGTCACTATGAGAGATCATGTAAGGCTCGATAATACACTCTCAGCCAACTCAATTGCTGTCGCTACCCGACTACAGCTTCATAGTGTTGAGAGAGCCCTGCGATAACAATCAGCTGTACTGATCTGTAATGACAGGGCCATGGGTGTGGGGTCCGCCGGAGCAGATCTGATGAATGAGTGGAAAGGGAGGTAAAGCGGCAAACAGGGAATCCATCTGGCCAGGAGAGGGCTCTGGATGTCAGGAAACTAACAAGGATTTTTGATGGTGTTAAATGTCAAGATTCAGATTTATTCAAATTAGTCAGCCCTGCCATCATCATCATCATCACCATCATCATCATCATCTCTCCTGTTTTTGTCCTCTTTTCTTTCCGTTCATCTTCCCCTTCTTCCACTCCTGTCTCCATCCTGCACAACCAAGACACTGAGCATTAACACCCTGGTCTAGTCTCTGACTGGTGTTGAATATTTCAATATAGCTCTGCTTATCTGGCAGCCCCCATGACCTGCCTGGATGAGCGAGGGAGAGGCAGAGATTCGCATGGCGAGCTGTGGAATAGGTACTATACACAGTCATATATAAGTGAAGAACTTGCCTCGAGGTGAGCAAGCACATGAATACCAGATCTCCCCGCACTCTCATTTGTGTGAATGGATCCCAAATTCCATAACAGATACTAAATGTATGCATTCATTTGGGAGTTTATTTATTTTTTTTGGATTCCATTCAAATAGCCAAGGGAAAAAATATCTCAGCTTTTTTTTTTTTTTTGGTTAATGCAAACCAAATAGCCAGAGTCAACGTTTTGTGGTTTATTTTTGTGAATTTCATTATAGCAGCCGCAAGAGAGTGAGAAACTAAAATATTGCGCAGTCCGGGACAATTGCAGCGCTCGGCTCAGCTCAAATCATTTCACCTCTTCATGAAAAGAGATGGAGACTTTTGGGACGAATAAACCGTCAGCAAAACACGGTGAATAATCTACTGTAAATACACACAAAGGAGATGCACAAATGCATTGCACATTATTTACTGTCATTATTATTTAATTTGTAAATGATTCTGTGTCGTATTTCAGTGCAAAAAGGTTCCTTCCTTGCAACTCAGAGCCCAGAGTGACAAATTAAAATGTCTATTAGTTTGTTTAAAACCCATACATATATAAGTTTCCTATCCCAGAAGACTAAGAAGACCATAATATTCGCATTCATGAAGGAGGAACTGAGCCGTGCAGTGTTCTGAACTGCAAACACCATCGAACGAGACTGCCTGCCTGTCAATATCTATTACCATTTGATTGGTGATTTCATACATGTAGTCTTTGCATCCTGAGCACATTAGCCTTGTCTGTCCTTGAGTGGTGACTGACATGTTTTCAGAATGCACAATGAGACTGGGGAATACACTGACCATGTAACCTTAAAGGAAACCCACCACTCTTCATTGTTAGTGACTGGGTGGACACTTTAGTGTGTGTTTGTTGCTGTCAAAAACAAACAGTGCGGTCTCACCACAAACTGTCAGTCTGTTCACTTGGGACTGACCACTGGGGGTTTGGCTGGTGGACAACAGAGACTAGGAAGAAGGGTAAGGCCCTCAGATCAAGACTGGTATCCAAACATTAGAAGGACACTGCTCGGGGAGAGATTTGACTCCAACCAATGAGGAGGAGTTAAAGGATCATGGGATAGCAGTGTGGTGGGGAACAGGAAGGGTAGAGGACACCATGCCGCCTCTAATTGGTTTCTCTTTCTGGAACATCCATTGCTCCTTTTCTCTTGAAGAGCTGCTGTGCTCAGAGAGCCACAACTGAGAGCCCAGCAAAGCTTATTGGATTTAAAGGGAATCTGTATCTTAAAGGGAGGCCGGGTTGCAGGGAGGGGGGCACCACAATCAATAATTCATAAGGCCTTTTCCTTATTAGGGCTTCTCCTGACTGGGCAAGTGGTTCTTATGCCCAGCTCTGTGTCGGATGAGAAGCTTCTTGGAAGGCAAAGCTACACAGTAACTGCCGGCTCTACGTCGTTGCTATAGTTGCCTTCTCTGTCATTGCCCCCCTCCACTCTCATCAATTTTCTCTGTGTGGATCCCTTTGTTACTCGTGATTTCTCAAACCCTTCAAATATGAATCCAGCGCTC
Source organism: Chelon labrosus (assembly GCF_963514085.1). NCBI lineage: Eukaryota > Metazoa > Chordata > Actinopteri > Mugiliformes > Mugilidae > Chelon > Chelon labrosus. The sequence continues at coordinate 6,430,662 of NC_140345.1, read as the reverse complement.
TTGGCATAATAATGAGGACGATATAGAGCTGTTGATATGTAAAGAGCTGTTTGCTTAGCCGGATCTGCAAATTTTCATACTTGTTTTTCTAATCTATTGACAAATGTGGAGCAGAATTGTTGTTTTGTAATGTTTGTCAGAATTTTTCACATGCAAGGCACTTGACAGGACCAATAACAAATGCCGGACTCATAAAAGTGGATGTGTGCGTTTGAGGGAAGCATGTTGTCACGGGCCCATTCATATGTTTGTTATGCCTCATTCCAATTGAACAAGCGGCATATTTCTGACACACAAAATACCAGGCTATTGGCAAGTCACGATAACATCATTGCTACACGTCTGACAACAAAAACCGTTCCCTTTTCAAAAACGTGGCATGCTGGGATCGCAAAAAAGACAATAAAATGATAACGTCATTTCCATGGGCTGAGTTATTTATTCATACGTTTTTAAAGTAGATGCTTCACGATTGTTCAACTGGGATCTAGCAGAAAATGTCCACTTTCAGCATTGTGAATACCACATCATGGACTCTTGAATTCTTGTGACCACACTGAGCCCACCTGTATGCAAAGGTATCATTTGCATTTGTGCAACAAGCCTTTGTTCATAGAAATACTTCCAAACCAAAGATTAATACAATCTGACTTTCTGAGTCACTATTTGTTTTGTTATTGACTTCATATACACTTCCCACTGACTCAACCAGAATGTTACTGTAAACTGTAGCGCTGTCTCACACTGAAGATATAAGAACTCTAAGAGAAACCCTCTGTGTTGGTCTCCTTTCCTGCCGAGCCACACATCTGAGGTGACTCTTAACCGCAGAGTCATAGTGGCCAGTCTCTTGTCTCATTAGTCTGCAGCTGCAGCACATTAAGAACAGATGAATCACTCTTCTGCCATGTGGTGAGAGCCAATCCCAAGCACGCAGCTCCTCTGGATGCCTTTCTATCATTAACGGCCCTCGGGTTTTTCCCTACATGTTTTTTGGCTCACCATTCGAACCCATAAAATTGACGAAATTTATTATCCTTTGTAGCACTTAAAGAAGTTACCTCCCAGTTGCTGAACCTTTAATCTGATCGGGTTTAAATTCCTTTCATTTAGTAGGTCTCACCATTTCTGTTTTCAAAATATTGCAATCACCTTGAAGTGATGAATGTGATTCTGAATATATTATGGTTAAAGTCCATGAGGGATGCGCTGGAGGTGATATTCCAAGGCGCAGTGAATTCCACATGTTCACTTAATGCCACTAAAAGTGACTGCTGTGCAGGTAGGAGCCATGATGCGAAACAGATAAACAGTGATTACGCTCACCATGATAAATGAAAGGGCAGCTCGCCAATGTGAGGAGTTTTACTCACCATAGATCACAATTTGTAAGTGCTGCTTGCTCTGGATGCCAGAGTGGAGTGGAAGCCAGCGTTTCTTAATTCAATCAATAGGATTTCATGCAGTTGAATGCTACATTATGAAGGTGGCTACAAACAACCAGTTTCTGAATCCATATTGGAAAATTTCAGTGTTAATGGTGGCATCCATCATTAGTGTGAGACAGACAGGAAGTGACAACATTATGTACACCGATCAGGCATAACAAAATGACCACCTTCCTAATTTTGCGTTGGTCTCCCTTTTGCTGCCAAAGCAGAACCCTGAAGGTGTGCTGTGGTATCTGGTACTAAGATGTTAACAGCAGATCTTTTAGGTCTGTGGTGTCAAACCAGAATGGATATTTATTTAAACTGAGACATCATATTATGAGAAATCATTCATACAGATAAAAGGGGATAAAGGGGATGAAAATCACACTTTTTGAATTTTTTCTACATTTAGTAGGGTGTTTGGCATGTCTGTCAGCTAAGAAAAGCTGATAAAAAGCCATGCTGTCCCTTTGTTATGAGTGGCCTGATAGTGAAAATGCGTCCTTCAGTGAGCTGTTTCAAATTTGACTCATTTGTGACGTAACTAGCTCACTCTGCCTGTCAGTCAGTGGTGCCTGCACGGCTTCAGGCAGCCTCCTCATTCTGTGTTCACAGGTAGTGACAATGCTAACGAAGCAAAGCCACATTTCGTTTCAGGACGTATCGGATACACATCATCAATGAAGCGGTCCTGGCATGTAAGCTGCTTTGTGTTCAAAAACTTGTGGTACAAACATCATTACCACACTATTTTTCATAAGACATTGTGAGATTAATAGTCCACACTATGGTTTCATAACATTATCTGTATGTTGTATGAATTAGCCATTATTGACACTTTGAACTGACGCCGGAATAAAACAAAACTAGCGGGGCTAACGGTTGCCATGCGGTGGAGAGCGGAGCTAACCGCGCTGCTGTTATTTGGCTAAATGACCCTTTCTCTATGTCTGTATGTTAGTATGTATGTGAACCGACTGGTGTTTAGCTCTAGTGGATCATTTTTATGTTAGTAAGTTTTCTGTTTGCTACCATGGAACAGTAGGCTAACCAATTTAGTCTGTTATCTGCTAAATGTTACAGCTTTACTACAACTTTGTGTAAGAATCTCTGTTAATATATTTTAATATTTAGTGCTAATGCTTGTGACTTGAGCTTTTATTGATCAACCGTATGGATTGATGTAGCTTCAGAGCGACGTGCTGCCATACTCTACCAATACGCTGTAGAGGCAACCATGAGATTCTGATGAGTTTGTCAATAAAGTTGGGAGGGTGGAAATGATTGACGTACCTGTCTGATGCCAAAAAGACGCATGCAAAATACCTGCGGGCCAATTCTGATAGATATAACATATTATCTTGCGGGCTGGCTACAATTGGGCCTTGAGTTTGATATGTCTGCTTAAAGTCCTGTAAGTTGTGAGGTGGGACCTCCATAGATTAGACTTGTTTGTCCAGCGACAGCCCACAGATGCTTGAGTTGACGGAGATCTGGGGAATTTGGAGGCCAAGTTAACAGCTCAAACTAATTGTTGTGCTCCTCAAACCATTCCTGAACCATTTTTGCTTTGTGGCAGTTTACATTACCAGGCTGAAAGAATCAAGGAATTCCATTTCCATGAAAGGGTGTACATGATCGGCAACAGTGGTTAGATAGGTGGTATGTGTCAAAGTAATATCCACATGGATGGCAGGACCATGGTGCCATGTGTTTCCCAGGTAAGTAATGCACATGCACCAGGCCATCCTTGTGATGTAAAAGAAAACGTGATTTATTAGACCAGGCCACCCTCTGCCATTGCACCGTGGTCCAGTTCTGATGCTCACGTGCCCACTGTTGGCACTTTTGGCGGCAGACAGGGGTCATCATGAGCATCCTGACTGGCCTGCAGCTGTTCAGCCCCATACACAGCAAACTGCGATGCACTGTGTATTCTGACACTTTCTGTCAGAACCAGCATTAACTTCCTCAGTAGTTTGAGCTACAGTAGCTCGTCTGTTGGAACGGACCACACGGGTCAGCCTTCGCTCCACACATGCAATCATGACCCTGTCACCTGTTCACCACTCTTCCTTTTGATACATACTGACCACTGCAGACCACAAGAGCAGCAGTTTTGGAGATGCTCTGACCCAGTCATCCAACTATCACAATTTGGCCATTACGCTTTCCCATTTTTCCTCCTTCTGACACATCAACTTTGAGGACAAAATGTTCAGCTACTGTCCATTGTATCCCCCCACACTAACAGGTGCCGTGATGAAGAGTTGTTCACTTCACCTGTCACAGTCATAATGTTATGCCTGATTGGTGTATGTATTCCTTTTGTGATGGGAAGTCAAGTATTTTGATCTCTTTATACCCTTTTAGCAGTAAAAGCACATTTATCTGACCAACTATTCCATAACACCTGTGGTGGAAAGTGACATTTACTAACATTACTAACATTACTTTTAATTTATTAATGTTGTAATAAAGCAAAACTCAAAGTAACATGGGGTTACAGTGAACCAAACATTCACCTCAGTGTTACTATTGACTAGTATATTCTGCTATTGTGTCATGCTTTACAGAGTAGCCCTGCTCCAGACAATCACATTCACAGCATAGGAGACAGTACCTGACTCCTCCATAGAAAAGCTCAGGTAAGTGGCTGTGTTCTGATGCACAGCTGAATGTTTTGTTAACTTGACAATCAATCAGGTAATCCTCAGTCAGATAAAGCAAAAACTCAACTTCATGTCGCTTCTCCAACTTTGCTGTTCTTGGCACTGACCCATAAATCTTACCTCCCCTACCTCTATTAAAGACCGGCACACAGACAATTCCCACTTTCCCCCTTTATTAAATGCAGGGTCCCAAAGAATCACTTAACAGTGTCTCCTGTTCTGCTAGTGTGCTGCTACACCCACACATATTACATTCAGGCATTTTCACAAGTGTAATGTCGACCCATGAACAATTAAAGTGGATATTCATCAGAAACACAATAAATCAGAATGACTGTGACGTTTACCTTTAGAAAATCATAGCTGCATCACGCTCTACATTTCTACCATATGTTTCTCACACAATGTGGAGTACTATGTTGATCGGCTATTCATTTGCAAAATATAACTAAACCTCAGGATCTGAGTTATTCTTTCAACACTGACACAACTGTAGGAGAGCTGAACCCCCTCCACTCCTAACCTTATGCTCTTTACTGTAACCTTGTGTCAAGTTATATTATTTAACCACACCAAATGGAGACGCAAAAATACAAGACTTGAGTGTCACTTAAGGAAAACCTGCCACCCAATCTGTTCCCGACTTGAATCATTTGTATTCAGCCTAGCTAACAATTTAATTTTAATTTTATATGGAGCTGAAGAAGCATTGAGATGGATGCGGCGATGAGTGCAATGCATCGAATTATTGCATTTTTCAGTGAATCTAGCCAAACGTAATTGGCAAGCTAGATAAATAAATAATACGTGTGATAAATAATAAAGACCTGATCGCAAAAGTTACCTTAAAGAAAGCGCACAAATATTTTATTGTAAAATTAATGTTACTAGAACGGCTTAATTGTTATTATTAAATGTGGTAATGCCTTTATGATAGATAGACAGATAGATAGATAGATGGATAGATGGATAGATAGAAAATTACTTTCGCAGTACTTTCCGTATTTTAATTTGGTCCACTAACATGGACGGGGTGGAGCTTATGAGTTAGCCACCAGGGGGAGCTATACTTGCTTTGGCTTCACTATGTTTGAGACTGTGAAACAGAACACTATTTTGATACTGCTACTAATAGTAAAATAACAAATCATCCCAGGTGTGATGGAGAGCAGGACCCAACCTGACAACTACATTGTAACACGGAGTATAATTTACCAGTTCACCTGTCAAAAGTGAAGAACAGTGAGCTACACAGTGTGGAAAGTAAATAAACTGTTTTCTCAAAATGTCAAACTATTTTGTTAAAGCACTAACAAATAAAATGAAAACCCACCCCATAAATAAAAGGTGAAATAAAATCCACAACATACTACTTTTTTTTATTATATTATAATATAGTGTTCTGGCTGAGTAATAAGAATTTTAGAAATGAGTCAACCACTTGAGGTAAGTACTATATATGTCACATAAATACCTCCTTCATACCAATTTAGTGGGAGGGTACAGTTATCACTGACTTCGTATCAGTTTTACATGCTTGTCAGATCCAGAGTCAACTCCTTTGAGATTCCACCTGAAATTACAGTTTAATTTAGTCTCTTTATTGTGCACCTTAAAGATTTGCACAAAAGGAAAGGAGCACTATTGAGGTCAGTGACAATCAGAGAGAAATCCCCAATCAGTGCAGTCCTGTCAACGTGGCTTGGACATAAACAGAGCCGTTCCCTCCAGAAGAGGATAAGAGGCTGTGAATCCTCTTTGATGTTCCTGACAACTCTGAGTCAGTAATGAGGCAGATTTTGTCCTCATGGGAACACCACCTGTTTGAATTCAGCCATCGCGAGTCATGTTTTACCTCTAAATGCCACTGTCTGAATCCAGAATTGAGCAATTATTAATACCTCACAAGCCTGAGAGGGAATCTGACAAAAACACAGTATTTCTTTACTTTGACGACAAACCCAACTTCTCAGTTCTGGCTTTTAAGCTGACATTTTAGTCAAAGGATAGAACAAGAACAAACATGCACTTCAAATACAGTCTTTGTACTCGATCTTTTTGCTTCCGGGATTCTTTGTTTGTTTTTGACAGCTACAGTATCATTATTTGTTTTTATTCTAATAACTGCTGGATTGGGGGGAAATGCTGCATGAAAGGCTTATTTTTAAAATAATCTCAAACAAGACAGGAACCATTAGACTTTGTTTGCCATGGAAATTAATCAGGTTTTGTTTATCAAAAGAACATCTTAATGTTGTATTCGCTTTGAAATAATGAAGTGCAGCAAGATAAAAACAAGTTAATTTCTTAATCCATTCCCCATTTTGCATTGCCCTATTACCCTTGAGTATTAGCATATTTTTGTTCATGTATTTCTAAAAAACAACAAAACTGCTTTTATTGTCTTTAATTATTTGTACTTATTTTTGTTGGTTTATGTACAGTATACTTGCTGGTGGAATAGTTATGTGGATGTCCCATCAGGTTAAAAATACTGAGTAATAATGAGTTATTTAAGATACTGCATTATGATTATGGGGCCACAAAACCACATAAGCCTGGAGGTCTGGACTGTTGCTCTATTTGAATGCAAACATTATTATGGTATTGGCTTTGTTGTTAAAAGTTTATTTGGGTAGCTGCAAAGCATACACACTTTTGTTCACACTTAGATCTCGATCTTAATGTTGCTTGAACACACACTGTAGAGGTCCTCACATGCATAACACTACACAAGTTCAAAAACACAGATTTTGACAGATTTATTTTAAAAATTTTCACTTTGCAACATGTAAAAACAAGGGCTGTCAAAGCTAACGCATTATTAATGCATGAAGGCAAATTCCTTGTAGCATCACAATTTTTAATGCACAACTAATGCACACTTTTTTAATGTTATGACTTTATCCCGACCACAGTTTCGAAAATCAGGAAGTGATCAAAGCTGCGGTAACTGTGTGCAAAACAAGCAGAATCTGAAGTGCAGATGTAGTAAATAAATTTAACATGCGTAGGGGAGAAATACACCCTGTAGTGTCTAAACTGGCAAAAATCCCAAAAGAAGAAGAAAGAAAACAGAATAAGACAAGTAGAAATAGATCATCAAAATGGGTCATCTGAACAGTGCTGTGCTTCAATATGTTAATTTACTGACAGACCTCGTAAGAAAAAAAAAAAATAAAAAATTCTTAAAGCTCCAGTATTCACTATTTAGTGGCATCTCGTGGTGAGGTTTCAGATTGCAACCAACTGAACGCAAAGGCCCTCTAGAGCCAGTGTTTGGTTACTCCCTCTCTAAATATGAAGGGCTTTACTCCAACTAACAAAAACACATGTTGTAGTTGTGTAGTTTACAGGTGATTGCACACTAATGAAAATCATAAGTGCTGGTCCTTTTTGAAACAATGCCACAGCGAATGCGTGCTGTAATCAAAGCTAAAGGCAGTCCGACAAAATATTAGAGTGTGACCTTTGTTTTTGGTGTTGACTTTTTTTTTTTTGGCCAGGCAGTGTACACTGTAAAAAATAATAAGTTGACTTTACTTAAAAAAAATATGCAAAGTCGTTGCCTCAAAAAAAGTAATTTCTGTTGATTTAGATAAATTAGATTACAGAGACTTATTTATTTTGAGTTTGCAGTACTTAAATTAACTTATATGAATTAGATTAGAGTAACTTATTTATTTTGAGTTTGCAGTACTTAAATTAACTTATATAAATTAGATTAGAGTAACTTATTTATTTTGAGTTTGCAGTACTCAAATTAACTTATATGAATTAGATTAGAGTAACTCATTTATTTTGAGTTTGCAGTACTCAGATTAACATATAAGATTACAGTAACTTATTTATTTTGAGTTTGCAGTACTCAAATTAATTTATATAAATTGGATTACAGTAACTCAACTCAATGGATTTCAGATATCTTTTTTTGTAGATTTAACTTAATATTCATGAATTGTGAAAGCTTAATTCTCTTTAGTTTTACCGATCTATCATATTCAGGTAAATTTAACTTGAATATATTCTTGACCTAAAAGAGTTCTACAATAGACATTAAAATGACACATGCTAATTTAATTAACAACAACAAAAAAACATTACCTAATGGTAATGACCCCCAAAAACACAATGAATAGTGAACACTCATTGGATTTATTGGAAAATGCACAAAAGAAAAGTGCCAACAATAAATGCATCTCTCTCTCTCCTTACCTTCCTACCTACCTCCCTCCCTATCTTCCTACATACCTACTACCCTCCAACACCTGCCTTGCTCCCTCTGCCTCTCCCTCCATACTCTCATACCTTCATACTTATCTAGACCTTCCTCCCTTCCTCTCGCCACACTTACCTACCTACCTCCTCACCCTCCTACCTACCTTCCTCCCTCCCTCCCTCCCTCCCTCATACCTTCAAACCTACCTACACCTATCTCCCTCCCTCCCTCCACACCTACCTACCTCTTTACCTTCCTACCTATCTACCAACCTCCCTCCTTTCTAACTAACTGGAACTAACTGGAACTACAATCAACATGTTATCATGTTCTAAAGTGCACAGCAGTGATAAATAACAAAATGCATCACTGTCTTACTGCCAATTAACAAATCAGTATCACTATCTTACAAACACAATCAAAGTGTAACATTTGTGCGTAACATTATACATTATACCTGGAACAGTAAACAAGTTACCTTGTTTTTTCTCACTTCACAAAACTGGCAAAGTTTGTACTCAGCAATTTTGAATGGCCTACCCCAGTAGTTTATTCTGCAGTGTGATCAGTTTTGGAGGGAGGGTCTTGTTGCCGAGTCTAAGCATGACTGCTTGGATGAATTTGAATGTGTTTTCCATGCATTTTGGGTAATTCAAGTGAAGGGCATACATGAACCCAAATAGAAGGCAGACTGCCTGGGGAAAGTCTCTGACATTGTCCATGACAATACCTCCCTCAAGTATGATGGCAATGGAGATGGGTTGGGGGTGCACTGCATTCGGACCCTGCTGCTGAGCATCTTCGATCACCGTCAGCACTCCAACTGTGACTGAGGCAAGTGCTTCCTCTTTCGCTGCAACCTGTAAAAAAGCACACAGGACTGGCTGAATCTGGTACAATTTCCTCAACCAAAAAAAAAAAAACCATAAACCACATAATTCTTCAGTTCATCAAAACATTCGAACTACAAATACCTGAACTTGGAGATACGTGTACAGAAAAGAGAAGTTATATTTAAAGTGTATTGACTATTACAAATATAAAGAAACATAAAATGGGTATACATTTTTTTTAAAGTCTGAGCCTTTCTGATCAACTGAAAATAATTGAATATTAAATATTTTACAGAGCTATGAAATACATAAAATATATGATCTGCAATAAAAGAGAAGAATGTTTCTTTTACTTACAAAGCATGTCGTGTAGACTTGACTGGAGTCTTCACTGAGGAGAATTGGAAGACCTTTGAGGACAACAGTCCGAAGTGCCGTCACATCAGGTGACTAAAAATACAGAGAGAACAGATATAAGTTCAGAACTTTGTAATATTTTGAGAGTTTGGGGGAATATGTGTTGCATATATGACATTGTACAGAAAATGAGAATGCACACAACTAATTATTAGAAAAATAGTTTAGAACACAACAGAATCCTTACCATCCAGTTGATGTCCTGCATCAAATCTGTCAGTTTTTGTCCCACAGTTCCTTTTTTAGACTTGAAAAGATCGATGAAGCGTGGTGTGTGCTGGTCTAGGGCTTCATAGAAGTCGCCTTCAAGATTCTTGCTGGCAATGCGATTAAACTCAGCAAAGACCTGAAAAATGGAGAGAGGAAATAGCAAGAGGGATAGCAACATTAAGCTGACCATCATTCAATTAATACTATAGCAAATGAAAGAGCTTGACATGCGAAACTAGGATGAAATAGAGCTGCTCGATTATGGCAAAAATCATAATCATGATTATTTTGGTCTGCTGGAATCTATATGGGGTAAGGCAGGCCAAAACAAACAAGTATCTTACCTGTCTCTCCGTGAACAGTGCTGGCCATCTTTCCATCATGCTCTGCACAGGAGGCTCCTGTGTCACTATCTCCCTTCTGCGCAGTGAGAATGTTTCTTCCATAATTCTTGAAACTAAACTGGCATTGGGTCGTTTTTTCTTCGTTTCCTCTATGACAACCTTCCTGGCATTTTCAAGGCTGCTTTCATCATGTCTGTCTGGTAAATTAGGCAAATAATTGGCTTCACCTCTTCTTGGCCGCTTGATGTTCTTGCTGGATGATGGTCCTTCTGGGTTGTGTTTACTTCGTTTACCCCCATTGATCATCACATCATCACATCCTGCTTTTCGTAATTTTGTACGATAGTTGGCCATCTTGAATTTAAGGCTGTTCTTCCAGCCATACCATCCTGGCTGGGGACCAGGTTCAGTGAGGCTGGGGTGCTTGCTAATGAGTGCTTTTGCAACACTGCTGAAGTCATCGTCATCTGGATAAGCTTTGAAACTGTACATTGTTTCGGCAAGCTTCTCAAGTATGTCATGTTTCATATCTCGTGACGGAGTCAATGGGACACGATCGCTCATGAATAAGAGATCTGCCTGTCTCAGTCGGTATGCTACATCCACAGAGAAATTCGGTATGTCGAAGAACTCAGGCCACTGTCTTCTTGGTAAAGGTGTTGAACCAGTGGAGGACAAGATCTCAGTGTCTACTGAGCTGGAGTCTGTCTGTTCAGTGGATGAAGACAGGGTTGTCAACTCAAGAGCCACAAGAGGGATGACTTTCAGAGTAGCTCTTTCAGGCAAATCAGTTATTTCAGTCAAATCGCAGAGCGCATTACTGAAGTCTGGATCTTCATATTGGAGTTTGAAGTCATACTGCAATGACAGCTTATCACTCAGCTGTGTTTTTAGTCCCTCAATGGAATCCGGTCTCTCATTTAAAATTAGCTTGCGTATATTGTCTTCATCTATGACAACTCGCAGCATCAGTCTTTGCTCCATTTTGATATCACCTCCTGTAAAAAATAAAAATCCATCTGAGACAGGCAAGTGTTTAATCCACTCAGCACAATATGTACCGTTTGAGAGTAACAAGCTGTTTGCCATGAACTCTGTAAAGTGACAGAGGAAAAACATCATTCATTTCGGACAACTGGGTGACTGAAAAGGTCGGCAAATGGCTGCTACAGAGTTCATACGCTCTGAGATGCTCATCATACCATGATGTCATCAGTCTGCAGACAAATGCTACATCTGTGTTGATAACGACAATGTTTGTGATTTGTCTGAAATCTGGGAGCCCTGAGCAGGATCCAACAGAAATGACCATATCAGCACTGTACCTAATGCCATCAATGCAGACAGAGGAAGCTACAAGTACTGTGTTCAGCTTGTTGCTCCTTTGATTGAGCCAGTTCTGGACATTTTCTGGAAATGATGAAACCATCACAGAATTCAATTTGTGAATTTCAATAGGAGGCTTAAAAAAAGATGAGGCAGCTAAGTGGAAGGCCATCATTTTCTGATGTCTGTTAGCTAAAGTAAGGGGTATGTTTTTGAAGTTGTGAGAGTAACGCACAGCTTTTTTAAAAAATTTGTGTTTTCCTTCAAAACGCATTGTCCAGACATCAGACAGAGGACCAAATGTTCGAATTAGCTCAGGGTAGTGCTCAATGTAGTGGTGCTTTGGTCGTAGCTTTTCACCCGGGAAAACCTTCTGAAACAAATCTCTATGTTCAGAGATTTTGCTATCAAGAAAGCACAAGGACTCCTCTGTAAAGTTTATGGACACTGACAATTCCACCACTTCTTTTAAGGTCATTAAAACCTCCCAGGTTTCATCGCCCTTCGGAATGTGTTGACCAATAAATAATGGCAGAAGTCGGAGAAGAGTCCAATTTTCATGTCCATTTCCTCCAATTGTTGACTTTGAAGAGAACGTCTTTGGAATGAGCTGGGGTTGGTTTGTTCTGTCTGAAAATGTGTATGGGAAGTGTTTAATAGTATCATTAAGAGCCTCAAGGGAGATGAATCCCTTTGATATCAGTGCCTTTAAGCACAGGGCCAATTCTAGTGGAACAATCCCCTCCAGGAGATCGTGCAGAAGGTCTGGGGGGAACCCCTCAACAACATGAAAATGTTGCAAGCTTTGAGTCAACGGACAGCTTCGTTTCACACCATATTCTTGAGCCTTGGTTGAATCCTGAGACACATCTTGCACTTGTTTGTCATGGATTTCTCTTGTTCTTTTTTGAAAAAATCCTGTCCGTACTTCCTTGTCCTGTATTTCTTCCCGCTTGGCCATACAGAACCGACACATTTGGGTAACTGTGAAGCTTTCAAAGAACCCTCCCAAAGAGTGAGCAGCCAGATTGTCTGCTGCTACAAATAACACTGTGCCTTTAACAGTGGCTCCCAACTGTTCAACATATATGCCTTGTTGCTCAAGAAAAACAAGGTCCCGAATTAGAGGGCGGAGAATTTCACCATAACCATGGTCTTTGACACTGTTGGCCTTGAAAAGCAGAGCAAGTTGAATAGAATGAAGAGAGGAGCGATATTTAGGGTGTAAATTGCCAAGTACCCAGTAGACAGCAGTTAGTTTGTGTTTTTTTCTGGAGGTTCCTAAGGGGTTGGCCACCTCGAAATCATCAATATACAGGTAAAGAGCAATCCTGAACTCTTCCTCATTCAAGAAAGCATCATTTTTGAAGCGGGAACCATCTCTGTAAGACTTGTATTGCTCTGACAAAGTTGCCTCATGTGACATGGTCTTTTCCAGAATGTCTCTATTGCTCATCAAAGTTTGCAGCATTTTTAGTATGGGGATATACACAATTGTCTGATTGTCATTTCCTAGGACAAACTCAATCGGCATAACCAAAGAGAATTCCTTTGAAATGTAAGATGTTCGCTTGTGAGCAGTTGACAATGATCCCCCATCAGAAGTGAATTTGAAGAATACATTATTCTCAGTGACCACTTGAGCTATCTCATTCACTAAAGCATCATCAACATCTGAACAATGCGTGTGTAGAATTCTTTGAATAGAAGAATGCAGCAATGGTTGTGATAACAAATAAATTTGGTTGATCTGCTCTATGACCTCTTGCTGGGCAGTTTCAGAGATGTTAAGAATTGATGACATTTTCAGGAAAAGAGCTGCTACATTGTGTTCCAACTGAATCTCTAAGTCCTCCACATCCTTCAGCTCAGCAAATTCACAGTCAGTATCATCATTTTCAGGGCCACTCTCTTCCAGCTGAACACTTGCACTAGTTGGAAGCTCTTCAACTACATTTGCTGAAATAATTTCAGGTTTGAATACCATCTCATTGCGTATCTGATGCTCTTTGCTTCTGTGGGCATTGAAGGTAGAATAAACGTTACTTTGGAAGTAACAGTCTTGATATGGGCAAGCAACCATTTGTCTCAGTTTAAGATGTCGTCGCAAATGGGTAAAAAAGTCTGCTTCTGTGCAAAGCTCTACAAAGTTGCACAACTGACAGTGAAATGCAGTTTCCCCGATTTTGCCTGAATCCTTTTTATTATGCCATGTTGACAGGTGTACTTGGAGGGCATTAAAAGATTTAAATGTGCAAAGGCAGTCCAAATGCAGGCATGGGAGTTGAGATGTACGAGTGTGGCATCCATGTTTTAAACGGTAATGTTTAAGCAAGTAGCCCCTCTTTTTGGCAACAAATGTGCAGTACTTACAGGTCCACTGCATTGGATAACACTGCTCTGCTTGACCTGAAAAGAGAAGAGAATTTTATCATTAACCACTTTAAGGAAAAAAAAAACTAGAAAATTCCAGCGCAAATTTTGAGAGTGACGAGTGGGCTGTTGCCGGGGTCTTCATTAAAAAAGCACACCTCAAATAGTCATTTTTAACATGTTTATTTAGACACAGGAGCAGCTAGTGCTAACCACTAATTCTAGCATTAGCCACAAATGTTAGCAATTAGCATGTCTTTGCTACCATGAGCAGCTAGCGCTGTGCGATGCTAGTAAAGCATTAGCCGCGAATGTTAGCAATTATCATATCTTTACTACAATGAGCAACAAGTGCGTTAATACCTACATTTTAAATGAAGTCTCTAGGTGAAAGTATGCTAGAGCAGTTCATTGTTAAAAATGTCTGTTGAATTTTTTATTTTTTTTTTTTTTGGGGGGGGGGGCTCTATTCATTCCTATGAGAATTTTTTTTCTTCAGGCAAGCGGACAAACCCGTTCCATTACCAGGCGAAATAATTACTTTCCGTGTCGGAAATCACATAAAAAAGTCACCTACAGATCAGGAAAGCCTCGTAATACTCCTGGCGAAGTCGTTTCTATGATAATTACAACGGTTTGGTCGGTACGCGACTTTATCTGTCGGGTACGTTCTGCCGTTTCCAGCTGTTTGCTCTCGGTCTGCGTCTCTCCCTCTGTCACTCACACACACGCGCGCACCTGTCCTCGGGCCCCGCCTGTAACCCACAGAGTCTGCCAGCTCATAGTTAGTAACGAGCTACGACAGCCGACAGTAGTACGCAGTAGAAGTATGTAGCCGCCGCATATGTGAATTAACGTTAGTGGAAACAGCTAGCTAGCACTGGCCATAAAGAAAATATATGTGGAATGAACGAGTTTGGCGACAGATAATGCAGCACTGCACTTACCCTTCTTTAGCAGTAAAACATACTAACATTTTAACAAAACAACTCGACGGTTGACAAAAAATAAAGTAAAATATTTACTTACCAAACAGGTGAAAAATATCGAGTCGAAAAGAGCCCGCGATTCGGCGCCAAGGTTTGCGTCAGCCACGTCTGCGCATGTCTGAAAGAACGCCCAAAGGTACCTGGGACATTAAATTATTTTTTCTAATTTAACTGAAGTCGAGTACATTAAGTTAAGCATGTTCTCCAAACCCAAATTACTAGTTACTTATTTAAGATTAGTCTTCACAATAGGTTGATGATTTCTGAGTTTGGTTCACTAATCATTTCTAATTAATTTGAATGTTAGTATTTACAGTGTATACTACCCACTAGGGGTGTAACAAATTACCGATATGAATCGGAAATCGGTTTTGATTTAAAAGATGTGAGTGCATCGATACACAAGCTCCTGGACCGATCTAAATTTACCACGAACCGGTCGATGGCCCGATTACAAAATTATCAATCGGTTTATCAGCAATACAGCTGGAAGCCCCGCTTGCTTCTCTTTCTCTCTCTCTTTCCCGCAAAAATCTCTACACAGTAACGTAGACTAGCGTTCAATTTACGAGGGAAAGACAAAATGTGCGACACAGATACGATTTATGATGCACCGCCAAGTCTTAAATCCAAAGTTTGGAAGAGATTTGGATTTTATAAGAAGAACGGAACACTAGATAAAACCGTTGCAATATGCACGGAGTGTAAAACAGCACTGAAGTACAGGAGGCTCGCAAGCGTGACTATCCCGTTTTTAGGGGTGCTCAAACACCCCTAAACTTTGTCCCAAAAAGAAAATTTGGCTGTTTTATTTTAAAATGGTTTGTCTATGATGCGATGCCAAAACAAATAGCACAATCAAAGAAAACATGTGGTTTAAACTTAATATTATAACGAGGGAATTAAGTCCCCCCGCCCCCAGTGGTATGATCCACCTCTCTCGTTTACCGCTCCTTCCCTCACGCAGCGCGCACACACCTCAGGTTTGTCTGACCACCTGAGGGGCGTGGTTCCTATAAGTTACCAAACGATCTATTTACTTCATCACTCAGCACCAACACATTACAGTCAGTAGCAACAGCACCTAACTTTTACTGTTGTTGTTATTGTTCAGTAGGAGTTTACTAGCTGACGTGTTTCTCTCTCTGGTAAGCTAATAGTGCAGGTTGTCAATCAACCACTGTCCACAGTTTATATTAAGCTTTTGGTTTGTGCATATATATATATATATATATGACATATATATATATATATATATATATATATATTAGGGCCGGGACTTTAACGCGTTAATTAAGATTAATTAATTACACAAAAATAACGCGTTAATTTTTTTTAACGCATTTTAATCACACTTATTTTTGCACCGCGGAACGTTTCTCACTGGATGAGTTTCGGCGGACCGATTATACTGGAGCACCAACTAGCGTTCATTACATTGACTGTTCATTACCAGTGTCCTCAACAAGCAGCGGGTGCTGCCGTGAGCCCCTCTCCCGTCCCAAAGCAGTCACAGGCGGTCAGTCTCACAGTAGCCCCGCGCAGCAGCGGTCAGAGCAGAGAGGGAGAACCACGCCACCGCGTCCAGACTGCAAACGAATGACGCATGCGCAAAGCTGCCGCTGATCGCGCCCTGGTTTACAGAGCGGGATGTAAATGTTTTTTCACTGTCACACTAAAATAAATAATAAAATAATAATCCATTTAGATTGTTAATTTTGTCAAGTAAAAACCGTTTGTACAAAAAATGTTAAAAATATTCTAGTTATGGCAAAAAATGCTCATGTTCTTCTGTGCCTGTGACTTGTAGGCTAGAAACTAAACCAAACTTAAGAAAACTAAAAAAAAAAAAAAAAAAAAAAAAAAAACTTAAGTTACTGTGCCAGGGTGTCTCTTTAGAGTCATTTTGCCAATACCAAGGCCGGATAAAGGAGGCGCGTTAATAATACAGCGTCCATCACAATTACATCCAAAAGGTAAATTATGCAAATTAGCCGATGAGGTCATTTAGCGACTTCTAGCGACTTTTAGGACAGCCAATAGCTACTTTCCTTTCCTGAGGAGTTGGCAACACTGTTCATTACTTCAGACAACAACAAACCACAGTGAACATGAAAGAAGAAGCTGATGAGACCGCTTGGTTGGCCCCTTGGATGGGAAATTTAGTCATTATTCAATGGTATACTAAAAATCCATATGAAAAAAATTACTTCTCACTGTTCTCAGGTCAAATATTTATATGCGATTAAAATGCGATTAATTTCGATTAATTAATTACAAAGCCTCTAATTAATTAGATTAATTTTTTTAATCGAGTCCCGGCCCTAATATATATATGAAGCCACTTGGATAAGGAGCGAAACGTCTTCACAGACAAAAGTCCAGTTGACCTAAATCAATTGCCTAGAGATGCCTTTGACCTGGACAAATGAGAATTTGCACAGACTCATCGGATAACATCATATTGCACTGAATCGTACCGAATCGGATCGGATTGGATCAAATCCTACCGAATCGAATCGAATCGTTTGTTTTTAAAATGTATCGTTCCTGAATCGTTTCGTACCCCATGTATCTAGATACGTATCGAATCGTCTTATATTGGAGAGATGCACACCCCTACTACCCACAATACAACTTGACCACAACACTTGACTTAGAGATTCAGATGTCTTACAGTATGTCTGTAGCAGCTAGTGTAGTCTCATGCTGCTAGCCTCCAGCAAAGAAGAGAAGTGTGCCACATAGGTAAGCTCCACCCTTCTAGCTGTGCTTTATTTTCTATTATTATAGAAAATTATCATACTATTTTCTGCTAGCCTCAAGCAAAGACGAGAAGTGGGCTACAGAGGTAAGCTACACCCTTCTAGCTGTGTTTTATTTTCAAAGTAGTTTTCTTTAGCCTTAACTCACCACTGCCCACAATAACACATGAGGGAGTTTACCGTATTAGGTTTCTTCTCCCTTTGGGGTCACAAAAGACTTTATAAAACTTGCTCTGCACTTGCAGCTTGTACTCGCTACGACCTGTAAAGAGTCTTTGATGTGTGAAACTGATGGTGCTCCCGCTAATGTGGCAACTTGTAGCTTTTACCAATTATGTAATCTTTCATTGGTAGCTGCAGGGATATGTATATTTTAGCTGCTGATTTGTGGCAGCAATACACGAAGCTCCACAATGTGGATTCTTATTGCTCTTGGGTAACATTTTAAATTAAACATTACCAAAAAAAAAAAAGTGCTATACAGACACCCCTACTTAGCAATTTTAGCGCCATTTTATTTGGCGATTAAAATCTTATAAATGTGTATGTACTCATGAATAGGCGGAATCATAGAAAGAAGTTTAAAAAGAAAACATAAGAACACAAAAATGTTCCTGCATCAGGTACAATAATTACACTCAACATGCAGTCAAATATATGTAACTTTTCAGAACATTTTTACTGTGCATCTGCATAGGTTATGTTTTTATGCCATCTCAGGTGAAAATTGCATTCTTCGTGCAGAGGGAGTATTTTCAACGCTATGGCAGAGGCTTTGCCAGACTGAACTCAAATTATATGTGACTGGTGTGAGGAATAGCCACTGACAGCTCTCCACCAAAATGAGACAATGTCCCATTATAAAAAGGCTGCTTGGCATTATTACATAAAGTGTGTGTGCAGGTATATACCTGTCCAGTCACCTTTCATTAACCTTCTATATGACAGTGGCTTATAGCGGCAAGGCTTCACATACGAAAGAGCTGAAGTGACATCTCAGCAGCAGAAAGGTGTTCTGGTTAAATGAAGGCTGACTGCTTATATTCACTTATTGTGTTGTCACAGAGGTTTGTTTTCTTTCCTTTTTCATGTCAGTGCCTTTGGTTTCCTGCGTGCTTCATCTCTGCACTGTCACCTGGTTGTTGAGGGGTTTTAGCTGATATAAATAGCTCCAATTTCTGTAGCTGTGTGTATTGTTAGTCTGTGTCGCTGTCAGAGCCTGTTTACGCCACAAACAGCCTCCTCCTAAGGTCTGCGGTCCTCATACTGTCACATGTGATTGGCCGTCTGCTGCTCGATGGCCCATTCTGCCGACATGTTACAGAGGGAGAGAGGAGTTGTGAAGCCCCAGAAGCACCAGCAGTCATTGTCATCTCTGGGCCTTACTCTGGGCTTAGTGAATAAGCAAAGGTAAAGATTGATAGATGACATGAACAGAATGTTGTATGGGAGATGGGGGTTGCTGACAGAATATGCTTCAGATTGGAGAGGTCCTGAGACGGCTAGCTTGACTTCAACCACACATGACTAACTGCCCCGAAGGCAAGTAGAGAAAAGGCCCTGTCATAATCTATTACTGTATCTCAGCTCTTGAGGCAGCATTACAACTACACAGCAAATGCATCTGTGCCTTCTGTATTGGGCCGAGGAGAGCACGTTGAAGTATCCGTGTAGCTGAACTAAAATATGAGTTGTACAGCTTGTTAAACCTCACGCACGACACATTCACTCATATCTCCTGGGCAGCGGCTCTTCTCTGCCTTAGACTTGTTTATCATGAAAATCAATATGGAGCAGTTCTAAAACCGCTTGAGTGAGAGGTGACACATTATCACTCCGAAGCCTTCGATAAATCCATAGACCACTTTTTAAGTCACTAGCCAAAACAACTTTGTGATGCGCAGCTGAAATGGAAAAGCAAAGGAGTTTGTGTTTAGGAGCTACTTTGCTTCACACAATGCCGTGAGGTGCATCGGCAGCACTAAGCTGAGCTCCAGCTCCAGCGTAACACAACACCGCTGACAGCAGTTAGGCATTCATCCTGCTGCAAGGTGCATGCGTAATCCTGGTACAGCGACAGCATTAGTCACATTTTAAGCTTTTTTTTTTTGTATGAATAAGGAAGGAAGTGTTAGTGTGTATGTGTCATTATCCCCCCCTTTGACTCCTACCACTACATTAATTAAAACAAAAATTAAAGTTATTTCAACAATAACAGGTTTGGTGCACTCTGTCAATATGCGATGGCTTCTTCAGTTACTCTTTGAATTACAAAGAGAGGATCCTTGCTTGTCCAGGTATGGGGAAGATTTAGGAAATACCGTATTTCTGACTTTTCATTTTGTAATTCTTCTCTCCTGGGTGCAAGCATTTGTCCTTGCTTAAATTTATGAGGAACATAAAGATGGAATGCATTGTCAGTGATGATTAGATTCTGGTTCACCATTACTGCTCTGTGGATTCATTTGTCAGCCAGATTCCTGCCTCAGGGTGCCCCTCAGGTGTAGCTCTCTAAGCTCACTATGAAAATGAAGACACTTGTGATAATGGTGCCCTGTCTGACTGGTCACCTATCAAAACTGGTTGGTTTTTATCTAACCGAAGGGACAGAGGGTTTCCTGAAACTTTGATCTGCCATGTCGCGGAGCAAAATGAAAAGCTGGCATCGGCATGAACACTTCGCATCAGCTTGTAGAAGCATTCGCCGCGCGGCTCGTCATGAAAAACTTATGCTCGCTTATAAATATTTAAAATATCATTATCATCTGGTAAAACACTGACAGTTGCTGGAGTCCGTGGTAGACAGTGTCTGCTATATTAGAGCCATGTTTGTGTTCTTGTGAAGATCGGCTGCATGCTTCGAAAATAATATCATTACAATTGGTAGAACATTAAATCATCTCCATCTCATGTGAATACGGCAACAATTTGTTATTTTTTCAAGTAGTTGAAAAGTTATTGTCGGTTATTATCCCCAGGGTTACTACAAGCTACACTATTGCAAATACTTGTCGAGCAGCTAGTTTGTCAGAGGATCTGGATGCATTATCCAAATACTTGGAATAATAGGCCCCTTAAATTTACACTTTGTAATTAAATGCACTCTTCTTAATGCGGTTGTACCTCAATATGCAAATTACATGGCACGTCCCAGGTCAGCAGAGGCGCTGATTTGGATGAGGCATGGAGTTAGATGAACCATTTTGCCCTTTGTTTCTTAAAAATGTGCGCACAATATATGAAGTGGCCCTGCGATGGATGCCCGATGAACGCTGGGACCCTTCACAGGACAAGCGGTTACAGAAGATGAATGAATATACACATTTACCGATTTACTATTTCATGTTGTACGCAGTTTTATTATGAATTAATGGCAATAGGAAAAGCTGTTGGTTAGCCAGAGTAACTTGAAACAGCTCAAATTCACTACATGCATCATGTTCCTATTACTGAGAAGAACAGATCTTTAAAAAAAAAAACATCTAAACTTATGAATGTCTTTCAGACATTACAGAAACAATATAAAAAAATGCAAAAAAATCTAGTTCTATTTGGTTTGAAATAACTTTATCAGGCATGCACAGACATGTATTATCACTGATCTGATTTAGGGTTGTAATACGATGAGACAGAACTGAAACTTTTTAGATAGTCCAAAGTGATCAACGTTTCTCTGATCATTATTACACCTTCCTGTATTTCTTCATCCAGATGGGTGCGTTTCACTGATCCGCGGAGTGGTCATTCAAGTGTCACTCCATGAATAGGAGGCTGATCAAGCCGAGGCTGTTGTCATAGCAACTGCCAGGGGAACACAGGTAAGGGCACGGATGATTGCCTGAACTGAAGAGTGCTTGATGAGACGCAGGGGCCACTGTACAATCATAGCTCAGTGAGTCAGGTTCCATGTGGCAAAAAATGAGAAAAAAAGCATTTGTGATGGTGGAGCAGCAATTCCCAAATGTCTAGAAATCACTGGTGATTTGTCTGATTGACCAACCAGACCTGTCTGTCTTCACACCTTTCGGCGGCGCTAACTGAAATCTCACAGGACTTTGACAGCGGCGGTTTAGTGTGCGGGTCCTTCTGAGTGGTCAGTAGACTTATTTAATGCTTACGTCTGTTGAAAAACACAGCAAAAACACTGCACAGGGCTCTAACCATGGACCTCTATTTTAGGTCGTGATATTTCCTCCCGACTAATACGGATTTTACAGTATTATTTTTCTTTTTCCACTCTTGACATTACCCTTGTACAAGGTGTTCTTCTAGACTTTGTGTGAATCATGAGGATGCTGCCTCATGTAAGATTATGGCTCTAATAGTCCTCTACAGATGCCCCATTATTGATTCCCACATAGAGCAAATAGTCAGCTTAATGTACCAAGCCAGTGGAGCAAAACTGACATCATCCAGCCGTGGCCCCTTTCCCAGCGTGGCACATGGAGATAAATGTTCTTCTAAACAAAGCTGCTTATGTCTGAGCTTTACCACTGGCTGACAAATTCATTCTAGAAAATACAATTACTTCCTTTTGTTGATTTAACTGAGTATACATATGTAAAGGAACTGTACATATAGTGTGAGTGCCAACATCTGTGAACGTCCACATGCCAAAATGCCATGGGTTGGAGCTTTCATCTTTTTTTGTGTAGGGCTCTGCATGGAGTCTTGTGACCATACTGTGGTGTCAGGTGTTGTCCGGGTGAAAACTGTACAATAGGCACTCAAAGTCAAAGGCAGGCTTGTGAGAAAAGTGGACAAAATAAAGAGCAAGGCAGCTGGGTTTGTCACAAGGGGTGTGAAAGATTTGGAGTGTCCATGAAAATTGGGTTGTTACACTTTAATGCCCATTAAAAACCCTGTGGAGCCTTCCATGTTAGCTCTGCTTTTATGCCCCTCTGTTTATTTATGAATGTTTCCATCTATATAGATGTATTTATGTATTTGCATGTATCTATGGAGTGCGTTTTCATTCAAGTAATCTGGTTAGTCATAAAAATGAGGTCTTGCAGCGGAGGCAGTGAGAACAGACTTCTAGAGGCTACACTTTCAGTAGGCAGCAAATGTCTAGTATACATAATTCAATAATCCATCCTGTAAATTGTCTTTCAGCACTATGGAGTATTCATATTATTCATTTTGGCTTTGGAAATGGGCTTTGCCCCCATGTCAACTTATTGTTGCTAACCCGGTAAAGCAGGGAATTTAATTATTCTAGCTCCACATAATGGGAGGTCCTTCTATTAGACTTCTGCCAATAGCAGAACAGAAGCATTTAATTATCGATTTTGCATTACAAAAACCTTAACCTTCCTTTTACATGGAAACAAATGGTGCAACTGCACGTATTTCATCAAGAGTTCTGTGTTTTAAGTAACATCAATATGAACTGCACAATTTCTATATTAAGGATGAGTGCCTCGATGAGTACAGGCCAAGTGCACACAATGATAAATACAAACATCCAGAAGTGGCCATGCATATTCATGTCACCCCACTGGGCATTTATTACTGGTTCTTCCGGAAAATGCCATGTATTTATGTACACAGATATGTGCGCTTGTGTTTAAAGTGTGTATTTCTGCATGTTTGCACAACCAATTACAGGATTCTAAATCTGTCCGGTCTCAATTTAAAATACTGAGTTACTGCACTAAAAATATTGTTTTAATTCTGAATAATACTGTCTTGTTTTTTGTTTTTTTTTTTGCATATTGTGCTATCAGACAAAGTGACGTTTATATGGTTGAGTAAATATAATATTACATTCTCATATTCCCTATGTTAGAAACTGCAAGTGTAGAATATTTGCTTGGCATGTTTGTCCATATAAAACCTGACAAACAGTATTTATGGATGTTATTTATATGCATACACTGATTGTGGGAAGCCTGACCAGAGTGGCTGGAATTGTGTAGGAGGCAGACTTGTGTGAAACTGTGCCCGGTTATTACAGAGTGGTTTATTTACATGAATTGCCACCATGCTACATGTGCAATCAAAGACGTGCAAAAAAATCTAAACCAGCTAAAGAGTTAACTTGACCTCAACTGATATTAGCATAATCCTAATTTAACATCACATCTACAACCCCATGTACTTTCTGTTCATAAATCATGTGTAAACACATCACATTTAACATACGATGAATATCACTTAAATACAACACAAACATTCTTTATCTAGTTCTTTTCACAGTTGGTCTTCCCCAGTGAATTCATTGGCGTGAGAGGGCATCGCCTCCTTATGTCCCTATGTAACAAAATAAATCACACACTTATCAAGCACAACACAAAAACAGTACACAATAATTCATCTTAATACTTGGCAGCGTTTTACTTTAACAGAAATGATGATGGTGTATGAACTGTAACCACACATAATGCCAAACACAAACAAACCTAGGATAGTAGCATGTGTCTGCATGCTACGAATCAGTGATGCAGCTAAAACAATTAACAGGCATGGTTATGTTAGTGTGCCATCTGCCAGTGCTGGTATAAATGTGGGCAAGTGAACTTTAGCAACTGAAAGAGCAACACAATACTAACACTACTAAATCGCAAACTTACACAATGAAACACTTGCACTTAAAGAAGTCAAAAATCCTGCTTGTTTTGTCTATTTCCAGTCTGAGAAACATTTATAGATTGTGTCCTCACTCTGTAACAGGGCAGTAGGGGTGTCTGTGTCATTTCCTGCTTCATACGTGAGTGTCAACATATCAGGAACTGAGTCAGCTACTGGACACACTACATGTGTCCCTCCCTGAAGTAAATATCTGCTCTGTTTGTTACCTTTCTCTGACTGTCTCATACGATCTGGCTTTGAAGATGTGAAAATTTTGCAGTTCTCCATTCAGTGATTCTTAATTACTTTGTAATGTCTAATTACTATGTAATTATTACGTAGTAATTTGGACTATGTAACAGATTCAAGGCCTCATTTCTCACATCAGACCATGCAGTCAACCAGCAACAATGCTTAGCGTTTTTGTCAGCATCAGAATGCATGTTTCAGCAACTGCACATGTTGCTGATGTCAGCAGAGGAGTCTAACTGGACATTTTCAGCATGGGCTATGCAGTCAGCTCTGATAGGCCGGCTTTCGTTGACACACGTCTTTTCAAATGGCGTCAGCACCAGGGACTGTATTTGACCCTGCTTGCCTTGCCTTCATTCATGTTTACAGTGGCTGCTGGATAGTTTGGATCCCACTGTCAGTCGTGGCTTGACAATTTGTCCAATTTGAGGACTCTGGTGCAGATTCCACACAACAGAAACGCTGCAGTGCGATGTTTGTCCGTCCACCAGCATCAGAATGCATGGGGCGATGAAAGCTTTTTACAGTGTATGCTTTTGCTTTTCTGTAGGTACATTTTTCACACTTTGAAGAGGTGTAGCATCCAAACTCAGTAACCTAATCATCGGTTTATTTAATTGTATACTGATAGTTTGGCTGAATCTCTGTACGTAATGTGAAAGAATTCACTGAAGCACTATATCTCAATATTAACCTTCATGCCGTTCTGAGTATGGGATATTGATAAGTATTCAAGCAAAAGGACATCAGTGTCAATCAAAGGCAGAGTTAGCCATGTTTCCTTTCAATAATCTAAATTTCAGCAGTCTATCTCATGTGGTTAAAATGTACTGTATTAACGAGTGGATGTTACAGAATAATAAATAGCTTCCTGTGCACGTTGTGATACGCTATAGCTTTATGATTTAAGGGTATTACATAGAGTCCATTTTCAGGATGACATTTGGAGATTATCTACCCTGTAACATTCCAGGTTAATACGAAGGATTCTCCTTGTAATCGGAGTCATATGTTCGCCCCAGATTACTGAAATTTTGACTTTGTCAAAGGTTTTTGTTACCCAGCTGAAGATGGACTCTTATGTAGTGATATTTGGGATCTGCGCTACCCCTTCTCATATTAATGCCTCTCAATTCGACATGTGGCCTGTCACTTCAGCTGTATTTTACTTTCATGAAAATCTCCTAAAGCCCCATCGGTTCGCTGTGGCTGAGGGATTCTTTATTTTACAGAGACACTGTTGAGACCACTTTGTCTGAGAAGTGAGAAATAGTTCTCAACATGTAACACAGCCATTTCTAATGCCTATAAAAAATTTATCTTTTTAAGAAAAACTACAGTACGGATTCAGAGTGAAGCACTATTTGTTCTGTTGCATATTTAAATGTCCATTATGTGGAATAGTATGTGTGGACTGAATGAGCAGATCAGTGTTAATGTGTAAGCAGGATCAGGGAAATAAATAAATATTTGCACATGTCAGAGTTGCAGCAGATTTCAGGATGCCTGCCTACTATTCATTTGTTATCATCTGTAAGTCCAGTTTAATGATAGTGGTAGTAATCCTTTAGTTATGCTAGGAGCTAATGCATCCCAATTGGCTTCCTTCTCTCCAGGCAGACCCGGAGGTGTCAGACTTCATCCGCTCCCGTCCTGCCGGAGGGGATATCACCCGGTTTGATAAATGAGGAATTCCTGAAGGATCGCCTCTAGTCAGTCAGCGGACAGAAAATAGCTCACAGCTCACATGACGAATGTTACCCTACCCACACACTCCATTTGACCCAAGGAAAGATGGACAGCCTGCCTTTGTTGTTATTTTTACTCTATCTTTTTAAAACAACACGCTTGACTGTCAGTAATGCTAACAATTACCACGTCCACCCACCAAATGGGTACATTTTCTAGGGACAGATTTAATTCCTTTAACATACGCGTGAATTGATTGTTAGCTTCAGAATCGTTAATGAAAGCACAGGACATTTCCTGGCAAGCTGCACATTGATGGAGAGCAGATCATTAGTGGCCCTTTGGGTCCTTTTAATATACTCTTCCGACAGTGGCCGATTCAGCAGTGACTTGTGTGGGAGGACCCAACTCGCAAATCAACCTTGTTGACCTGTAATTTGTTGTGGGCTGGATCTCAGCTGCACTAAAAATAAGGAGACACTCCCTGGCATTTACCATTTATTGCTCTTACATTAGCTATTTGTTGGAAGAAAGCATTGGTGTTTACATGTCTAGTAAAATTACAACGGACACATAACCAGTAATTACTAAAGACTTGAGGATTTGCAGTAGTTCCTATTTAAATGAATCCAGTGAACAATAACAAGAATCCTCAATGTCTTTATTTAATTTTGTCTGTGTGTGCCTCTATTTGCCTGCATATCTTCCACACTGTAAGTTGTGTTTGAGCTGTTTAGACGGGCGGGTCACCCTGAGGCCCATGGTTCAATAGCAATGATCACCAATCTAAAAAATCAATTATGTCCTTATTTCCCTGCTTGTAGTATTGGCAGCTTGATAGATCTACTAAGTTCAGGGTATTGCGTAATTAAAATAAGTGAAAAGGACCCTCATGGAGGGAATGCATTGTATTACAAATGACTTCAGAAACTCATATTCTGCTACAAAAAGAGAAAGAAAAATGTGCACAGAGGCATCGACCTCAACTTGAGCACATGAAACAAAACATTAAACTGAGCGTCCCCACACACACCGTAAAAGACTTGTGACCTTTACGAGAAGGAAGTGCTCACACTCCATTGACTATGAACTCAGAATGATGGGGAAAATGACATTCTTTTCGAGGGCACCATTTTTGAACAAAAAAAAAAAAGAAAAAAGGAAGAAGAAAAGAAGCAATGAACCAATAGGTTGCCTATTCTCGAAGCCATATCTCTGTGGGCCCAAACATTTGGAGGAGGCAGCTCTCTTGTGGCCACCAAACCCAAAGAACAGAAAGACTTCAGGTCACAAATCAAATGAAGCACTCGATTGCATCTTCAACCAATATTGATTACCCGGGTCCGTAGATGACCACAATTCAATGTCTGGCCACTGATTAAACACCAGCGGCATGTTTGACAAAGTACTAGAGGTTATCTCCTGACTGTCAACGGTACCAGTGGGAATCCAATAGTTATTTTTAAGTGGTTAGCTCAATGAGCAGCTTCTTACTAACCAAGCAACCTCTGACATATGGGGGCTTCTACTGATCTTGATACAATTACAGTCACGACCAGAAAATGGATTTCAGGCCCAGAGACTACAAATTTATGCATGAAGAAAAATTAGGTTGGAGCAGAATGAAGTTTAAACTCATTGCCCCCTGATACTGAATGTAATTGCAGAACCCTCAAGTGCAATTAATCGGGAATCAAGACAAAACGTAACCTTTTATGACCAAATAATATGTAAAAAAAGGACTTTAATATCCATTCTATGCATGTACAAATGAAAGTCTCTGGGCAGACATGAAGGTTAGAATTTGCCCTCAGCGATACTGCTGCAGCTCAAATGATTTCTGTAAAACATGGTTCTCGTCCATGGCTTTGAAATATTCATAGGTGCAGCCAAAATGACAATGTCTGTCCTTAGTAAAAGAGCAATTCTGTCCTTTGAAGCCAAATTAAACATCACTTCAAAGTATTATGAAGTATTTGAGGTATACTTCAGTAACATTATTTGTACCTATCACTATCAGGTGCCCTTGTCAGGTGCTACTGATCTCCAAATTTGATTCAAAATCTGTGTGTGGGAAAGGCTTAACACAACAAAGATTCAAATATTGAGGCACAAATTTTGCTAATTAATATGGCGCTATTTTAAAGCCATTCACTTTTGAAACCCGAGATGAAAAACGCACAGTTTGACCCTCCAGAGAACAAAACAGGCTTGTACCATTTACAATTTTATAGCTAGGCCCGAGTCTAGCGTTATCTGGTAAGTTGCTGAACTCCAGATAAAATGTGCAGTAAGGAGTTTTCCCCTTCAAGGAGGATGTAAACGGATGGGGTGCTCTGCTAGAGTGAATTTGGGGGAGCCAGCCGAGGCTGACTAATCAGAGGGTGCTTGGGAGAGCATTAAGACAGACGTGTGGAGGGGAAATGTGACACCTGGAAATTACACAATGTAATGGAATCAGCCAAGTGGTAAATGTAGCTTTTAAATAGGTTTTGTGTTCTCCATTAACTTGCCAGACACTGATTGGTCCTGACAGCAAGGGAAAGTGACGGTCAGCATGTTGCCCACTCCCCTCCAGTAAAGCCTCGACACCATGTGCGCACACACAAACGCACACTTCTCACTGTGGAACACAAAGTTTGCTGTAGTTAGTAGGGTGTCTGAAGCTGGAGCAGGTGATCACAGCACAGTGGCTGCAGTTATGCTCCAGTGGATTATTCTTTTAGTTATAGTATGTGCAGAAACTGAAAATCTGAGTGATTACAGTACAACAATGTTTTGAATTATATAAAACTACTCCACAAACTAACTGCAGTTGTATTTTATTTTATTTTTGGCCGGTATTACGGAGTGCCTACTCATTTTGTAACCATACTCTTTCCATATTTCATTCTTCAGGCAAGCCAGTAATGCGCCTGTGAGAACAGTTATCT
This sequence comes from Chelon labrosus, assembly GCF_963514085.1. Classification (NCBI taxonomy): domain Eukaryota; kingdom Metazoa; phylum Chordata; class Actinopteri; order Mugiliformes; family Mugilidae; genus Chelon; species Chelon labrosus. Next base: position 6,401,634 of record NC_140345.1, on the reverse strand, counting down.
TGTGCGGAGCTATAATTTCTTGGTGAGATTTCTGATTAAATTTCCCGTTGAGAGTGGATTGGAATTTTATTGTATTAGTGAGACGGGCTTAAAAGGCTCCTAAGGCTCCTAGTTTGATGATATTTCATAGTTAGAACAAAGAAGAATGACGTGACTAACGTTCTAGTGTGGGGTTCGGAAACAACTACTACAGTTGTCTCATTGCTTTATTATTGTAATTTCCAAATTGTAAAGTAATGCCATGTTTTTTAATTTCTGTCATAGAGGAGTTAGGGGAATCCTTTTTATCATCATTTAATCAGATTTAGACACTCACGTTTTATGCTTAGAAAAATGACAGTGTAGTTAATATGCTCTATTTTCTTATTGGTTCCACAGTGATTTTGGTCATGTACAATTATTAATTAGTGGTACTTTCCTTTTCTAACAGTTTGTTTTCCAATTAGAGAAGCTAGCAAGACTAATTGGGTCCTCTTTGGAAGCTAGCTAGCTTCACATAGCATCATCCTGTAACCTCTTCACTCTGTGGGGAATTTTGAAATGGGATAATATAAGGAATCACAGCGGATCCTAAATGACCGAAGATACTAAGCAATGGCTGACAACTCTTTTGCTGGTTAACTGTTTCTGTGGTCGCTGACAGTGACTTGATATTATCAGTCACTGTCTGCTGTTTGATACCAATCAAATAGCAGTTGTCGTGGCCGAGTGGTTAAGGTGATGGACTATGGATTTAGGGAACTGTGGAGCAGTGGTTTGCCTCTATGTCCATGGCTGCGGTGCCCTGAGCAAGCACCTAACCCACAAATTACTCCCCGGGCACAGTCCCTAGAGGCTGCAGCCCACTGCTCCAACTGTACACACTACTGTCTGAACGAATGGATGGGTTAATATTAGTAGTTGGTCCCTAACATTCTCACACTACAGTATATGGAAATTTTTAAGGAGCTTTTGCTGTGGAAAATTATAGAAATTAAAAAAATTTGTAGCTTCAAATTTTTACTAAAATTGCCTTTTTGTTCAGCCTACCCAGGCAGGTTGTAAAATACATCATTGTTAAGATAGTCTACACTCCAGTATTTACTTGAATTTCCGTGTCTATTTTATGCATAGCTGCCGAAAATGTGACTGGGGGCAGTGTGTGCTGTTTCCCTTGCCTTTTCTGGGAGCTCTTACATGTTCTCCAACATGTGGGAGTATGAACTGGCTCAAGGGGGCCCACACAGTGCCATGAAGCTCACGAGCCTCAGCCTTCACATGAACCCTGCAGTCCTTTCAATGCAAATGAGAAAGGAAAAGAGAGGAGGGCTTAGCTGGGTATGTTCAGTATCTGCCTCCCTGCTTTTGCATTTCAAATGAATAAATGATAAAAGCCGCCTTTTTAGTTAGTTGGTGACTGTCCTCCCTCTCTCTCTCCCCCTTTTCATTTACTGAGCACCCTCACTCTCTCCACTCCTCTTCTCATCCTTCCTTTCCTTTTGAGTTTATTGTGACTTTCCCATGACTGCGCAGCTATTCTACGTCTTATGAATCTGAAGTTCCTTGTGCATGATATCTAAAGCTCATATTTAATGGATAATTTGACCATTTGTTAGTTGTTATTCTGGCAATTAACTGCATTTATTTAAAGGCCCCTTAGGCTTACAACTAGCTGTTGAAGGGAAAAAGAAACATTGAATCACTGGAAGTGGATTCTCCCTGAAGTCAGTCTGTTCAACAGAGCCATTCTTGTGTTACTGTGGATCCCTTGTGACAGGCAGGTGCCCCCTTTCAACAACTGTTTCCACCTCTGCTCTTTAGCCTTAGCAGCCAGTGGTAATGCTATCGTCGATTTGCATTTGGCCATTACTGCTTCTGTTTCAGAGGAACCCCGGAAGCCCCTAATGTTAAGTATAGTGGGAGCATATGAATGAACCTGTGCCCCACCTCAAGGGATGGAAAAGTGTATGATGGAGTCAAAAATCAATTACCGTAGGCACTGAACTCTGGATAATCTGCAGCGAGAGAAATAGAAACACTGTAGAAAATCTGTACGGTCGGAAGTTTTGGTTCCAGTACAAGATGGTGCTCAGACCACATACCTGCCGAAACTCTCCTGGGAAACTCCTGTAATTTGCATGGTGCTCAAACTCTATTATAAATGACTGTCACACATAGATCCATGAGTCATTCAGCTTTCCAAATCATGTATGAAGCACACATTCCGTGCTCCGCATATAATTTCAATCCATCTGGTGTTAACCTGGGAACTTCAGATTCAGGTGGCATGTGAACTTTGCGCAGGCAGGTGCAGTGGGCCAGCTGAATGCTGAATGAATCGGCTAGCTAACCCAGCCGTTGTCACAATGTCAGGGAATGACAGAGTTCCACATATAAAGCCAAGTACAGTTTCAAATTAGAGCTGAGTTGAGCTGATTCATTTACACCTGTTAGGCAGTAATCCAAGTTAATAATGTCTTACAGTTATAATAAGATAAGATAATCCTTTAATTTATTCCACAGTGGGGAAATTACTTCTAGCCAGTAACTAGTTTAAAGAAACTGGCCTAAAGTACAATCACCAATTCCAGAAAACTATTCTGGAATTAGTTCAGCAATTGTGTCAGATTTTACACAATGTTAGATGCAGAGGTGAAATAAGTGTCTGTGTGTTCAGAGCACAGACAGTATAAAGACGGATGGTGGAACTGTTCCTCAAAAGCGAAGCCAAAGCAAGTAGAGCTCCCCCTGGTGACTGGCTGCAGCATAGGTCATAAGCGCCCCCTCCTTCATGTCAATATTGGCTCTGCATGGCTCTGCATGGCTCTGCTCTCAGACCATACTGCGCAGACTCTAGCTCCAGTTACAAGATGCCGGTGCCCGCATCCCCGAGAAAATAGCATCAGTTTGGCCACTGTAAGGAAGTGGCGAGACGTTGTCCATGTTTATATACAGTCCATGGTTCAGAGGTCCTGAGATGTGCTAGCTTGGCACAAGGAGTTGAGTGTGTGCAAGGTGTTTGCTTTGAAAAATGGGACTCAACTAACTTGAAAGTTATGTTTTAACATGTTGTATATTCTTAGCCAGCATTAGCTATGAGTAAGGCCACATTGAGGAATCAGCTGTGTTTTTTTTTTTTTTTTTATAGAGGTGGAGGTTGACGTGAACCCTACAGCTTCACTTTGAGGATTGGGCTACTAGGGTGCTTTATGCAGTATTAAGCTCACAGTTTGAATCTGAGTATTAAACCATAATGACTGAACACTTATGTCAGATGTGAATATGCCATAAACTAACAATAAATATGCCGCAAACTGAAACTGTTCAACGACAGAGCTTTAATAAAACTAGATTGTCAGGAGGAAACAGTTGGCAGGATTCAAATAATGGTGAGTTCTGAGATCAAGAGCTGACACAGAGACTGCAAATATAGACTAGTTGGTCACCATGTGTTCAGTCACTACACCGACTGGGAGATATTCACAAAAACAAACTCATGTTCTGTCTACTGTATAATCCCCTTCAAGGTAAATTGGGCAAAATTGTAAAAAACTGGAGCATACACTGGCAAACGTTTCAATTTTGTTTTCAGTTAAAACCTCGTCCTGTGGATAAATGAAGGTGACAATGAGAGGAAACTGTGTCACTGCGAATCCTAGATAATACTGTCCATCTCGAGGGACTCGCTGGAGAGTTACAGCATAACATTCATATCTGAATAATTCTCTGCAGGCTATTTTCAGTATAAAACATTATTCTTTGATGAGTTCCTAAATTCCTACTGACATAAAAATTCATAGGGAGCATATATCCCAGTGTTGACAGCATCAATTGAGGCTTATGTAGTGAATTATTCAAATTACACAACGAAATACATAAAAAGAAAATAGACACAAAAAAACAAAAAACAAAAAAACAACTAGGTTAGGTTTTTATACTAGAGTAGAAAATGTATGAAATTAGATATTGCACTTCGAAATGCATAATAGATTTTGGAACTGAAGTTTTTCTCATTATTTCAACACCAGAATGAACATAGTGACAATGTTAAACCACATGACCACGTAACACACATTATTATGAAGTAAAAACCTAAATGTTTTTTTTTGTCTGACAAGAGATATCTGGTTTCGGCCGCAGACGATTTGCAAGCTGGGACAAAATCTGGGACAAATTTATTCATTATTAAATGAATTTTATTTCCAAACTTTCTCATTAGATTATCTGCTTTCAGATAGGGCAGCTCTCATTTGGCTTCACACATTATTAATTAAGGTATATACCAGTGTTCAGACACAGTTAACTTTCACACTCGTGCTATCGTGTGTCTTTGTTACAAATTTATTGTGGCTGTGGGATGTTTTAGAAAACCCTGATGTCACTGAAATACAGTAAATGGGTATGGTGACAAAAAATATATAAATATATATAATCATTATTGTAATGTAGTAACGGAAGGGTTCAGCTTATTCCAAGTAGGGACTACTCTGAAGGAGGAAACACAACAATGCATTAGTCAAGGTGTGTTTTTCTGTGTGTTCCAGTATTTTCAGTGTCTATGTCTGGTGAAAGCTGGAAGGTGAAACTCTCCACTGCTTCCAACTTTAGCTGTTCGTGTTTTCTGCCCTTATGATGCTATGTGAGTAGAAATTCTATTAGACTCAACATTTACCACATTTAATCTTTAATGAGACCGCTTCTAATTTTATCACATTTCCCTTTTCCGAAGCATCAGTCAGAACCGTCCACGCCTTGTGGAAACTCATGGCGCGAGACAAGTCTTATCTGGGAAGACAGATGGGATTGTCGATAGTTGACAGACATGCTGATAAAGGATTTTGGTTTTATCTCCAATCGCTTCATAGGGTGGAAAGCCTGACAGCCTGCATCTTCAAAGCGACAAAAGGCCATAAACACACCATGCTATGACAGATGGAGAGACTGTGTTTGTAATAACCTCGGTGCCACCCCGGCCCAGCAGCGATGCTGGACACAGGGGTGCCAGTGAGGGATACCGCACTGTTGTCCCTTCTTAGCTGTCACATCTGTAAGGCAACCTTTACAGATAACATCTTTTTCTAGCATTACAAAAATGGCAATATGGTAGAAGGGGCACTTGTGGTGTGGAATTTGCTCTTTCATTTTGCTTTGAAATGTTAATATCTCTTTTTCATGTGGTCAGATTTAAATGGAACAGCCAGATGTCTGGTCACACGTTTGCATTCCTTTGAGGTTGCTTAATTTGAAAGTTAAGTTAATGCACCATTCCTGAACAGTGAAGTTCATATAGCACGTCAGATTTTTTTTGTCTTGTTTACTTGTTTCACATTCATGCCACCGCCTTCAAGTAAACACAGCCACTGTCAGGTCAAAGACATTTATCTTCGTAGCAAAGCTCACTCATGTGACGTCTCCACAGCTGGACTGACGTCTCCCAAGCTCCAGCAAAGCTGCTTTAACTGTCTCCCTGACAGTTACAGTAAGAGCCACAACTGACTGCAGAGCGTTAACGTGAACCGATCTCATCTTTGAGCAGCGCACTGAATTCTAATTCAGTCCAACAGTCTTGCTCATTTTTCATTAGCGTTATGAATCACTGCCTCTGCTCATCATACTGCTGCTTTAATGACTCACTGCTGTGTAGGTTTAACACAACCAATCATTCCCTCAACAACTCACGGAAGCAGCAGAGATTCGCTGGATTAAAATGCAGCAAAGATAATCATTAAAAGAAACCAGAGAGCATATACGATAACTCTCGCGTACTGAGACACTTGAGCTCACTCACACATCATATTGCAGTTAAGTAGTGGAATGGAGAGCTCCACCGAGTAAAGAACTGACTATTGACTGGCCGGTGATAAATAATATATAACTCTACAGCGCAATCTGATGTGAATGGCAGAATGGCTGTGCTATGAGGTTCTCTGTTTAATGGGAGCACCATGTAGAGGTGTTGATGGCAAAGGTCTGTTTAGTTATTTAGATGAACTCAAATAAATTAATGAAAAAAATGGAGTGACAAACTGAGTGTTGAATCCTCCCTATAGCCCCATCCACACAGAAAAATATCCACTCATTGCCAATTGGCTTATAGCTGACAGTTGGTTGCTAGTGGATGTTCCAGGCTCTGGTTGCCAAGGTAACCGTCTTGTATATTTCCCACCCCAAATGCTTCCAAGTGAAACAAGCAGAATATAAAAATATGGCTACTCTCCTTATTTCTAGTCCTGAGGTCTATTTTAAAAGACGACACCGTCAACGAAGCAGTTTCTCCATTTGGGTTCAGCTGATGCTCCAAGCCCACTATCAGCATTGTGAATTTGGCGGTGACTTTGGTTCATTTGGTATGAACCAAATTTGTGGATGGTGACTCCTGGATGAACTCCGTGTTTGCGTCATATTTCAATACACTGTGTTGGTTGCTCCCATTAGTCATCACCTCAATCATCTCAGTAGCTTCTCTTGGTACCTGCCAACTTTGTGTTGCTAAATTATTATTATTATTTTACGTGTTTACAGCAGGTCTGGATGATATCTGTGGACTAGAGATATTACAGCATACTGCGGTTATATCAGGTAGGATGGGTCCTTGGGTCATACAATATACAAATACTTGATTTATAGAGGATGGACTGCAGATGGATGAAATAAGGGAAGGTTTGTGGTCACCTGAGCCAGCCACAACTTTAAGCTTAATCAAAACATGAAACTTTAAGCCTAATGTTCAAAGTGGAGAGGGTGACTGCCTCCTGAACCCAAACAGAGATCTGGTTCCAAAGGAGAGGGATGGTAGCTATAGACTCTGTCATTCTCATTCAAGTAAATCTAGCGGTGCTGGTACAGTCATTATTTAGTGCTAAGCATCAGCACTAAGGTACTGTTCAATATATAATATGGAACTTTTGTACATATTATACATTGAAGATATATATATATATTTATTCTCGGATGGTATTCAGTCGTCGAAGATTACGTAGAGAGGCCGAGCAGTCAGCAGAATCCTGCTGGTGTGTGCATTTTGTGATTCAATAGATTTACTGGTGCTACATACTGTAAAAATAACCCACACCTACATCCTACAGTTCGTCTGTCAAATGCCACAGAAACTGTCCTTACAGTTTTAAAAAGTGGACAAACCTGTAGTCTGTTCTCACTAATGGGATAAGAGAGATTTATTTTGATTTGTCAGCCCTATGTTATTAGTCTTGTAGGTTTAGCTTGCCCAACCGCTATCTGAATTCCCAGCACAACAGGGGAAATGACAAATTTGTTTGCTCCATTGTTTTGACTGAGTCACCTCTACCTAAAAACACAGTGTACAGCTGTAGTACAACCTGCCCCTAAAAATAACAGCAGACTGTTGATGAGCAGCAGGGAACCTCAGGCTCAACTATGCACATCTGTCAGGCAGGTTTGAGCAAAAGTATGCTGCATTATTAATGACGCGCCGCTCGGAGGCTAAGCCTAGGGATGGCATCTGTCAAAGAACGGCACATCTCTTTCTAGGTTGGGGTACTTCAGTCCAGACTGACGTGCGGGGCGGGGAAGTGTGTGTGTGTGGGGGGACTCTTCTAGTTGACCTTCACTTTACTTAAGCTTTATTCATTGCCCATTTTTCCAACTAATTTCTTACATCACATTATTTTTCACTGTGTAGTGTTATACTGCTTTGTCAGACAACACACTTGAGGCTATTATAGAACTCATTAGTTTAATTGGCAATAAAGTGCAATTATTTTTGCAGCTGCAAACTGCATTTCTAAGCTATTACGCATACTGTTGGACTAGCAAATGAAAATAATGCCAGCTTCCCTGGATTTCTGCCTCTCTGTCCTGTGCAAAGTGATCATAATTACTGCTCAGGGGGTAGGGAAGTTCATCTAGAAAGATCCGCGGCCCCAAAAGAGTCGATTTCTTCTCCCATGCTTTAATAATACTACATTTGTAGGTTTGTCTGTGGCTTCCGTGACTCAATAAAAAATAGATGAATAAATAATAAGCTCAATTGAAGGCACTTGGTCGACATCCATGCTCCAGCTTCTTCTCCCTTACACAGAAACCTCCTCTCTCCCTGCTCACATGAATTATTTATACATTTAGGAATGCAAGTATGTGGTTGGAAACCTTACTGATGGGACAGAATTGTACACATAGATACATAGACCAATATTTTGGTACTCCAATTAATCTTGTCACTACAGTCACCAAATAAAAAAAATAAAATAAAAAATCTAGAGTCAAAGGGTGAGTTTTACATAATACATGCAGTATGGTGCATGATGACATCTACTGTAGGGGTGCAATAGATATGCCTGTAATTACAATATAGATATTCTCGAAGTTTGTAAGTGCACAGAGAAAAGCAGAGCATTGTAGTGTATCTGTGCAATGAAAACTGAAGGTTGAAAGAGACAGTGATATTAATTTACTAACCAAAAGATCTAAACTCATTTCAGGCCAGTTAATGGCCAGCTCCACAACTGTATAATGTATCCCAAAGAGGTACAAGGTCTGGTTCAAGACTGGTGTGTCAGAGGTTGTGCAATTAACCTCTGTGAGAGAGTATTTACTGCAGAGACGTGGATGTGTTGTGTGCGTGCGTGCGTGGATTTTTCCCCGCATTTGTTTTTCATGCGTACACGTGCGCATGTGCATGTGTGAGTATATCTCTGAGGCAATGAGACCTTGGACAGGAGAGTAATTGATTCAGAGAATCTTCAAATCAATTCTTAGACAGCTGGGGCCAAGGAGATTAGAAGTGAAGCACAGGCGGCCCGGAGTGCAGTCAGACAGGCCCCAGAGCAAACAGTAATCTCAGGATTATAGACCTGGGGGAGATGTACCTGTTTTCTCTCATTTCGTTCCCTCTTGCTCTCCCAGCAGTGACAGTCTATATTCACTACTAACCACTTTCCACCAAAATGCTGCGCTCGCCCCCTTCCATCTGTGGAGCCTACCAACAAAAAGGTGACTAAAAGCTTCTGCTGACGTTGAGGCACAACTTCAGCGAGAGCGTATGAACGCGAGGCAATTGGTGGAGGATGCAGTCTGACTGATATATGCCGCAGAATGACTTTTGACCTTTTCATTCTCAGCATTTTCTTTAAAAAAAAAGCTCATCGCAAAAGTAGCCAAGTCAGAGGCAAGCGGAGATTATCTGGCTGCACAGCTCAAAGGAACCACTTAACCTAATGAAGTAAATAAGGTAATGTGTTCAAAGGTCATTTGTATAATTGTTTTGGTCGGACTGACTGTAGACGAATGATGCAGACCTTTGTCCCATGGCTGGAATATATCTTATTGCCCTTTCCAATTGACTGAATTAAATCACAAGAGTAAATGTGTCAGCTTAATGGGGGAAAAATTGGCCTAAGAAGGAGGTAAGGAGGGTTACTTTTAAAAGAGCCTGGAAAAAGACAGTACCACGGCTGCAGTAGACTCAAAATAAGTCCTTATAGCTTTCTCTATGTGCCATTTTTTCAGTTTGACTGCTTGTTTTTTTCTATCGCTGCCTCTGAGCAGTCATGAAAAATACTCTATACACATAAAACACTAATTAACCAGAGCTCACAAGGTCCACAGAATATGTGTTTGAGTTCACAAAGTGTGCCTTAACATGAGCATCCATATGAAAATCCATATCCATTATGTCGTCTGCAGCATTTTCCAAATTTTTAATTGTTTCTCAGGGGAGTTTAATGAACAATGCCATAGCTGAACATAGGCCAGTGGGCTAGTGCACATACGACAATCATTCACACGAGGTACTCAAACAGAAATGAATCAGGCTCGTTTTTCTCGTTACTATTTAGAGAACGAACGCTTTCTGAATAAAAGTCTAGAAATTAAAATTTTGCTTCCAGCAAATGACCACCTTAACAGTGTCTCACAGTGTTTTCTGCTCATTACTATTTTAATAGGCTGTGGGACAACCGTTTTCCTCCACCACATAGTGGCAGTTCTGGAATAAAGAGATAACACGAATGCAAAGAATAACAGAATACCTAGCAGTACCACTGGGCTGACACTACCAAATGAACAGTGTTGTACAGTTGTCCAGGACAAATGAGTCACTAATTTCTGACTGATCAGTCTGTTTGTCAAACTACCTCATGTTACCCTTCCATTTGGCGCTTCAAGACTAAAAAAACAGCTCTTATTCGTCTAATATTTCAAACTTCTAAAAATCACAATAAATAAATCAATAAGAAGGTCTTCTGCAAACACATCCAAGTTCTGATTAATCAGAAGTTGCAGGGATTGTTAAGGTAAAATATCAAACAGAAATGTTGAACATTTCTGGGATTGCCTCTTCAGTACTATTATAAACTGAGCTCCTTTGCATTTGTGACTGTAACTGTCGTATTTGGTTCAATTAGTACTAAAGAAATAATCCATGGAGTTTGCGTGTTCTCTCTGTGTCTGCGTGGGTTCTCTCCGGGTACTCCAGCTTCCTCCCACCGTCCAAAGACATGCTGTTAGGTTCATTGGTGATTCTAAATTGGCCGTAGGTGTGCATGTGAGTGTGAATGGTTGTCTGTCTCTCTGTGTTAGCCCTGCGATAGACTGGAGACCTGTCCAGGGTGTACCCTGCCTGTCGCCCAATGACAGCTGGGGTAGGTTCCAGCACCCCCGCGACCCTTCACAGGACAAGTGGTTACAGAAGATGAATGAATGAATGAAATAATCCATCTAATAGTGATTAGTTGCGACGCTACTCTACATATACATCACAGACACTCTCTTCTTTGAGGAATGTGAGATCAGACGCTGACATCCTCTCCTCACAGTAGCTTAAAAAACAAAACACAAAAAAATCAAATTGAAAATGTTCTGTGTGACGAGATTAGAGCAGGGACAATAGCTGGAGGATGAGTATCCCTGTCAGCATATTCCTGCTGGAGGGAGTTCAAATGAGGCCCTGTAACAGGATGCGACTGCTGTCAGCTGTGTGGTCACATTGATGAGAATGGTGGCTCCCACAACGCTCCATCAAGGGCTTGACAGGCTCTTAAGGTGATTACTGGCTGATTAGCATTACGGTAATCACAAGATGATTCCTGATATGGAAGTGATTGTTTCTCCGGAGTTCACGACCTCGGCAGAAGCATCCTTTCTGGCAAGTGAGTGAGATGAGGCTGGACAGTTGAGAAAACCTCTGACTGTGGTCCTGACACAGGAACATGATGAATTCAGCTTACATCTAAGCACTGTCATTTTGTATTTTGCAGTCTGTCCCTCAGTATGACATTAGAACCCACTGAATTACTGACCCTGGGTAATTTACTCTTATCTCAATGAGCAGGGGGTAGATCTTTGAAAGTAACAGTCACCAGTGATGTTTCACCTAAGAATTGGTAATCTGGTGTGACTGATATTATTTAGAGAAGTATCAGGAAGCATTTTTGTGATGATAGGAGGATGTGTGACAGTGATCTAAACGTAATACTAATTTCAGCATGTTAACATACAATCACAGTGTGGGTGACGTTTATGAGGCATAATGTTGACTGTATTCACTCTTTTATGTCATGATTTGCTAATTAACACAATGGACACTGGGTCCTCTTCTAATTGAAGAAGTGGACACCCTGAAAGTGATGGTGCTAGAAGAAAAGAAAAGTGAAAAGGCCACAAAAGTTATTAAACATCACCCTGAAGGAAGAACGTGAATATCTAAATTTCATGGCGAACACATTGCAATACACTCATTTGCCGGTTCATTTGGTACACTAGTAACCAAATGAACCATACTAGAACTAACATTCTAACATCAACAATGTAACAGCCTCGCATTAAACCTGAGCTTCGTGAAGGTTATAGCATTCTGCATGCGTTTAAAATAACCGAGGAGCCGCTCAGACTTGGTTATTTAAATTTGTTTTCTGCGACCCGATCACAAGTAAGCAGCTAAAAATACACTGTTTACACCTTACATTTTAAATGCATCTCCAAAATGCGTCTTGAGATGTAATCTCATGTTTCGCGCTCTTGTATGCAAATAAAGACTGACATCATTCGGGGCACAAAAGAATACTGGAACAGCTACTGTCTCTAATGGATTGCCATTGGTGTATCAGAACTACAAACAACACTGTTTGTTGTGTGTGGGTTGTGAAATGAAGACTTGTACTGTGTTGTACCGTTACATGTTTCTATTATTTGAAATCTCTATTATAGTCAGTGGGCTAGACTAAATAACAGAAACACTTTTGTGTTTAATTGAGTACAGTTAATCAGGACCACAAACTACATCCTACAAAATGTCAAAACAGTTGAATGACCAACTTTCTTACTTTCTTATGCTGCTTCAGCATAAACTGAACATTAGAACGGTTATGAAGGAGGATTTAGAGCAGCTGTTACACTGGAAAGCATTCATTTTCCCTAGGTCGCCTAATGTTTTAGCAAGTAAGTGTATATGCTAATCTCTTTGTTGATTGTGCAGAAATAGTTAAAATTCTGGTGAGCCGCACTCTGAGCACAGCCAGGAGGCCTTGGATTAACGTTTTCCTATGATGTCAAGTGAGGGAGTGGGGAAATCTTAGTGGGGCGTTTTTCCAGAGGAATTTTCGAAAAAAATCGAATGCAAAAAAGGAGGGAAGAGAGGCAGCCGGAGCTTGTGAGTAGCATTGGTAGTAACACACCATGGTATGTGCGCAGTGATCCCCCGGAAAAAGAAGGGATCAGATCAGAAAGAGAAATTATAAGTGCTTCTTCTCGTAAAGCCCTCCACTGAAAGCCTGAGGTTTGACAGAGCTCTGCAATTTTTATACTTGTCAGGATTTGTACCAGATGCATGACATGTAAATTGATCTGGCAACAAAACACAGCCAGTGGGCGATGAAGGCAACAGAGGTCTGACGTTACCCTAAAATATCCATGTGCCATTGTAGCTGCTGGAGGAGCTCTATTACTCTCCGCAAAAATAGTCAGGGGGGTTGAAATTCCTGCCTCACTTGTCTACCATTGCCAGTGCCAGTCAAACAAAATCAATAAGTCCAGAATAAGACTGCTGTGGCTCCAAAGCCTCTATTACTCCCACGTTACCAATAAGTTCTGCAAACAAGCACTGTCCTTAGCCACCCTGCCTCAGATAAACTAATATGAGGTAAGAATGACTTACAATGCATCATGCAGTCTTTTAGAAAAAAGGGAGGAATCCACTCTGGAAAACATTGTTATCTGCACCAATCACATCAGTTTTTTATTTCCTGCACAAAAAGAATAACAGTACTGTAAGTTTGCTTGCTGGTTGACATATGTTGACTTTTTAAGCAGGCTCCCAGAGAAGAGCAATTTGGCATTAACCTGAGCTGTTTTGGTCACACCACAATGTGCAGGATTTAGGCAGGTGTAGTTTTCTTTTTATTGGTAGTAAACAAAACCTTCAGTGTTGACCGCATGGGCCTTTCAGGCCATCATTTTATGAAATGATTTTATCTCCTTCCTGAGCCCAGACAATGTTTAGTTTATACAGTAGTATACATCGCCAGGATGACTTTCAGTATATCAAGAGAAGAAAAGCACAATAGCAAACTAGTGAAATTAATAAAGTTAATAAAAGATGAGTTGCACCCATTACTCAAAAAACTGCCCTTCATCTTTAATGGATTTAGGCCACATTTACACATAGCCGGGTATTTAGAGAAACGAATATTTCCTCCCCTCCGTTTTCAATAATAACATTGTGCACACAACATCGTTTTCAAAAAACTTGTCATTTACATCAACCCGCATAAATACGCCGTCGAGCGCCATAATAACTATGCCAAACCTATGGGCGGCAGTATAGGGAAAAGAATAAAGCCATGCAAGCCAATCAAAATCCTCAGAATCGACACCAACGAATAACACGAGCGACTTCCTGTTCCTTTCAAAACAGCAAACATGGCGCGAGGTCACATGACGTTAAGCATTTTCTGGCGCATAATGTGACGTTTGAGAACCTAAAACCCCGTTTCTCCCAGTTGACACGGCAACACATAACCGGCGTTATCAGAAATCTCCCCTTTGGCCGGAGTTTTTAGAAATAATCGTTTTCTGTGATAAAAACGGGGTTTTCGTGTAAATGAGAGGCCAAACCACAGGGAAATATCTGCGTCTTCCCTTCGTGTAAACGGGGCCTTATTCTGATATAACTGCTGAACATGAAACACCAACATAGTTTTAGAATGAGGTCCTTGATCTCTGGATCTCAGATTGAAGCCTGATGTTTAGATATGTTGTATACATCTTAACAGACCAGAATGGAGCTACATTCAGATATCTCAGGTTAACATCACATGGTCCACAACCAGACAAGAAATTTGTTATACAAAGTACTTCACTGATAATATAAAGGGCTGAAATATAAATACATAGTAAAAGACAGACTTCATTAAATGAGCATTCGTATTACATTATTTGACACTGCAACCTTTGTTATAGTAATATTAATTTTTTGTTTCAAACACCGCTCACCGCCAAATTTGATTTCAAGTCTTCCTTATGTATTCATGTATGCAGCCCCCCCTTTTCCAATTTACTGCATAGGGAGCACATTAGTTTGATTACCAGGTGGCCCCAAATGTTGATTAACGTGATTTGATGCAGGGAGATAATTCTGCCTGATGCCTAATATTTAGCTGATCCAAAAGACAATGGACATTAATTATCATTGTTACTAATGCTTCTGGCGTGAAATGTTCTCATTACCTATTCCCATCTAATTTAACACCAGGAAAGGGAGAGGGAGAAAGAGAGACTCAGAGAGGGGGAAAGAGAATTTGCATGCAAGAGAAAGGAAGAATGTAGATACATAAACGGATAGATAGATTGATAGACAGATCACATGGTATACATGTTAATGCACATTATTGCAGCTTATTTATCCTTTCTATGTACACAATATATATTTACTTGTGTCTGTATTTCTTGTATATTTGTTCATATTCAAATTTTGTACATTTTTTGCTCATACTATTTTATTTTACTAGATTTTTACTTATATTTTAAAGTTAATTTTACTGGTTTTTTTCATTTTTTTTTAAAAACTTTATTCACCTCTCCAGAGTGTTTTTTACGTGCAACTGAGCTACTGTGACCAAGCGGTTTCCCTTGTGGATGAATAAAGTCTGTCTAAATCTATGTCTAAGTCTATTATCTACTAGATATTACTATAGATATAATTTTTATTCGCTTGATTTATAATACAGTGTTACAGTGGATGCAAAAGATTGCACTCTTATACAGGACACACTCTCTGGACACAGGTTATCAGTCTCTGTAGAGCCAAATGTTTTAACATGTGGACAATTCCAAAGCTTCACAAACCTGAGGTGGTTGCCGAGCCATGATCAGAGAATTCATGCTTTTTTTTGATAAACTGTCAAATGACCCACTTTGGTTGTTTTGTCACTGTCGATGAGGACTTATGATGGTTTCAGTTCAATAAGTGATTGAGAACACATTTTGAGCCTGTAGTACACGACTTTATATTGTGTTGACGTAAGTAACTGATCCTTAGGCAGAGCTTAGGAACTGCCTCTCCTTGAGATGATAAAAGAATGGTGCAATGCCTCCCTATCCAGCATTCAATGGGAAAACAATAAACAAGCCTGGAGGGGGAGACGGAAAGATTGATAGGCATGCAGTTCTGATCACTCAACCAACAGAAACTCACTTTACCGGTTCTGTGCTTTATGCACATTTGTGTTTATGAAATTGCAATCGATTGTTTCTATTACATGCGTGGCTGGACCATAACGTTGTCACAATTGATGTGCTACTCCGAGTCAACCTTGGTTAAAAAAAAAAAAAATCATTCCAGTTGTGAGTGATGTTAAAAAAACAAGTTTTTTTTCCAGACTATTTTTTGCATCATACTGCAGGTTGAGGAGATGCAGGCAATAAAGGAGACTATAGTGGTGAATATGGAGACATCCCAGACAACAAAGTGGTAGCCTTTGTTCTGACCCGCATCTTTGGACTCAAGCTTTGGCTAGTGACCATAAAAAAGAGATCATGAGTGGAAGCAGCTGAAATTAGGTTTCTCTGTAGGTTGGTAAGCCCATCTCAGTGATATAAAAGGACCTTGGATTCAAACCACTATTTCTTCAAACTGAAATGAGTCACCTGCTGTAATGTAACAAGGACACCTGGTTAAAAAAACCCTGCAGCTGACCACTTTCTGTAAGGGCTGTCACTAAAGCAGACTCTTGACTCGCTGGAGAGACTATGTTTTCATAGAAAGCTCTTGTTACTGTACAGTACATTGGCAAACACTGGATTCTCAGGCTGAATTATCAGAGGCATTGATTTTGTGTATGTAGCTTTTAGAGCTTAGCTCAATGGTGATTAAAGCTGCCTTACTTACAGGTTAAAATCTCACTGAAAGACCACAGAAGCCTTCTTTAGTACTTGAAGCTGACGTCAAGGCTATCCAAAACAGCGCCTTCAAATCAAAGTGTGAATGTGGTGATGCATTTGATTGGGGACATGCACCAGAACCACATTTGTATTCATAGGAATTAGGTACATATTGGGAAAACCTGCATAATTTCTCCCCAACACCATGTTTATGAATGGTTTAACAACAAGCTTTTTTCCTACTTTCAGTCAACCGTTCAAATGGCCTTATTAAGTTCAAAGAAAAAAAAAAGGGGGATTTTTAAAATGTTGTCAATGAATTTTCTATAGATTAATTAAGGGTTACTATTTGAGAGTGCTACGATCACAGTGACAACAAGCTAAACGAAAGAAACCAAATCAGTGACATGTTCTGTATTTTTGCACCTAGTTGGTGGAAACTGCTTAGTTACAGAGGAAAATGCCATCTTGGCTTCGAGCCTGACTGGCACAAGCACCGCAAATATGGATTGGTGCCTTTATTCGAATGTGGATGATTTAAATCAAGTGTACTATGCATAATAAGTTTAAAGTCCCCATGATGAGTGCTTTCCCAGAGGCTGTTATCATTTTATTGCTCTCCGAGGAGTGGATGATGTCGTTCGGTTGAAGCCCCGCAATCCTTCCTCAAATTAAGGGTGAATGACTTAGTTTGAAGAGAAAAATTTTTTGGTGTTGTCTCTCCCACTGTGCCAAAATAAGTACTGGTGTTTTTTTGTGATTGCACTGTTAAAAGCAGTCATTGCACCCTGCAAACATACCACACAACTTACATAAGCAATGACAGGAAGGCAAAGAGAAATCATGTAACCCACTGTTAATTACCGCTACTGCACCTGTGTTTGATTACTGTCTACTATAGATCATTTCTGGGTTCACAGACATGTCAGCACACCGTGTCAAAAAGGATCCTCATAATAGGATGGCAATTAATTGCTCTGTGCCTCAATTAAATCAAACAGCGCTAGAGGAATTGAATATTTATGCCCTGATCGCAGCAGGGCTAGAAAAGATAAGGTTGGCTTGTTGGTCAGCCCATCTCTTTGTCTATCTGTTGCTCATTTCCAAGAGCAAGACATCTCAGATTTCTGGGCAGATTTTCTTAAACTTTCATAGTCTTTCATGGCAAAGGCTAAGTTGGGGAATTGTTTGTTTCAAAGGATGTTTTCCGTTCATGGTATCCCTATCATCTTCAAGCACCGCCTTTTTCTTGGATTTTCCTTTGTTTTCCTATTTTCATGTTTCTCTCAAGACCTTCAGGAATACCTATGACCCTCAAACTTCATTATGATAAGTCATCGTACACAGAGCCATAAGCATTCATCAAGTGCAATTTAAGCCAACGTCCAGCAATCCAACGTACAATATCAACCCATCTGTTATCTCAACCTGGGAACCAGATTCGAGGGGCGTCTCCGCAGCTGTTCCATGTGCGGGCATGTTGTCAAAATGTCAGGTTGTGTTCCGCCAAAAAACCCAAATACACCTGTAAATTTAAGCCTGTTTGGACTGAATGATGTCAATTCAGAGGCGCTGATCACCAGGATTGTGGTCATGCCTTAGGCCAAAAATGTCATGCTCAAATAGCACGTGGACTATATGGAACAACTTTATTAGACCAGCTTGTGGTAACATTCATTCATTCATTCATCTTCTGTAATCGCTTGTTCCTGTGAAGGGTCGCGGGGTCTGCTGGACCCCTATCCCAGCTGTCATCGGGCGAGAGGCAGGGTACACCCTTAGCAGAGCTAACACATAGACAAACAACCATTCACACTCACACCTACGGCCAATTTAGAATCACCAATGAACCTAACCAGCATGTCTTTGGACAGTGGGAGGAAGCTGGAGTACCTGGAGAGAACCCATGAAGACACATGGAGAACATGCAAACTCCACACAGAAAGGACCCAGTTGGCCCATGGATTCGAACCTGGGACCTTCTTGCCATGAGGCATCAGTGCTGCTTGTGGTAACAATCTATTTAAATAATCTTATTGTCCTTTTTAACATACGTATATACTACAAGTTCTGTTGGAGTCTTGACCTTTCTACAATTTATTTTTCCTTCGGAATGGACCATGGAGAAGTAGGTGAAGTGATGCCAGAAATACAGTTTATTTCAAGATGTTCAAATAAAAGTCACATTTCCTCTAATGCTATAGTCAAGCTGTTCAGTCGAGTCCAGTCAAGCTGAAATATCTGTATAGAGATCATATTAATTGTCAGTTTTGTAATTGTAATATGCTGAGTGCTTGGTCGCTACCCAAACACTTTTGTGACAAACATTTAATTTATGGCTCCACTGCTGGCAAATCACAATCAAGTGATGTAATGAAATAACAAGAAATGCAAAAATGCAGCTTAAAAAAAAAAAAAAACCTATTATTGCAATTGTACGTAATTCTCAAGCTTCCTCCATAGTGTTTTGTCTCATTTAGTGTGACAGCTTGAAAGTTTTACGATTATAAAGTAAGCGATCGTGTTTGTTCCATCAACTCTCAGCCTGGTGTCGCATTAATAACAATGACATATGAAACCCAATTTGTTTACGTTCATTATGCCAGACATGGACATTCATCCTCTATTTGTATTTTCATTTTGTGTGCTTATGTGTTACTGATGTTTCTAACCATTTTAAATGACATAAACCTTATGTATTATTTAAGAGTGGCAGAGACATTTGAGACTGTGCCTGTGTTTAAGGGCAATTAATTACACTTGACTTGCCTAGAAAGACCTCTTGGGCCACCTTAAATTTTCAGCGATTGTGATGCCTCCCTTGCAGTCCTGTTTCTTTGCATAGTTATAATTCACTGACAAAGGTTGGATGCACCCCACGAGTAAAATAAAAACTCATTGTCAACTCATTTGTCCTTTCCCACAGCTTACAACTCCCCTCCCTCACCCGAAGTCTTTCAATTTACTGAGGTAGCACTAAGGTGTTGATTGAAATTTCATTGACTGTACACAAATCCCTGGCCTCTAATCCCCATAATACCAGCATATTGTATTGTCATTAACCACTCTCTGGCTGGTAAATACAAATCCTTTCACCTTTCACTTTGTAGCCCATGGATAATTGCTGTATCCTCTCCTCAGAAGCATTCCCATGGGGAGAACCAAGCAGCACACAGGAAACAGGCGTAGTTGTGCTTGACAGTGTATATGGAGCTACAGTAAAGTGAAGATCACTTGGCAGCAGAAGGAGAGGCCTTGTACAGGTCTGCCATTGCTGACAGAGCAGACACAGTAGCTAATTAGACCTTTGCAACCTCCCAGTGGTGAAACACTTAAATGTCTGGTCTTTGAGTTGAAGCTCCAATCTGTGAGGTTGTTCCCTGGTGGAGGCAGAGTTTAGCACTTTACTGGTTTATTTCACAAAATGAGGGATGCTAACTTAAAAGTGGAGATGTCAAAATATAAAAAATACAGTAACAAATATATTTGGAAGAGTGGCCACGGGAAATTTGTCAGGAACAATAAACCGGCAGCTGTGTCGTTTCAGATGCAGAAGAAATGAGCGCCAGTGTTCATTTGGTTACACACACAGACAATACAGCAACTTAAATAAAATTTATGCTCTTGTCAGGTCACTCCCTCTTATTGACTATGCAAGGAAAGGAGGAGCACTCGGTTGCATTATTTCCCAGAGGACCTTCAAGGGATGTCACCATGAACAATACAGGTTAATTAATTCCCAAGAGACTTGTATCAGTCAATGACAAGCATCTTCACAGAGATTTATTTAATAACTGAGCACAATCAAAAAAGCTGCTGATGAGGTGCTGATGGAGACTGTTGCCGCAAGAGGAGCATCAGTAGAAGGAGCTTCATTCTTAGATGCAACAAAAATATACTTATATTCACCGATCAGGCATAACACTATAGCCACCATTCTAATATTGTGTAGGTCTCCCTTGTGCCTCTAAAACAGTTGTGACTCATCAGAGAATGGACATGGGTCTTCTGAGGGTGTCCTGTGGTGTCTGGCAACAGAATGTTGTTAGTGGGGGCCATTGGGTCCTATGGGTTGAGGGGAGGGGCCTTTGTGGATCAGACTGATACTTGATCAGTTTGGGATCTAGTGAATTTGGAGGCCAGGTCAACACCTTGTGCTGTTCTTCATGTTTTTTTGAGTTATTCCTTTTTTGAGCGTTTTTGTGTGTGTGTCTGTGTCAGGCTGCATCCTGCTGGGGATGGCTGCTGCCATCAAGGAGTGTCATTGCTATGGGGTGGGGGTGCCTGGTCTGGTCTAGGTGGGTAGTACATGTCTAAGTAACATCCACATGAATGAATGCCAGGTCCAAAAGTTTCCCAGCAGAACATTGAATTGTCACAAGATGCTCAATGTTATTTACTTCTCCTGACAGTTTGTGGCTGATCGGTGTAGAATCATCTCATTCAACTAAAGTTGAGCTAATATCAGTTTATTTCAAAATTATATTGCTTTGAGTCTTTTTTTTAGTGAAAGCCAGCTTACATGATACAAGAAAATATGGAACATGTCATATTTTCATCTTATTTTAATGCTGGTATCTTATTTTGTTTCTTTATCAAATAAGCTGAAGTAAAAATTGCACTGGAAATTAACTGAATATTTTACCTTGTTCTTCTGCATAAAGCTCATAATCTTTAATTATCAAAAGTTCCATTACAAATCTACCAGTGTCTTCACCAGTGTCTTTGGATTACAAAAATTGTGGTTCTACTTCATGGTCCCAGCAAGTATGACTCATTTAATTATCTGCAGACGTGGATTAGAAAAAAACTACGAAAAGATAAATATAAATAGTTTCTGGCTGCTTTTCACTCTTGTCAGTCATCTTGTAATACTCTCTTGAATGCCAGTGAGCGTTCCAAACTCCAATTAGGAACCACTGCAAAAGCCTGAGTCCAATCGGACCTTCAGGACATGAAACATAAATGATTATATAGGGTATTATCAAGTGATGATTCGTCAGATGTTTGCACATTAACTGCACTTATGATGTTCTACATTTTCCACACCTCCATCCGCAGAATGACTGCCTCTGCGTAGTCAGTTTAAATTGTATTCCAACCCTCCATTACTCACAATCAACATCAAACTGTAACCAAATGGATACGTGAAATCTATCTGACAAAAGCGCTTTTGATGTTTTCAGCTCCGCACAGATAACATCACATGCAGCGATCCACCGGAGTCTGAGTGAGACTGACTCCTGTAACTCAATATATGCAAATGTCAGCCAGGCAAGGTTCACTTGTAGCGATTATCCATGTACAAGATCTTTGATTAAGCCAGCACGGTGCAGTGTACATTGATTGAATGAGCACATTTCCAAACGACCCCTGTCTCTCATTACAGTTATTTTTTTTCCTCTCTTTTTTCTTTAACCCACCCCGTGATTACTAGTAGGTGTGGTGGTCATTATTCCAGGGCACTTACAGCCATAATCAGTCAGGCATTAAATAGGTGTTTTATATCTAAACAAGAGCATTGTAATCACCAACTTTTCAACATCTAATAAATATTCCATGAATGATGTATTGGGGGTAAATCTAATAAATAATATCTGTAACCGTATTATCACAATCTCAGACTCGCTGCACCTCATCGTGTTATTTGATCGCTTGTCTTCCAAAAGTCTTTTAAATCCTCTCTGTGAATAAGTCTCATTATCATATAAAATATGAAGAAAGGAGGGGAGGGAAGAAACTGTATATTTATGTGAGCTAATTCTTATTTTCATCCATGATAAAGTATTAAACTAATTGAGACCGTCCAACATTTTTAATTGAACACCGTACACACTCACTCAGTTTAATGTGAGCGACAAAAGATAACTGATTTAATGTTGAATTATTTTTTTTTTTTAGTCCAAATGCCTTTCTGTTTGCTTTATCTTAAGTTGATTAACAAAAGGTATAGATCTTAAAGTGTAGTCGAAACAGGTTATGAAGTAATCACACTACAGCTTGTTCCTTGACTCAAGTGTGACGCGAGGGACCTGCCCAACATGAAACCGTGAGTGACATGCTGCTGGTTGTTTATGTGCTTCACTTCACACTCATCTGCTCCAGCAATGATGGACAGCACACATGCATTCATCTCCACGGGGAGATACGTCCCAGGCCCGGGCCATACAAGACATAAATGATCCACGGTGCCCGAGGAATACGTTACGGTGGCTTCCTTCATTCATATTTTCAATCTATCCATCTCCGCTATTCGCTCTCTCTCCCTCTCTCTGCAAAAGAACGACTTCAGCTCCCCTACTGCCTTACAGCCTCTGCAAGCATTCCACTGCTTTGCTACGCATTATTTTTAAATTCCTTATCACGCGCAGCACAAAGGATAATCCCCGACTCACATCAACAAATACCATGGTGTGAGTTTATCTCCCAAGATTAATAAATGTGTTTTTGTGATTTAGGAAAGCTAATTCTTGTACAACAGTGAATGTAATTGTTCAAGACTCCAGCGGAGACATTAATGCGGGAGAGCATGAGCACTTTGTAACATAATTAAAAGTTGTCCAGGGGTAGGGACTGCTGCAGGGTGTAATTACTCATAACTGCCAGTGATAACATGAAAGTCGGTGGATCGCTGTATTGTGCAACACGGTTCAGATTGGCGAGCCACTTTCTTTCGCAGGTTGCCTAAATTTGCGTGGATGCACGTGTTAGATAAAGGACTAACGTTTGCATCCAGGATGTTGCAAGCCTGTGAGACTCTATGACGGCTCTCTTTGACTGATATTAATAACATGTGTCCTGTTCCGTTAAACAAGAGAAATGAAGTTGAAATGCAGCAAACCTCATGGATCATTTATCCACACAAGGAGACGTAGCATGGACATCAAAATCAAACACGTGTGCTTTCGTGATACCCATTTTATGTTGCTGCAGATTTTTTAATGGGCCATTTATTTGGCAGACGCAAACGAAAACAAGGTGGAAATGCCTTCTAAACCATTTATAATGTAGTTTTGAAGCCACTACGCTTGTTTGGGTTGGATGCTGCATATAATTAATGTCTCATTGTTTGTGTTAGTCGGGGTCATTTAGGTTAATTGAGTCTTACTTCAAAATTCTGGCTAGGGGCCACACGTGCAGTCTATACTGTACATTCATTTTAATTAATATAAAAAGAATAGGCAGCCTGCCTTGCCGAGCCTAATGACGGGCAAATGCTGTGTAAACAACAACAAAGGCTGGCCCTGTTCCGCTGCCTTCGCAATATTAGCAGACATAACGTCTAATCGTACTGTGGCTGTCACCGCTGCTCCTTTCCATCACTGATAGATAGGCTACTCGAGTGAACTGTGTAGAGGGTGAGGATAACCTCCCAAACAAATCCTTGTGCGTACTGGCTGCTGGAGCGTTTACGGCACATTTCATGATACAAAGCTCTGCCTCTGCTTGTCTTTGAAGCACTCTCTGGAGATAGCAAACACACATTTAGGGGTTTTGCAGATGGCCTTAGTATAGTTCTAAAACAAAACCCTCGGAATTAGTCACATATTTTTATGCATATTCGAAACCTCTAAGGCCAGCACAGCTAAAAGTCCAACTGTTTCCCCACTCCTGTTCAGTATACAGTATTTTTATATTACAGTAAGGAAAGTCAGCATCTGAAACGATCAGTCAGTTAATTAAGTAGAAATTAATTTGATAGTTGAAGAATGACTTCAGTTATTTTGAATGAAATTATTACAACTTCTCGTGGGTCTGTCTGTGCAGACCTTTGTGTTTTTGGATTCTGGTGACATTTGAAGGTGTCACCATTCACTTACATTTCATTAGCGTTTCAGGGACAAAACAATTGATTAGTTGACAGGTAAAATAATCGTCAGCTTTGTAAATAATGAGAAGATTTGTTAGTTGCTATGGAGATATGTCCATGTCTGTGTTGTTTTCAAATTACTTCCTCCACTAAATTCACTGACATACTGACACGTTTCCCTTCTGAACCCCTTCAGCTTGTAATTTACAGAGTTTGTAAATTATTTTTATTCAGTACACGCTTGTTGCTTTGTGTGAATTATATCTATCTAGATAGATAGATAGATAGATAGATAGATAGATAATATAATGTTAGTTATAAATGTTGATGGAATTAAAGTTTACAAAAGGCAGTCAAAATCAGATTTGGAAAAAAAAAAAAGAATACAAACAGCATGACAAAGTTCACCATATGACGTAGTATGCAACAACAAACTGTTCAGCTCTTTTTCCCTGTCACCGAGGTGTTAATAGAACTATATACTGAGGTCGTACTTTTATCCAAAGGTTTTCAAATATTCTGCCTCTTGTGCTAATGTGTAGGGTAGTCTCAAATTACCTTCTCCAGGTACATAATATACTATTGAGGACTTGAAAATATCGAATAACAGTGATTAGAAATTCCGCCCTAATTAGAATTTGACATGTTGAGCTTCAGCATGTCCAAGGGGCCATTTGCAGAGGTTTGGCATTCACAAGTTGAGTTATGGCTCATAATGTGTTTCGCGAGGCCACAGTGACCTTGACCTTTGACCACTACAAATTCTCATCAGTTCACCCTTGAATTTAAGTTTGAGGCCACATTTGAAGAGATTCCCTCGAGACGTTCCCAAGATATCGATTGCATTCACAAGAATGAGATGGATGTTAGGGTACAGTGACCTTGACTTTTGACCTTCAACCACTGGCATCTGATATTTGATAAACTGGTTTATTCTTGAGTCAAATGGAATGTTATCACACGTAAATATTGTTGTCTGCGCTGAGGCACAAAAATGAGAAACACTTATACAATATGCAGTGCAGTGCATCCTTTACCTGTGACTGCAGTAATAAACATCTCTGAATACACGCATACTCATCAAAGTCAAGAAAAACTGAACATTTTGCAGAGGTGGAGTTTACGGCATACAGTAACTGAACCGAATAGAGTGTAAAGGCGCAGCTAATGAAGTGGGCACTGAGTGTATTTTGAGTGTTTAAGCAGAGAACATTGCAGTCTGGTCGACACAAATATTATGTCACACAAAGCAGGGGTGAATTTATCTTTCTGAAATATAACATTGTCGTGTTAAACAGCCACATAACACTCTGAGCACCCGTTATATCCAAAGCATGACTATATGAATAACATGACCCAGCGTAAGGCAAAAACAACGTTCTCATCCTAACTGCGTTCAGATGACAGCCTGAGTGTAGGCCAGGACCGTTGATGCATACAGCGCACACGGGGTCAAGTACAATCACAGGGAGTTTTGTGAGAAAATTAATCACACCTTGATTGCACTCTATAGGTTCTCCAACAGAGGTGTTCAAGTATAATTTTAATTCCCCAGTTTGCCTCCTTGACCTTAAATGTCTCCTTGAACATCAAGGACCAGCAAGAACTGAATGACTTTGTATTTTGTTATAATTGCGTGACAGGCTCACATAACCATAAGCCTTTCTGACTTTCGCACTCATCATCTCATTTCTGTAGTAGCTAAAATCCAAAAACAGAGGTGCTGATTTACAGGTTGCGAAGATGTGGCCGGGATTTTTCTGCTTCTTTATACTCACGTCACAATTTTAAGCTGGCATTCAGTAGTTATTGAAGATGGACGATGGGGATGATAAGGATGATAACACTAATAATTCAATTGATAAATCAGGTTGGTCAGGAATCTATTATTACTCAGTGCCTTTCTCATCTATAACCAGTGGCTGAACCCCGCTAGCAGTCATTTCCCATCTCACAGACTGTCTGGATGACTGATCAGGGTTGTGATTGTCTCCCCTCGCCCCAACACACCCGCCGCCACATACGTCACCAGCAGCACATACATCTTGAGCAGTCTCTAACTCCGAGCTAGAGCAGTCCAGAGCCCCAGTAAACGTTGCAATCAGCAGCAGAATTGAGCCAATTCCTCATAACCTTGTCGCACATGGCACCTTGCATTGAATCAAAAGAGCGTGAGGCTGTAGCGAGTGTTCAGTCTGACAGCAGAGCAGCTATATTGCCGCAGCGCAGTTGAAGAGGGTAAAATGACATGGACATAAAAGCTGTATGGGCACTGTGGTCTTGACAGTGTCATGATAGCCAAAAGTCACAGCCTGTTTCCAAAGGCTGTTGTGTCGTGATGTGTGACAGCAGGCAGGTATTTTGAGCAGAGGGTTTCCAAGTGTTTTAATTCGAAGTAAATACAAGCTTTCACAAAAGAAAGACGTATAAAACAGGCATCACAAGTGTACTTTGTTCCACTCACAATGAAACCCCAGATATGGAATATTCACTCCCAGGCTTCTGTGCCTTCAAAAGCATTTTTGATTTGTCACTATCTTTTCTTCCAAGAGATCAATACAACTCTCTCATAGTTTGAAAAGTTGACTCTGTGGTCTTTTAATGAAACAATCATCTTTTCTTTAAACAATGCCAAAGCTGCACCTTCCAAAAAACGAAACGCAAATCCCATCAGAAAGACTTCAAAAAATGGCTTATAATTTATAACCGCATTATACACAGAGATGAGTTCCAATTGACCATTGTTGAAAGGAGAAGTTCGATCTTCAGCATTATGTTCAGTCTGGCAGCGGAGTTCTTTATGTTCCTCTCGAAGAGAAAAGTAAAATCAATGGCGTAAATGTTTCACATGATTCATTTGTGAGGGTCGATCGAAGTAGCAGCAATTTTTCCAAATAATTACGAACAATCTAACATCTTGAACTGCACATCTTCACCAGCCAATCATAGGCGCGTAAGGAAGCAGTGCAAGGCGTCGTGGAAATTGATTGTCCTTTCTCCTCTCTCAAACTCTTCCACAAAGATACAAAAAAATAAAAAATAAATAAACAAAATGTGCTGATCAATCTAGTCGCATAAGCACCCCCCTCATCAATATCTCCAGCTTTACAGCTTTTGGAGACTTGATGTTTCTGGAGCCATTAGTTATGACCAACTTGTCAGACGAGGCATTGATCGCTGGCCGGCTGTAAATGCAACAGCAATCATTTCACAAAGGAAAAAAATAGAGCCGAGTGCGCCGTTAGTGGGTGTGTGACCTGCTTAAAAACTTGAACGACTTTTTAATTTACTCACGGTAGAGTCTGTAGTTATTTCAAAAGCGGCTGTTATTATAGACCTCAAGTGTCACTTTTACACTTCTCTTTGCTTCAGGGTGGCCTTGCACAGCCACATCAGACATCACATAGACAAGAGGATAGTATAAAGCTCCAGCACATAATACCCCATTTGTGTAAACCTCAATGGAAAATCTATTCATACATCCAGTAGGCACACGTTTGCGCATCCTGCTTTAATTATGTTCAAGTGAATTGACACTTCTGACCTTTGAGAAATGACACTGTGGTGAAAGGCATCAGCTTAAGGTTGGAGCACCAGCGTGTATATATGCTTGATTTTGTTTGAAATATAAAAAAGTTTTAACTTTATGCTATTTTTACATTTCTGAGCCAAATTTTGTTGCTTCACATAAATGAGCTTATAAAAGTATTAAAGTATTAAACTACACGTCGCCATTCATTTATTTTATCCTGTGACTCTTTACAGTCGGAAGTCTATGACCTGTTGGCGGCTCCAACAAAGAGACATTTCCATTTTAAACATGACACTTTAAGTACATTTTTATTTAAGTACATTTTTCTAATGTAATTATGGCGGAGCACTGTATTGGTACAGTAAATAGAGTATACCAGATTCTCTAAGCTTTTCTAGTAAGTAAGGTAAACTTCCCAATAATATAGTATATTTATTTAAATAAAGGGTCTGACCACTGAATTCAAACCCTTCTGTACAACATAACATGAACAGCGTGGATGTGTTAGACACCAGAACTGCTCTGGTCTTTTCTAATAATCCTCTTGGCTTCGCTCTCTTTACGCCAACACTGCCAACTGTATTTCTCATAATGGCTGAGACATTATAACATATGGCACTTCTTAGAATGACGGGGAGACAAAACTGATGGCTCTGTGGAGATTTAATGTCAGATGCTGTTGATAACAGAAACAGTCCAAATCCAGTTTGCGTCAACAACTTACTAAAATGTTGGAAATTGACTGAGACAGTTAATTTGATGTTTTTCGCATTTCCTCACTGTCACAGTGGGGTTTTTCTCCTGCTCCTGGGTCTGACTCCCTCCACTTATCAGCCTAGGTGATTGAGAGCACAGACCGCCATCTCTCCATAGAGGGCACCCACAGACCCGGAATGTCTTGTTTGCTAGAGCTGTGTACATTTTGTATTTGAAAGAGCAGCAAGTCAATGAATCTCGATAATGCGAGAGCCGGGCCACATAACTCAAGTTGATAGTCCTTACATTGTGCCAAGAAGCGATAAATCTGCTCTGGGAGACATGAATATGCAGTGGCAGTCAGTCTGGCTTGTTCTTTGCTTGCATGCCCCCTGATGCACAGTTTATTCCTCTCCCCCATTACAAACAGAAAAATAAAACCAATGAGCCGCAGCACTATCTCATCAACTGCGTGGTATTAAGCACAAAAAAAAAAGCAGCAGTGCATTTTTCAGAATATGTTTAATAACTGCAAATCATTAATGTAAAAAAATACAATTTGTGGTGCTCATTCAAATTTAGGATCTAAAATATTAACTTTTTTGTGATTATAATACGATTATAGGTTTCCAGAGAATCTATTTATAATCAGGATTTCATTGTTTTTGTGGTGCTAGAAGTTTCAGTTATATATTTTAGTGTATAATGCGCAATACACTTGCTGAGATCTGTACCACAAACACACAGTTCTGTACATCCAACCCAGCTTTGCCTCGTTCTCCGCAGTGGTGAGAGAGGCATAAGCAGCTCTCTCTCTTTACGTGCTTGCATATGTAACCTGCAGCTTGTCTCGTAAGGAATGAAAAATGGAAAGTCGAGATGGGCGCCAAACAGTTACGGTGAACTGCTGTACTCACTGACGCAGACAGAATGTTTGAAATTACTGCGATAAGAATCCTGCTTTGTCAGTGGCACAACCCTCAGCTGACACTTATTTCCCTCGTTCAAATCATTTATCCAATTCACAGTATTGTAGGCAGTTCGGGGGTTTCCTTGTTTTTGCACGAGGCAAATAAACATATTGTAAATGCTGTCTCGGTGCCAGAAAAAAAAAAAAAAGAATCTGAATCAATCTAGAGAACACGTAATAACACAAACCCTAAATCTCATGAGAATAATGTGATGGAATTAATGCATATCGTAATACAAGCGTATACAACATTTGGAGATGCACATAAACAGGTGACTGTTCGGAACACTGTCACCTCCATAAAACACTTCTTGGACATAGTTGACAACTATGCGTAACGACGCGTGCCTCTAGTGGCACCGTGGAAGGAGGGTCGTCAGACGCACGCAGATGCACAGCTTTCTGCACTGCCTTTCCATCCAGCACAAACTGGGGATTTGTAAAATGAACACTGTGTAACAGAGAGCCCTGTGAGCAGATCTGGACGTTCTTCGATGACCAGCCTCGTGCAATCACTGTGCGTAACTGGAGAGGAGCGTCGTGGAGCGGGTTCCCTTCATTGTGTTCTGAACTGAAATCTTTAGCGGAATTAAGGACTGGAGTCATTAAACTCTAACAGGCACTCCTGAATCTCTTAAGTGTGTTTAAATTCAACAATTTAATGCACTCATCGTGCAACGTTTTTCTCCGCTTGTCTTTGGGACGACAGAATCATTCGAGGCGACCCAAAGTTCCGCAGGCGCAGTTCTCCTCTTCCACAGCGGTGCAGGAGCCCGGCTCGGCTGTTGCCGTGGAACTTGCTTGTAGACAGATAGTATCGTCGGTAGGAGGGGATACAGAGACTCCTGCAGGCTAATTGTAGCAGCCTGCGTTCGCAGGTGTTTCGCTGATCCTCCGCGAGGGACTGAACGCTTCATCCAGATCGAGTCGCTCTCAGACTTGTGAGAAACTGAAAAAACCCCAACAACAGAAAGCCTGGGAGAATGTTGCACCAAGTACAATGAGCGCAGATTTGTCGCAGACACCAATATCCATACATGTTCCGTCGAATTCAGTTCTGATGAACAATTTGTCTTTGGAATTTTAAAAAAAGTGGATCCCGCGACTTTAGAACCATGCGAAATACTTGGCTGTCTCCCCGGAGTGCGATTTGGGAATACTGGACATCGCTGATTGCATGTCTCTTTTGGATTCACTACTCTTATGGGATGCCTCATGTCATTCGAATAGGTAAGCTGGCCACATTTACATCTACACATACAAACACCGTTGTATTGTAACCTTGAAAGTTGCTCTCCACTGAGCGCATTTCTACACCCGCGTTTTCGCGGCGGCTCCACCAGGTTTTGTAGTAAATGAGCAGTCCCTTTCGTTTACCGTTCGCCTCAGTCGGGTCTGGTGCGATTTTCTTTATTTTACTTAAACAGGGGGTAACCAGTAAGCAACAGGAGAGGAGTGCATTTTAGCACACAATTGCCTATAAAATTGAGGATGCCTTCTCCACTCAGAGACCATGCAATGAAATATTGTGGGTTTGTGTGACCTCTATGCACTCTGCTTTGTCTGTTCCATTTTTCACAGCCAGCGTGTTGAGTCACCGGCTAAATTCAGGCTCACTGCCATGCCTTCTGGAAGTAAGTTTTTTAAGGACAGTATGTAAAATGAAAGAAACCAGTTTTAAATCAAGAAAACCATCTCGGTCTGAAAGTTTTAAACAAGATCTCAAATTCTCAGACAAAACGCACAAAGCACGGCAGACAAACAAGTTTCCTTGGATATCGATTACTTCTTCTAATAAATAATGTGACAGACGCAGAAAGAAGGAGTCAGCTTTGTGCTGGCGTTGTCTCCTTTTAATCACTCACTGAGGAACAATGTGAGAATTGTCATTCCGAGGCTGGCGATGCGTTGAAACATTTTGCGCGGCCAAGAGATAGGGACAGAATGAAGATCAATACGTTTTTTGTCACAAGGCAAATCGTTTTTGACATTTGGCGGAGTGCCATGCAGGACAATTACTCAAAATGGCATTGGCCCACATTAACATAGCACTACAACAGCCCGAGTAGCAGGCAGTGAGTGAGAGCATCGTAATGACACGGGGCTCTTTGTCTTCCTGGTATAAATAATGGGTTAAAGTGGATGAATGCAAAATTGCATATCCCACATGTTGTACTCAAGCGGCGGTAAATGACCTTTTTAAACCAATTGTCTGTTTGTGTGAGATATCTACAAATCATCAACATCCCACTCTGTATTTCATAATTCCTGGCAAGGGCTGTGGGTGGTCCCCGAAAACTGCAATAATTTAAATCAAAGTTATTAGACATGGAACAAGGTGAAGTCTTGCTGCATTTTATAGCAGGTTAACCTTGGCTGAAAGCTGTTGATCTTTTGCATATTTAACACACACATATAATATATATAACATATTTATATATAAACTCAAAGCACTAAGTCGTAAGATTTGTGGAATAATGTTTGCTGCTGCGTATCATGTGCAGTCATCAGGATGACCCAGCATGTACCTGTGACTGACCTCTAATATCGCTGTGTATGGACTTAAGTGATGTATTAGAAACTACATAAATCCTACAGCTCTCTTTGTACTGATCTGAACCGACATCGTTTGGTCAAAGGGCCATTTTTTCCCCTTTTATTATTATTATTATTTTTTTTTTCATATTTTTTTTTTTACTGTTGCAGCAGCTCAAAATAAAGACCTGAAATAGACTTGACAGGCTTTGTTTTTGAAAATGTCAAAGTGCTGAGACAAATCTACCCTGAAACGTGCTACAGTCGCGCTATTGCTTTTTATAGAATCTATCATTGCTGGTGGTGCAGGATCAGTTTGGCTTTTTTTTTTTGTGTGTGTGTGTGTGTGTGTGTTCCCGAGATTGTATTTTGACAAGCTGAGAAGAGGGATGTGCGAGAGAAGGTCGCTGAATTCACCTCAAAAGAAAAGAAGAAAAAAAAAGAAGAAGATAAAAACACAATTCGGAAGGCCTGTGTCTTTGTATGATCTTTTGAGTGTTTATGTGCAACGGCCATTTGTTTTATTTGTTCTTAAATTGAAAAAAATCAATCGGCATGTGTGGTAATAACATAAAATATATCATAATATTCTTTAAAATCACCTTTACATGATGCAGTTTTATTCATGATAGTGGATAGGCTTAAGGGAGTGTAGAAAAAAATGCAGCGTGTGTGCATTATTGTAAACATAGTGTAGTATTGTCTGTGTGTTCAAAATAATCTACTGATTCATTTAAGGATGAGCGCTTCTTATAGTAGGCGTGTAGTGGACCTTTTTTTTTTGCCTTTTCTTTCCAATTTGGTGTGCAAGCCCGCGCGCTGCTATGTGTCACAGCCGCCCTGCTAAAACCAACAGAGGGCTCTCTTATAGTCAGAGCACGGTGGCTAATGTTGCTCCTCCATACTGGTTACCAACACGAGCGAACCAGTGAGATTCATGGAGGTGGGCGGTTGGTATTCAAGCCCGCCGCTCTCTGTCTCTGTGCTGTGTCTGCTCTTGGTTAGGTGGCCTGCAGTTCTCCAAGTACACCATCTGGGTAATGGTGGGCATCCAAGGTAGAGTTGTTGCCATTGATTTTAGTGCTTTTACAGTGCATTGCTCTAAGTTGAGGCCAGATGGTCGCTCCGTCTCATTCAGCAGCTTCTATTTGTTGGAGGGAATAAAAAGACTACTCCTCCTGTATTTGTCCTCTTACATGCTGTGCTTCTCTTTAGTCTCCCTCGGCTTCCTTTCATAATACTTTTTCCTCTTCCTGACATGTTTTGCAACCTCTCTTCTCATCTGGGAGCGATTTCAGTTGAAAATGCAGTGGTTTTAAAAAAAAAAAAAAAAAAAGAGCAAAGTGCTCAGGGATGTGGATATCATTTTTCTTTTCTCTCTAAAGAAACGACGTGTCCGTGGATTCTGTAGATAATTTTTATTTATGCCGACACAAAAATAGACAGGTCTGAGTTGTGTATGGATAATTTAATTGGATCTGTGTAGATGATTTTTTGCTTCATTCTGTAACGCCAACTACCGCCATTCTAACTGCAATTTATTAATGCCCGACATGCACGGCCTATGTCTCCAGATCGGGATTGCCCAATTTGGAAATTTGTTCGGATGAAAATGTATTCATAGCTAAATAATTAAAGCACACATTAATGACAGATTATTATATATTGTCTCTTTCATCTGTAGATTAATGAAACTAATTTATCTCTTTTTTCTCTCAGTGAGGTTATTCACTGCCTGACAGGGATTTATTGAATAATCAATTACTTTATCTACCTAATACTTAAAGCACTTTATCAGTGCCACTTAATCAATCTCCCTCATGATTTCATGTTGATTTCATTTCCTTAGCTCCTCTCTCTGCCTCTAGCAACACCTGGTCACATGCATATTTCATCCAGCTTTCCAGAAATGCTTTGGGCAGGCAAGAAACCCGATTTAATTATTGCGTGTGAAACGGCCCCAGCGTTTAAACGTGAGCTGACAAATGGCACTTGGGGCTGTATACAGTGCGGCCACTCACAAGCTCGTGGTCACTTTTTGTCGAAGGCTCCAAACGCAGTGCCACTTCAGTTGCTTGTTGTTACCCCTGCACCAGCAGCAGAGAGTGACCGAGAAGTTTTCATGTGATTAACTCTTCTAGCGAGCTGGGGAGAGTGCACTCTCCACTCGCACGCTCCCTGAGATCCTTCTCGCTGGGGTTTGTGCAAATGTCTCATCTGAAATGACTCAGACATATTTCAAGAGACCGCACAAAGCTGTAATGGTACTTTGCAATTCTACTTTTAACAAAGTCAAATCCAAAAGGATGCTTGTACTGAGAATTACCCAGAGGAGTATGTGTGGGTGGGAAGATTGGGAAAAGGAGAACATATATATAAAAAAAAAAAAGAAAAGAAAGAAAGTTTGGTGATGGCAAAAGAACAATAAGGAAACACTGCATCAAAAATTATATCAAATTAAGATGGCCATCAGTTGCGGAGTTGAAATGAATATTTCATTCTCATCTAAATTTAATCTCTCCCTAGACAGGGAGAGGAAGCTGGGAGAAGCCTCCTGGTGGAGGCTTGGGGCCGGGGAGTTGTTGTGGTAAATATGAACAAAGGCTTGTAGAGGTCACAGAAGAATTGGATAGAGAAATAACCTTCTTTGAAGTGCAATTCCATTATCTGTTAGCAAAAGCAGAGATTGAAATGGGAGGAACACAACAGTTGTTTTACATGCACTAACACACTCCCCTTCATCCACTTGTATAAACATGAATGGATAAACGAACCACAAAAGAAATAGCCGGGACCCATTTTGTGCCTCTTCCGCTCCCGGGCCGTTGTACTTCAGCTTGCACTCACACACACACACACACACTCACACCCGGACACACACTATATAAACCCATCTTCCATCCACAATATTTTCTAAAACATATGTCTAGTCTCAGTGGACCTATTGTACACAATCCAGTTCCATTCTCTCTGTCAGCACTCTCGTGGCTCATCATTAGCTTCAATCTCGCTGATGAGAAACGGCAGATGTTCGTTTTGTTGAGCGGAGGACTCGTTCCTGAATGTGCCGTCTTCTCTACTCATCTGTGATGCTTTTAGATGCGCGAGGAAGGAACGCTTTGCGTCCACAAACAAATATGTGCTCCAGACATGCCGTCGTCTGTCTATATGTTAGGTCAAAAAAAAAAGCATACAGTCTAAGTATATTAAATAAACAGCATGTGTAATGTCAATGACAAGGTGCAGTAAATGCATATGGCTCTCAAGTGTGCTTGTAGTGTGTCCGATCACTAAAATTAACAAGACTGAACGGAGAAAGGAAGCGCAGGTCCTTAGCTCTATGTTCAGTCACTCATAGTAATGATCATCCAATAATCCAAGCCACTAGGGGCTAATAGAACGGATCTACCATTGAGTAAAATAATCCTGTGACACAGCAGGGCCCTATCCAGCCCCAGCTAGCATAGCCTAGCCGCTGCTCACACACCAGATGGTGTTTTCATATCGTACTACAAAGTGTGTGCTGCGTAGTGAAAGGTCTGCTGCAAGCATATGCTTCTTCCTATTGAAATAAATAAGGTGGCGAGTTCCTTATGGTTATAGATGTCATCTTTTTCATTCAAAAAGTGAGGCGATCATTTTGTTATTTGCTTGTAAGGTCATTATGGAAACTATTTAACAGATTGCCAAATGGAACCTTTGAGGCTAAAGCAGGAGTTTTAAAGGGTCAATTTATTTACCCATAGTGCTATGATTCCATGCAGACAGTTTTGGTTTTACACCTCAATACTACGTCAGTGTATATGGCTTAAAAAAAAAACGTCCGCCCTATTTCTATATCATTATTAACATAACACACTGTTACAGAAGAAAGTAGTTTTGGCGTAAACATAAAGTCTGTGGATTATGCACAATATAATCCATGGTACTGTGGTATGGAGGCAGAAATCTTATTCTATATGTTTATAAAGTCAAAAAACAAATTCCATTCAGTGCCATTGCAGTGGACCAGACAGTTCAGATGCTTTTCAGATCACGGTTTAAAATAAAATAAATTCGCTGGATTAAATAAAGAGAATGAAGATGGAAAAAAAAAAGTAAATGCCAATGTAGTAGTAAACGGGAAGGAAAGGGTGAGTCAAAGTGTATAAATCGCTTGGTGATTGTCTGGGAGGGAATTCCACAGGTTGGAACCCTAGCAACTAAAAGCATTTTTAGACTGAATTGTGAAGAAGGCTTGCATGTTACCATGCAACGATCTAAGTGACCTTTTTGCTGCCACAAGGCCATGGCTGCCTTTAAAGACTATAAGAAGAATCTTAAATATGACACGGGTTGCAAAATCTGAGAAAATAAAAGTGTGTTATCTGATATCTGACCAGTCGAGGAAGAATTAAATTATTATATATATATATATATATATATTGGTAATTTGAGTGAAACAATCCATTAAACATCTTCAAACAGCTCAGCATAGAGATGTCAATCAAAAACAACAACCTGATTGATTTGGTCCACAATTTCCCTGAGTTCCCCTGCAGGCCCCTCAGGGACTCGATGTCATTATAGCAGGACGTGTGCTCTTTGGATTTGACAGTGTTTTGAAATTCATGGCATGTCAATGTTGGCTATTTCCCTGTGAATATCTCTGTACCAAGGCAATGAATCAAATTTCATGCTCTGCCCATTTGTCTTTATTATGTGCCCTTGTCCTTTCCATTTGACTCTCCCGTCTCAGCCTTCCTCGGGGCTCTGCCGGAAAAGTCGAAAAAACATCCGAACAGTTCCAAAAGAAAGCGTGATCACAGGGCATTTTGCTTTCACGCTAGCAATATAACATAGTTAATTAGAGTGATCTTGTTGGAGGTAATTTGGTAATTATTTTTTACATTTCAGCGTGGGGAGCAATTTGTCTTTACAGACACACTGTATATGTTGGCAAACCGCACACACACACACACACACAATGGGCATGCAAAATACTGCAGCAAAAGAGGTACAGGGAGGGAGAAATAACCAGGATGGTTACACAAATGAAGCTAGGGGACTCTTATTTAGCTGGTTAATTAGCTTGAACCTTTTGATCCCAATTTTAAAACTCGCCACGTTGCAGTGCTGGCTCCTTTTGTGTGTTGCCCCAAGCTAGATAAAACTCAGCTTTATTCCTGCGCCTTTCAAACGCCGCGGCATTCACCGGAGCTGTATGAGCTTAGCTTTCCCTCCCTGCGTGCGAGCGTCATTCTTATCTATTCCCAGACGCTCTGTGTAAACTTGGTCACCTCTGACACCTCAGTTACATATAGTTCCACACATGCGCTGCAATAACAAGACCTTTTCTTCTCGCCGCTTTAAAGCAATCAGAAATTGACAGAGGAGGTATCAGCCGCAGTGCACAGGTTTAAATCCTATTTAACTCGGGCTAAGGACAATGAATGCAGGGTGACACTGTTTCATTCTGTCCTTTTAATCAAGCCGGCATTGTTATAGGTGCGCGGCAAATGTCAGGTCTTGGTTGTGTGATTCCCTCAAATTGCTGTTCCATGACTGTAGGGTGTGCATGAGCGTGTGTTTTGGATAGGGGAGGGAGTGCGAGGAGGAGAGGAAGTGTGAGTGTGTGCATGACAAGGGGATGCATAAGGGGAGCTGGCATAGAATCCCTGGAGCGTAGGGGTAGAGCAGGAGTTACTAATCAACTGTGAGAGAGCAGGCTAGACAAGACTCACCCTTTATTTTCCCCCCGGAGAGAAAGAGAAAGAACAGATAAGACAA
Organism: Chelon labrosus; assembly: GCF_963514085.1. Lineage (NCBI taxonomy): Eukaryota > Metazoa > Chordata > Actinopteri > Mugiliformes > Mugilidae > Chelon > Chelon labrosus. The sequence goes on along the minus strand of NC_140345.1, from coordinate 6,363,990 downwards.
ACCTCTTCAGGCCAAAACCACTACAAATGAATGGCTATCACCAAAAATATTAAGGGGGGAAACGGACATCCTTTCCTCACATCTTCTTTTCTTTTCTTTTTTTATCCCCACACCTTTGCATCCTGGCAGTAACAAATGCGAGGACTACTGCAGGAAGTGCATAAGACTCGGGGGTTACCTCTCTAGACCCTGCGCTCATCCCTCCACTGATGGATAGCCAGGAGGTGGGAAGCCAATGTCAATTTAGTTAACACAGCCAATACCCAGAAGATTCCACTCAGCACTCGCGCTGTGTGCAGGCAAGACAATCTGGGATGGTCTGTCCGCCGCCTCAGCGAGTGTTTTACCGGCTGCCGATCTACTGTCCAGGTTGCCCCAGGAGAGCAGCGCGGTTAACCGCAAAACGTTCCCCCGCGACTCATCTGAAGACAGCGTGTCTGCATGCGACCACCTTCAGATATATGGTAGAAGACGGAGATTATCATTGACAGGGAAGGGGGGAGAGGAAAAAAAAAAAATTAAAAAAAAAGCAAGAGTCTGTGGGCGGTTTGAGGCTGGCAGTACATTTTAGTAAAGCTATTAGTGATGCTTGTATGAATTAGGCTCTTTAATGTAAAGCCAGACAAGACCAGAAACCAACTGTCCCGCAGTTGTTGTTTTGTTACCCTCTCAGATGAGGTTTGAGATTTACAGATGGCTGTCATAGTAACCACTTAGTTGGTGAACTGGACTGATTAGTGGAGATTATAGCTTGTGATTAAGCAGCAGGCTTTTTTTTTTTTTTTTTTTTTTTGCTCAAATCAATTCTCTGTCACAGAGAGTTAATGAAGAATTAGGCTTGTGATTGTTCTTAAATCACGTTTTCCAGTCTCGAGTGCTTCTGTTTCCCGCCTCAACTATTTTTTCCTACCTCTGTGTTCAGTTTTGAACATTGCTGTTATTTTTTTTACATTGCCACTGCACCTACAGTCAATTTTAATTTAGTTAAAATTCATTGATTTTCATTGTGTGCTGACAATGTGAAAAAAATCTGCCTTAAACAACAGATTTCAATATACTGGATCTCTTTTTATTTTACCTCCAGTACTGTACATTTTCCAGACATTAAAACATGTAAACCACAGCTGCCATTTACTTTTTCTTCTCGTGTTCACTTTCAAGAAAATGAAGCAGAGCATTGCCCGTTTTTCAAACACTTAACCTCAGAGTTATGTTTTTACTTGTCCAGAGAAATGAAAGAAAATTAATTCAGTGAAAGCTGGCTAATTTCTGTATAACACCAGACGAACTACGCGCTATGCTCCTAATTGCTTTTCACCAAGACTGAACATAATACCATGAAATTTTCCCGTGCCAAAATAATCTGCAATCAGCAAGTATTATCTGGTTTGATGAAAAGGATCAATTGAAGCAATGCTGCGATAATCATATGCAAATTTAATGAGGCATCTGCGTTGTATTAGGCTGCTTATTTTCACTGCTAAAGCAAACAATGCATGTCCTCCTTGGCTGCCATGTGAGTCAGAAATGCCATAAAGCATTAGCGTTAGATATCATCAGGCGTCTTTGAAACACATTTAAAGTGTTTGTGACATTTAACAGCTGTAGCAATGACAGTGTGTGCGTGTGTGTTTGGGTCTGCAAAACCACAAGTGGCCACCGTATCAAAATGTAAAACAGTCCTCAAACAGTGACTCAAAACGAGGAAAACAAAAATAAGCTCTTTGCTGTAATTACATGTCTAGACTTACGAATCTATTCAAAAAATTAGGAGGTAACACTGTTTAGAAATGTCAATATTCTAAATGTCTTGAAAGGTTTATTATAAATGTCACAAATTATGGGGAAGTGGGGGTGATGCTGGTAAATGGATACGCGTTTAACCAACACAGAGGTGTTATATTTTATTCAAAATGAAATTTCCGTCCAGTTCCACCTACAAATTATCTCTTATTTTGGTCTAAGGACATTTTTAGTGGATCTTCCAGTTACACAAAGGAGCTTTTGTTACTTCCATTGTGACTTGGAGAAATTTATGACCATCAGAACACTGACCACATTAAAAATAATTGGCATCATGCTGGCATCACAGAATTAATGCTCAGTTAATGTCCTGCTCAGCCTCCCTCTGCACTGTTCACTTATGGATTGCCTGTCTGCCAGAGCGGTAATTACTTCAAATGTGGCTGGGTATGGAGAAGCCAGACTACAATACGCAGTATATGGGAAAAAGAGCAATCTCTTAATGAATATATTAAAACGACTACTCGATTAATCTGTCAAAAGAAAATCTAAACCTTTTTCGGAAGATATTAGCTCGGTAGCAAACAGTCAGTTGTACAGTGTCGGTTATGATGAAATAATTTATACGATTAAACTACAAGTATACATCATACAAATGGCATTTGACTTTAATTTCAATGTTATTTGTTATTGAAAAAACAATTTAGAGCTGAAACAACTAGTTGATCAGTCAATTAGCTGATCGTTCATATTATATTTATTCTTTGAAATGAGTTCCAGCTTCCGACTATGTGATGATGTGCTCTTTTCCTTGTCTTATGTGATAGTAAATACAATGTTTTGGGGATTTTTACTTTTAAAAGTTAGTTCTTTTTGGGGTTTAGGAAACTGTAAAGATTAGTTTTCACAATGTCTTGACATTTTCCTGCCCAGACAGTCAGACATAACCCCCAAAATACTCAACGGTCTTGTAGTTTGATTGGAGCTCGCATTTAAAATAACAGTTATGATGGTCTGTTCAGCAGCAAGCACAAGACCTTGAAATGCCTCTATGGAAATATGTTGTAAAAATTCAATATTTCCCCTATCAGAGATATAACCAAAAGTTGGGTGTGGGTGTGGGTGTGGGGGGTGAAGGCTTGGGGACAATCAGCAGGTTCCGCGATCTGGATTTCCAGTCTGTAATAATCTAGCTTGAGCAAAGACAGAGCACGTATTTTGGTCGATATTCCGCCATTGGAGGACAGTGTGAGATGACAGAATGATTCTTGTGAGTGTGTGCTTTTCTGAGTGGAGGCTATTACTGTGGGGAGCCTCTCCAGCCACTGCCAGACTTAAAACAGAGGACAGGAGGAGATATTTCCTCCAATTACATGCCGTGGTGCATTTGAGAAGTCGGAGCCCTATCAAGCTGCAGGCCTGTCAGACTCTTTTCCATTTATTAATTCATTTTTGTTTCCCATTATATGTATCATGGCGATAGAAAAGAAGCCCCGCATTCCCCTTGTCTTGTCTCCTTCTCCTATTCCCCACCTTCCTGTCCTTATGAAAAGAAATGACCATTGAAGCCGTGTTCTTTTAAGAGGGTAAAATAAAAGCTTTTGTTTAATTCCCATTCAATGCTCTTCCTCTTTTCTTACCAGACAGAAAATGTGACCCCGCTAACATATGCTCATTGTGTTAATCCCTTGCCAGGGTAAAATGAGAACTCTCCTTTCTCACCTGTCTTGACCTGTACACCTTCTGTCTCCTCAGCACACTGTATTACAAGACTTGCATTTCAATTTGCAAGCCCAATCACTGGGATCTTATGAGCTGCTGGTTGGAAAGCAATTGGGTCTCATTCAATCTGTTCCCCTCGTGTTTCCAATCCTGCTATGATTATTTAAAGATATTAAATGGCTTGAACAAACCGCTTGCAGATCCAAAAGTTTTTTTTCTTTCCCGTTCCTTTCTTCCGTCTCTCTTTTTTTAACACTTCATTTGATTGCACCCACCAGTCACCTTTGCTTCCATCCAGTGCTTCCCTGGTCATCTGTGCACCTTGATTTGAGAGTCGGAGGTTGGGGGTGGGAATAACAGCACATGGAAATGGGTTGGTGATTGCCTTCCTCCTGGCGTGGTGATGGAGGGCTTGAGTGATCGCCCCCCTCAGGCCCCTCCTTGGTGGTTGATTAGCTGTGGAGCCCTGGAGCTCCGGAGTGACACGCAGGCTCATCAGACCCAGCTCAGCCTGTCAGAGACCCCCTTGATTGCACAGTGTTTCATAATTGTCCCCCTTTCTGCTGTAGTGTCCGGTATGCTGCCTTCTCATTTTCATGTCGGCGAACGTGCCGCTACGCGACGCTCAACTTTTCCTGTTGCTCTTCACAGTGTACACACTTTAAATGTTTTGCATAAAAGAGAAGTGTCATAAAATCTTCAGCCATCCAGAAGACGCGAGTTACTAATAAATGACAACATGGTATTGCTCTTGGAGAGACATTTGGTGCACAGAATTTATAGTAAGCCTCAAACATGCCATCCCTCTGACGCCTGATCTCTCAGTCACAACGCATAATAAATAGAAAATGAAAAGGTCCCTTCCAGATGCCAGTAAAAGGAATGCTGCGTTGTAATAGTACGTACTGAATTGTATGGATGCAATTGGCAGCTACGCAAAAGCGGTACAACATTTATGTCAAGGAGTGCTTCTTCTTGCTTCTTGTCGGTGTCGATGCCAACACCAGCAGCTGCAAATGGGCCTGGTGTAATGTCTTTTTTAGTAAGGCAATTGGAAAAGAATTGCCATCATGGCATTTATAATCACTAAGTTGGTAGACATGATTGAAAGTTAAAGCAGTCAGAACGGAGAACTTAGAGGGCTCTGACCCAAGTTATTGATTCATATAGCTTATGTGGGTGAACTGCCTGAGGTGGGGAACTCATCAAATCATAGACTATATTAATTATTTTTATGTCCTGGCATTAGCCTCAGGTGACACTTGAATTTCTTAAAGTTGAGACTTATGCCCACTCCACTGCGATCAAGCTGTAACATTAATTTGAAGCAAGACTTCGTAGCCTGCACTGGATAGCTATGGGTTAGGACCTAGAATGTGTGCAATATATTCAGAGGTTTATTTGTCATACACAGACTCAAGGAAACCTACACTAAAAGAAATATACGACAATATACATACAAAATCTATGTTGAAAAAAAAATATAAAAAGTACATGTACATGAAAGAAGCTTTTGCTTTTTGTGAGACAGAAGCATTTGCCTGACTGTAGAATCAGAAATACCCAGTTACTGGAGTGGCGAGGATCCTTTATAATCCTACTCGCTCTGGTTCTGTAGAGCAGGGAGTACAGATCCAATGGTTTGCTTTGCTCAGCTGAGCAAACCACCCTCTCCTTCCTAGGCAGTGTTGTTTCAGAACATCTCACTGGTGCCCCCTGTTATGATGCTTTCCACAGCAACATAGTAGTAGATCTTTAGGGCTCTGTAGGTGGTCCATTTCAGATTCTGCGTATGCGGCTGGCGGATGCCGAAGATGCTCATCTTCTCCAGCAGTGTGTGATCCTCTGAGTAATATAGTTCCTCCCGAATTCCACAAATAGCTGTTTGATTTAGCTGGTAAGAACTCTTTGACCTCCCACAACAGCGAAGCATCATCCATCTCTTCCATATCTACCAAGAACTATTGGTAATGTTTCCTATTACAACCATAGACCGTATATAAATATGGACAATGTGTCCCCACTTCCTTGCATTGGCCAAGCTGATGCCAGTTTTCTGAGGATATAGCCACACAATATTGCGACTTTGGAGCCAGAGTATGCACATTGCGGTCCGAGAGTGGAGCCACACAGAGCTGCATTATCTATAACCAGTCCACACTTCCTCCAGACTCACTCTCCTTTTCATTGAATACTGCGCTCTGCTCTACCAGTTTCAATGCAAAGTTGGGTTATACACTGTATTTATTTATTAATTGATATTTCCTACTCTCACGGTCCTACGGGACCGCTTCATGGAGCGGTTGGCATGGCATCTTGTAGTGATCATGACGTCACATGCTGTTTCTATAACGTCAAATGACTAACTAAAATGAAACTTCACAGAAAAATAGACAATTGAGTATGCATCAGGATTATATATATTAACTACCTAAAATTACTGAAACCATCCTTGGAAAAAAAATATTTGACGTGCATTTTAGTGTTTTAGTTCGGCCCAAGTCCCATCCACTTACATGGAGGAGGTGGAGTTTATGACCTATACTGCGGCCAGTCACCAGGGGGAGCTGTACTTGCTTTGGCTGCACTTTTGAGAAGCTGTTCTGTTGTCTATCTTTATACAGTCTACGGTCACAACTTGAGCTTTTCTTGAACACATTCATCTGTCTATAAGTAGAGCAACTGGGGGCCAAGTCCACCACCTTGAGAGGTTCCTGTTGAAGCATTTCAAGGTTGCTGTCTACGGTGCCATTGAGGTTTTTAATCCCATGCCTAATAATGGCATGTTGCCCAGGAGTCATGGCATGTTGCCCATGAGTCATTGCATGTTTTTAATCACCTTTCATCCAAAAGACTTGATGGTTTCATATGAGTCTTGGCTTAGCTTAACAGAATAACTCTGCATCGCATGCATCAGACAACCATTCCTGCTCTCTGGTTGTGGTTTCAGGACCATTGTTTTGCTGCTGGTGACAGCCCAGCAGTACAGCTCTGTCTACACATAATTGTAGGGCTTTTCCTTTTACCAGATAGCTGGGATGAACTCCAGTTACTCAACCAAGGCATATGAAGCAATTGCCGATGTTCGAGGCCAAAACAGTACCTACGTAGTAAGATGTAAAATGTAAAAGATAACTTCCATGTTTTGTAGAATGACTTGCCCCCTGTTTAAGATACGTGCAATTGCATTTTAGTCTTCTTTAGTCTGTCTTGGAAATTTGGAAGTGGTGACTGTGGCCACAGGCATATTCGTGTCCAGACGTTTTACTCATCAACAGGCGATTAACTGTTGTCAGGCTTTGAGTAAAATCCCTTATGAGTGTTTGTTGTTGTGTTTTCCTTCTTTTCTTTCTTTCTTAATTCTTATTCCTCTATTTTTTATGCCAAAAGTAAAAGCTTGATTTCTGATGTCTCATATCTGCACTGACTTTTTCCCACTCTTGTGGCTTTGTGTAACAATCTACCTTGGCACATTTAACCATTGTGTTTTCAATGGTTTCTTCTGCTGCACATTCACAAGACATGGAGTAGGTTACTTTTTCCTGTGTTACTTTGATAGAAATCTTGATAGAAATTATAGTATCACAGCTGAAAGCTCTAGGAATCAATGTCTAGCCTTGTACATGATGATAGACTGTCTAGTTCTGGGAGAGACTTATATTCTATATTGCAGCAGATGCAGATGAGCAGCTCATTGTTACATTACACATTTGCTCAGTCAATGAGTCAAGGTGTTTGCCATGCACCAAAGGCCTCAGAGAAAATATCAACTTTTGGCAAGGGTCCCTGAAGACTGCTGTAACCAGGGTAAAAATGACATGTTGGTTTATATCACCTCTCTATTTGGGTGTCTGTGTTTATATCTTTTTAAGTGTGCAGCACAAGGATAATGAAGATACAGTAAATGATAGTATGCCATTTTTGCCTGAACGGACTGGAAACTGATTATTTTCAATCTTTCCGAATTTTAGTCAAATGGTGTGGTTCATGGCAATGATGCATAGGGATCAAATACATACATTTTTGTTTGATTTTGTCAGCTTCATTTGAACATTTTGTGTTTCTATTTAATTTGCAACAGAGATATGCGATTTGAGTGTGTTTGCAAGTGGAGATGAATCTAGTCCTCTGAACAACGTTGAACTGTCAAGCAAATTAAGATAAATTTCTCTGATGAATTTGTTTCCAATTTTCAAGAGCTGAAGAGGAATTAAAAGACTCGTTTTTAATTCTACTGATTCGATTCACGATCACGATTCACAGTATGACTGGTCTAACAAAGTAGATGGTGCTACAAACTTGGTGACATGATGGCTGGTCAGTTATTTGGGCCGCTGTCCTTAGTGGCAAGATTGACATGAAGAAGAAAACTCTGTCGGAGGGGTTTATGAGAGCATCACGTTTGAGTGAGTCTGCTAGCCAAACAGTGCCACTTTTCATTTATTTTATAACATCGTCTACTTTCACAAAATTTACATTGAAACACCATTTTCCACGTTGTTTTATCTGTTGTTTATCCAGAAAAACATTTTCCCAATGTAAAAATCAGCAACATAAACTCAACTGCATCAGAACTCATTACAGCTCTGACCAGATCACATGCTGCTTTGTTGTTAATGGGTATTAGTCAGTCAAAAGCGGAATTGAAAAGCAGAATAAGAGTTGTCATTCATCTTGCCATCATATTGGATGTTCGTTGATTAATTGAGTGCATAATCACAACGGCACAGAATATTTTCAAAAAAAGCAAAAAGATATGCGATCTTCTTTATTTACTGATGGAATATAGGGTGAAACATGACTCCTGAGTCCACAGCCTACCGTCAGTTTATTCCATCTTTTTGGACTGAATGATATGTAAAATCTTGGTAGCTCCTGGTAGCATGTCACTGCTGGAGACAGGTACACTCCCCTCAGTTCAAAGTACAACATGTCATTTTGTTGACACGCTGTGGCTGGATGCTGGTGAGAGAGCTTGGAAAGACATAATTCTGTAAAAAATCTGTATCTTGACAGTCTGTCAGAGGCGTATGCTCTGATCACTTAACTGGAGCATTTATATGTGGCTGAGAACCTAAGGTCAAATGTTGATGGAGCTGAAGCAGTGTTTAAAGCAGAAACAGTACACTGCTACTAAAGAAGCAGATAAGGGGCAGTGTAGGTGAGTTACAGCCAAAAATTCATAGAAGCTTAACAATGATATATTCAAAGGCTTAGTGTCTAAAATACATTTGCTGCAGTTCAGCTTAGAGGCAGTCTGCAGAGTTTTCTTGTAAACAGTTGTGTTTTCAGCGAAAATCATGGAACACTTTGAATGCATTTTCTTCCTCATAAAACATTTTTTGAAAATTTGCAAAAGAGTTGATACTGACTGGCAGTCACGGTCTTTTGCTAGCATATTGAAATGCAAAACCAACTGCTAATTTTGCTATACCAAGAAGTCCCGTACTTATTTTATTTACATTTGAACTACTGCCACTTTTGTTGGTAGAAAATGACAAAATGAAACACTGCTCTATAGCACCACCAGTGGTCAAAATCTCCAAAGGATGCCTTTAATTGGTCGTTTGAAAGACTTTCTACTCTAACATGAGTTTTAAAATGTAATATAAAAATGCTGTTCAGCTTTTGTTGTTCATTTTTTTTCTTTTCATTTTTTCTTTTTTTTAAGAAGGCATTCACAGTTCAATTAGTTGCCTGAGATGGTAGTTACTGTGAGTGAGATAAGATCTCCTTCAGGCTACATCCTTGACCTCCTGGTTTCCAAACCCACTTAGCTGACCTCAACTCCAGGCGTTAGGCCACATGAATGCTAAACAGCAAGAGCATGCATATATAATATTGCCTTACCTAGTGTGTCACATAATTCATTTTCAATTACATAAACTCTCTGAAGTAATGAGAATTGTTGGAATCAATAGGTTTTGCCTATTTCACATTGCAATGAACTTGTCCAGAGATTCAAGATGTTGCAAACTGAAAATAACTTCATATTTTAAGAAAATTAGTTATTTTCAGTTTATAAGTTATTTATTTATTTATTTATTTTACATTGAGTTTGGTTTGGGAGCAGAAAGTCAGTGCTGTGGTAAATGGCTATTCGCTTGTTGTTATTTAACATTTAGCAAAGCAGAATTCTACCTTCTACCCCGTTGCCACTTCTGCCAGTACTTTCTGTTCGTATTCTGCAGAGTATAAACATTACCTCTTGAACATATTTATTATTTAAGTGTAATTGCAAGACTCTCCCTAGCACACTATCATGTGAAATGACCTTCAATTAAAATTCTGCCAGAATAAGGTCAGTGTATCTCCAAATGTATTCGGTGCAAAGTTTGTTCAAATATAAGTGGAACTGCTCCTCTCTTGGCTCTCTTATTAATTAACAAAGGGGTTTCCATTAGGTTCCCTCTCACATCACCTCATGGTTGTCATGCTCTCTGACAGTGTTTAATTGAAAAAGGATGTCTGTAAATTTCTTAGCAAGTTCACCATCAGCTCTGATCACAGAGTGTGTTGATGTAAAGTGAAACTTGTCCAAAAAGGACACTTTGAACACTTTCTGCTCAGTGTCACCATGACCATTACACATCCCTCTCTTTGCTCCATTCCTCCCTCTCTCTCTTTCACCACACATTCAGATTAGGGGTTTCTGTTTTCTGGGCTACATTCTATCACACCATGCAACAATGAATGTGAGACAAGTCATCCATTAGAACAAGAACTTGATTGTTTCTGTAGTGGTAAAAAAAAGCCCCATTTAATGCCAGCGCCGCGCACACACGGTTGCACACACATACCTCAGTGCAGCCTGGCCAGCCTCTTCCATAATTTTCTTGTCAAACATAGCAGACAGGGTAATGTGAGAGGGCAAGCACAGAGTAAACAGTGGACAGATTTTAGATGTATCACCGTAATGGAGTAATTACCCGTCAGCATGGGACTGCACAGTTCTGCTTACCAATACTCCAGTTCAAGAAAATCAAAACGAATCTTCAAACAAGGTTTTAAATTTTAATCACTGGTGCCTTTTGGCGGCTTAGTTTAAGTTGCTCCATGTTTTTGTATCCTTAATGCCAATACCCACTGTCCTCAAAAAATTGTTGACACAGTTTTCATTCATTGAGTGGTGGAACAAGAATATTGGAAGGCACTCACTGACACCACAGAGATAAAAGTAACATTTTGACAACTCATGGTTTTAGCAAGCCACAGAGATTCAGACGCCTCTAGTTTTGTGATTAATTTAATTAGCAGATAATGGCCTAATCAAAAAAACTTATTAAAGAGAAAGTTAATACTCCATTTTAACTTGAGCACACCCTGCCACGTGGCCAGAAATTGCTCAGTTGATCGTGTAAGTTATTTCATCATTTGCTGCTCTTTCTCATTGCAGGTTGGTGTAATTGCACTGTTGTTGCAATTCTGCCTTTCTCTTACTGTTTTAATTGTTTTTGGTTGTATGTCATGTGTCTGTTCACATTATACTGATGTACACAATTGGCATAAAGCCTCCCAGGGGTTGCGTGTTGTACGAAACAACAACAACAACAACCATCTCTGGGCAAGCAACCTAAGAGCTGAAAGGCAAAGAAAGAATCTGTTTACAACATTTGCTCTTTAACTGGGACGTACTTGCATCATCCATTTTCTGACATGGCCATAGTCAGCCAGGGTTTATTTGCCACAAATTTAACCTAGCAGTGGCATGCACCTGTTACATCATCACCTTCAAGGGCCAGTAAAAGTCGTATTATGCATTTGACTCCCTGTACGCCGTACTATTTTGTTGCCTCTTCTTTTCAGCCATTTTAATGACAGTGCTTGCCTCCACACAGGCAAATTCCCCGACACTGTTCTGCAGGGACATCATCAATGCAGCCTGGGCTTCGCTTTTACACCAAAGTGACTGTGATTAGTTTAAAGAAATACAAAGAAGCCAGAGCATTTTCCCCTATACTGGAATGGTAATTTATTATGGGCTATTGAAGACAAGAGTAATAACTATACAGATTTATGCTGCAGTAACTATCGCTTCAGTATCTCTTGATCTATTGGAACAGTCAGTCAAGTTAATGAGTAGGACTGCTTTATTGGAAAATTTGATAAGTTGATATGATTTTGACATTAATGTGTCGAAGTGTTTCAGGTGTTTAAATGACTGGAACAGACGAAGAAAAACATGTTGGTTAAACTGCTCCATTGGCAGTTTTTCGTCTACACTACTCGCTTTTTCTTTGTTGGCAAAGCTGCTGTCAGGGTTTTGGTCAACATCGATCAGTATGATGGAAAATTACGAAACAGCCTCAAAGATGAGAACGATGGAGTTAATAACCATGTGGCAGATTTTCATCTCACTTTTTCACTGGGAAGCACGCAGTAGGAAGCACGGGATCTCTCTGGTGTTCACAGTTTGCTCTGACTGCTGTACTGGAAAAAAAAGAATGATTTGATTTAATAGTATGTAGGAGAGAGAAAAGCAATGAATAAATAAGAGGTTATACAGTGGTGCAATTCAAATCAGCCTTGGATTCAATTTGTCGATGGAATGGTAATAGGAAGGCCAGAGAGAGGAATCACAAAATGGTATGTGATTTCCTCCGCTCGCTTGCACCATGCTAATTTGTCTTTCATGCTCTGCGAATGCAAGCATGGAACGCAAACCTTGGCTCACAATTAGATTTTTTTTTTAGTTTGTAAGTATTATTTATTTAATTGCTTTGAAAAGCACTGTCCTCAAAATCAGTTTCATCTGAACTGGTGTTTAGGGCTCTGTCATGAGAACTACAGTACATTGTGCCCGAGTGGCGGCTCACGTTTCGTTTCCATGATGTCTCTGTAGCCTTGTGGCTTCCTTCAAAGACCGCAAAAAAAAGTGTGTGAATAAGAGAGGCACAGTGTAAATGGCCCTCTTAATGACTCCCAGCAGGACTACTCCTTGTATCTTTTATGAGCCAAGAAGAAAGCTGCGCATCATTATACAGTGCCCATCTGAAATTCACCAGCAGCATGATGCTCAACAAAAAGAATCCCCTCCTGGCAAATCGGGCGTAATGGGACACATTAGCGTATCGTTAGCCTGTTAGCATGCCTGGAGGTCAGACACTCTGCCAAATTCCTGCTGCTGTAGAAAAAGAAGAGCTGGCTCTAGATGTCTATTCATTCATCTGTGAAGAGATAAAACGCCGGCATGTCTGTGAGATTTTACATTTCTTCAGGATTTAAGATGACTGATTAATAAATGCATTCATATCTATTGTATCAAGAATAGATAGTCAGCTCAGCAAACACTGATATTCATGAACAGACTATCTCTGATTCCACAGAGCCGCAGCTTCGTTCCTTACAAGGCAAGGGCAAATGTTAAACCTATGCAGTAAGAGCTTTGCCTCTCACTTAAATAATTCTGCTTTAACAAGGAATCATTTTGGCTGCATCTATTCTGGGACTTTCTAGCGGAGATATACTCCAGGTGTGCTTTGTTAGAGCTAGATGATAATATAAGTCTATAGACAGACACGAGAGGCTGTTGAAGATCCTCTTTGCATCAATCAAAATAAATCATTTATATTGAGTGGTGCTACCAGAGAGGCCGGCTGTATTTGTGTTTCACATCCTCATAAGGTAGCATGATTCATACCCACCTACTGTTAATAACTGAATTATAAGCAGTCATTTGTAAAGTGACTAGTCCAGGACCTGTCACTGATGTATAATACAGGTCAGCTAGGCAGACTCTGATGGGAAAATGAAAGGAAACCATGACGATGCAGCACAAGAGGGAAGAGAAATTTAAAGAAAAAGTGACGAGGGCTGTGACGGTGGCAGTCACCCAGTGTCATCTGTTGCCTGCTTTACAGCGCTCCGTTCAAGGGGCTGAAACCCAAAATATCATCTAATTTCACTCACCTTCAAAATGATACGCACCGTTGCAGGCTGATCGTATGTTGCATTATGGGGAAAATGAATCCGTAATAGTAGAACAAATGACCTGCTAGATCCGGCGGCACTAGCATGCAGCAAAGAGCAGGAGATGCTTCGATTTCCAAGAAATGATAAGTGACATTTCAATGCATCACTGTGCAATCTAGTCGGGGGTGAAAGGTGGGAGAGTGGGGAATTGTAAGGCTAACAAGTGCAGGGGCTAGTCAGCAAATAATGGGAAAGTCATCTGTGAGAGATGACTATCAATTAAAGGCACTTAAGGCACTAATGATCAGCAAAGGCTTCCTAATGAGGATATGTGAAGGTGGGATCACATCAAGTGCAGCGTTAAGATTCCAGCAGTATGCTAAAAGCCATGAATGCACACAGGCCCACTCATCACACTATCAAGGTCATTAGACGCTGTAATCAACTTAGCTAGCATTGTTTCAGGGAGAAACAAAGTTGCTTCATTTTAAAGCAGCGTTGGGAAACCAAGTGCCTTGGTACAGCAGGTGATTACACTAATTAGTTCCTTCTGTCAGCTAGAAGGCATGATAATCAGTGGAATCGCCCTGTGCAGCCTTTGGTTGAAATGAAAACCTGCTCACTCTGGGCCATTTCCTGTCACACGGTTGCTTATCCCTGCGTTATAACGGAGAATCGGAGAGAGTGACTCCAGCTACCTCCCTTTCAGCTGCTACAATACACTGATTAAAAATAAATGATCCAGTAGTCTGTTTTTTCACTCTAAATCATGTATATATAATAAAACTATTTAAGAAAATGTGTACAGTATATACTTAGAAGCTGACATACAGAATTTCATATAGTGCAAATATAAAAAGAAACAAACAGGGATGCAATAGTCATGATGATTCATACGACAGATGATAGAGATATCATGCAGTTACTATAAGTAACCAAAATATGTTGACAGTCACCAATAAAGTGCCTGAAAACCATGCGGATATAAAGGCCTCACATCAGCCAAAGGCAAAGGCTCTGGCCTCTGCAACCTCCTACCACTGACAATCTGTGGGAAGCCCTTGACTTTCTCCAACAGGAACAGAAACTTTCATCAGCATTGGGTTCAGTTGGCATATTTCTGCAGCAATGTGTGCTTTGTGCCCCATCGCCTGCTGGAGGATGTGAGAGCAATGCTCTTATGTTGTACTTGCCCCCCCCAAAAGAAAAACACTGCATCATTGATGATCCCACTACGTACTTGGTATTAAGAACACCGCCTTCTAAACTGTCTGCCTGCCCTGCCTGCTGAAATGACCAGGTCTAATGCACATCAGTAAATAAATGGTATGGATGGAACTCACTCTGTCTTGGCTTTAGAAAAAGCCAACAGCAGAGGGAATGAAAGAGCATGATACCACTGACATCGCACACCCCCGAGCACCTCCGGGTATTTTATTATCTCCGTAGCAACCTGCTCAATGATGACCTCCATTACCTAACTGGCACACAGGTCAGGCACGTTTTGCGTCAAATAAAACTTACCTCATGACAATCTCACACACAGGGCCACAAAAAAAAAAAAAAAAGAAAAAGAAAAAAAGAAAGCGCTGAGAGGCTGCAGGAGGGCACTTGACAACAATGGAACCATCTGTGCATCTGTGGGTTAATTCAGTCATGAGCTGCACTTCTACATACTGTATTATCCCACCCAGATGTCGGTTTGGAGCTAAATGAGAATTGTGAAATATTTATTTATACTTAGGGGAAGCTGTTGGTGTCCAGGATTGCAAATGTGATTTCCCCACAACTTCACTCTGCTCTCCACTTCCTCGCATGGTTATTTTACTCATAAATGATTTATGACTTTGTTTAGATAGTCATCCAATGGGATACCTGGGTTTGTAGAGTAGATATGGATAGATAATGGTCCTGATGGTGTATTCAGCCATCAAGTTGACGTGATGTTAAGTGAAATTGACATTATTAATTCACAAGTACATCTTTAGTGGACAACTTGCAATTGGTATGCAGATTATCAATTTGCTTATTTAAATAATTATTCTTTTCATTATTGTTGGATTAGTGCCTTCCAAAGGTTCAAATTCATTGTTAGATTTACTTCGGACAAATGACACCTAGTAGAAAAACACACACACACAAAAAAAATATACTAGTAGTGTCCTCCAAATTCAGACAGAATAATACAGAATTTCACAACCGGTTTCAGGATTTTTCAGGATTAAATTTATAGTTAAATGTAGATAAAAATAAATATTATATATATATAAAAGTCAGCATTCGGTTGTTGACAGCCTGAGTAATGTCACAGCCTTCGTTCAATGTTGCCACCGAGCATGTCTCTGGGATTTCTGGAATGCAATTTCTTATTCCTTATTGCTGGCCTTATACACTGCTACCACTGTACCGTGTTTAAAATTCCAGTATGAATTGCCCCATTAGGTTTTCGTAAAATTCGCCGAATCACACAAATCATTCTAGTTTTCTGACAGGTCATTGTCATAAATTTCAAAAAACCTGGTTTTGATAGTTGAAGCTCTATTTATTCGATGAATCAGGAGCATGGTGACAGTAACGTTACTGTCACCATGCCAACGAAGCCAAAGTAAAAGACAAAGCCACTTTATGTCAGAACTAAGTCAGAATAATGGATCAAATGCCAGCTTAACTATAGGACTCCCTATATTGGTCTTGGAGAAATTGCAAATTCATCTCTAGATACTGGCATCTGTTCGGGCGGTTTGTTTATAAGGCCACTACCATTAATGTGTGTAAGGCCCTCTGAGAAAAGTAGAAAGTGTGATTTTTATGAATGCCAAACCCAGTAATTTCTCAGCTATGAATATGTTTTTAATAGAGGTATTTTTCACCCTGTTTCCCTTGGCAAAGTAGAAGCGTGACTGAGTATGTCTGTGTCATTTAGCCACGTGGGTGTTTTGGAATAGAGTGCAAGCTCTCACATATCTAGCAGGTTATTTTTTCATTCACTCAACTGTGTTAAGGAAACGTACATCGGATATTATGTTTCTCACATATTAAATTATTTTCAAAATGGTCCTCCACGTTTCTCCTGGACTGCAAAATGAAGTCGTATTAAAAATAAATCATACTTTGCCAGGCAGCTCTGGGTGTTTTCTGTCACTGTTAGCTTCCCATTCATCATCATTCATTCAAAGGATTAAGCATAACACACTACTGGATTGTGTTGTATGAATCGAATGTCTGAATCAAATTGCCAGTATGGATGGCATCATGTTCTATAGTGAAAACTAAGGTAGGGACACTCTGATGGCAGAAAACTGAACTTTCTTTTGCAGATCTTAAACTGAACACCACAATTATACTGATTTCCCAGTATAATTCAAATTAATTTAGTTCAACTATAACAAAGACTGCTGTTTCCTTTAGCGCATTTTTCTAAGTGAAATAAACATTGAGTTAAAACATTATGCATAGCTTGGTGGAGTAAACATTATGGCGTCTACAGAGACTTCAAATGACTAACAGGGCTCTGGTGGTACCATACAGTCTTCGGCAAACTGAGCTACAGTCACAGCCCCTACGTGAAGCTCTCAAGAGAAGTCCCGAGCACCCTCCCACACCTGCCAGGGACAGGCCTTCTTGCGTTTGCCTCTACTCTTCCTCCTCCCACTGGCAGCAGGGCAGGCGGTAATTAATTTCCACATTTTAACTGGGAGGCAAAACGCTAGCATCCTGGGACTGAGGCGCATGCCACCAGCCTACATTCTGGATTCAAGGGATTAGGATAATTAGCCCCCGGAAGAGTGGGCAAACAGATGGAGAGAGGAGATGGTGGCACCTCGTGGCCGGGGAGGCCGATCCCTCCCGTTCCTTCGTCTACCTTATGGAGGCAAAGAAAGCTGTAAACAGTAGTTTTCTAACTGAGAGGCAAAAAAAAATCTAAACACAAACAGATTGCTGAATACTTGTGCCTCAGGATAATCTTTTTTTTTCCCCTCTCTCTCTCTAGAGTACATAGTTTTGGAAACATTTCAAACTGGATTCCTTGGCTGTGCAAAATTGGCTAACTTGTTGCTAACATACGGACAAGGATGTGATGTGGTGTGGGTATAAACGTAAGCAAGCCATGTTATTTCTCAAAATGGGTGCCTGCTAATGTGTACGACGGCTGCGCAGGGCGTTTTTGACAGCAGCTCTGCTCTCTGTTCTGCTCAGCCTCCAGGATCCCTCAGTCACTTAATGAAAAAGAGAGTGGACTTGTTGCAAGTCACTGATGCAGAAAACAGATTAACTCAGCTGGGCTGTACTTGCCCAATATCATGTACAACAAAAGCATCACCTCAAGTGGCCGGCTTGAGGAGTAAAAATACAAGAGGGATGGAGAAGTAAAGGGAGGAGGGTTGATGCAGTCATGTACGGTTGTAAATATAACATTAGTATATATTCTTATTTTTGATAATATGAATATAGGATGATATTTTGTTTTGGAAATTAAGTTTGGCATTTTGCATTTGAACACTAGGAACAAATAGGTTCACACATTGCATATTCTTTTTGAATATACTGCACATGTCTTCTACAGCCACACCACAGTTTTAATCAATCCAGGCAACCTAACAGTCGCACTACATGTAGATGAAGATTTGATGTGTTTTTATTTCCTTTGTCAAAGTCAGCTCAAAAAAGGTTTCTTCAGCCAACCTGCAGGAGTTGCTCAGAGCCTGTGTAATGCGTTCGACTGCCAAGGAAGAAATATATGGGTTTGGACTGAAAATGAGAAACTCTTCTCAACATTACTGCAGAAGAGAATCAGTCAAACAACCAAGAATTATAGCTGCCACAGAGGATGAGCCCCAAAAAGACAAAAAAGTGCAGTGACTACTTTCAAGTGCCAGACAGGGAGTTTGTGATTGACAGACAATCTACACAGAAATCTACACAAAGTACTATCTTCTCCTTGGATTAACGCTATCTCAGATTTTTTCCCAACAGGATGACTGTAAAAGTTTTTCTTATCCTCAAAAAGCTACGGTGCAGCACACTGGGCCGTAACAGTCGTGTTCTCAGAAGCAGAAGCTGGAAAAGGGGGGGCCAACTATACAGTGTAGACAGTGTACTGTATATTGAGGTTGGGTTTGAATAAGTATTTGCTCAAGTTGTTTAGTTTTGTTTCCATTTGAGTAACACATATTCATAAAACTGTTCATTTTATCACAGTAAACTAAAAGCTGAAAATTAATTATTCACATTAATTCACAGTAATTATGAACAGCAATTTTGAAAATTGTTGAGAACATTCATTGAGAACAAATAAGACAATCCTTTAATTTTTCCTGGTTTTAGGCTATTTGTTGATCAAAACCCAACAGATTTGAAAATATATAATACAGTGACCGTTTTGAAATGTTCTGCCATTATACAAACAGTCGTCTGCCAGTCCTTGTACACTCTAGTGCATTCCATAATAGCGCAGTATTTATGGCAGCAAATCTATGATACCTGATTGCCTGTTCTTGGATGGCTTTATACAAACACATTTAGCTCAGATAAAAACACGCACGTTAAGAAAAACAAGAAACAACACAATCCCTAATCAAATCATCCCTAATCATCAGTCCCACATAACATGTCAGCTGTTTACCAAAACATGTTTCAATTTGATATTAAATTGATTTTATGCTGTTTTTGAGTTCTGTGCGGTGTGACATGGCCCACAACTTGACTCTCTGAGGAAAAAGGAAGTATGTCCAACTGAGGCTTTCCTCAAGGGCACCTCACAATTCTCCACAGGCGCATCTTGATTTAGTAGGCTAGAGCCTTTCCACCATGTCGGTGCAGCATCTTGGGCCTGGCTATGTAGGCATTTATTGATGAAAGTTTAAATCTACATTAATTGATTTTAAGTCCCTCGGGGCCAACACGGGCGGTAAACTCAACGCTGACAAGTTAGCACATTGTTTTTTTTTACGTTTCCGGCAGACATGGACTAGCAGTAACATTCATGTTGAGATGTGAATGCACATGCTTCACTGTGTTTTTCACAGCGCTTTTAGCTAGTAGCCAGCTGTGTTAAAAAAGTCACCAAAACAAAACTGTCTTTAAAGACAAAAACAAAAAGCTGAAACCCATAGTCTCTGAGGGATCATCATTAGTCATCTAATATATTGTTTATATCAAAAATGATATCATTTTTTAGAAAATGGCTTTTACAATATCAGATTATTGTGCCCTCACTTTTACACAAATGTAAAAGCATAAGATATAATGTGTCATGTCTTGCTTTGAAATCTCTCTCAGCAAACAGCAGCCCTCCTGACAATACTAATGTTACATGCCTCCCAACATGTGTATGGCCTAATGATTTCTACCACAGACTGACAGCTCCGGCCATATCGTTCCTCTCCGAGCGTGTTTCTGTGCTGTACGCTCCCGCTCCCCATGAAAAGCGCCGGGAAAAATAAGTGACAGTTAGCTCCAGAGACTCCAGCGCAGTGGTGCACCATGTCTGAGGACGGCATCTGACAGACCGCAATAGGGGGCCTGCTATTATGAATAGGCTGGAGTAGTGTGGGGAGCTGAGAGTGAAGGAGGGCAGCCAGCAGTACAGTGAAGGTTTTTGACAGGTAGACAGCAGGTGTGTGTTAAAACGATATATTTGTACCTGCACTGAGCGGGCTGTATCATTCCAAGTGTTTCTCACATCACACTTTTTTATTTTAATTTTATTATTAACTCAGTGGGCTATTTGTAAAACTGTGGCATTGAGATGCGAGGAAGCTGTTCACTTCTTTTAAGGCAGTGGATCTATCTGTTCTTCCCGGTCCAGTGATGTGCTTTGTGGATTTCGAGTTTAAAATGTCTGAGGAAGGGTTTGTTGTTAAAAGTAATTGTAGTGAACTGGTGCAATAACTCTCTATCAACTGTTTGGAACATGCATTAAGCGGAAAACTGCCTTTGAGTCACTGAAGTGCTACTGTTTCCATCCTGTAGACTATAATTAGTGGCTCAATCTGGAGTTAACAGCATCTCATGAATTAATTCCTGTCTAGTCTTAATAAATTTGACCTTTACTTTGAGTTGAATCCACGAGTAATGCAGCTACTTCAGTGTGACATTGTGCTTTATTTCAAAAGCTGCTAGGATTAGGTGTAAACTCATCATAAGTGAGGTTTCATCTTAAAATAAATCACTTTTTGATTTGTACAATACCAGACATGCTACACCTGCTCTATTTACTACTTACTAAGTTTCAAGTAAATGCTTACCCAAGCATTATCCTTTTTGTGTTTCGTGTGAACGCTCTCAAAGGCAAACAAAATCTGCTGTTGGTGTCAGATTTCATGCTTCACAACTGATATTAAGGCTAAATGTGGGTCACCCAAAGTAGAGAGGGGTGCTGAGCAAGCTTAATTGCTTTGTCTCTCTTAAGGTTTGAAAGGGGGGAAAAAAAAGTGTCCTTTGTGTGTGTGCAGTGGATTTAAGTCGATTAAAGTTGCAGAACGGCGCGCTTACGCTATAATTTTTTAAGCATATATGCCATAAACATGATAATTTAATATCTTGTGCATCACACCAATCATAAATCTCTTCCTGGGAGATGAGCAACATCTAGAGCACATGCATCATTTTTATATACTCCAGTCTATACATAGCTATTTTCATCTTTTGGGAAATGCACCCAGACTGGTTCTTCATCTTAAAAACAGCACCTGGCAGAGACAACAACCCCGTGCACAGTAGACCATAGCTTGAAAGAGGAATAATTATGTTCAAATTACCTGGTAAGCAATCATTTAATTCACCTTGTCACATTGAATAAGGATTAATTTGCAGCCAAATATTACACAATGAATTATTGAATAACTCATTTCCCAAGCCAAATTAATCTTGAGGATTGATGGTGTGGATGTAACCTGTGATCGGAGTAACATATTTCATGAGTCACTGGTGGCGCGCTACACGTCCACAAGGGCATTACCGCATGATGTCTTGATTCCGACTGACTGTCCCCATTTGGATCCAGGTTATATAAACAAACAGAGGACGTTGGTTTGGAAGTAGACTGAATTATGATTTTGCAGTCACTCAGCATTTTAATTAAGTCTGTTAACGGATTATGACAGTGCATAAAACACCGCACATCACATGTAATGACTCGTGAACCATTTCTTCCTGATTACTCCAGACATCCCAAATGATTCAGTGCAGTGTCCTTTAAAAGTTGATTGAGGCTCCCTTGATGTCTGGGATCGGGACTCAGTGGTGCACAGCAGTTACGCAACTGCACAACTTGATTTCCTGCAGTCTGTCATCCACCGTCGGAAAACTATTACAGGATATTATGGACAAGGTAAAGCAGGTCGCATGTAAGTTTCTTCAAACAACTTAGCACTCCAGGCTGACTCTTGCTTTGAATAACAAAATAGATCCTTGACTTCATCCACTCACTGGCTTTACAGTATCCCTGCTTTCATGTTTCAAGCAGCGTTGGAGTGACTGTTACTAAACTAGTGCTGTGTGAAAGTCCTTAAGGAAGCAAGTGTATCACGGTTGTTTCTCTGTGCGCTAGTCTCTTCTCTCGCCGCCACACTGTTGGCTCTCTTTAGGTCAGGCATTATGCTTGCTTTAGGCTCTTGATCCCACAAGCACCCTTGAGATTGGCCGGGCGGGTTTAGTTGCCTCTTGGCACATGGCCTTTATTATACTGTGTTAGATTGGCAGATGAATACTATTGCACTATTCTCTCTCTGTGTTGGAGGCTATAGACCAGGGTCTCGCCAAGTTTCAAGGGTGTCCGCAGTATGCCCAACCGCATTCCCCAGCCTCCCACAGTCCAACCTCGTTTCCTGGAAATCATTTGTCTGTGTTACTAAATTTTTTTGCTTGTGTCTTTTAATGTGCACAAACGCACAGATGTCAGCGCTCTGTCAGCTGTCGGCACAATTCACATTCTGCCATTGATTCAGTTAATAACAAAATTAGTAAATATTCCAATTTAACATTTCTTAATTTAAAAAATGATATTATTTATAAAATATTAAATCACTTCTTTTTACATATTTAGTGTAGACTGTAATCTTTTACAAATGACTAGTTTCTAGTCCTTTGAGTATCTAAACACTGACCCTAAGCCACAGAACGGTTTATTCCACTCTTCATTTATACCATATTACAACATATTTTCTCATTGATTTCCGCTCTGTATCAACATTTTGCAGCTTGATAGAAATGTCAATTGCGCAGTATGTAATTTCAGCTGCAGGGGTCTCTCAATCAAAACAATAGCAAAAAACGCACATAACATAGGATCTTCGGACGTGTTGTGTTCACCACCATTACAGTCGAAAATATACCTGCTGTTGTTGATATGGTAACAATTTAAATGGATCAGCATAACGTGAGCAATATGAACAATGGCATGAAAAACTCAGCAGCGTGGCTATCAAGTTGTCTGATGTCTGCACTCTACAGATTTCTTAACGTTTGAGCATTGTTGGAAACAGTTTGGATACTGGATGTTCATTTTGGACATTTTTTCATTTTCATACATTGTAATGCAGAAATCTTACTTAGCTTCAGTTAATAACGACTCTTTAACATTTTAGAATTCAGACATGTTTCTTACAGCATATTTGTAATTCCGACATTAAAATATCTCCGATCATCAGTTTATCTGTCATTCATGTTAATCAGAATGCATTTTGTATGAACTGGACAAGCTGCGGCCTCCTCAGTTACACACAGACTATGGTGTTCAAAACATGACCTTGATTTGACACCAAGCCACCGGCATTGTGGTGACCAAGAGAGAAACCGCAGCGTGTGCAGTTATTTCTGAAACCTTTTATTAGTAAAAGCCTCATAAGAAAAGCCGTTAACCTGGTGGTTTCAGTGGGTAATGAACTTGTCAGCTCTGAGCTTTTAGAGTTTGTTGGCTTTGTCGTTTTTTATTATTATTCTATTCAGCACCTTGGTCACTCTTCTCCCCACTGCTGATTTCTCAAGTCTCCACTTGGCTGCTTTTTTTTTTTTTTGCGCCAGGAACACATTTTAGCTCCTCTCAGTGGACCATAAGTATCGAATTGCCTTTCTTTCAAAATAAATAATCTGCTCCTGTAATGCTCGTACTGTGTATTCCCACAAATGCTAAGCAGCCAAAATGCTGTTGTGGCAAGGGGATTTTCTGTTCCTTTTCAGCAGCCTATCAATAGTATTAGACCTGCCAGATAAAAGCACAGAGACTTGACTGCACAAGAAGGTGAGTTTTGTATGAGGTATAGATTTGCCTCAGTCCCTTTTCACTTCATTTGAGATTTCTTGACTTTTTCATTTGGCCGAGGAAAATGCCATCGGCTTAGGTAGCATGCATTACTCTGCAATGGGAGCAGGGGCGTTTTTATGGCACTCTGTATGGCCTTGTGATATTTTTGTGGACAAAAAAGAGTGGAGCTACTCATTATATGACAACTGCCAGATCAGATTATTTCACTGGGTTGAAAATGCACTGAAACGTGCATGACTCCTTCATAATAATATTTTAAGTTCCCAGTTTCCTATTCAATTGATTTGCTTTTTTAATATGCTTTTATTGGATAGTAGTCAGTAAAGAGAGACAGGAAGCCCTGGGATGAGAGGGAGGGAACAACATGCAGCAAAGGGCAGAGCGATAAGGGTCATAGCTTCAGGTCGTGGGGAGACGGCTAAGAATCTATTAATTATTTTTCATGCTACACCACACATTCCCCATATGTTACTCCACATGGAAGTGAAGAACTGAAGTGAAGCTTGGCAACCCAGCAAGTCCAGTTGCCTTAGTTTTTAGCTTATATATAAATATGTACCCTGACCTGGGTGACTGAGAACCTTCACTGACATATTCCTAAACCTGACCTGATGTTTTTGCTGCTTAAAACCGTAATCTAGCAGCGGTAGAAGGCGAATAAAATCAGCAACACGAAGCAAGAGAAACCAGCTAACAAAGATGATTGATGATGGGAATCAAGCCCTAGTTTCTATTGTGAGCTGGTGCTACACCTTCAAAAAGTCAGCCAGTCAAACGTTTCACACCCATGTATAGGCTATAAATATGTGTTGGAACAATACAACAAGTCATTTTATGAAGACTGGTCCTGGAATGCGAGATGGATTTTAACCAAACACATAATCCAAACAAAACTTGCAATGAATGGACTAAAATCATGTGACTGATTTATCAAACATCATTATCAGCATTCCTGTACATATGTAATTAAATCAGGAATTGATTTGTATCTTGACAAACTGCTAAACTTGATCTTGCCAACAACTACGCACAAACAATATGAGTAACAGCACCATCAGAAAAACGTTCCGTTCCGCCTGTTTGTAAATCATCAGCCCACTTCAGACATGTCTGCATGCGTTTTTCGGTTGAGTGACCAGACATGAAGCTGAGCCCGTTGTATGGGCGATTGACACGGTGCACGCATGTTCTGCATTCTCTTAACACACTGTTGGATGTACCTCACACTGGGCTGCTTTAGCATGATACCATGTCCATGTCAGGGATCAAAGCAAACAGAGAAGGCAAATTATGCTGTGCAGAGTGTGTGACCATCACTCGGCGGGCGAGTGGGGAGGAAGCGATGTGAGAAAACATGTTGTAGCCGCGCTCAGAAGTTGCTGCCAAGAAGACAGAGCTTTTCCAACTCCCTCTCAAGTCACCTTCAAGTAGGCTTGAAATATGATGTGCGTGGTTGGCTGAGCTCAGCTGTGGAAGGGCGTCACTGGGCACACTTTATTTTGGAAGACATTGTGACCTTGAAATTTGCTTGTTTTGGGATTGTTTGTCACATAAGGCTGTTGCTTGGAATCAGGGATGTTATGGGATGATGTCTTCAATTTTAAATGGCTTCCACGCCCTTCCAACAAAAGTTGCTTGAAGCATAGCTACCTTAAAATTATTTGAAGTACGTCCCGTAGAGATAAGTATATTGCATGCTAGAATGCTATAAACAATATAGTGCTGCATCCTCCTTTTAAGAACACATACTCCTGACGATCGGATATTTGTGGTGTATTTAAGAGAAAATCTAATAAAATTGTTTTGTTTTTTTTAAAAAAAGTGCATTTTCTTCGGTATTGCCTCAGGACTTTATCAGTGGCTGTGTAATGAAACACATACTTAATGGGTTTGTTTAAAACGGCCTAATGGTGTTCTTGGTCTGGGTCCAAAGATACTCAGAAAGGCAATGCAGGAATAATTTAAACATTTAACTCCAGGCCGTATATTTTTGTCAAGGGCACTGATCTCATTAGAATTATTCCCTTATGCCTCTGACTGACGTTTCTTTTTTGCGCTCTGGCTTTTTGACTCACAAGTGTTTGCTTTGATTTTGCCGCGATTGCCGGTGCGAAGGAACTTGGCACTATGAACAAAGATCAGTGATGAGACTCGTTGCACCTGTCAGAGCTGACCAGATCAGGTAATGAGGAAAGTCCCTCAGGATGTTAACGAAGCCATTAAGCACTCATGTGTGAAACTGCGAGGAAGCTGGCGTGCTAAATCGTAGGAGCCAAATTAAAATTCACTGCACATGGCACTGAAATGTAAATATCCTGCCTTTGCAAGGATGAGCTGGCCTCCTTCTCCGTGCTCTAATCGGCTTTGAAAATACGGTGCAAAGTGCTTAGGAATAATGCTTGTGCTCTGTGATAAAACAGGCAGTTTTTATTATAAACCTACAATAGTCAAGCCATGTTTGAAAAGGAACTCAAATATAAGCTTTGTGCATTTTGTTCTACATACGGAGAATAAATTACTCCCATTCAGGACATATCATGCGCAACAGTTTTCCCGCACAGCATCTCCTGTTTTATCAAAGTGGATGTGTCTCCTGGAGGCTGTAGATTGTTTATTTAACAAGTCGGTTTTGAAATAAAGATCATAAAATAAGGATAATTCTTGTATATTGTTTGTGATTCAAATGTAGAAATAACTTGATTTATCTGTTCCATGACTGGCAGTGGAGAGTGTGTTTACAAGAGAGCCCGAGATGTTGGCTGTCAATCACATCAGTGCATGTTGATTTACATACAGTCATGAGGGAAATGTGCTTTGAAGCTGATCATTAGGGCTAGTTTGGGATTTTTTTTTTTTGTAGGATATATTTTATAGCAGTGAGTTAGATATATATAAAAATACCTGTAATAACTTAAGTTTTGGTTCCATAAATGTCGAATTCTGCTATCTGTTAATGTCCCCCGGTTGACTGGTCCTTCAAATTCATTGCTCCTTGCTCTCTGCTAATCCTCATGAGCACATGGCCCTCTATACACGCCCCGAGGAGAATAATCTTCCTCCTCATACCACCAGGAAAGTTGGATAAAAACGAGAGCCCGGGGCTTCAATTCTGGTGCGCTGAGATTGGTCTTGTTCCAGAGGATGTGAACGCTCGCGCAGACACAGTGAAGTTAATTTCCATTTGAGTGCCTCCTGTCCCAGAAACTAGCTAGAGGTGTCCCAAATGATCTGACCTGCACCTCCCCCTCATTTGTCTACATTAACTTTGCATGTGTGGTCCGTCCAATAATAAGTGGGGCAGGTTTATATTTAGCTGCACCTGCAGTGACTTTGAAAAACACGGTGACTCTTGTCTTCAAACCGATGTCAACCTCTCCCTTCCAGTTCCTGTAAGAAATCATAAGTCTGAGCTCTTTTTTTAATGTTAATATGATTTGGATTTATTACACGTATTTACACATCTGCTTCTTTGCCTTTGTATTGACGCCATGCTTTGAGTTTTTTTTGTTTTGCAGTTGAAAATGCAGTAAAGCTTTTCAGAGATGTTTATTGCCTTCTTCAAAAGTAAGGCAAGCGATCATAAAAAGATACTTATACCCTGTTTTCATTATGCCCCTGGCAAAAGACACTAATTTCTATGGGTGGGTGCCGATAATAGCTCTGTCAAAGAGTTTTATATGTAGCTGAACTCAAACTCTTGTTCTAATTATGTTAAGCATTAAAGCAACTAAGTAGTTGTCAAAACTGCACGGTAATAAGGTGGCCTAAATTAAACAATGCCTTTCCATTTCAGTGTACACTTGGAGGCAGCTTGCAGGGATAAACACAGGCCTTGGTATTAATTGTACCTTTGGTTTTAAAATCGATGTCGGTTACGCAGCACTATTTTTGCGACCCAGAATAGTTATCTAACCTCCCACTTTGAAACCATACATCCAACGGCAGTGCTTTAACCCTCAGGATGAGTCAATTGGTCTGCAACAGGTTTGCGACCGTAAAATTAAAAGCTTCCTCCAAAGTGCTACTAATGAAAACGAAGCCCCGGAGCGCCCAAGTGACCAGATGAAAAGAACATAAAACTCCACAGTGAAGCCTTGAGGTTGGAAGGCTATTACACTCAGCCTTCGGTGCTGCCGTCGCACCGACGCTCGTCACATTATATTGATTCTAACGTAAAATATAGCATGATGAAAGCCGTGTAGGAATGAAAACTAAATGTGTTTGTGTGGCGAAGAGTGTGATATGTTATGAGGCGTACTGACCGAAAACAGCCCGGTGTAACACATTGGTGGTGGAATACAGCTTAGAAAGAAAGAATCAGGTTTGAGTAATACGTGTCGTGAAGGTTTCAACAGTTTATAATCTATCAAGAAGGCTTTTACAACTCTGGAAAAATAGCTGATATCAAACGCACCAAAGGCATTTTATATTATATATGAAGTAATCTGTTGTACCATGTGTGCTTTGACAACAACAATCCTAAGTTTTTTGCCAGACTTGCAGTGACATCTCTGCTGTGCCAACAATAGAATAGAGTATAAAGCGTCCTAACCAGAAACGTCACATACTTGCATGAAATGCGAACTACCCAAGAAAGGAACTGCCCAGAACGTCATCTGTAACCATCCACGGAGCATTAGTAATGTCAGTTAAATGGATACTAAAAGACAATACCCCCACCAGAAAACAGTCACGCACTGTGCTGCCATCTGACAAGCACTACGAGGTAGTCGGCTGTGTTAGCACCAGACTTTCGGAGCAGTTTCTTTCGTCAGGCTGTGAGATTACTGAATTCATCCTCCACACTCCACCATGTGTGGAAATTAGCTTCAGCTGTACACAGTATACCGTACGACAGACATTGCTTCTGCAACCGTGAGTGTCCCCCCCCCCCCCCCCCCGTAGTTGCCCGTTACAAACAAACTAATAAATAAATACACGGAAAGGTTTGCTGAAATTTTGCTAAGCACCTTAGCGTTGCTTAGTGAAAGTTACACTGAATGTTGAATCTTGAACGTTACATGGTGGACTGAACTGAATGAAGAGCTTGCATTGTTGTTTCCACACAGTGCCGTTTTCTGCATGGATAACATGGTCTTACTATGCTGCAGTGCGAAATCATTCTGTTTAGCCTGCCTAGCGAACTGAGTTCACTTACTTGCTCACTTATGTAGATCCCTTCTTTGAAGTAGTCAGACTGAATGTGAATGTTGCTGTACAGCAGTGTTTCCCACAAAATGTCAAGAGACTCTCTTTTTTTATTTCTTTTTTTTTGGAGGGGTTCCACTGTCTTAGTAAAAGCTCCTAATTGTGATGCTATCCCAACTATTAAAGACTATTCATACAGTATATGATACAAAACTCATAATTTATTTCTATATCTCAGTCCCTCTTTAAATTACCGCAATTAACGCAAATATTGGAATTAGCAACAGATAGCAGCAGCCTGTGCAGTTCATCTGTTCATACACAGGAAAACTAAACAAAATGTTTTTGAGACGTGGCATTCTATGGGAAACCGTATGTAAGGTTAAATGAAGTATCTAAACAGTTGGCTTTCAATCTAACTTTGCTAGCTAGCGCTTATAAAGTGAAGCTAGCTCACGTCAAGTCTGAAGTCGTTTCCTTCGAGTTTTGAACAACTCTCTTTAAATCATTTTAAATCTCCATGGCCTAAAGTCAACAACACAAACATTGGGTTTTAAAATGTGGCGGTAATGTACATTTTTTGAAGAATATAGTGGAGAGGCCACTGTCATCTTTCCCTCAGTCATCTGTGGAGAATTACTTGTAAAATTAGCTTACTTCTGAACACATACTATAATTAGCCTTATCAAGTATAATCAGTGGCCTGTCACTTTTATTCTCACTCCGTTTCTTCATTGTTGTTGTTACGTCATTACAAATTACCTATTTGACTGGCATTCTGGTGGAAAACACCCTGTGTGACTAATCACTTGTGCGGGGTGCTTGAAAGTTTCAGCACATAGAGAGCCAATGGATTTCTGCACCGTGTTCAATTACCCTTTAAAAAGTGAACAAGTGCAAGGTCAAGGCCAGTTTTACACAAACGTATTTGAAGAGTTTTGCAGTGTTCACATTTGCATGAATACCACTGACATTATAAGTCTGTGCCGAAAAAATGTGAGAGGGTATAGATGGCTGACGGCAGAATAAGTATAAGGCTTCGCAGCTGGTGTGTGTGGAGCAGACTCTTCTAGGCACACTACCATGCTGCAGTGAGGTAAAGGAGATTATTCTAAGTAAAAGATACGACTTAATCATAATAGTAGATCTAAAATGAAACGATTTCTTTAGTATTACGTGCTCTAGGCCAAGCAGCAATGAATTACTTTCTGACAAGACAAAACAGACACAGTACAGTATGTGGACTGTATTTTTAAACCAGAGAAAGAGGAGGCAGCCACAGCTAGCTGGTGAGTAAGCTTGTTTGGGGTCATGACCAAATTGCTTATTGACAAATGTTGCCAAGGATACAATCCTTATCCTGTATTTATCCTTATGTAAGTCCACTTCCCAAACACACAAACATTGAATTGAAGGTGCACCTTCCAAAGCTGTTGTTTATGCACACTGTGGGGCTTTTTTTGTGCTGTTGGCCACCTTCGAGTCCCACTGTGACAAAGAACCAAGGCAGCAGGTCTGCATATTTTCTGCCACCATATGTGGACAAAGAAAGGTTGCTGTGGGTGAGGAGACGGATGGGGTAGGGATAGTGATGGACACAGGTAGCTTGGCACAGCTCAGAACCCCTCATCCACCTGGCATTAGTTACCATTGTCTCAGTCCCTGTTTTTCTGGCACAGCCTTTGATTGAACTGGCGGTGAGGTGAGGATTTGGCATGGGGAGGGTTTTACCTCCATGATAACAATAGGCCACAGACCGGGAAGGTGGCTGTTTGTATCATGCATTGTGGAACAGGATTGTCTAATGGAGGTTCGCTGCGCATTGTGCAGTGTTTCTAGAAAGGGATTTGTGGTTTGTTAAAGGGCATCTGTGCCCCGCTGCTCGGTTTGGCTAATCAATTCAGCATCCTCGCTGGGTTGTCCCACAGATGTCCTCATACAGTATAAGGCAGTTTCTCTTCAGTAGAGGATCTAATTGACGTAGGGAATATTTTATAGCATGCAGGGAGAAAGATATACCCATTAATACTTGTTTGGTTTAAGGAAAAAAAAAAGGTATTTTCATTGCAAGCACGCCCTGACACCCCTAATCATGACCAGGGTGCCCTGTACGGTGCAGAGCACAAGCTCCCGCCCTGACAGATTATCCAGTGTGAATGTTTGGGAATGATAATGAGATCAAAACACCTCACTAAGCTGGGTAGAGAGGGTGGAGACTGGAGAGGGAGAGCGAGTAAGGGGAAGCTAGCAGGAGAGAGCTCGGGAGAAGGTGAGCGATAGCTGCGATAAATTGCAGAAGCAGAACCACTTGAGCATAAAATTAGATTTTACAAATGTGTTGTTACCTGACAGTCCTCTGACAGAGGAGATATCACAACATTATAGGGCTGCATGAGTACTACTAATCGTATCAAATAAATAAGAACGCCTCTCAGCTGTGATGGAACTGGATGGAGCTTCGGTGAGGACGGCGAGTTACATGGAGAAATAACATAATTAAAAGAGCTTTTCTCATTATGGACTCAAACATTAGGAAACACAATTCAATCTATATGATAATATGTTATGCTGTGAGAAAGCTGTATGCATTATTGTCTAAATGCTGTGACACTTAAAACATTGTCACTGAGTGTTGATTCAATATTTTGAAATGTGTCCTTTTAGAACATAAGGACACATTTATCCAGTTTCAGAATGACCACCATGATTCAAGGACACTTTTGCAGGACAGTACTTGATATCAGGAAGGCCTGAACCTGCACCATATGCTGCAATCCACCACTAGGTGGAAGGCACAATGCTGGTGGCTTCAGTAACTGGAAGAAATCAATGATAAAAACATAACAAAACTTACATTTATTACATGCACAGCCTGTCAAAGTAAGAAATATAGACTGTCATTCCACATAATGGATTGTTATGTGACAGAGTATTTGAGGAAACAATTATTTGTTACTGGCAGTTACAATTGTAAGTTGAATACATCATTAAGACAACAATGGGGACAGAATGAATCTGTCTGAATGACAAATAGAAGATCTAATTCAAGTCGGCTCAGCAGAGAAGACAATGTGTACGAGAAACAAGTGCGCGGAAGCGAGCTTTATCTGTAGTATGCTGCTCGCAGAAATGGCGTGTACGTGCGTGAACCCGATGCACAACGAATAAATATATAGAGGCGATAAATCTACTTGAAAATGTTTAACCTGATGTTTATTGCTTGATATTTCAAATAGATCATTTCATCCACTATAGCGCAACGGTCTTCACAATAATGTCAATAATAAATAACAATCTCCCGTAAAGAATTGCAGACACTTTTATGTCTGCAGTTTTTTTAACAGCTGGTTTCGTTTTCTTTTCAGTAGGTGAATATTGTATTTGGAAAGTTCTTTTTTCTTAAAATACTGATCACTCAAAATAGGTTTTCAAATTTAGACCACTTTAGCACAGAGAGAGACATTCAAATTTTCTGTACCTTTTAACCAACATTAAAGGCTACAACAAATGTTTATGTATTTATAATTTGGGGTTGTGTAAAGTAATGTAGTGTTGTTAATTTATTTTTTATGACATTGTGGTTCTGAGAAAAAAAAAAAAGAAAAAGATTTAGATTATTTATTCCATGTCAAAGCAAAATGACTCGGGAATCACTTAATTGTCAAGGTTATGAATAAGAACCTTAACAGTCAAGACATCTCCTTGCTGTCATTGTGGTTCAGGTTGCTAATATGGAGGGGGCACTTGTCAAGGTTAATTTGTGAGGCAAATATTCCCATCCTGCTTTCATGTTAAAATTAGCCCAGTACAAAGACATTAGTTAACTGAACTGAGACTATTAGTACCACATAAAATATCCAGCTACTGCATTATAACACCTATATTCACCAGGAATCATTTAATTTTCTTACTAAATCCACATACAGATCTTTACTAATGTTTTGCTAATGTTTAATATAAGGAGGAAAAGGTAAGCAATACTGTGACCAAAATGAATTTTCACACTGCACAGTGACATGAAGGAGATCAATGAAAGGTACTATTTACACTGCTAAACGCTTTTTCAATAAGATGATTCTAAGTAAAGATCAGATTTTTACAGATTGATATACGAGGAGGGTTATCCTTACTGAGTATAACCATACATTCATAAAAGTCTAGTTTAATGTCATTGTTTATCGTGTAATGAATGTCATTCATTTATAAATCATTTATACTGTTAGCAGTCACTTCTGCCATTTTGCTCTTAACGTGTGCCAGCATCAGAGCACACATACCCGTCACTTGATATCATTCTTACTACAGTTCTAGATTAAACACTAATAAATCAGTAGTGTGCTTTAGAATTTAATTTAATAGTTTACACTTTGATTAAGTCTTAACTCTGGCTATAGATTATATTCCTCTAGAGGGTTTTTCTGTCATTATTCTGTACCTAACCATGAACACACCATATACCACACGATGGTGGCCTGAGTAACAGGAAAACTGTCTCTCTATGCTAGGGTTTAAACTATTTGTTGAGCCTGTAAAGCATTAATTAGCTCATTGCTTGTTTTTCGTAAAGGGTTGAAGAGGGATTGGAGCATTAGCAGAACGACGTGGAAACACTCTAAACAGGTCACCGATCTGCTGCCGGGCTAACGCACAGACAAACATGTTCACACTAACACCTGCAGGCAATTTACACTCTTAGATCCACCTGACCTGCATGTGTTTGGTGGGTAAGAACAGACCAGAGCAGTTGGGGGGAACCCAAGAGAACATGCGGAGAAGAACCACAGCTAAGATCAAACTCAGAGCCGTCTTGCTGTGAAGTGACTTTGCTAACTAATGAGCCAACATGCTGCCAGACACCATTAATTAACCAGCACCCTTAATTTCCTGTCATGATACTCATCATTGATTAAATGTAACAGATTCCTGGCCTGTTTGTTCCCTATACGTGCTGTGCAAAACGCAGCAAACTTAACCACATGTCTCAGTTAGTCCCCAGTGTTGAGCTGTTACCCATAATTACGAAGGAACATATTCTTCCCAAGATTGGCTGCGTTTCCGGATGTTCATGGTGGTTTGTGTGTGCGCTTTATGCTGGTCATTGTTTGCTGCCATCATTGTGATGCTGAGTGCTGTTGCACATCCAGGGAGACGGGAAGCTATTCACAGGGAGATTGGGAATCCCACCAGCGAAGAGAAAGTACAAAAGAGCAACACTCAGAAATGCTGTGGGCGAGCACACATGTATCCAAGAGCATAATGAGCTACTTTCATTGTTCAGGCTTCTGCATTGGTTTGCCTGGCTGCAAGGAATTGGTTTTGACAAGCTCAGTGTATCTGACAATGAAGGGCAATAAAAATAAAACATCTACTTTTAATGGAGCTGTAATATATATTGATCTAGTGGCAAACTGTATATATGATGACTTTTCCTTATTGTTTTTATACACAGTGGCTTTTTCTGTTTAGTCATTTTGACATTGAAAACAAATCTTAAATTTAGATTCTAGTTTAAAAAAACAAAACAAAAAAGAAACACGCTGGTTGTAGCTACAAGTAAGGTCAGACTGTTGCTTGGCGGAAACACCAGAAAAGTCATTGATCTTGCTTCTCCTCTGCACAAAATTTTAATGTTGCACATTGCAAGGGCAATGCTATCACAGATTTTACCTCAGTAGTAAAAAGTGCAGACACAGAAAATGACCTTGCCTTGCTTTAAAACTGTGGTGACTGCATGTATTTTGAACAGACATATTGTTTTGTTTTTTATTGTTTCAGTCTTTGCAATTATTCTAAGGATAGAGACCATCGTCTTCTCATAAACACTGATATTTATATTTTATTACCAACAAAGACTTTTTTAGGATGAAAACACTGAATGAACTGCCAACATACATGTTCATTCAACAATAACTTGGAAACAACATTAGATTTAAGTCTATGCAGGTTGTTACATGGCAGAAACATGTTAAAAGTATCTCTTCCAAACTAGTCAGTGTATTAGGATAATGTTTCCTTGTTTTAGTAGACTGTCATGCTATCACTCAGTTGACACTCTTGAAGTCCATACATGCAGTAGATGATGAACACAAGTATTTTCAGAAGTACCCAGATGATTCCAAGCAAGCCACCTAAGCTGGTTTGCAGGCAGCCTGCCACTGCATAACTTCAGAGGTTGGGTTTATGCTTGTGCATTTGCCCGCATTGTTAGCGGGCACATAACATGTTTGGCTTTCATGCTACAACATCGATTTTTGCAAGGGCATGTGCAGCTGAAATGTGAAACCTCTGGTTTTGACTCTGCACAGCTTGTCTCTTTCAGTTCCTGTAGGCCCTGCAGACCCCTCTGCATACGCAGCTTCTGTTTAAGTAGAAAATTCAGCCTGATTTCCATTCACACCGCAGATCACCACAGGCATTAATTTGCATGGAGGCCAAATGTTTTAATGTATAATTTAAAAGCTTAAATAATAGCATTTTCTGAACTTAAAAGCCATGCCTTGGACACATTAGTTACCTGAACAATTGTCATACCTTATTAAAATCCTCATGTTGTTTTTGTGTTCACTGCGCACCTTTTGTCTGACTGGGTAAATTTGACCTGGGCTGTTTTGACTGCTTGTAAAGCATGATGTATAAAAAATTTTAAATGTTTTTTTTGTTTCACCTTTTTAGTGAAATTCTTTCCAACACATTAACATTACATTTTACATTTATTTTTGTAATTTATGGGATGATGCACCTAATTTGCAAAAATGTACAAATCGTTTTTGAGTTGAAATTCTGAATTATTTTCACTATGCTTATGATCAGAGACATATATGTTGAGCCATTATCACAGACTGGTATATGTCAATGTTCAGTCAGGATATTGTTTTGAAACCTTTTTGATTTCTTTTAATGGTGGCAAATAGTGACACGTGTTGTTGTTTTAACTGGTTATAAAGCACAATGTGTAAAATGATCACACCATTCTAGGTTACATATTTTTAGCCAACTTCATTACAAGTCATTACCATAGATGTTACACCTGTATTTATGAAAATAAACCTAATTTACATGAAATTATTAGTTATTTAGCATAACTACTGATGGTTAAGTCAAGCATTAGCCAGGATACCCCCAGGTCAAAATTGACTGATGCAACTGTTTTCATAAATAAGAGAGGAAACAAATATAATTTGCAAAGTGCAGCATTTATTTAAAAAGACCTTGATCTTGTCCCGAATTGGAGAAAGACATATCACAGGTGCAAAATTAACATGTTTTTTGTGTTGTCTGGAGGCCAGTTGCACATCAGAGATTGTAAATTTTACACTGAAAGAATCTAGGAGTTGGAAGTTGCTTTGACGCACGTGTGTGTATTAGTTTGTGTGTGCAATAGTGTGACCCATTGCACCACTAAATATAACCGGGTCAAATTGAGCCGGGAAGACAACAGGTGCCATGAATTTTGATAAAACACACATAATTTAACAAATATAGTCAGAATTAATTTGACTTGTAAAGAGCATTGTAGGGAACATCCATGTCATTTAGCAATTATATGGATTATATGGATATGGAGTTATGGCAGTTTACATTTTGAAATCAGGTCAAATTGACCCGAAGACAACAGGAGGGTTAAAATGTCTGCATTGGTTCTAAATTCAATACAATAATGACATATTAAGATATATATATATGTTTATTGGGTTGTAGCCTGTTATACCAATTGTACTTTTTACTTGAGTAACTCAATCTGCCAATCTATAATATTAAAATAAAGTGCAAACTGCATCAGATCCAAGACATTAGGAAAACACTTGGATACCATTAGATTAACAACTGGAGTAACTAAGGTTTGTATTTTTAATTACACGATAGATGTCTCTCCTCTCTCTCTGTTAACGTGTCACTAAGTTTAGGTGGTCTAGTTGAACACATTTTGACATTTAGGTTACAATCATCCTCTCTTCACATACATCAGTCTGCGCCTTTTGAATGCAGCTGATCCATAAAGTCCTCAAAGGAGAAATTATGGAAACGGCTGCAATTAGTGGCTGATTTATATATATTGTGGCGAGACCTTGGAGACTAATTAAAGGCCTTTGTGTTCTTGTCTACTGAAGACATGCTCATTTAAAAAGCCTCTTGACTGAGATTCACAAGAACAAGTCAGACATTCGTGCGTCTAAATTTTCACCCAGCCGCTGCAATAATGAACATTCAGTGTAGTTGTTTAAATGGGAATTTGTAAACATGCACTATAATATTCCAATCTCGGCATCATTAGAGTAAATACGATGCTAAAGAGAACTGCTCGGACTTTATTTGATGGAGGATGGAGTTGCGGGAGGTCTTGTGCTTTAAGCCGTGCCATTGTGCTTATGGCAGATTTCTAAATAGGGCAAAGCAAATTATCTGCAGGATTTTCCTCCCAAGGAGCAGGTTTCCCCCCTGTTTATTAAATTTGTTAGAGTGCTTCTGAGCAATGCACGTTTTATCCGCTTAACAGTCAAATTACTATATACTCCAGCAATTACTTAATGTACTCTAATGAGATTTCCCCATGAAATGGAAGAATTCATTTATTTTAATGTGACGCATTCCACCGGGCAGGTTTATGCATCACGTCCCCTCGCAATCCAGACAGGCTTTGAGTCATAAATAGTAAGATGAGCTTGGCTTCCAGAATTG
Source organism: Chelon labrosus (assembly GCF_963514085.1). Taxonomy (NCBI): domain Eukaryota; kingdom Metazoa; phylum Chordata; class Actinopteri; order Mugiliformes; family Mugilidae; genus Chelon; species Chelon labrosus. Next base: position 6,326,525 of record NC_140345.1, on the reverse strand, counting down.
CCACTTTGCCCACAGCAACAGAGGTGTATGATTCTGTAATCCAGGCAATGGGAGTCTGTTCAGGGGCATCAGCGGGTCACAGGTGCTATTCTAAAGCTCAGCTCTCAGCGACCAGGTATTCTCTAGGATTAGTGAAATAATACCGAGCTGACAGTAATAAGTCAGTGTTTGTGTGATAGACCATGAGAGTTCGAAATCCAAAGCACTAATAACACACAAAAATGTCACAATCGAATAGAATGCATCACTTTGAGCATTCAAATTAAGTTTTTTTCTATTGTACAGTGTATTCCCTGTTTTTACTATAGGATATTAGTATGCATTTAAATTCATCAACAGGGTAGAAAACTTGTAAAGTGCTAAAACTGGAGTACAAGACTTTTTCATATAAATGCCAAATGAGTTTTACACATTGGTGATTAAGCTAATCAACAGCAGGTAAATCACACTATTTTGCAGAGTTTTAAATCTGGTGTCTGTGGCGATGTTCCCATGCACACTAACAGCTCATAACTCACAGCCAAATAAAGCAAATGTAGAATACGTAAGAAAAAATAATGGAGCAGTTTGTCAACAGAAAATGAATCATCAACCTTTTGAAAATATATTAAAGAACAATGATGGCACAGTTAAATTACTCTTTTAGCTTCCTGGATAGAACTCTAAGTCAACATGGAACTGATTGGCGAAAAACAAATCGGACTCAAGAAAGCTTTTATTTGAATTCACATGCCTTACTCTGAAGACATCTGCTGTGGAGTTTTACTGTTTGGAAATCTTATCTTAATGCAGAAAAAAAATAAGTTTGAAAGGTTGTCTCTGCAGCTGAAATGATAGCTATAAAATTTAAGTGCAGACATTTGTAACTTTTGATGATGGTGAACTTTCTCTGCCAGAAGTGACAGAAGATAGCAGAGACATTTTGCTTTGTTACTGAAATGGATAATATGTTGAGAGCGGAGGTGGAGAAGCCAGTCTCTCCATACGCTGATGTTCCTGACGGCATCTTTTAAGAAGCTGTCTGGACTGTCTTCTTTAAGGCTGTAGTCAAGCTCCAGAAGGGCTCGGCTGTCGTGTATTTGACAGTACATGTACTGTATTTTACTTTACCAATTACACACAAATAGTAGAACTTACACTATTTTAGTGTTAGATGCAGCATTGGCTTTTTAAGTCATTCATTTTATATAAATTGTATTGAATGGGAGGGCACGTGTCACACTGCAATGTTTTAGGTCCTCCATAATTCACAACATAAAATCACATTTAATGAAGAAATGTCAGAATAGTGAAACTACTTTGTAGCAAATGACTGAAAGAGGCAGTGATTTCAACCACCACCCTTGAGTTTCCAAGGTAACCCTGATGACATCACTATGACAACACCACGTTTATTTCCTCAAACTATAGAAATCTCAGGACATTTTGCATTTTTAGTCTGTAATTACCAGTTTTACCAGTTACCACTTACTAGTGGCAGTGGCGACGGCAGCTTGCAAAGGGTTAAAGGCCTGGACACATCACAACGATCTTAAAGAACTACCAGCGACAAAGGCAGAATGACAACGCCTGCATCTGGAACAGAAAATTGCATATAGGTAGATAGAGCTACAAACCGCCATGCCGGGCAGTCCCCTCCTAAATCATGCTGAACAGCTGGTCCACAATTTATTCATTCCAGATGATTCTGTTGTTGTGAGAATATTTGTGTATTTGAACGTTTAGAGAACAGTCTGTGTTTGCACTCCTGATTTTGCAATTTGCTTACTTTTGGGACACCCGTCTCTCCTCGCCAACTTCCAATCAAGAGAGATCTCCCTCACTGAGGCGCTTTCTCCGTCTACTCAGCCAGATCAGTCTGCTAGAAAAAGCCACCGTCAGAGGTCAGAACTGGTGGAAACAATGCGGGGGGGACACAACCGCAAGTCCGACTGGCTGAAGCTGCTTGTGCTCTGTCCGAGTCAAGCAGTTCAGCAGATGGGCTTCTCTCCTCAAAACCTAATTAATATGGTGCTGTGAGTTTGCAGGGAGGACGGTGGTGCAGCTTATGTGCATTACAAGATGCTAAGACACACCCGACGTTTGATTTCAAGTCAGCAGCAGAGAACTCTGTTGTGAAGAAAAGAAAAGAACAGGAAATGTTACCTATGGGCCTGTAGGCCACATTTGATACCATGTAGACATAACCTTTCCTTTTTTTTAGCAGCCAGGAGGTTGTCATTCAAGGTGCATTGTTTACACTATATCTGTAACATAGACCATTAAAGACACGTGACCAGCAAGATTCAAAATTTCCTGATAAGACACATATAATCTAAACGACTACTTTGAATGGTAACATTTTAGTTATTTATTTATTTTTTTGCTGTTTGCGTGCAGCATATGAAGAAAGATCCTCTAAGAGCTGCTGTTTTTCCTCCACACAGTGTGTAGTGCAGGACTGATGCTCTGACGCACACACACACACCACCACCACCATCTAAAGCAGAACTCGACTTTGATGTTCATACAGACATGTTTTGCAAGTTCTGAGCTGAAGTCCAGTCCATCTAAAAATGAAAAAAAGAAAAAAAAAGAAAATACTTTCCTTAGAATTTTATGTAAAAGAAGAGTGGCCAAGACCAGTTATCTGCTCCACCAATGTGGTATTCAGGTGAAATAAAAGGATGCTTTAATGGAGAGACAAGAGCCCGAGCCGAGACATGCTGCTGCCCTGATGGAACAGACGGACAAGCACGAGCGCACACACACATGCACTCCTTAAATCCATTATGGCTTTAGACTTCAAAGCTGATATTGTTTTTTTTTCAGCATTCCCTCAAAATGGAGAAGGTTGCTCCGTGTTTGCTGAGCAAATTTAATACCTTGTGTAATGTGCACTGCTCCCTTCACTGCTAGTCCTAAGTGCAAATGCCTCTCTGTATTTTTCTCCATTTTAGTCCTAACTGGAACTGTGTTTCTCCTCCAGCTTGTGATAATGATAATGACCGTCATGGCCCTTCTCTTTTGTTTTTCAGGTGGGATTTTCGAACAAACCGACGGACCTGTTTCTCTTGTCAGCGCGGAGGAGCTGGCCTTCAAATTCGCTGTCAATAACATTAACAGAAACAGGACTTTGTTGCCAAACACAACGTTAACATATGACATACAGAGGATTAATATCTATGACAGCTTTGAGGCGTCAAGAAAAGGTGAGTGACTTGTTCTGTGTTCCTTCAAGGATTCTGATCACATTGTGGATGAGGACTAGAATGGTGTTGGTCAAAAAACAACAATCAAAAAAGTCTTGGATTTAAGTTTTTGATAAATCTTACTGTGACAGGTGATCGCATGTTTGCTTCTCAAGCGCTTGTCTCTCCTCCTTTCTAGCTTGTGACCAGCTGTCTTTAGGTGTGGTTGCAATATTTGGACCCTCACATAGCTCATCATCAAACGCTGTGCAGTCCATCTGCAATGCACTGGAAGTGCCACACATCCAGGTGCGGTGGAAACATCACCCCATGGACAACAGGGACTCCTTTTATGCCAATTTATACCCGGATTACTCATCATTGAGCTATGCTATCCTGGACCTGGTGCAGTTTCTCAAATGGAAAACAGCCACTGTTGTATATGACGACAGCACAGGTGCACAGGCAAATAAATACTGCATTTATTGTGCTCTCTTAAACACGTGCGACAAGCTCAGTTGTGTTTCTTGTCTTTTAAGGTCTTATACGGCTACAGGAGCTGATAATGGCCCCGTCAAGATATAACATCAGACTAAAGATCCGCCAGCTTCCTCTCGACTCGCAGGATACGAGGCCTCTTCTCAAAGAAATGAAGAGGAGTCGAGAATTCCGCATCATCTTTGACTGCAGTCACCAGATGGCTGCCCAGATCCTGAAACAGGTCAGTGTGAGGCCTTTGTAGACGCTCCTGTTATCAGATCTTATCTTATCAGACAAATTACAGCACGTGTGTCACTATTATCATTCATGACTGGAGAGTCGAGGCCAGACATTGTCAAGACATTGCCCTTTCACACATGCGACAGACAACAGGAGGCGCATTCTTACCGACTAGAAACACCTTGCTTGGTTCTACCCAAGTGGTGGCACTTGGGCAGAGTATGCACCAACAGGAGGACTCATCAGAATAATGACTGCTTTTGTACTGATACGGACTACATGTATTTGGGCCTGTTGTACAACACAGAACCAAGCACAAAAGAGTATGAAACAGCAATGTCCTTAATATCTTCAATTCACCCAATTGCTCGCTTGCAGCAAATGTTCCAGACAATTTCCTTCTCTATTCACACACTTGGACATCACATGAAATTTTTACCGGGGAGCTGGCAGGATAAGGTCTGGTTAATGTCTGGGCCAACTGATTCAGACATCTGTTCTTGTACAGTGCCAGGTGACATTAAGAAAATGTAAGGGCCGCAGGAATATGGGGAGGTCCACAACTAGCATCAAGCGCTAAATTGCAAATCCAAAATTGACCAAATAATATTTATACACTTTGTGTTTTTTTTTTTTTTTGGTTTAATATTAAACCAACTTTAACAAAGTTGATAAAAATATGTGTTTTACGTTCAAAACTGACAACTACTCTGTTAACTACCAAGGCAAGAATAAGATCCAGCATGTTTCATTAGCGAAACAGTATAGACATGTGTTCTGATATAACTGTTTGTCAGTTAACAAAGAGCTGTCAGTATGATGCACAGAGCAGAGCATGTGTGGGTGGTCTGATGCTCTGTAGATGTCAGGAACAGGCTGGTGGATCCCCCCTGCATTCAGTTCGCTGTCAGCTTCTGTTAACATGTTTACCAAATGCATCGTCTCCTCCAAAGTTATTTAAATAACTCAATGCTCCCTAGTTATTGAGATCTAAGGTGACATATATTCGCTCCTGGCCAGTCTGCACGTCTTCTGCTAAGACATCAGTGTCCTCTTGAGAGAAGTAGTGAGAGAAGGCTTTGAGGCAAAAATGCTCCAGACAGTCCTCTTCCATGACTGAGCCGACCACAGCCTTTATGGATAAATAAGGGAAAGGAAGTGAACCTTATTGCTGACTGCACCATTGATCAATTAAAATAGAGCCCTGCATTTGCATATTTGAAAGCAGCTCACTGCTGTACAAATATATGAGCCTGCAACTGAAGGGTTGTTTTGTTCTGATTTGCATTGTGTTTTGCTGTGAGGGTTTAATTTGTAGAAAATGCATTAGACACAAGTAAGCCATAATACCTGTCCATCACAGCCCCGCAATATAAAGCAGAGCTGCAATAAAGGATTTGATTTATGATTGATTAATCTAAAGAATACTTTATTACTTGGGCTGTGAAATGGGAGAATGAGAGAAACTATTCACAACAGGTTCCTAGAATCAGAGTTGACATATTGAAATAGCTCATCACCTGGTGCAACCAGAGCATTTGTGACATTTTTGCCTGAAACATAGTCTAGATGACTAACTTGCAGCTAATTCAATTTCAGTCAATCATATGTGTCTCTGATACACAGTAGATGATAGCATATTCTAAAAATCCAGTAAATCCCGGTATATTCACCCAACTACATTGATTAGCAGGAGGCTTAAAAATATTTATCAGAAACTAAACTACAACACTTCTTATCGTTTTATATATATATGTATATATTATTTTTATTTTTTTTAAAAAAAGGTCCCTATAAAATAAGACAACAAGTAGAAATCAGAAGAATTTACAAGGAATCAGATTTATGCGCTGTTTATACTTCTGTGCCAATTTGACGGCATAGCTACAGCGTCAGCCGAGACCCTACGTGGACCTTAATGCCGTAGCCTGACATGCACCTCCCCAGAAATGTAACTACGCGTCATAGCGATGCAGACCACAAGAGCTGTGATTGGTCCGCTTGGTGGTACTTTCCGCATTAGTATTTCTGGCTGCTTCTCCATCTGCGCAATTTTCAAATTGGTCAGTAAAGATGGAACACATCAAGGAAAGGTTAACCGAGGAGGTTCGGCGATACGAACATTTGTATGGCTCGTCTTCGGCGAAATTTCAGTCGCCATCGTTGGAAGTGAAGCAGGAAGTGGAAAGACAAAATAATTCCAATTGGCAAAGAAGACATAGCGCCCACTAGTCTTTGGGCGGCATCTTTACAGAGCGAGCCAGACTGTGGGCTACATGCGTACGTTACATTGTCTATGTCGTGCAGAGACATGAACCGCACTTGAGTTTCAAGAAGCACGTCATCTCTGCAGTACTGCATTACGCCCTTGAAATGTTTCCTTTGACAGGCATTGATCTCAAATATTTGTTGGGTGCCATCCTAACGCTGACAAGCTCATGTGCACTCAACCTGCTTCTGTCAAGTTATATATCCCTCTCAGATTGGACAGGGTAGAATGGAAAGCATGTCAGCACAGTATTTTAAAAGAAGGACTACCTTTGTCCTTCGTCGTCACGTGTTTTCCTTATTACTTTTTAAAATGCGACTCTGATGTTTGTGGGAGCAGGGACATATGAAGGTTTACCAAAATAAAATGCTGATGAAGAAAGGTAAATCTGACAGAATATTATATACGGTAAATTCATCCATAATGTATTCTATTAATGACAAAGTCCTGCGTGCAATACCAAACATGAAACTACGCTTCAATGTCGTGTGTTTGGCTTGATGTCTATAGATTCAGAAGTAAACTTGCTTCCACATGAGCATATCATCTTATTTACATAACCTTGGCTTTTTTCCACAAACAGATGGTACAATTAAATGGGAAGCACAGCCGCCATGGGAATGCGGTGCCTTTGAATGTAGATGGAATGAAACAAGTGGCAGTGATGGAGTGTTGGGATATGAGGCAAAGATTACCGAGCTCTTTTGATTGAAGGCTCTCCTCTCTGCCGGGATAACGTCACATGCCCCGAGCCATTCCGAACCATTTAAATGCATAGGAAGGCATCAAGTACCGTTCCTATTCTTTAAGGCTGTGGACCACATGGTGCAGAAATCCCAGCAATTGAGAGCAAAATCCTGTCCACACAATGAACAGCATGTTCGTGAATATGCTGCTCATTAAAACCTGTTATCTACTGGTATATCTTGCTGTGCATCTCTTTAGCATTGTTTGTTCTCACAGTGCCGTCGACTCTGAAATGCTCTGACAAAGTGACCAGTTTCTCTATCCTGTCTCTATTCATTCACACCTTTCTTTCCTGTCTTTCCTCTTTCCTCTGTCTCCGTGTACTTGCAGGCCCAGACCATGGGGATGATGACAGAGTATTACCACTATATCTTCACCACTCTGGTAATGTACCATGCTTGTTAATGCAAATAGAGTCTCGTTTGTTCTCATCTGCCCGGCGCTTGAGTTTTTGATGAATAGTGGCTAATTGCCAGTGGAGTTTGGATCCAGTCCACAACATCAATTTTGTTTGACAAGCTGGAGGCATAATGGAGTCTTCAGTCCGCTGTAGTCAACACTCCGCTTTATAGGAAACTCAACACAAGTCTTTGAGGTAGAAGCAAAAAAAAAACAACCAACAGATTGAGATTCAAAAGAGAATGTGACTTCGGAGTCAGAGGAATATATTAAAGTTGGTTGTCTGTGAGCTCTTAAGGACATAAATAATAATTAAAGGGAGACAGTGCAGGTAAATGTGGTACAATTTAAACTAACAGATATTATCATTAAACCTCCACAGTTGATTTCTTACATTAAGACACTTTTTTTTTACATTGATTGTTATTATTATTATTGTCGTTGTGGTTATTATTATTAGTTTAGGTATTCTAATGGTGTGTTATCTGCTTAAAAATAACTCTGCTTAAATGTAACTATAATTCTTATTTTACTTTGCTGATGTATTCGAGTGAAAGGATTTACAAACAAATCAGAAAATAGTCTGAAGAAAATCTATTTTTGCCATATTTTTAGGAATAAAATGTTACATAAGTCAGGCCATGAATGATATATGAGCAAATTCCCCTCGTAACAAACAAAACAAACAAACCTACCTTTAGAATATAGATAGGAATAAATCTGAAAAGCTCGGTGTATGCAAGTGCTACTGAAGTGGAGATTATTGGCTCACAGTATGAGAATTTATTTATTTATTTTTTTAAGAAAACGGGCCATTAAAAATGTATATTCCATACCTGCTAAAGCACCTGCATTTTTGTAGGTATGGAATATTGATGGAATGGTTTGTTATATGACAGCCACGGTCGAACTGAAAGACTGAATACACTGTGAATCTCTTTCTGGTGACGCTGGAAATATTAACTAATGACCTTAATAGAAAAGTTAATATGATTACAAATATGATTTGATCCACATGTATTTGCTGTGGTAAATTAGTTGTATACTGGCTGATGTGCTCCTGCGGTGCAATAAACAGGCGCTGCAGTTTATTTTGAGTTGATCCTTCATACGCAGTTCTGCTGCTGGAAATATTCCCTAGAGTGCCAAATGTGGATCAATCCACTGCTGAAAATAGATCCCAGCAAATAACTACTTTCTCCTGTTTAAGTAAGATCCCCCAGCCTTTTAGAAATAAATGAAACAAGATTATAAATACTGGCCAGTTGATCCTTCTGTAGGAGCCAATGATCTCAGTGCCACAGACGGGTAGTGAACAACGTATCCTGGATACGTGCCTGTTTACATCCCCTCTTGAATATTTCGAGCCCTTACTCTAATAAAATCATCGCGTCTGGCGAACACAAGTTGACCCAGCAGGGCGCCGCTGCCGTTCTTCCCTGTGACCCTGGCTATGTGGTGACAAACAGACTGAAAGGGAATGAATACCAGCATGCTCTGTGCCGTTCTTTTCGCTCTCTGTTATTGTCTCGGTTTTTGTCTGTCTTGCGCGCACACGCACTCGCTGCCTCTCTGTTCTTAGCCGGTCTGTTGTGATAATGCAATATGACACAGAGGTCCGTGCTTGATGTGTGTCATCTTTCACGCTCGACGCCGTGGCAACGACATTGTTCTGCCATGTGTCATGTTTGTGTAGCATGCCTATTGCTTTAAGCAGGGAAACCCAAAACTCCTTTTATCGCTTGTGTGCCAGTGTGTTTAAGTGTAACTAGTTTGTGCAGCGAGGTATTTACTTGAGAATTAGCCGAAAAACTTTCAGCAGATTTACTATATTTTTTGCATGAAGGTAGGGTATCTTTATAGAATCATTGTGAGGTATATAGCTAAGGCTGCTATGTGCTGTCATATTGACAGACACACCATTAAGAAGATTATACCTGGCGGCTCCATCGGATCCAAAAATGATGAATACTTGCATGGTATACGTGGCAATACAATTTCATCTTGATGGAATTCACTGATGTCTGTGTTTTATCTTCTGAGGTGAGGGAAATGCCGACTTATTAGAGCGTGAAAAGGCAACAGCAGAGTGGTATGGGGTAATAACTTCCTTGTCCTTTGAAATGAGTCTGTCATCGCTCCCGCTTTGCCATAGCCATCTTTGAGAACCTAAAGCTTAGAACTTTGTTATGTTTGCCACCACCATAACACTCCTGCGTGCACTTAGAGATATGAAGTGTGTTCTCCGAGTGAAGACTCCAGTATAATGCTGTTGCAGGATTATACTGAATTTGTGTTACACATATGTGCGGAGGCAGCACTGCAAATGAAGATGTCACAAAAGATTAATTATATTCTACTGACAATTCTGCCCCAGTTAGTTTGTAGTCTTAGCTCCAAAGCGAAGAAAGCTGCAACCTGATCTCCTTCACCGAACATTTCTGAATGTCATATAGAAGAAAATAGTCATTTACTTGCAGTCTTTATAAAAGAAAGTACCGTAATGCATTCTAGTGAGAAAGTGGGGGGGGGGGGGAATATTACAGAGACTAGCGACGACCGTTCTTTAGTGCCTTACACGCTCTTCTTCCCCCAGCACTAACCCCACAGGGTGCTAATGAAATATCTATGCTCATCCAAATGTCTTTTCCAAGCCCCCTGGCCCATTCTGACACGACATGTGTCAACATGTGACTTCACACTTCAGCTACAATGGCTGCCCCAGAAATTACAGCTGCTCAGAATGAATTGCTTTTTTTTGCTGAGGAGTTGCAGAGGGAATGCAAGTGTTGAATTATTAATGTGAGCCATTAAAATGGGTGTTTTTTTCCCCTCTTGTTCTTTAATTTAAGCCAATATAAAGGTATGTTTTTCATGACTATGATTGAGAAAGGTAAAATATGTTAAAAAAAAAATTTATATCATTATGTACATACTATAACAATAGTAAATTGTCAGTTCTAAAAAGGATTTGCCAGCAATGACTCCTCCAGTTTTTTTAATTGAATTTATAAAAAATTATAAAATAAAAGGCACTAATTTATCTCCTGATACATTTAAAACTATTATGAAATAATATGTCTCCATCCATTCACTTTATTTGGTTTTAGTAGAGTTACCTCTTTAATCAGCTATTGTTCTCTTTTTATGTGATGAGAAAGAACCCTGGAGAAATGTTTAAAACAAAGATGCTACCAGACGAAATAAGAATGATTCCTTTATTACTTATGTCTCTCAAAAGGACCTGATGGCCATTGACCTGGAGCCGTATCGCTTCTGCGGTGTCAACATGACCGGTTTCCGCATTCTCAATGTGGATAATCCCCAGGTCGCGTCCATTGTGGAGAAATGGTCAATGGAGAGGCAGATACCGCCTAAACCTGACTCTGGCTTGCTGGAGGGCGTCATGACGGTATGTTTTATTACTCCTAGTTACATTTAAAATCAGTCTTCATAGAGAACACATCTATGCATCAGTCTGTGTTCTCTATCTGCCTATCTATCCATCTATCTTGCGTAGCTTTTGCCCTTGGTAAGAAATCGTTTTATCACTATTTGGAAACCATGAGAAACTGCTCTCTCTTAGCAGCAATCACTACAGTAGCCTCTTGATTAAGTACATGATCTGATTTCAGATGGCATGTTGAATGGGAAAGATGGAAATTTTCATTGGCTTTAAAAGTGCCATAGCTACTGGGGTTTTGTCAATGTCTCTTATATACTTATGATTCTTGTGTGCAAAAAAAAACAAACATCTTTTTGATTTGAGACTGAAGGCACAAAACTGTCTTACACAAAATCAGGATACTCCGTGAAACCGTTTAAGTATACGAGGGATCTCAGAAAGGACAACTTGTCAACCCTTGCCATGCGCAGCATAGTCTGCAAAAATCCTGTTTCTGTTAGATATTGGCAAGAATAGCACAACGTTATGATTTATGAGTGATATAATGGCATAGAGAACATTCATTTCACACCAATTATAAACGCACCAGTCCCCCTAAACTTTTTTTTTTTTCTGTCTGGTTGCATCCCTTCATAGTCATTCTTGTTCAAATGGGTAGTTTGTAATGGTTCATGCACCATTGTCTCACTGTGTTGCCAGGAAAATCATAGTGAATGTGGCTTTCTCAAATGGCCCGCACAGTCCAGACAACAAGTCATTATAGCCCTTTTGGGGTGAGGCAGAGGAAGATGCCTGCAGCATGAATGTGCCACCAAAAATCTGCAGAAACTGTATACATTGTTTATGTTATTTATCTGGTCAGTTGTGTAAAGAAAACAAAGAAAATTGTATTTCAAGAGAATTTAATCTTATTTCATCTGACTATACAACGCCTGGCAGCGAAATGTGTCAAAGCACAGATTTTTGGAGACTCTTGGTAACACTTTACTTCTTTCTACAGCCATCAGCTGAAATAATGTTCACCCCTTATTCCAGACAGATGCAGCTCTGACCTATGATGCGGTCCACATTGTATCCGTCTCATACCAGCATGCTCCGCAGATGACGGTGAACTCACTGCAGTGCCACCGCCACAAACCCTGGAGATTTGGAGGACGCTTCATGAGTTTCATCAAAGAGGTGATGGGGCTCATTTGGCCTGTTGCTATTTGATTTGAGACTTATTTATATTGGAACATGCTGCTTAAGTGTCAAACAAGACAACAGGAGTGGAGTGGGGGCCGCGTAGTCATTGGGGACTCAGATATTCACCCAGCAAATCAATCATATCCACATACAAAGTAAACCAAGCCTTGATAGACACATTAAAGCATCCTTCTTGTCAGCTTTATAAATTCCCTGTATTCATAACCTATTTTTCAGAAAGCATGTACTGTAACCTTTTGAAAACACAACTTGTGTAATCGGCTCTTATTTCATCTAACATGAGAGGCTGACAGTGCCTCAGAATACAAAAACAAGTCTGTGCAAAATGGCAGATTAAGGGTGTGCAGAGATGCTACTATTTGTATCTTGATTTGTTCAAACAACAAGACCTTTTGTATTTGTCTTGGGTGTGGTTTGGAAACGTTACAAATAGAAGGAATTCCATTTGGGGTTTTTTCTATCACACAATCACTCCTGTTATTGCCAAATTAAATCATTAACCTCTTGAATGTACGATGAATTACACAGGCTTTGCTCTTTAACCAGACGATGCTTTCCTCAAACTCTCTCTATTCATAGCTGGAGACGTCATGGAGACGAGGTCTCCATGTTTGACCGCACCTGCTGGTGTTTCGCATGCCTCAGTGCTAAGCATGCATTTGTAACCAATTTCCAGGAAAGCTTTTTGGCCAACTTGGACCTACTTCCTAGCTCTCTCTCAAGCTTTTCAGTGGTGACGAACTAGGAGAGGATATTTCTGCATAAATGTGTCCGTGCAATTTCCCTGCCTCAGTAATAGCTGCTACAGCGCTGAGGCACTAGGGCCGCCTTCACAAAAAACATGATCCCTTTGTCATCACCGCCTGGTGTGCATTTTGCCCCAATGAGAGGCAAGGGAGCGGCGGGTAAGCAGTCTGTCCATTGACCTTTCCCTTCAACACAGGTGCACAGAGACGGGAGAGTGGATTTATGTTGCTCCTCATCTGCTTGGTGCCATTGACTGAAGAGACTGTAGGGTGACCCCAAATACACTGTATCAGGGGCCACTCCCACTCTACTCTTCAGTGCTAGGACTTGGTGAGAAGCTAAGTGCGGGGTAACCGATGGCCCGACTTACAGTCCAGCTCTGTGGCGAGCAGAGGCGTAATCAGGGTTCAAAAAGTAAAGAAGTGTAACCTTTGTTTGCCCTTTGAATGAAAGTGAGGGTGCATTGGAAGTTCAAAATGGCCACAGCTTACGGCACCTCTGAGGGTTTCCTCCACCAGCAGACAGCATTCTTGAGTGAGCAAAGCCTGATCTTTCCATACGGCACCCGTCTCATTCTGTCCACAAGTATCCAAATACCATGTTTGGAATTGGCGTAGCCCAGATCCTTGGCTCGCTTCAGTGAATAGGAAGTGAAATTGCATTTTTGTCTGACCTGCAAAGATAAGTAGGGGGGGTGACCCTGTGTCATCTCTGGTATCCATCCACTCTCTCTTTAGGAGCCTTCTTCAAGTGTGTGAATTGAACCTAAAGGGACCTGTCAGGATAGACGGCAGGTAGCTGTTCTCTAAGTGCAGCAAGCTAAGACCAGTGAGGTGTTTGCAAGTTTGCCAAGTGATATCAGACATATGCATGTTTTGGGTTTTCTGCTAAAACAGTGTCCTGTGGCCACTTCACTGGTTTAGTTCATGCGCTAGTGGCCCGTCATAAAGAGACTGAGAAGCCCGTCTGTCTATGAACACATGTGGGCTCCTCTAAACATCCATCCCGACTGCTCCTTGAGTTTAAGGAGACTCAGTAAATGAGGGAATGGGGCTATGAACAATGGAAATATTAATACTGCATCATTATTGCTATGTTCATCACTGCTTTCCACCATTCAACAACTTTCACAATTTATTGTGTTACCTGCACAATGAAATATGAAATCATTTCCAGCTACACATCACCAATTAGCACAACCTCCATACATATTATTAGCTGTGTCAGGGTTGTCGAAACATTTCTGCTTGGCTGCTAAATGTGCAAGCCCACTACTGAATAGGCCAATATGTAGTATATTGGACATGTGTTTGACTTTCCTTGATTAAAGCAAGGAAATATTATTGCACTGGTGTCTGAATACAAGCACACTGTAGTGCTGGTTATAAAAACAATAACTAAGACATGATTTACGCTTCGAGAAAGGAGTGTGACATGTTCTGAAGGTCGAATCGACCCGTCGGCTGTGATATGGCTGAGGCGTTTATGTCACTCTCTGAATTAGAGCTGTTTGAACATGCCACCCACCTCAATGGCAACAGGCCAGAGGGAATGAGGTATGAGGGGGTCTGGAAAAGTAGAGTGCCACAAATTTCTCCTTGAGGCTTCGATCTTCTCACAAGAAGTTCTGGCAAGCTGCAGAGCAGACAGACAGCTATAGCCTGTAGGTTTGTCAAAGTTTGGACTATCAGGAAAGCAGTGCGGCTCGACACACAAGGATTGTTAACCGCATTTTGCAAAGACCTGTTTGAGATGTAGCCTTGCATCACTGGGTGTGACTTAATGAAAATGACACCAGCTAATTAAAAGTCAGAAAGATCTGAATTAAGGTTATCTTGGCACAGCATTTAAACAAAAGGATTTCACCACAGTGGCTGAGCATGCAGCACAAACAGAAAGACAAAACAAAAACTGATAACGACAATCAGTGGAGTCGGTTTCATCAGCGCCGAAAGATGGCCGACTCTGTTAGCATAAGCCTGGGAAAAACAGGTACGCAGCAGACATCGCCGTGTTTGCTCGCGCTTGCTTGTGCACACGTCTCCGGAGGTGGCGGGTATCAGGGAATCGTAATAGGGGGCAGTTATATGTTTTTCCCCCTCATGGGGAATCAAGCTAAAGGAGATGGCTGTTAATTAACTCCGTAGTCTGGAGGGGAAATGCGTTGGAGGCGCTGAGATGTAAAATGTAATTAAAAAAGGAAAAGCAGCCAATACGGTTTGTGTTTGTACTTTCGTCGCCCGTGTGTGGGGGTGGGAATTTGCTCTCAGTAAAAGATAAAGTGCGTCATAGTGTGTTTTGTTGACTTATATACATTTCCCTGTGCCTGTTTGTTTAGTCTTGTTGTAAAGGTATTTTGTACGGTTCCAAACATACAGTATATGGAGTGTAAAATGGGTGTGACAGTATATGAAGTAAACAATGTAAAGGAATGTCACACAACAGTGGCATTTCTATCACGTGAAAGGAGTAAACTCTGCATTTAAAAGGGATAGTTTGATCTGACTTTTAAGTTGTGGCATCTAAGGTGTCTATTCATCACCCGTGTATCACCCACAGAAGATGGTGTTTGGCACGCCTTCACTTCTGAGAAGCAGACAAGAGAACCGGCACAGAAGCCAAGCAATGAACTGCTGAGGATGGGGTCAGTTTCAGAATGTATTGTAGCCACAGAAAACAAGGCCTAACAACAACAAAAATCGATATCAGTTTAAGTGTATGCTTTATTTAGAATACTATCACTGCTTTACCAAGCCTTTTCTGGTGGAGATCTGAAGCCGCTTGCCAGTCTGCTCTTTTTTAGGCAACCAGACTCCACTGACAAAAATAAATAATCTCACCTTTCAGAATTTATGAATTAGTATTATTACTTTGGTGCCTTATCATGTTTGTCCGGATCTCAATTAAGAGTGTTAGCGCACCGAAGTCTCAGCTTAAGTGCGGTTTACAATTCTGCGGGACATAGACAGCGTAACCATTTATACTTGTGCGCTTGTCAGTCTGGCTGGCTGTGTAAAAATGCCACCCAAATCAGTTCAAAAATTGCAGAGATGGAGAAACACCCGGAAATACTAAAGCTGAAACACGCTCCTACCAAGCGGACCAATCACAGCTCTTCTGTGTCACTTCGCCACACATAGTTACATTTTTGGAGAGGTTCACGTCAGGCTCATTGACTGTATATACTAGGTCAGGCTACGGCGTTAGCGTCTGCGCAGGGTCTGGGGCTGACACCGTAGCTAGGGCGTCAAATTGACACAGAAGCATAAATCATGCATTAGCGAGGCTCTTTCTAGAGTGCCATACAGCGGCTGCAGTTCCCTGTCAGAAAAGGCTGTCTGCCTGCGAGTTAAAGCGATGACAACATTAAATGCAGCATACACTTAAACTGATATGGATTTTGTTTTTGTGGTAGGTCTTGTTTTGTGTGGCTGGAATATGTTCCACAGCAGTATATTGCTTGGCTTCTGGGCTAATAGTCGTGCCTGTCTCTCCAAACTGGGGCTGTGCCAATCACAATCTACTGTACGTGACACACAAGCTATAGACTAAGAATATAGGTTTTTAAGAATATAGGTATACATATGGAGTTGTATTATCTTTCAGTCCCACTGGGATGGTCTGACGGGGAGATTGTCCTTCAACAAGACAAGTGGTCTGCGCACAGACTTCGACCTGGACATCGTCAGTCTAAAGGAGGACGGACTTGAAAAGGTAACTTTTTGTTTATTTTCAATACTTTCTTTGCCAAGACTGTGCAAAACTACAACAGCAATGTGTCATCGCATGCAGTGTATAATAGTATATAATAACTTCCGCAATCACTATAAAATAAAAAAAGAATTTAACGGATTATTGATTTCACAGATCTTTTTTTTTGTTTGTTTTTCCTGATGCTCCTCTCGATGTGGAACCGATAATGCAAAATTGACTGTATCATTTACCTCCTAACAAGGAAGCAAATTGGCTGTTTGAACATAAGCATAAGTTAGTGGATCATAAAGCAAATTGGATTAGGGTACGCATTAGGGTGTTAATTGCAGTCTCTCTCAATGATAATTTGAGGTGATGCCCAAAATGCTGTTTGGTGGTAATGAGCTGTATAAACATGTTTTACAAAAAAACTAAAAGGTTGGTACTGTAGAACTTATTTTATTATACTGGAGGGGCTCGAGACTACAACAGCTATTCTCTACTAAAGGGCTTTTATACATTATGAATACATCAAATAGGGATAAGTCCCATTATGACTTCCTCAAGTGCTCCCTAAAGGCTCAAGACTATATAATAGCAGGGGCTTTGCAGCGTGTAACCCTTCTGTTCAAGAATGGCGCTCATAACGCCGTAGCTTTGAAATGATGATTCTTCTCCCTTTCTCTGGCATCTCGTCCTGCATGTGGTCAATTAACTTGAAGCACAGTCATCCTGCGAAAGTATCTGATACCATATTAGCACCCTTTCACTGTGCGCCTGACAAATCCTGCGCTCAAGTACGTCAGCGTTGATCCGGCAGTGTGCTGAAGATAGCTGGATTTTTTTTTTCTTCTTGTGCTGTATATCCGTGGAATCGGCTTTAACCGTTTGAGCCTGTTAAGATGTGGACTTTTTTTCCCCCCTCAACTAATCCATTGTAATTGAATATTAGCCTAAGTTTGAGCTCATGCTGGAATTATGAACAGGTTCTCAGAGTGCTACTTTCACTCAACGCCAGCGTGCTCAGGAGTATGAAATAAATGTAATGCTCTCCATGTGGTTGCATGAGTAAATAACTTTTGAATCAAGTCTTTTGCTAATCATGTTTAATGAATTGAGCTAATTGTAATTGGGCACAATTAGAAAGTATTTTGCAAAGCGGAAAGCATTCAGATATTTTTAAATCTCTCTCCTGGAGTCCTCTTTGGTTGTGTGACAAGCTGTAACTAATGTGCTTTTCAAATTAGAGCATATTCCTCTCCTTGGATTAGGCTAGGACGACGTTAACAGACATTTTTCATGCTTTTTTTGTGAGGGGGGGTTGTATGTCTTTAAATGGATCCACCTCCAGCACAAACCCCAGTGAATATTAAAAGCTGTGTGTGTAGTAATGGAGAAAACAGGGAGGATGGGAGGAGAGTTGGGTTGAGTGCTCGACTTGCAAACAGAGATTGTTACCGACAGCCACAGGACTATTTGTGCTAATGATATGTTCCAGAGTGTGTCTCTACAATATTCAGAGATTTTTGCCTGAGGGGTTCTTGCATGTATAACTCCTTTTATTTGTTCAAATCTCTTGGCTTTTCTTACCGAGACTACGGAGCAAAATCACTTTCACTATGAAATCTTTATGCAATATTTGCAATTTTTAAGCCTATTTTTGTTCGTCTCAGGCTCATTTTTTAGCTTAATATTTGTTTTACCTGCCCATTTGGATGCAACACAAAGACACAATCACATCAATTCCTCCAGTGATTCCAGTGTTTTGATTTGCCCATCATGCTTGACTTCCTTTAAGACATTCCTTGCTTTCCAAAACACCCTGGTCTTCTGATGAAAGGTGACTCAGCCAATCATCTAATGCTGCCACAGATGCGTTTAAACCTGGCATTCATGAGCGCGATGCTTGGCGGGGGAGCCCGCTGAGGTCACAGCCCACCGACAGACGCGGAAACACTTAGCTACACACTTTTCATCTTCCACAGGTAGGGAAGTGGAGTGCGTCGGGAGGTCTTAACATCACAGAAGTGCCGAAGCGAAAAGGGATGAACATCACCGATTCCCTGGCTAACCGCTCCCTCGTCATCACCACCATCCTGGTAGGTCAACTGTGTAGCCTGACGTAAAAGGTGTCCTAAGCTTCATGCCTCCCCCAGTTTTCTCACAGAGAGTGCATTGAAAGATTTAATAGGAAGTCTTTTTGCTATCTAGGCATGTGTGTGATATACTGTATCTGTGTAATATACTGTATATTTGCCAGGCCTAAACAAACAAACACAAATCCTCAACTGGACATTAGATACGTTATTATAGCCGCTGTAACTAAACTGAGCAGACTTATCAGCTTTGAAGAAAAGAGAAGAAGAAGAAGAATGAAGTCTGTGATATACAATAAAGTGTTCCAGAGAATGCATTAATAACTCGTTCACACAGAAAGAACTGCATGATCCCTCCTCCAGATCCGCAGCACATTCATTTGTAGATCCCCAGTTGCTTGTACTGCGCTGGCTGCTGGGGTCTTTGTGGAGCTGTCAGGGAGGTGCTTCAGGACAGCTAAACAAGCTACAGCCATAAACACTGTTATTATGCCCATATAGGACCCCAAAGCTATAATCATGACAAGTGAGGTCAAGGTGGAATATAATTAATGCCTATCAGGTGCCGTCTATATTAATTCTGCCTCAAAGAGGAGAAATGGAGAAAAAGGATTTAAGTGGTGTAATGTTGGAAGTACCAGTTCTTGCTGATTTTTTTTTTTTATCACAATGGCATTACAACTGCGCTTTCCTATTTTTTGGGGGATAATTTTTCGCCTTAAAATATATTTTTTTACATTCCCTCATTTGCAGTTTCTTTGGGAATCATTAGTTTATGACCATAAAACTATTTTCAAATTTCCGAAGAGAGCTTCAACTTTAATATCAATCTCGCTTCTTAGTGTAATGACATTGCATCAAACTGATTCTTAGTGATGCATGAACAAGGCGTCTGACAGTGCTACAGCGATAACTTTGTAGAAGAGATTAAGGCACTTAATGTGTTTTTCCCCTTACATTAATTGTTTGCACTCCATTGCCTGTAATGTCTCTGCACAGGCCCACCTTCCTCCTCTTTCGGTTATGCATGCCCATGCTGCGATTGCGAGGGTAGAACTGGTATAAACACTTTGATTTGAGTCCAAACCTTGGGGAATAACAAGAATTGGAAGGCTAGAAACAGACGGTAATGACTTTCTCCCTTAATATGCAAACTTTCTGATCAAGTTAATTGGACAACTTACGCAAAGTTTGGGGCTGAACACTTGCTCTCTTAATGCACTGTCATCACTCATTATTTAAGAGGCCATCTAAACTGTAAGTGCCTTTTCTGTATATTTTGATTGTAAACAAAGATGCTTATCATTTATTGTATGCTTTCTATGAATTTCTATTGTATTCTAAAACTATTCTCTGTAGTACTGGATACGGTGTAACTGTGTCCACATGCCACCAGCCTATTATGTTGTATTTCTGTTTCCACCACCTACACTTGAGCCATCTCTGCCATCCTCCATAAGGATAATTTCCTTAGGGAATAAACAGTGCCACGACTGCCTGCTTTCTCCTCTTTGACTGCATCCAGTGTCACATGGAGTTGAAAAAACAAAAAGCAAGAGGTCACCTTCAGTGGAGAATCAATTACTCTGCTTCTGAGCTCAGTTTGTAAATTATACATCTGGCTATTGAAGGCAATAAATTGTATTACATCTTTTGCATAAATGGACCAAGATGTTTTGAAATGCGCAGCGGGATATGCAAGTCTATCTGGCAGAGAAATGGTAACAGGCACTAAATAAAGGAAATCATTTATGAGCAGTTCTGTGCTAGTCATTGTCACTGCAGGCATCTGCTCTGATGCTCTCCCTTGGAGGTTGGTGACAATTGATGGAGGCAGCATTGTGGGAATGTTACATTTCACTCTTGTTTTCTGTTCCTAATCAAGCTTTTATGCAGCCCAAATTATGAGCAGCCAGGCAGGACATTACAGGCCAGTAAAGAGTGTCGGCAACCTGACCATAAAATGAACCGACCTGTGCACCAGCTATATAGGTCAACGCACAGCAGTGTGTGGGAGACAGTAAGCTCAACACTGGAAGCACATTAATAGTAACATTCCTTCTGTGGGCATTGGCATCGCTATAGGAAATACTGTATATAGCTTTGCCAAATGAAAGCTTAGGTCTCCTTTTTTTAATGCATCACTGCATAAAAAACCTCAGCCTTGTTTCATATTTTATCGCTCCCTGTATCCACGCGCTCAGCTTAAATCTGCTGTCACTGCCTGTTAAATGCAACAGTGACTCGTCAGCTCGGATCACTTTGCGTCAATTAGGTGCACGTGCTGAGACAAATTGAAAAAGCTGACCCCGCCATTGCTTTTCATTTGATCTTTTTGGGCCGCGCAGGAGGAGCCATACGTCATGCTTAGGAAGTCTGACAAGGCACTGGTTGGGAACGACCGGTTCGAAGGATTCTGCATCGACTTGCTGAAGGAGCTGGCCAACATCCTGGGCTTCACCTACGAGATCCGCCTGGTGCCTGACGGGAAATACGGCTCGCAGGATGACAAGGGCCAGTGGAATGGCATGATTAGGGAACTTATAGAACATGTAAGTTGTACTACATATTGTTTTATTAGGTGAGAAGATGGCTTTAACGTCTAGCTCAAGCCGGCAGTCCATTAGATTAGCTTAGCGTAAGGACAGAAAATTGCTAGCCTAGTTTTGTGGTAGAATACACCTACCAGTACCTCCAAGTTTATTAACACCCTGTTGATGATTTGTTTAATGGGTGGAAAACACATATTTGCCATTTTGCAAAGGTGTGCCAGACTATTTCTTGGCTGGAAGCAGTTGCCAGTCAACCAGCAAAGACCCTGTGAACAATAGCAGGAAACGTGTTACATGTTCATTTTGAGGCACTGCTACCACTGTTACCTTTGGACAGCTTCCTGTTTCTTCTAAGACTGCTGGATCCAGCTACTATACAGGCATGTATTGGTCTCGCTCTTAACAAGAAAACGAGTGATCATATTTCTGTTCATTTAATAAATGTAATCTATGTAGCTCCATGCACTGCAGAAGTGTTCTCCATCACTGCACAGACGTACAGAAAAAAATGTCATTGAACTGAATCTCAGGTTTTGTCCTCCATGTGGACAGTGATATAGTTATGATTGAGTACAAGTCAGGAAGAGCCTGCAAAGCTGTCAGTTACATTTATGGCACAATTATGTCAAGGTTGCCTAAAAGTTACAAGTTTGTTGATGCCGTTCAGTGAGACAAATCACTTTCTTAAGCTGGACAAAGCGGACATCTAGGATCAGCATGTAACACAGCATACATTGTAAGGATTGAGGGGGAACGCGCGGGCTACCGTGTGGGATAGCGGGCAATCGCAGCTGTCTGTGTCAAACTCAAAGCCTCAGTGGCCTTGAAACAGCCTCACATCGAAGTGATGGTGGCAATTCTCTGCTGGCATTTCATAAGTGTCCCTGTCAGTGCTCTCTCTTTGTCCTCAGCCCCATCGGGTCAGCGCTGTACTCAGCTGAAAACTTGTAATAGCTTAAGTGGCATTTAGTGCAGGGAATTGTATGGCAGGAGTCAATGGCGTGGTGCTGAAAGGGTTAGAAAAGGTGGGCTCCCACTGCAGCACTTTATTTCTCCATCCAAGCTTTTTGCTAGATCCATGTTGATAACAATAACCTTTAGGCGAACAAATGGATTACCAAAGGCAGAGAATGCCGGCACAAAATGGAGAAGCATGAATCCATCATTAAACAGCACATTCTTTGGTTTAAAAGGCAGGAAGTGCAGTTAGATAGCCTGTACATTGGCTCACAGCCAAATACACACACAAAAAAATAAAATAAAAAAAAATAGTTTAATTCTGCATGAAAGGTTTACATGTGTTTTTAAAAGATGTAGCATCTGGTAGTTTAGGTTTTGCACTGAGCTAAAATATAACGTAAGCGCACACGTACATACAAATGTGTAGCTCTGTTATCTATAGCTTGGGCAATTCTGGAGTAGCAGATTTAAAGACATGAACTTTTTAAAATGCTCATAGTGTATATTGTGCAACATATTTCTGCCTTTTTTGTGTCTATTGCCTTTGCAGCAGAAGGGTAGATTAGAATCTATACTGCCAGATATTGCCTTTACCGCCTCTTATCACATGACCAAGGATGCAAGGCGACTTCTTTGTGGAGTTTTAGTCGGTCCTATTTTGTGGTCTAGTGCTTTCCGCGCCCTGTCGATGTGGAAAAGCTGATCATGATTCAACGGACCAGAAACATAAACTTCAAGGCAAGCTCAAGAGATCGGGCCCTCAGATGATATAGGAGACCAGAATGGGTGCAGATTTCAATTTAGAGAGAGACAAAACCACACCATACTGCATCTGTAATTCTTTACTTTTTCTTTTATGTGCCTCCATATTTTTTAGGAAACACATTGTATGAGCTCCTTGTAAGTAAATGTACTGTTAACTTTGTATTTATAATTACTTTCCATTAACCTTTTAAAAGCCGTTGCGACCTCTTTGTAATACAGACAGAAGAGCTGTAGTACAGTTTACTGAGGGTCACTGCCTTTAGTTAAAAGAGGTTACACAGTTAGATTACGTCTGATACAAAAAGGGGAAAGCACTTAATTTAAGCTAATAAAATGCTCCTAAAACACAAGGTTTGTACATTCATAACATTCATACATAAATGGGAAGGAGATGAGTGAATTAAAATCAGATGCACGCCTTTGTCTTGTCAGGATAGCTACATGGTGACGTGTCAGAAATAGAGTGAAAGTGTGTTTGGCTTTTTTGCTATGAATATGAAAACATGATGTGATTTAATCCGCATGTAAGTGCAGTTACTGAATTAAAAACTGCAACGATTTAGCGCCGGGTAACATGCAGCGCTTTATTTTCCTCCGCGTAGTCACGAAGCTCACTGCGGTGCCGAGAGGTATCGTTTGAAGGGTGCTAAATGATGCAACAGGCCTGTTGTTAGACTTGATTTAGTTACAATAGATGATCGCAACAATAGATCATTAATCATGCTGTGATGCAAATACTAATAGTGTCCTAAACCCATCATTTCTTTTTCCCATGGCAATTAATCTTTGCATCAACAGGTACGCTGAAAGGTTATGGCCAGCCCACTTCCTCCTTGTCTGCGCGTATAGATACTTGCTTAGATTTGTGTCTGAAAAAAGAAGCATGCATGCATATGTATGAATAAGCGTGACTTTTGTGTACTCAGATGACCTGGTGAATAGAGTGACTGACCCATGCAAGGACACAAGTTCAGCTAGTACAACAACAAAAACATGTCCTGTCGTAGAGCCCAAGAGTAAACCACGCTTACAAGCCACAACACCTTAAACCTGCAGCTTATGCAAAGCAACACTCTGCGCTGTGTGAGCATCATAATTGTCCCTTTGTAGATTTTCACACTAGACTACATTATATAAAGGAGATCCACGCACATCCGCAAGCTGTGTTTCTGTTGCACATTATTGTCACACTGTGCATTTATTTTCCGCCGAGGGTTTTGTAAATGCTATTACAACTGGCCAATCAGTGTTTTTTTTTTTTATATTCCCTCAGCATCCCTGTTGCAAAAATTGCTGTCTGTTATCTGCAGTAACCATTGCACAGTTCAGCAAAGCGTATTTTCTTCAATTACAACACATTCTGTGGAAGCAAAATGTGCACTCCGGTCTGCTCTAAATGTTTATGGAAAGAAAATGCAGAAAATCAACTGGGCATTAATACATGTAAGCGCTATGTTGTACAATCCTGGATGCATATTAGAAAATGCAAATGTTTTGATAAAAAAAAAAGTCTTTGCCGTAATCAGTGTATGTTTGGAGAAGGAGCAAATATCCTACATGCTATATTTATTTGTTTTACAAAAACAAAGAAGAAATATTTCACAAGAGCAGCGCTGTGTCCTGTGCGGTCATTGGACGGAAAATGTGTGGCTCGTGTTAGCTGTAACGTGAATCCTCGAGTCTGTTGTCAGGTGAAGAGGTCCGGAGGGAGAACATCACTAAGCCCACCATCTGCAAACCCTGATAACACCAAGCCATGTGGCACATAGCAGGGCACTATCAGGTTATCTCGCCTGTGCCCAGTTTGTTTGCCTAAGCAGAAAGGAGAACAAGGACGTGCGGCATGTATATTAGCCCACCGTAGGGATGTGTGGAGTCACGTACAGGTTGATCTTATGGCTGAGTGGCAGTCTGGTTCAAAGCTGCAGTCGGCAGTGAAGAACAGAGGGAGCAGTATGCGATGTAGAAATTTGAATAGTTTAAGAGAGACAGCAGGTGTGAGGCAGGATGCACTGATTTCCCCAGCATTTTTTTTTTTTTTTTTTTTTTTAATCATCTCTGAGAGGCCACTGTGTATTTAACCGGCATGGTGTGGACCACAGGAGCACGTAATCTGCGTTGCTGCACGCAAAGTGAAAATGTTTTCTTGCTTTATTTGCTGCTGTGTTGTTGTTGTTATCATATGGGTCAGAGGGGGGAGCTGTATAAGACACTGAGGATGTTTAACGCATGTTGAGAATAGCCTGAAGGTCTTTAGAGGAGAATTTAGATTTTAAAAAACGTTCTTATACCGTTCATCAGTTCACAAGAGGAGGCTCATTTTCTTTACGTTAGATTAACATTGTGTGTGTTTAGGTAATTAGCGGATGAAGTTTCAGCAGGGTTCAGCCCTGTGGCTTTCCTTAAAGTTCCAGATCAAACAGAGAACTTATTTTAAAATGCTAAGGGTGAACTGCTGTGTGAACAAGCCCTATTCCACTCCCATCTCTCAGTATGTAGGAAGTAAAGAAAGCCTCCCTTTGTGAGTTGTGTCGTTTCTTGGAGGAAAGAGGTATCCGAGCGTGAACCAAGCAGCTGGTTTCATTAACCTCCTGTCCAGCCGTGGTGCAGGGGAGCTGTGGGGGCGGCTAATATAAATGGTAACCTTCTGAATATACAGCCATACACATATAATAGGTGACTGCAACTTATCCTGCCATGTTCAGCCATGTGTATTGCATAATATAGTGTCATATGTCATTCCCGTGACAGTATATAAAGGCTTTATAAATGGGACCTCCTCTGATACACCGGAGCGATGTGTCCGCTTTTTCCAAAAGACATCATTGAAGAGCAGCCATTTTTCGCATTCTCATCATCGTTTTGGATGAAAATGTCACAGCCATATATTATTGCATGTCTGCAAACTCGTGTTGCGTTCTGAGTTGTGAGGTAGGACCCAAAATGCAGGAGCCAAAGGGAGGCAGCAGAAGGAAACAAAATAACTTTAATAAAAAACTTTGCTGCAGTTGTGAAGCAGGTAAAATCCCCCCAAAAAAGGTATAATCAAAGAACCAAAAGCAAGACAAGAACCCAGGAACACAAGGGAACGTACACGGCGGTGAATTCACAAGACAACCTGACAGAGAACAAAGGGAAAGGCAGGACTATATATACACATGGGCTGAGGGGTTGACGAGACACAGGGGAAACTAATGAGGGCGGAGCACGCAAGGAGAAACCAATCCAACAAGTCTTTTGTTTTTTGTTTTTCTGTGACAGACTGTGGAAACAAATTTCCTTATGGGACAACAAAGGCTATCTATCTATCTATCTATCAATCAAAGGGGCACAACACAGGAAGTAAAGCAAGACAAGAAACACCAAGGAAGGACAAAATAAAAACAGGAAACACAAGGAAAACCAAACTACCAAACAAAATTCATAACCATGACAACTCCAGACATATTATATAAAATAAGTAAGGGGAGTTCATTTGTGGGTAGTTGTCATCCCAGTCAGTCAAACATTGTTAACTTATCGACAATTTACTCAATAATACAACTGATGATGGGGCTGACCAACTCATCCATGAATGCTGTCTTTGCTGCCTCTGTTAGCTTGATAAAACTTTTTTTTTTTTTTCCACTTCCAGAGGGCAGACTTGGCCGTGGCTCCTCTCACCATCACCTACATGCGTGAAAAGTTCATTGATTTCTCCAAGCCCTTCATGAACACGGGCATCAGCATCCTATACCGTAAACCCAACAGCACCAATAACGGCTTCTTCTCCTTCCTGAACCCCATGACTCCCGACATATGGGTCTACATCCTTCTGGCCTACCTGGGTGTTAGCTGTGTCCTTTTTGTCATTGCCAGGTAAGTGCTGTAGTTACAGGCTATTTGTCCCATCAGCCCTTCACGCATTCCTCCGTGAGGTCTTTGGGTAGACAGTAATTTACTCTGTTATCATTACAGGCTGGGCTTTGAGTACGCGAGCAGTTTATCATACTGTGTTAGCGGCTGGGTTGTGATCAAGGTAGTTATGTCTGCATGGGCTCTCTACAGCCTAGCAGTGGGAGGAGGAATATAGAAACACTTTGAATTCAAAAGTCCCATTCGGTGTGTAATTTCTAGTTTCTTGTGGGATGTCTTTGGAATCAGCAATGCAGCTTAAAACGACCTTTTAAAAAGAAGAATTTAGCCCAAGTAAAGAAGAATAACTAACCATTATCATATTCAGCAGCATAAAAAGAAAAACTAAATACACACCTGATGTGAAATGACATCTGAGGAGGGTATTTTTAGCTCATCAGCAGCATTTACATATATTATAAATAAATTTAAAAAAATAAATCCAAACTGTTATACGTCAGTCAAAATTATGGACGTTAAAGATGGAGATTATCTGAAAAGTGTGTCACTTGTAATTTTCTGGGGGGTCATGAATGTGATGAATATCCTTTCAGGATCATTGTCTACATTTCCTGCTGCTTCTCATGCAAAGTGGTGCTTGAGGAAGTTCTAGAATAGCGGGCGTTGAAAGGAGTTCTGGGGCTCGAGAGCAAACAGCTGCACTTCTCCATCCTCATTCGTTGTGGTGAGACCAAACAAATTCTGGAGTGGCTTCACAAGTACAAAATGATCTTAAATCGTTGCATCAGTTTTTGTTTTTTTGGGGAAGCTGGCCTAGATAGCTGAAAGGCCGCATCGGCGCATCCATAAAACTGCAGCGTGCATACCGAAGGTCTCTGAGAACAGTGAGAGGGCTACGTCGAGTACAAAGAAGTAACTTTAAATGTTGTCAGAAGTCTCAAAGTACCAACAATATCTTGTTCCTTAATAAATTATGCTCCACTATAATAACTATGCTGCTGGGTATGTTGAGATTAATTTGTCCAAAGGCGTGAATTATTTCATAGCTATAGATTAATAACATGTACAATACACCGAAAGACTTATTATATAGGTGAAATAAAGCTGCTGACCTTCGTTTTCTGATATCAGCCCAGAACTAAGAACAATTTAAGTGGTGGAAAGGAAGAAGATATTTAGCCTCTCATTCAATCTGTAACTCAAAACTAAAAAACAACAAAAAAAACCCTGTAAGCACTTTGGGTTGCCTTTGGTATGAAATGTGCTATATAAATAAAATTGCCTTGCCTTGCCTTGCCTTGCCTTGCCTTGTAGAATTCAAATTATTCTAAGGTTTTATGAGCATTTCAAGTGTGTAATGATAGCAGATTCCTACACAGTAATCTTATATAGTAATGCGTAGAGCTTTTAATGGAGTTCAGATGTCTACATGACTATGCACAGGCACAACAGAATACAGTTTAGCCCGCAGCAATGTCTGATTTAACACGTTATAATTATTTATTTTGTCCATATCTTCAGATATATTTCAGATATTTGACCGTCCTTGTCTTGTCGACAAATTCGGCAAAAACAGTCATAAAAATAAACAGATCTATCAAGAGCTACTACATGGGAAGACAACGTTTATTTGTGCTATTACACTATAAATAAGTAAATAAAATGCATTGTTGCACCAGGTGACGTTATGTTGAATTCATTATATTTCTAATAACAAATGCAAACGCACTAATTACTCCCGTTGATATAAAATTGCTTAAAGCGTCGATGCCCGGCTGCTGCAGGACGGTGTTTTTGAACATTTCAAGGAACCAAAAGGAGGTTCTCCTGAGAGAACCGGCAATATTTTCTGAGGAAGTTTTGAATAAAGGTGTTTTGACTTTTTGTTTGTTTGCTGCTCCTCAACCAAATACATCTTTACATAAATGGTACAAACTGGTGCAAGCTCATGGGCAGTAGAAAAAAAAAAAACCTGCTTAGGGTGTGAAAGTAAATGTCACTGTGTGACAGTAATGAAACTTCAACGGACATTGCATGATGTAAAATTGTGCAAAATCATTAAAATGCTCCCGCTTCAAGTTATGTTTAGACACTCCTTCCAGATCTGCGCCTCTAGGTGCAGGCTACAGTGTTGTCAGCGCTCGGTCTTAGGCAAGCTTATGTCTCTGCTTGACAGCACGACCTTTTTAGAAACCAGCAGTATTGAATCAGTGCTGTTACATTGTCTGTGTGGAAAAATGCACTCAAAATAATGACTCATACTGTCTCTCACTGTCTGTGCCCCTCCACTATCACATATTATATGACCATGGCTTTCAATTTAACATTAAAGTGAAACACAATGAGACTGAAGGAATTCAATGAAATGGCAGGGAGTACCACATTTGTACAACAGATGCCCAAGGCCTCTGTGGTGTCTGCAAATGTTATTAAGGGCGGAATAGTCGGGAATGTTAATAGAAATACTTTGAGACAGAAACACTGGTGAGACTATTTGACAGTTGCCATTTCAATCCAAAAGAAACAACACTAAGGGAAGCCAACACAAGGCGGAAACAGTCTCTTAATGTTCATCAGTTCAGATGTCTGAATGCTTAACTAAAATGTGAAATACTTGAATGGTGGCTGGAAAATGATTGACCTGTTGAACTGTTTCATGATTAACCATCAGTACTGTTCAGTGTCTGATTAAAACTGAATGCTTCCATATTAGAAAATATTTCTGCAGCATGTAATTAGACTGAAGTGCATCAGTCTTTTGAGTACATTTCAATTAATTAAATCTCCGTGGATTATTCTCGCAGTGTTCCATCAGAATGGAAAGTATGCACCCGACAATTCACCGCACTAGTTTCTTCCATCATTGTCAAGTTCCAGCATATCTCATGTCGTCGCATTGTAACAGATGTGCCATATTTAAACAAAATACTACCTATGAAGTTAAGGGGCATAATTCTCCTCAGCAGAGCACCACCCCGAAGAGCCAGAACAATGTTTTTTTTCACATTATATAAGTACATTTTAAAAGAGGAAAGTACTGACATTTAGCGCGTTCGATATCAGCATCTGCCTGTGAAAACGACTCATGCAGTAAAAATGTGCAGCAGCTCCAGCAGATGTCAAATGAAATGGCAGATATATGAAAAGATGCATGTTTTATGGTTTCATGTGACTTTATGAGGAGTCTTCATTCCTTACGTTCTCAAACATGACATTTTAGGCCCTCTGAGATATTATATTTCTGTGCCTCGTTGGTCACCTTTAACTACAAAGCGGGGAGGGGAAAAAGTCGAGGGGATTTCTAAAGGCAACGTTTAAAAAAAAAAAAAAAAAAAGTCGATTTAAAAAATGGGTTGATGTGACATTTGATAGTAAATGGACAACATTTACACATATAGAAACGGTAAACCTAAAGCAAAATAAACAACAATTATAACATCTGCGACTGCACTAGATAATGTCTTTCTGTGAACAACTTATCAAAGGGCTGTGTAATATGAAAACTGACGATCTAATAAGGTATACCCATAAAGAAATTATAATAATTACAAATTCCTTTAGGGCCTACAGGTTTAATGTGTCGGGCTACGCATCTTCTATCAGTCTCATATAAAGCAGCAGGTAGCCGTTTTCCGCAACATAAAATGCAATTGCATTTATATTGTGCACAGAGACATAACCCTAATTTATTGCTATTGTTGCTCTATATCAACGGTTTGTGTAAATATACAACTGTTGGCCAACATGTTCACCATATTAACTTTCTATGGTCATTACCTGTCAAGGTTAGGGACCTGTTCAGATGCTGCATTGAGAGGCAGTCTGGGTGATCCAATCACATAAAAGACAGGTGCATTTGAGAGATCCGATCTCTGACCACATTTGGAGGTGGTCTGGGTCACATGTGTTTGCGTTCCTTTGGTAGTATGAACTAACTGCACCCTCAGTCACATTAAAGACCTCCTATATTGAACAGTGGTGCTCCTGCGTCAGTGGAGTTTTGCCTGATTCATTCATTCATTCATTCAAAAAAAAAACAACAAAAAAAAACACACACACACAATCACTATTATAGCTGATTGCCTGAAAAGGAAAAAGCACAGCCTTTTAAAATGTTCTGTCCTTGCAACTGTTAACTAACTAAAAAAAGTACTTGGAGCCACATTGAGCTATAAATTACATATTTTCTCATTCTCCCTCAGTCTTTATTTTACTTTATTACCAGAGATTATGGTTCGTATGGAAGCTTCCAGGGTTTGAGTTATAATCTGACTTTTGTGCAGGTCTAACTAACGTCAGGACAGAGATTAATAAATAACAACTTAACGTGTGAGCACGAAACTGAGATCGGACCTGGAGACGCATGTTAATGCCAGGTCTAAACAAGCTGGTCACTTGCAATCAGATCGCCCAGATCGGATCTTAATGCGAGGTCTGAACAGGCCCTGTGTTTACAGCATGTTAAACTGCCCTGCGTGGGGGAAAAAAAATAAAAATAAAAATCTATAAATGTTCCTTAAAGAACTACTTGAAGCGGTGCTGTCCTAATGCAGTCAACAGTTGTGTTTCTCCAAACCAAAGGTTCAACTCTTAAACAACAGGAATGCTCAGAATAACCCCCAAAACTGATATGATTCTGTCTACGAAATTCTTCTTAAGGAAGGACCGGATTTCAAAGGATAAAGAGGAGATCATTCTACACTTTCTGAAATATCATAAATGTTAAAGATTTCATAACAACTTCCTCTCTCAATCCCAGGTTCAGCCCGTATGAATGGTATGACGCCCATCCTTGTAATCCCGGATCAGATGTGGTGGAGAACAACTTCACCCTGCTCAACAGCTTCTGGTTCGGAGTTGGCTCCTTAATGCAACAAGGTATGACGACGCACACATCTTCTTCCCTGTCAAAAACAATAACATCACCCCGCTCCACCCCCATTTTCCTCTTCACGGCTAGCTTCCGCTTTCTGCCTCTTTAACTGACAAGCTCCGTGATTTCCATTCCGTGACTGTTTCATAAGACATTTACCTGTCAGGAACAACTGCAGAGCTCAGTCTTACACGACAAAGAAAAGCTGTTGTCACCTACCTGCTGTTTAAAAAGGGAAGAGTAGGTGCCAGGCACTTGTCAGAGATTGGCGGGTAAGGATGGAAAACAATGTTGCATTTATTTTTCCGTAACACTGTCGCTGGTCCTGCTCAAGAGCTTGCCGAGCATTGGGACGAAAGGGTAAGTTTAAGAACATGTCTGACAAATGCCAGCTGTCAGCCATGATAGAAGTGGGTGGTGGGATGTTTTCAGCACTGCTCTGAAAGTGATCTGCTGGAGAGAATCCATATAATAACTGTTGAACGAGTAGCTCACCAACTAATGTCACTGTGATCTTGTTTGTATAATTGATATCATTTATTTATAGTGTCACAACAAGAACGCTTTCTTAGTTTCGTCCATTAACAAACCTCTAACCGCAGAACTGAAAAACCAAAGGAATATAAATACGCGTTCACTCACTGGGTGTCCCTTAAAGCGATAGGTAAGCAAATGAAGGCCCGGCAATAACATAATGAAGTCAACTGTGGAGAAAAAGACCCAAGTAACAAAATGTTTAACCTCAATGTAACAAGACAAATCAAGGAGGCTTAGTGAGACTCGGCAGTGGATCTTTGCCCGTAAGGATAGCAAACACATTCAGCAATTCATTAAGCACAGAAACCCAGCAGCACTCTTCTGAAACTGCATAGCAGCACTGCCAATTTGCTGGTGCAGGCAAGGAACTACGAGCGTAGCACCAGTGTGCTGGAAGGGAGAGGAGAGGGAGAATCAAAACAAAATGAGCTAGTTAGTAGGCTGTATTATTAAACGAAAGGGGAGAATTTTCCATTATAATTTATTCCGCGGCACACTGTGTTTTTGTGTAAATGCCTGAGCTCCTGTGTCTCTCTTATTTACAGTAGCTGTCTGACTCTGCAGCTACAAATCAGCCATTATGCATAGTCCCCTGAATAAAAATTTCACTCTGGAATATCGAAGTTAATATGAGGTTTGTTTGTTCTCTAGCAGGTTTTTTATGAATATGAACACATGCCACGTTATTTTTGTTACATAACTGTTTCTACATGATTTTCTTCTCCCCCAAAATATCTTGACAGTAAACATATGATCTATCCAAGTTGAGAACAGACACAGACTGGTTCTGGCTTTCCGGGACACCCATGAGTGCTACAGTACCTTGTAACACATGCTGCATGCTGGTATCTGCAGCGAGGTGTATATATATATATATATATATTTTTATTTTTTTTATCTGTGTCACATAAACAGACATCCGTTGCTTGTCTGCCAAACACAGTGACAGCAGCTGAGGCGGAAGCCATTTCCTTGACATGCTTAAAATGCAAATGGACGTGTTTGAGAAGATCCACCAAAGAAAAAAAAAATAAAATAAAATCTACCAGCTTGTCTGTGGGAGGGAGGTGTCACAGACAACACAAAGAACATAAAATATGAGGAGGTGCAAAAGCAAACACTTTGTGTACTTCAGATGCGTTCCTGGGGGTCTCAGTGGGGTTTTGCTCACAACAAACATATGTCTGATTATTTCCCGTAAATCGTCCTCCCTGTATAATATCATTTTTGAAAGTTCTGATTTATAAGTTCACTTGTTACAAGTTCTCTCTTTCTCTGTGACAAAAGAGATTTCTCTATAATATAGTACTTTTGCACAATATAATTTTTTACAAAGCATAGCATTCTTTGTTCTTTATGCAAGAAAGAATCTGTGGTGGCGTTTTGTCTCTGGTGAACAAAGTGAACTTAAGACTTTGTGTCTTTGATGAGATTCAGATCCTTGAAACGGAATAAACATTTCCATTCACAAGTGTCATTATTTTAAAGCAATTAACAACAAGTCTTTGTGCAATCCACAGAAGAGAAAGCTAAGTGCAGGTAATCATTCCCACGGGAAAGCCCGGTTTTCTCGTCCTGAGGTGAGGCATTGCTTGTGAGGACAAACGCTCCCGAAAACCCGGGGCACTGTGTTTAGCATGATGCACCACTGAATCCACAGAGAAAAACGTTTTTATCCCCAGGATGAGAATTCAAAGGGCGTCATTAGATGCACAACAATCTCTTTATTTATTCAAAGGAGAATTGCACTGTCAGAGTGACTTCTTTATGATCTCGTCAGAAATGTATCTTTGGGTGTTAATAGGGGCACTAGATGTAGTCCATCTACTGAATATTACCTCCCCCTTTTTGTTGCAACTAGTAACTCGCTTACAAGGCATTTACAACTGAAATGGTTTCACCCTCAGACAACATTAAGTTCAAAAACACTCACAGTTTCCCCGAGTGTGGGTTAACAACATTTATGCATAGCCCAGTATTTGAACATCGAATGGGAAACTTCATGTTCATCTGGATTTACAGTATAAATCACAATACTGCACAGATGGTTAGGGATGTCCCGATCCGATCACGTGATCGGAAATCGGGGTCGATCACGTGGTTTCAGACTCGATCGGAATCGGACGTTACATCCCGATCAGGGATCGAATATATATATATATATATTTATATTTATTCTCATTATTTTTTTTATCAGATCTATAATATTTCAAAACAAATGGGAAAAATAACAGCTTAGTATTTGCTGTTATGTGGTGGTACAGAGTCAGACCGTCTCAACTCCACACAGAAACAACGTATGCGGCATGACGTCACTTTGGATCGGATCGGGACTCGGTATCGGCAGATACTCAAAATCAAATGACTCGGACTCGGACTCGGGGGCAAAAAAACCTGATCGGGACATCCCTACAGATGGTGAAATGTAACAGTTTGAACTGAAATAAACCAAAAAAAATAAAAAATTCAAGCACACTTTTATCTAATTATCAAACACACCAAACATTAGCAATTTCATAGACTGATTTTATGTCCAACAAACACAATGTCAACTCCTTATATGCTAAATAAGGTTTGGTGTCAGTGAGGGATTGTACTCACTGTTCTAAACCTGTTGTACTTCACAATTCTTCTATTGAGTAACAGTGAGGTATTACAACATGGTTTGTGTGGATCCATGACTACTAATGCATGGCTAGACAAGAAACTATCAATGTTTTTTAGTAGCTGCACGTTGGTGAATGAGGGTTGTTGTGCACATAATTTGCCAGGTAAACTTATGTCACTAAACTATTTCATCATTCTGTGTTTCTTTCCCCAAAAACACATGCTGTATAACTCCTTTACGGAAACAGAAATAGATTATCCCTTGAGGAAATACAAATTTTTACTTTTCTTATGAGGGAGTTGGTTAAAGCAAATGATACCACTTTCACATACATGCTTTAAAAATGGAGCTGGGAAAGCTTAATTAGCTTAGCTTTGGGAAACCTCTCAGGCTCACTCTGCAAGAGAATAAAATATTACTGACTGCACGTTTAAAGCACCTTCTGCAGGTCTTTTGGGCATCCCACAGTGTAATAATAACGCAATATTGTTCCTGAATGGGCAGTGCAGCAGCTAGTGAGATGGATGCGCAGCTTTGTTGACAAATACTATCATTGTTGTCTTCCCCGCAAAGAACATTTCTACAGTATTTTCTTGGTTCAGGGGACAAGTCCTTCTTCAAAGAATTGCATGGTATATTGACACCATTTTATTTCCCTGACACTATATGACTGATCTGCTTTTTGTATTTATGAGAGTGTTCGGAGGCAGCACCATATACCATCCCCTGCTGACAACAAGCACTTTATAGTGTGGAATTCAATTGAGTTACCCATTGCTTCACTTCATTTTTAGTGCAACCAGAGAAAGTATCTGGTGTCTTCCCTCTCTGAAGTCACAGTGAATTAAGGGATGCTACTGTCTTCCCTTGTTTGTAACCATGTAGAGTCTTTGTCAAACCACAAAGGACAAATCCAATCAAATTTGGTAGAGGAGGTTAAAGAGCTGACCACTCTGGCCCCCTTCTGTGGGCTTGTTACTCTTCAGAATTGCCCCCATAAATCTTCTCAGTAAAGTAGCAGAGTGCGCAAAGCACAAGGGTATTTTAAAGGTTGTCAGAGATGAGATATAAAGTAACTTTAACACCAGTCAGTGAGCCATTGTAAACATAGTATTACTCAGCAGAGGACCACTCAATGTCAAGGCTGATAGAGAGGTGTATTGTCAGTCTGGCTTGATTTTTTATTTATTTTTTTTCTCCATTATCATACAGGCTGCGATGATTCTGCAGTTGTTTACTGTGTACTACAAGCAGTAGACCTGATGAAAAACTGCATATCATGAGATAACATGTTCTATATAGATTGTTTTCACACATCAAATTGTGACAAAAGGCATAGCCACAAAAAGTTAAGTGTGACCACAGTGGTGAACAGTTGCTAGATTGGAGTAGCTTCCCTTTTAAGAGTATGTTTGAATGGTATAGGAAAGCTTCCCTCCATGTTGCAGCGACAATGCAGCAAATCCCAAACTTTGAATTGTACTACAAATAAGATAAGATAAGATAAGATAAGATAAGATAAGACTTTATTCATCCCCGTGGGGAAATTAGGGCGTTACAGCGGCAGGAAACAACAGTGCAAGATGCAGAAGCTACAAAAAAAATAGAATAGAATAAAAATAGAATACGGCCAACAAATATGTTATGTACAAAAAATATTTACATATTGCATCAAAGAGATGGTCTGAGTTGAAAAAACCAATTTGGATTGAGGAGTTAGAGTGTTAAGGAGGTTAAATATATATATATATATGTTGACATTCATGAATATCATGAATAAAAACAACAACAAACTCCAATAGGAGTTAAATTACCACGTATTGCAACTAGAAGGTGTGAGATGATGGTTATATATACTGTACACTGTGCATAAGTCCTGAAAAGAAGCTCAGCAGCTCAGCAGCAGAAGAGTTAGGAAATGCTGATGTTAAAGAGTCTGACTGCTGAGGGGACAAAAGACCTCCGGAAGCGTTCCTTCTTGCACTGTGGGTGCAGCAGTCTTTGGCTGAAAGAGCTTCCCAAAGTCCCAACTGTCTCATACAGGGGGTGAGAGGGGTTGTTCCTGATGTTGGACAGTTTAGCCAACATCCTCCTCTCCCCCACCTGCTCCACTGAATCCAGAGGACAGCCCAGGATGGAGCTGGCCCTCTTGATCAGTTTGCCCAGTCTATTCTTGTCCCTCTCTGTGACTCCACCACACCAGCAGACCACAGCGTAGAAGATTGCAGATGCAACCACAGTGTCGTAAAAAGTCCTGAGCAGTGTCCTACACACACCAATGGACCTCAGTCTCCTCAGCAGGTGGAGGCGACTTTGTCCCTTCTTGTATAGGACATTGGTGTTGTCTGACCAGTCCAGTTTATTGTTCAGGTGAACACCCAGGTATTTATAGCCATCCACGATGTCGATATCCAAACCCTGGATGTTTGCCGGCGCTGTGTGTGCTGCCCTCCTTTGGAAGTTAATCACCATCTCCTTTGTCTTGGTGGCGTTGATGTGAAGGTGACTGCGCTCACACCAGTCGACATAGTCCTCGACCACCTTCCTGTATTCCAGGTCGTTCCCGTCTGTTACCTGTCCAACGATGGCTGTATCGTCCGAGAACTTCTGGATGTGGCAACTGTCTGTGTTGTAACGGCAGTCTGAGGTGTAGATGGAGAAGAGGAATGGAGAGAGTACTGTTCCTTGTGGAGCTCCTGTGCTGCAGAGCACCTCATCAGACACACAGCCATGAAGCCTCACATACTGAGGTCTGTTGGTGAGGTAGTCGATCGTCCGTGCAGTCAGCTAGCTGTTTACCCCTGCTCCCTCTAGCTTCCCCTTGAGCAGCGATGGTTGTATTGTGTTAAAGGCACTGGAGAAGTAAAAAAACATGACTCGCACAGTACCTCTGGGCTCCTCAAGGTGCAAAAGGGATCTGTGCGGGATCTTGAGTCAAATCTGTTGAAGAACAGATTAAGTTCGTTTGCCCACCCTCTGTCTCCAGGTTCTGAGCCATTCCCACTGACCCCGTTTGAGCCTGAAATTGTCTTCAGCCCTCTCCAGACCTTCCTGGTGTTTTTCTTCTGATAATTTCAGGATAATTTCATATTCCTTTAATAAAGACTTTTCATACATTGTGTTATTAATCATCATATAATAGTTGAACAGCAAACGTTATGGGCCTGGGCAACAAACCGTTTTTCTGGTGTGGTCTGCCACTCCTGAATCCTTAGCTTAGTGTTTGACTAACCTGCCAAGCTGGCTTCCATTTCTGTTTCCTCGCTGACAGTACCTTGATCAACACCAGTGGCACTGCCAAAAGCATTTGCAGGCTAATTAATAAAAATGCAAGCGATCATGTTGCTGAATTTGTTGAATTCACTTACAGTGTTGGCATGTACAATTTTAGTTAACTGCTTAATACGCTCCCTGTGTGTGTTGCATACAGGCTCTGAATTAATGCCCAAAGCCCTGTCGACCAGGATAATCGGTGGAATATGGTGGTTCTTCACACTTATCATCATATCATCGTATACAGCTAATTTAGCTGCTTTTCTCACTGTGGAGAGAATGGACTCACCCGTGGACTCAGCTGATGACATTGCCAAGCAGACCAAGATTGAGTATGGTGTGGTCAAAGATGGAGCAACCATGACTTTCTTCAAGGTAGAGTACAAATAATACAGAGTACTTATTACTTAGTAACATAAGTTGGGTTCATTACTAATAATTGCCGGAAGTATTAAGCCGATTCTTTCTTTGCTTGTTATAGTGTGAAATAAGTCAAACAGTAGCCAATGAGTACGCACAAATATGTACAGTAATAACAATGTTGTAAAATGCATAGGAACAAAGCCAAATATCTTTGTATTGGCATGGAGTACTGCAGGGCTCCATTCTAGGACCATTTTTGTTTTCTCTTCATTTAGTTCATTTACACCAAATTTACAAAAATTTCCTTTCATTGAAACACTGTTGATGCTCAGCGTATTTGGCCTACAAACCATCTGAATCAGCTGAAGTTATCCTTGCTGCATAATTGCCTTGCAGCGGATAAGGACAGGATGGCAGTACATTTTCTTCAGCTTAACTCCCCCAAATCCTTATTATACGCCCGAAGCCTGGTCACGGCAAAACCAGCTCAACATGTGGTACCTCCTGCTAAATACCTTGGAGTTATTTGAGAGCAGGGCCTGTCTCTTCAGTGCCATGCTAGATGGATAGCCCTGTCAAAGTATATCCAGAATTGGAAGGTTTATTTCTTTTCAGGATTTTCAAAAAAATGCTTTCAGCAATTCTCTTCTGGATTAGTTTGATGCAGTTGTTTGGATGGCCTAAGATATGATTGCATTGGTTTCAGGGTGTCAAAAAACCATGGAACCAAGCAACCTGGCCAAGCTTTTTAATTTTTATTATGGAGATTCAGCCGTAGCTTGACATCTTTATATAAGTTCCTGGCTTTTACTGTTTGAGCGCCATCTCTCTAGCGTAGTTTACAGAGCAACTTAGACTAGACAATTCTTTCTCTCGCTTTGAATCCTGTCTTACAACTTAATTGTATTGTATTCCTTTTTATGTGTTAGATATTCTGTTGCTATCATCCATTGTTGTGGTTATTTTACTTGTTAACTGTCTGATGGCAATTATTATTATTTTTATATACATATGGACATACGATATACATAAAATCCAATTGGATCTTAATTCTCACAGCAAAAGCAAATTATTTAGCTTATCGGCTTGTCTAGACTGTTTGAAGTGTTCCTGCTAATTTTTTTATTACGAAGTTTCAGCGTTTGCCCACAGGGTCTTTGTGTTTATTTTATCATTTTAACTTTGCTTTAGTTGCTGTTGCAATTTCTCAGTGCAAGAAAATGAAAACCCTGCACATTTCCAATGAAGACTGTCCATAAGCTTGTGGCTTTCATTTGCAAAAAAAGAAGAAGATGCTTCCAGGGCAGTTTTATGCCTTTTTTTTTTTGCGTCTGCTGAATGGCGTGTACACTGGTACTTTGATTTTGTGTGTGGGGGTTTTTACTTATACAATGTACCTTTAAAACAACAAGGATGTCTAACAATTTCACACATCTACTTCCAAAAAATAATGGTATAATGAGAGTTTCTTTACGGTTGTACAATGTCCTATTATGATAAATATGGCATTTGAAATGAAAAGAAATCAACCAGCACTTCTTATGAATAGCTATGTAAAAGAATGTTTTTTTAGATCGTTCTCTGCGCTTAGATAAATCAAGGTTGTGATCATTGCGTCATAAATAGAAGGAGACACAGGTGTCTAATTACCCAAGGCTCAAGTGCCCTCTGCTCCCTCTTGCTTTAACAGAAAGGCTTAATGATGTTAAGTCAATGAGGCAGAAAAGAATGATAAATACTGACGAGACTAGGGAGCAGATAAAGTCTTGGCAGATCTATGTAACCGGCTGCATTTCGTCCTAAACTTGCGTTACAAAAAATATATGAAACTGGTTGTTGAATACAGTCAAATCTGCTGTGAGTTACCAGATGGCTTGTTGTGAGCCAGATACAATTTCAAGATAAACAAGAAACAAGGATTCGTGTGGAGACGAGCCGATTTTGTGAAGTTGATGTGGACTGAGACAAGACATTCTCCATACATATGCATCAAATGCAGTATAATTCTATGTTCTATTGATTAGGTCACGTGTGAGCAAATGTTTTAGTGATACCTAACATGGTATGAATATACCCAATGTAAATACCATACATTCATAATGTCTGCATTATTAATACTGTATAAAACTCGCAAAATGAATTGAAAACATAGGCAGTTTTCACGACAAATGTAAGACTTATGTGGTTGTAAAATAACTGTGACAGCATAGAAGGGTTCACCTGAGCAACTGCTCCTAAGGAAAAGTGGCTTTCACTTAGTAGTACTACACCTATTACAACCACTGGAGTTTGAAAGAAATTGCTGGGTGTACGGCAATTTGCACACTGTGCAGAGAGCTCGGATATACGGAGACACACATTGCGAGCTGTTATGAATTACATGTTGCGGTAAACCACGCAAACCAACATCAGCTGTTCTAAGTTCCCATATGATCAGATGTGAACTTGGTGACATTTACCATACATCCTAATTGATACTTTTAAGTTTTAATGTCATGCTATCATATCTCACTTTTAAGCAGCCAGGCCTGGGCTTCTACTGGAGTTAACAATAATAGAGGGCCTTTTATAATAGCATCTTTCACAATTTGAAATGGCTTATAGTCTTTAGACAGTAATTATCTAGGATTAGACATGGCATAAATGTGACCTCACAGAAAATTGCATGAAATACCACATAGCCCGATGCAAGACTAATGGCGAGGCGTTCCATTATTGCTGCTTCAGTAGCACTCATGAGAATAGATGTGTGCAAAGCTTCAATTTACTGTTCGTTAATCCTGTGACAATGGAGATCTGTAGGAGTAATCATTTAAATCTGTTCGGTCAATAGCTAAAGAAACCATACTCCTAAATGTTGTAAATGAACAAATACTGTGTGTGTAATCAGACTGTAATCTGTTCAGGCCTCCGAAGAAATCCCCCAAGTTCTTCAGCCATTCTTTACGTTTACAGAGGAACTTGAAGGATTTCATTTCCAGCTTCAACACCTTGGGCTATAACATTTGAAAGTTATTTTGTTCGAGTTCAGCCTCTTTTTTTTTTTTTTTTATTGCAGTAAAAGCATTGTATATTTTTCAACTTTTACTCGCCTGCAGCAAGGGAGATTTTTCAAATTGGGTTCAAAGTTGCTTCTTTTTTTTTTCTTTTTTTTTTTAACTCGCTCTTGCCATTCCTTTCAGAAATCTAGGGTTTCTACTTTTGAGAAGATGTGGGCCTTTATGAGCAGCAGGCCAAGAACATCACTGGTGAAGTCTATCGAGGATGGGATTCAGAGGGTGCTGAAGTCAGACTACGCCCTCATTACGGAGTCCACCACTATTGATTACATCACTAGGAGGAACTGTAACCTGACTCAGGTGGGAGGGCTTATCGACAGCAAAGGCTACGGCATTGGCACTCCCCTCGGTAAGACTTGCTAATGACCAGAGAATATGTCTTGATAAAAAATTCAAGCCCTTTTCATAAGTTATATTTCATTTTGATGGATTGGAGTGAGGGATTGATTTTCAGACGCAACAGCGGCATAAGACGTGTTTTTTAGCTCCTAGTCAGACAGTGTGCCGTGACGTGTTTATGAACCTTATTATCGCAGCTGGTGTCTCTTCCAAAGTAAAATAGGCCTTATGTTGCTTGCAGGCTCCCCGTACAGGGACAAAATCACCATAGCAATCCTCAGCATCTTGGAGGATGGGCGCCTGCACATGCTGAAGGAGAAGTGGTGGAGTGGGAGCAGCTGCTTGGATGAGGAGCGTCGCGAGACAGGCCCCATGGGTATCCAGAACCTGGGTGGTATATTTATTGTGCTGGCATCTGGCCTAGTGCTGTCTGTTTTTGTGGCAATTGCCGAATTCGTCTACAAGCTAAGGAAGACTGCGGAACGTGAGCAGGTACTTGTCCCCATAAATCACTTGAAGAAGTATTTGATATTTACCTTGTGATTTGGATGGAGATAAAATTAACCTCAAATTAATTTAATTACACTCTACAACGATTCCAATGTATTTTGCCCTGATGCCCTTTTCGTTATTCTTCTGCCACATACCCTCTAAAGCAAAGCTGTGCTCTAGTCATGGTTTTTAGTTCAAACATGTTATAAAAGGATTTGCATGCCTTTAGCTAATCCCCAAGAGTACTGGCCATAACACCACAACATTTACTTACTTTAACGGGCATAACTGCAAATTGGAGCATAGAGAATTAATCCATTATTAGTCACTGGAGATGTTGGAATAGCATGAACCCTTTACTGTTACAAATCATTAATTTGAGTCATGCTAAGTGAGTAGTTGCACGCGTGCTCTTGCACCACACTTGTTCATTCTTTCTGACACAGCACTAATAATGAGCCATGTGCAGACTGCATGTTGAGGTGCAATCTGACATGGCTGACAGCCGTGTATGCGCATGCACACATGCTAGCAGTAACACAGTTGAATGTTCTAATCCATTTTGTGCTCTTAAGACTGTTGACACTGTCTACTGTCAGAACAATTTAAAACTAAGCCATTTACCCCCCCTCCCCCGTCCCTTTTCCCTACTCTTCTTTCTGCTCCCCTTCCCGCATCCTCCCTTTTCGCCCAGAGGTCTTTGTGCAGTGCCATGGTGGACGAGATCAGACTGTCGTTCACCTGCGAGAGACGGGTGAAGCACAAGCCTCAGCCTCCAGTCATGGTGAAGACGGATGCAGTGATCAACATGCACGCCTACAACGACCGACGACTCCCAGGAAAGGACAACATGAGCTGCAGCACTGGGATGACTCCCGTGTTCCCGTGACAATGTGCTCCCCACAGGTGAAGAGCCTCCTGAGCAATGTGTCAGGGGGGATTCCAGAGACTAGAGACAATGGCATAGACGGGATCACCAGATACACCATTAACCACAGTGACATGGGGACACTAACAAAACATGGCCAACTCAAAATGGCAGCGTCAGCCACACAGGTATGACAACATTCACCACTGTAATCCAAGACGTAAAAAAATATATGGGGAGGTCCTGGGGGGAAAAAAGAAACATTCTCGAGTATGGAAAAGGTATACCCAAAAAAATCTGTTTCAAGTCTGATGTTTACGTTCGCAACCAAACAATTACAATGTTCACCAATTCCTCGATCAGTGAAAAGGCTGAATATTTTATCGGAAAAAAAAAAAATGTCCTAAAAAACAAAAAGGCTTGGTGAAGAATGGCAATAAATGACAGAAATACAGTTCAAGGAGGATGAGGGTGTGCAGTTTTCTCTGGCAATTTGACGTGTTTTGCCACACGTGAAAATTATGATATCAAGTTCTTACCATTTCCTCTTGATTTAAACACTCCTGAATGGCCTTTGACAGCAGAAAATAATGTTACCTCAAACATGTTGTCTGGGCTTGAATGGTTGTCTTTGAGTTGCAAGCTGTAGGAATAGCAAGATGTGGAATGGTGCGTTTAAGTTTGTCGTCGTGATAAGAGATTAAATATATTGTTACACACAAGCAATCATAATCACTGATGCAAAGTGGATCATGGAGACATCTATAATTAAAAACATCCATCATAGACTACTGAATCACATTGTTATGGGATTAAATTAAATTGAGCTGAAGTACATTTTATGTCAAACGATTTTGTACATGATTGTGTTT
This sequence comes from Chelon labrosus, assembly GCF_963514085.1. Lineage (NCBI taxonomy): Eukaryota > Metazoa > Chordata > Actinopteri > Mugiliformes > Mugilidae > Chelon > Chelon labrosus. The sequence goes on along the minus strand of NC_140345.1, from coordinate 6,282,656 downwards.
TAATCAGTTAAAATATGGATTGCCAAAGATCTGACCATTCAAAAGAACTATACACAGAAAAGTATGGGCCTGTTCGTCAAGCTGTTCGGAGCATTCATCTTCCTTTCAGTACAAGTCATCTGGAGTGGTTTAAATGGGACTGTTGAGGAATATTCCCAACCGTGCAGGGTAACATAAATCCAAAGCAAATTGTATTTGGCACAGTCGTGGCATTGCATTCGTTCCAAACCTCAAAATAAGGTTAGCAAGACTGTAATGTAAAATAACCATCGTATAAAAAAGCTAATTTTGATTATGTATAATTTCCAAAAGGATAATCATTGAAATATTGAGTATTCATAAGAACCTATTTCTACAGTTTGTGCTCACGTTTATTGAAACGGTAGCATGTCTGAAGCTGTATGTATCGACTGGGTAGGAATTAGAACAGGCATTTCTGTTTCACGTAAACCTTAGTTCAGTAAAGTCACAGAGACAAAAGGTAAGAAACTGTGACCTTAAAGCTAAAGTGCATTTCTTGAGTGTACTTTAATCATGACGTATTCATCATCATTCAAGTATGTCCTGGTCTTCATTCACGTGTAACCACAGGACCACCGGATGTCCCAAGTACTTCTGAATTTCCTTTTTTCAGGTGTGATCTCCAGGATTTTTGGCAGGAAAAAAAAATTAAAAAAAGGTTGTTTTACACTATAAAACTAAACAGGGGTTCAGTTTTAAATGAGAGAGGAGATGTTTTGATGTATTTTTTCCTTTCCCTGTTAGTTTTGCTTAATTGCCTGATGTGGACTAAGTAAATCCATACATGTTGTGTGTGTGAATATGCCGAAAGACAATGTGGTGAATAGACAGAAGACGATTCCGTGTGTTCATGTTGACTTTTACGCCTATATCGAGAAAGTGTATATCTTCAGCAAGTGTAATGCCGAAGGAAGATTCGAGGAGTCAGTGAGCCACTGTCACTCCGGAAGCTGAAAGAACAGCAAACCTCTGTGAGGTTCATGTTGACGATACGCGGAAAATAAAAGACATCGTAACTGTCTATGATTTAAGAAAACTCCAATCTGTAAAATTTAGCGTCGGTTTGGTAGAGATACACTGTATAATTGTTTATCGATTCCCTTCTGCAAAGTAGAGTATGTAGATAAGATCAGCAGGAGAAAATGTATTTTGCTAAATTTATACTGTTATAAATAAATTCTGTTCACAGTCAAATGTTCTAGATGCTATTTATGTCATTAGAGAGGTCACTTTAACCTACTTCCTCACTTTACCCCCAGTTCCACAGCCCCAAACCTTGTTTATTTATTTAATGGAAATGCATTATAGTATGGTATATTGGAATACTATCATCAGATGGGAAAATGTATGTAAATCTTTTATGATGGCTAATATATTTCTACAAGGTGAACATGAAATGGAAATGCAGAGTGTCTCTAAGAACTTGAGGGACACTCTTATAGACCTTCATGAAATCCCGATTACAACCTGGTCTTGAGTATAGCCACAGCCGATACATGGTTATACTATATTACTGTTACCCTCATGTGTACTGTAGCTTATCATGCAAGTGAAGACTCGAGATCGCTTGTATTTCACTTCTGTAATATGTGATAATAATTGAAAATTTCATCATAATCTAAATTAGTTGGAATCACAACACAGGGTTTCTGATTTGGCGGATTCAGTCAGTTTGGTTACTGAATATATTCATCTTTTTTATAAATCAATGTGAATAATAATGTCATTTTACACAAAATTGTATGAAACGTGAGAGAAAAGTAACGCAAAATGTAAGCTACATAACATGTGTTCCATTAGCAGTGTGTGATATGAGTTTTTGATTTTCCAGACGGTATGCCTTTTAATGTATACCTTTCTCTTTGAGTTGTAAAGCTTCTATCATTTGGCAGAAAACCTCTCAAACGATACGATAAAAATGTTGGTGCCAACCAGGGTTTTCTTTGTGGACATGCAGAATTTCTATGAATATAGTTTTTGTAAGGTTTTGTAAGAAAAAAAGAAAAAAAAAAGATTTTGTTTTCCTAGTAACTGTATGTGTTAAGAGAACATTAGAGTAACTGACATCGGAGTAAAACATGGGGAAAATCAACAAAGTACTATAGAAAAGCTATTGGATTATTTTCTTTTTAACACACTGTGAATAATTCAATTGTACAGTTTGCTGTATGGGTTATATGAAGTTTTAAATAAAAAAATACAAACTTTATCAGCATTTGAGTCTCATAATTCACATGCTATTAGCAATTCTGTGGTTTTAGACACTTGGTGCTAAGCAGCTAATGACTGCTTTACTGTTACCATTTTGAAAGTTTATGCTGAATACCACAAAATGCCAACAGCAGCTCAGTTATAAGAGGACCCACCTTTAGGTTAGGCCAAGCAGCAAACGCCTAAAACTGCAGTTTCCTGAATGGCCATTGAGGCTGGCTCCAAAACCAATCATGTTTACAGCCTGGTACAAAAAAGAAAAAAGCATTTCAGTCATAATAACAAATTTCTTCATTGTTTAAGTCTCCCTGGCATTTTTTATTTTTTTTTAATAGTCAAAGTCAAGTCAAAGTCAGCTTTATTGTCAGTTCTGATATGTGCAACACATTCACAGGATTGAAATTTCTTTCCTCAAAGGCCTAGGGTGCAGCAACTTAAACATAAAATGTACAAATATGAGATCAAAAAAGAGAAGAAGAAACATCTATCTATCTCTAGATATAGATATCAAGATGCGAGCACACACATATACACACACACTATATATATATATATATATATATATATATATACACAAAATAGCAGGAGACAGGTAGATTCGGGCAGAACAACCTACACTGAGTGTTCAGTCAATGGATTAGGTTAAAATGAGTGGTGGGTGACTGTCTGATGGACACTGCAGAATGACAAAGATCAAAAATTACGTCAAATCCCTGCAAACCATTTGAAAATTCGATTTAATTATCATTATTTCCCCCTCCAAACAAAATTGGGTTGTCACTAAGCTATAATTCTCAGCATTTGGCCGTAGTTTAGTGAACAAATAATTCAAGGCTAAACATCCTGATAATTCAAGCATTTGAGTACTTTCAATTTTGCGATTCAGTACATCAGGCAGAACTATGTGACTAAAATCTAAAACCTGAAGTAAAAGCGTGACATGAAGCAATGGTCTTAGCCAGATGTCTTCTACAATAAACATGATTAATATTCATAATGTATTTTGCCACCGTTATTATTCAGTTTGGATGGAGCAAAACCAATCATGCCACATTGCTCACCATGAGATGAATTAGACAGATGAGAAGATTGATGGTATAGTTGCTACCTACAGACATGCAGGTGCGTGTGCGGAAAATACAAAATGCTGGGAAAGGCTGAACGTGTGGAACTCGTACTGTCTCGGGGTAATGGTTAGTTTGCATATATTATTGCAAAAGAGAGAAGGGATGAGCATGTGCGCGTCAATTTACGCATGAATAAGTACGTGTCTCGATGTGAGGTAGCCGATCGACTGCAATAGAGAGATTAACCTTGCTAACATTGGGATGGCAGATGCGTGTGTTAAAAAAAATCAGGGGGAACCCCAGGCCATGGCGTGGAGAAGCAGCGGGCGCCTAATGAGCGATGGGCAGGGGCCTTGCGCCTAATGGGAAGATTTATTATCTCTCACTATCAATTAATCCCTTTGGACAGACTGGGGCCAGCAGGAGCGCATCAGGAGTATGTAAAAGAGAGAGAGAGGCGGGGAGAGAGAGAAAGAGACAGAGGGAGGATGGGAGCCAGCCAGATGAAGAGGGAGAGATGTGAAAGGACAGAGTTGGAGGGAGCAGAAGCAGTGGGGCGAAATGAAAAAAGATTGGGTGAGAATAGGAAAAAGCCAAGGAGAATCAGGGGGTGATTTGAAGACGGCAGCGTAGCCACGGAGATTTGACAGGTTAATGACAAAGTGAAAAAAAGACAAATAATGAGTGAAACTACACCAGATAAAGAGAACCCACGTACTACATGAGAAACTCGGGGAACATAAAACGGAATGGGGAAGACTGGTACAACACTACAAGCTACTTTGTGCTCAAGCAACAGCAGATGTTCAAACCGAGCTGGACTGGTAGTGAAATATTGTGGATAACAATCTCTGGAAGTAGGTCAACAAGTATACTGTAATATAGTATTTTAAGAAATGAAACTTTCTGAATAACTACAGTCACTGAACGGATTTTTATGAAAAGAATTATTCCATTTAAGGGCGGTTATATGTGTGGGCTCAATTATGTTTGAGAGGCTTTTAAGAAAGGGACAATTTTTCTTTTTTTAATGATGGAAAGTCTATGTTTGATTTAATGTTAATGGGCCGCAGCCCAGTGTAGAACCATAAACTATTTATCTGGAGTTATTTTACATAGTGCTCCTTATGTTGTGAACTGCAATGCATGGGATTAAGACTTTGCATTACCTTTACAGATTCCATGTCATGTCAACAGATGTACTCTCACGTATTCACTATTTCACCTCTCTGTATGTACTGTGAGTGAGGTGCTGCATAGAGAGAGTACAACCTACAACAGACATCAAGCATCTTTGCCATTATGGAAACTGCCTTGGTCTGTTGCTCATGCCTGCTAGTTTTCTCACTCTGGCGGTGCATGTTCAGACCAGTGCTTTCTTTGATGACCTTGACAGGGCTGTCACGGGACGATGTTCTGCTTGACACTCCGGGGCAATGTACTGGAGCCCAATGGCTGTGCATCATCGACCCATTTGGGGGGGAGGGGATGACTGTTCGACCCATGCCATGCCCATCTCTGTGGACCCACTGGGTGAGAAACCCATCTCAGCGAGCAGCACCAGGGGATTGGCTTGATAGGAGGGCCAGTGTGCGCTGAACCTTATTATAAGCAATGTCATCATCCCGGAAAACTGAATTCCCTGCAGGAAGCACAGGATGTATAAAAAGCCGCCGCATAAAAATACTTACAAAGGAAGGAAAACAGATATCACCTATAATAATACAAGAAAGGAGGGTATTACAAATAGGGACTGGCAAGTTAACTTTAAAGTTATTGTGTTGAATAGTTTATATGGTTACCAGTGGGTTTTTCCAGAAGTAGTTGTCTGAATCGGACACAAGAGTAACAGACTGTGTCAATAACAATGCAAAATCAAATTTCAGACTGCCTTCACACTCACATGGGAGTCACAAAAGCACTATGTGGCATGTAATGCACCACGTTTACCCAGATTTCAATGATATCAGCCTCACTGTTCATTGGTCAGCCTTTTAAAGCCACATGAGAGGCCAGTTCAGAGCACAATGTGCATGTGCACATGCAATCATTCAGTTAAAAACATTTTTTGTCATGCTTATTTTTGCAACCGGAACCAAACCAGAACCAGTCAGAATTTTCACATGTACACTACTTTTCTGAATAAAATATTGACATAAATGGGTGTAGCAGTCCAAGTCACTATTCCTCATGTTTTCACTTGTGTTAGACAAACCAAATGGTCAAACTGCTTTTAAAAGAACACTTTTCCTTGGGATTTTTCTCTCCCACATTCACTGTTGTACACATTTTGTCCTCATGCTACTGAATATAGTCCAGTCAGCAACAGGCCGTTCCATGGAGCACTGCCGGTCCACCACTTCTGGACGATTTCTGTGTGGCTGCAAATCACTTCAATCATTCTTATAGAGACTCGTATGAGGCAGTTGTTTTTGTAACTGCACACACTGCAATGCAATCTGAACAGGTTGAGAGTGGGCTTGCACTCGTCTGCTTTTGTCATACATAACCTGCTTTTTCTGGATAGCTGAGGCTGTCGGTTAGCGAGCGATGAAGACATCCCTGCAAAATTCAACATGTATGTTTGCAATCACTATCCATGTATTCCATGGACTGTGGATGGTTTTTAGGATATAAATGAAAAGGGAAGGAATGAAAGAGGGCAGACATGTTTGCATGGTCAAATGAGTCTGCTGCATGCAGTGGAATAGCCATGTAGACAATTTAGGAGGAATACCGTATATACTTTTTATAAGGGCAAAAACCCAAACATTTTGAGCATGTTAATATGGCCAGCGAGCTATTAAATGCAGAGAAGAAGTCAACAGACTGCATAGCTTCTATTCCTGACCAAGTGTGTTTGAGAAATGTTTCTGTAATTCATATGCCAGGACAAAATCAAAAAAACATAATTTAGCCCTGAGGCCCAAAAATACAAAACAAAACAAAAACGGATCGTGCGTACTGAGGCTGACGCATTTCACATGTGGGCAGTGAGCCAGAGTAGTTTTATGGGACTAATAGGTTGACTGTCCATCCCAATAACATTAAAAATGATGAACAATTAATGAGAGTGTAATTACAGTACACTGTAATGCTCTAATGAAGTGGTAGCACAGTGGGAATACTCATGCATATTCCACCTTCAGTAATGAGCCTGGCATTACAATTGTCGTATTTGTACAGGGAGACACCATATGGCAGAGAGTCATAATGAGAGAAGACCATTGTTTATTCCAGACCCCATCTCTTTCATTGCAAATCACTGACACTAACCCGCATCAGAGCTTTATTTTCACACCATCTTGTTGAATTATCCATCTGAGTTTTAAGGTGAGATGGGCTGATGGAGTCATTGCTTGTGATATGTCTAAGCGACTTGTTCTTTCTCTTCTCGTCTTTGACCCTGGTAATGGCTGGAATCATTTCCTGAATATAAATATACATCTGGATGAAAGGCAATTTTCTCCGGTGTGTGTACAATACCACTCTCGAGCATTTAATGCAGAGCAGTGTTTGTCATGAAGGTACCGTGCAGTTTGACATTGCTTTGTGCACACAGTGACCATTCCACCTTTTCATTTATGTAAATCACTCCTCTGGAGAGCGAGTCACATGTTAATGCACCCTGTAAAGAATATGTATACTATTGGGCTAAATGTGAGAAGGAACACGATGCAATATGATAGACCTTACCTAGAATTACATTGTGCACACACAGCCAGTGGAACCACGAGCAAAAGCAAAAGAGCAAAACCACCTTGTTCATTAGAGGTGTCAGAAAATCATAAGCTGACAGATGCACAATGTTTATATCACAATGAAGCATTATTGTGTGAATAACATTTCATTAAAACACAGCTCAATGAACTGTAACATTGATAGGTTAAGCTTAAAAAAACAAGCTTAAGCTACTGTAAAATGGCAAGTGTGATCGAGGAATGGACCTGGTATTAATTTACATGTACAATGTAATGCACTTGTTACTATGCCCTAATGAAAGCATAAGGGTTTGGGTTAATCACTTCATTATTTCATCAGACATTTTAAGCAAAATGATTTAGTGGGAGGACAACAAGTCATAGACATTTTTCTGTTTCAGTCTTAATATGGTTTCCTGAACCCAAGACTGCAACAGCCTTCATAACCAATAATACTCACTGTTTCCAGTTCTGCTCAGCTGTCAGCAGATATATCCAGGATTTGTTAAAGGGTGTAGATGTGAAGTGATTTTTCAGCAAGATTGTGTTCCCACACTTCCTGAAATTATTTTCTGCTACATCGAAGACAAAGTGCTACTAAGAGAAGGAACGTTACAAAGCAACTTCGGCTAATGCCCGATGCTTTCCAGTCATCAAAGACTGGGATTCCTTGAACACCTCTGGCATCTTGTTGAGTCCTCAAACAGAAAAATCAGTTCTCGATGAAACACTAATGGGTATGTATCATAGTCACTAATGAAAAGTTCCTACAGAGCTCCGGGCGTCATGTGACTTATTTTGTTGACGCCGCCATATTGGCAGGACAACTCTGAGGAATAATGAATGGTGCCAGCGCTGATTTCAGGCCGTCAGGGTTTACTGCGCACTTTGAAACAGCCGGCGCGGACAATGTTCCTGACCTGCAGTATATATAACTACCTCGTTAACTTTCCTTCGTCCTACTCCAGAGAGTCACTGAAAGCAAACATTGAAGTATTTTTCTGTGGAGGTTCATGACAGTAACGCAACTACAATAACAAGTAACTGTTTAATCCCAAATTTCTTTCTCATTGCGAGTAGTTTTAGTGCTGAATGAGCAACACCTCTTTGTAATCCAAGTTATAAACATTAGCCTAACTTGCCTTTATGAAAAGAAATCTGTTGGACATCCCATTAGAAACATACTAAATAAACAAGACATTCGACTTGGAAAACGGTTTCCCCTTTGCGTGTCCCCGACTATTCTGACATCCCGGGGCACAACAGCTGTGGACCATTTTTGGATGTAACTGGTACAAGGACTGGTAGTTAGTTGCTTGCAGTTGTCATCCGAATAGAAATTTGAAAAGTGCGCTTTCCTGCCAATATGGAGGTGTTGTGATTGCTGGTGCAGGGTGAAGTCAGCTACCGGAGCTCTACAGACAGGTTTCATCCATTTTTTTGTGCTATAAAGTGCAGGAAGCACGAGTTCAATTTACAGAAGGATTTAAGTGCAGCTGCCATTGCTTTTCTAGCCAGAAGGTGCACATGTGAACTAGATTACGCTCCCTTATGGTCACTGTACAGTCTGCTAAATGTGCCGCCATTTGTCCATCTACTGGAGTTTTAAACCACTGTATATTGATTTAGTTTGCATCTAAACAATGGCCCAGGTATGGTGTACTCAGCGAAATGGACACTAAGGTTTATTACATAAGGCCAGTCTTCCTCATCACCAAACAGGAACTCCAAACTTCTTTCCTTGCGTCTACCTGAGTGGATACCGTCAGTGTTTGATTCCAAGGTTGCCTGCAGCCTACAGCAAGGCTGTTTGATGTTGGCCCTGGACCAGGCTCCATTCAGTTCCAGAGGGGGATGAAGTTCACCAGCAGATGATTTGCTATTCTCTATCAAACTTCATCCCTGCATTCTTATCCATCAACTTGGGAAGCTGCCAAAGTATGCAGCAGTATTCTTTCATGTAAACCTCAATCAAACTTTCAACAATAAGATCAAGATCAAGACTGAACAAAGGAAATATTTACCATTAATGATTTATCTTGGCCATGATGGGGGAGATGGTTTGTACTGGCGCTAAAAGAACGCTTTCAGAATTCGCTATCAGCAGCTACTCTGGCTTGGCATTTTCTCCCCAATGACTTTATCATGATGATAAGTTTAATTTGTTATACTACAAGAGGATGAGGCCAATGTTGCTTTACAACGGCCAAGAGGGATGTATGTCTTCTGAAAAAGCTCTAGTTGCCTCCTCAAAAAACATGAAAAATCCTCAGTGAGAGCAGTCAGACAGTTTCTATTTTCATTTGCCTCGTCTAGAAGAGGACACTATAAGACCTGTGAACAAGGAAGGTGCTAGAAAGTGTCTGCCTGCTTGGTGGAAAATCTATGGTCTGTCAAGGCCAATGTGCACAATCTGCAAACGTAAAAAATGCCACGGCGCCTTCCTCCCTCTATCGGGTGGAAAAATACTATCGACAAAGTAACAGAACTCTTGTCAGACAGTTTGAAAGTATTTGATACCTTGCAAGGAAGTGCCACAGATTTGTGTCTGTAAACTGCTCATTAATATTAAATAAGGAAGTGACAGTTGGAGGGACTTGGCATACGCTGTTGGCATCTCAAGCGGAATTGCAAGTGAAGGCTGGGCGCTTTGTTGAGCTCAATATGCGGTGGTTAAATGAGAGAACAGCTGCTTCCCACCTCTAAGACCAAGTTGCTGCTTGGCTGAGTCAAGATAAGGTTATCCGATCACAAAATCCAAATATAAAATGTGAACTTTATAGGGATACAGTTGTAAATTTTTTATTTTATACCCAACATATGTTTCACTTAATATTAAACAGACTGTGCATTTGCATGACAAATTAAGGCCATCTCTTTACCGTTATTCATTTATTCCTACTTTCAAACTCGACTCTGATACGTATCCATCTATTCTGCGATAGACAAGGCTACCCTTGTTTCAGACAGTTAACCAACGTCACCTTAAGCCACATGCTAAATATGTAGTTGGAAACAAAGCTACACACTGTAGCCATAAAGCGCGTGATTAAAATGTGTGCTGCGCTTTCAGCATTTATGGCAGATGACTTCCGTTGTGCTAGACTGGGTTTAATATCCACACAAAGCCACAAAATTGTTAATGTGTAGCCACTGAAAATAACAATTTACGCCCCCCATTGTTCTTTATTTTTTGCGGCTTCTTGTTCCTACCTTGTTTACGAGTGAGGCCAAATGTAAAGTCAAATTTAATTACGGAGTATCATTGCTCAATGAGGCTTTGTTAATGCAAGCTTGTGTCTCAGACATAAAAGATAAAGAGATGGCACCTGCAGCCGAGAATAAACGGGCGGTGGACATTGAATAACAGAGTAATTCAATTTATAAGTGCATATCAGTGAATCTGGGGATATAATGTGTCATCTATAATTCTCTGTTAAACTGCCTGAAAAACTAAACTCTGTGGGTATTGTTAATTTGTTAAATGAAGGGGATCAGTGTTAATATGTGTCCGGAAAGGGATCTGGAAAGCAGCTTACTGGAATTCCTCCAAGCACTCAAGTCACACTTGGTAATAAAAAGCCTCCAGTTTTGAGAGAGGATTTGGGACCCCCTACAAAACTCTCCAATTCCTTGCCTTCGACTTTTGCCACTAAAAGACCGTTAGGAAATGCTGCCTGGCACGGAGCGAACGGCACCGGCTTCGTTGGCGGTTTGTGCCATTGCATATGGGAAGTCCTTCAAAGTCAGGCGTCATGCCGCAGGCAGCATTCTAATGAGGTCATCAATAACCTGCAACAGCTGCTCAGAGAGAGAGACCTCATCTGTTGAGCTCACGCCACCAGTGATTCTGCTGTGACTGAACAAACAGCTCCAAAATAATGAGAGGTATTCTATGGTACACAGAGCAGTTCTTTACTATGAACTATTAATTGGTGCAACCGCACTAGATTTTATGAAGTGACAGCAGTGAACGGGAATGAGAAGGTGGAGAAAATCCCTCAGGGCCTGTCACTTAGTCTACTTTTGTAAGAATGAGCCTTTCTAAACAAGGACACAGCAAACATGGCATCTCTGACAAAAGAATCCACTCTCATTTTTGGCAAAACTGACTTATTCTGTCCTTGTTGTTTTCAACCACAGATCAATATAAATAAACTTATCTATGGGACACATAATTCTGTTGCATTTGAGTAAATACAATCCACAGTATCCAAACTATTGTGCAATAAACACATCTACCAATGATCTCACTTGTCAAGTGCAGATTTGAAAATGTGGTCTAAAGCTATGATATTTATCACTCCCAGTTGTTCCAAATCAGATTAGCACCATCATTACCGATGGAACGGCACGGACAGACCAGATGAAGGATGAACAGCCGACAGTGCACACCCTTTGCATTGAAATACCAAAGGGAAGAATAATAGTCTACTAGGCTAGCATACCTGTATGGTGTCTGGTGTCTTGCTGCTACGTTGCAAAGGCCATAGTGACCTTCAGGTTTTGATATTGGCGGTAAAATGTGGATGAATGACTTCTGATTTGCAATTCCCTACCGTGAAACATGTCAGTGTCAAGCTTTTTCCTGTCTCACCATGCTGTATCGAAACGGTTTTCATCATCATAGCATGGTTGACCCCTTCTTCTCCCCCAACATCACAAGCTCATCTATTTGTGTGACATTTGCAGCATGGCACCTGAACCTAAAGACTCTTCTTGTAACCCAAGCGAAGGCACCAAAATCTCCCATTCCAGCAGCTCAACACCAAGACACGAAACAGGTGCAACTCTGCTTGCCAGTAACAAAGTGTCTGCCAGCCTATTTAGGAAGCCTTTCCAGGGACTACTGTTCAAGTTTATGAATGTCTAGGTTCCCAGAGTATACCCAGCGCAATTCATATACTTGCCAGAACTATATGTATAATAAGAAAGTATGCACGCTTGTTTGTGAGGCATTCTTAAATATTAGAGGGGAGTCATTGCAATCACATATAGAACACTGATAGCTCAGGATGTTCACATGGTTTAATTAGTTTTTGTAAAAATGTACACTTCTTATACATCCCAATTCAACTGGCCTAAGCATAACAACTTAATCTCAAATGGTTTAGCTCATAATTACGTTGTACACAGTCTCAAAGCAATTTGTATAATACTCAGAATGTTATTTATGGACACAGTTTTTCCAATTTGTCCATTTTTTGTGACTCAGAGCATGATTTTGAAAATATTGTAATTCATTTGGAAGTATATTTTGTGCCTGAACCAGCTCATCCACCCTTGCAAAATACTCAATTCTACTAAATTTCAGGGACTGGTAAGTAGAAAGACAAAAGTTCACCTAAAGTCTGTGGGGTGCAAACTTTCACAGAAAAAAAATACGTGCATAGACCTACCTAATATTTATGGGACAAATGCAAACCGCAAGAGCTGTGATTGATCCGCTTGGTAGCATGTTTCCGTTTTATAATTTCCAGCTGCTTCTCCATCGCCATAATTTTCGAATAGATTTTGGATCAATACAGATGGAACACATGGAGGAAAGATTAACTGAGGAGGTTCGGAGATACACACATTTGTATGACAAGTGTTTGGCGAAATTTCGGCGAAAGTTTCAGTCAGCATTGTTAAAAATGAAGCAGGAAGTTGAAACAAAAATGAACCCGACTGGCAAAAAAGACACAGCGCCAACTAGCGTTTTGACAGAGCGAGCCAGACAGGTATAAACTGCACTTTAGTATGTGATGAACAAAACAGCTGAAGATATTTTCACCCAGCAGGAGCTGCCACGTCGCATTGTTTAAGATGCGCTCAAATGTGCCTTACCTTTAAGAATGCATCTGCAGGCCAAATACAAACAACTTTGCAACTTCTCTGATAAGAAGCTCCCTCTGTACAGAAGCAGGTCTTCCCTCCTATCTACTATCCATTTTAAAGCTGTCATAGCATGGAATGCAGCACTCTTAAACAAAGAGATTCGATTTGCTATGACTAATGCTAGCTCCTATCACACCCACTGATAACGCCCACCAAGTTTGTACCACAGGTGTTTCATGAACCTCACAAGAATACATTCCAGTAACCCTGTTCATATTGGACTACTGTTAAAGCAATTAGGTGTAGAGTAAGTCAAAGGTTAATGGTATTTTGTAGAGTAAATACTACTGATTTAATTAATCACATCTAATGAAATGATAGTTTGCATTAGTTCCAAATGCAGAGTCCTGCATGTGTTCCTATACATGGGATTTGTTTGCACATTTTACTCCCGTTTCTTTTTACGTACTTTTGAATGGCCAGTGGGGCTGTGCAACGTTGGGCTATACGATTTAAAAATTCTAATAAGCCCCCTTTTTTTTTTCTCTGTAGTTCTGCCAAGATGGCTCACATGCAGAGGCAAGGAAGGAGGTGGTGGAAGGATTAGGAAGAGGTTGGCTCCCCTGCAGTAGGGCACGCTAAGCATAGTGATACAGTTTCAGCAGATGCTGCTGGAGCTCGGCCATATAGACACAGATTAGATATAGAGGCCAAATCTAATTTTAAAGAAAGGCACCCGCTGACAGCACCCTTTCCATAAAACTAATACATTCAAAACAGCATTGATGAATGAAGCCAGATTTGAAAAGAAATACAGGGGATGTTTTTTTTTAAAGTACACACAACCATCTCCTACTAGTGTTAGTGTGCAATTACAATATCCATTTATTCTGAGCATTTAGACTCTCTCGAACTGCACAGTGTCACTTTTATTATTTTCTTGGATTAATACACCTCATCTGTCAATTAATTACCTTCATTATGTAGTTCTTTACCTAATGGAATCTACTTAGCTATGCCAGCCCTCTTCAAAATGATATATTGCTCTTATTGATCTACTGATTTCTGTAAACTTCTCGCCCTAATTGTCCTCACCGATTAATTTTTCCAGTCGTGTAACACGTCCGATTTATTTAGTCCACACTTTCATATGCGTGCGTATCAGAACTCAAGTTAGCAAAAAATGGGCTTCCAGAAGGTCTTGGGGCGCTGGAGATTACTTTATCATGCAGTGACAAGTGATCCTCGTTTAGCTGATAAAATCTGATAAGTTAAATTTGGTAGCAGTACAATGTGCACAGTGTGACCGCTGCATTAGAAGCAGGGAACGTGGCAATATTTTGAAAATACCTCAAGTCTATACTTCACCGAGACACTGGATACGTTTAAGCAGACAAAAAGTGAGAGGAACTCGCAGTGTGACCTCTCCTTGTCCTCCCTGTAACTTCAGCAATAGTTAACATCATAATGCTGCTATTTATGGCACCTGTTAAATAAGGCAATATCTCAGGATCGATTTTGCTGCCGCTTGCTTTCCCCTTTGGCACTCGCTTCCAACACACGTTGGATTTGATAACTCAAGCTCTATTGATTTTTCTATAAGCAAAAATAGTCTGCACAGAGGCATAAACAAAAATAATTGGTTGTGTCCACATGTTTTTTTAGAAGATCAATATTTAAATACTTTTGTTCAGTTTGACTGGGACATTTTAACTTTGTATACTTTGTATACTAGTGTTAGTGCACTGTATATTGAAACTGTATTGGCGTTTGTTCTGGAATAATCAAAAGTGGGAAAAAAAGAAAATTAAATGTCAATTGTCTAAAGAAATTCTATCAGTTTGCATAAAAATATGTGCAATCTTCCTGTTGCATCTGAATCTCACCTGCTTCAGGTATGGCACTGAAAAGGGTGTCAGTGCAAGATTGCCTTGTACACTATACATCTTCTTGACGAGGGCACGAGGGGAAAATATGTTTTTGGAGGGATGCAGATGATAGAACGATGAGATGATATACAGGGAAGATTGCTGCCCAGACACAAATGGAAATACACAGTATGCAACAAATGCAGAAAATGTAATGGTGAGGCAGTGTTTGGAAAGGTCTTGTGGGATGGAAGAGGAAAAAAAAAAAATCTCGGGGGGGAGAAATGGAAAGAGGGGGACTATAACATTCAAATGGCAGATTGCGATCTAGCATCCTGAGTTGGGGAGAAAGTGACAGAGACTAATGGATTTTTGTGCCTGGTGTGATTAAGAGGCTGTACTAAACCTGAGATAATGTGCTGATATCTGCTGGGAGCTGCTTGACGCTGGCTGATGATAATCAGTTGACCGAAGACAGCCGAGAAGCAGCTCACCTCTCTGCAGCACTCAGCTGGCCATGCTTGTCCTGTCTAGTTGTGTCTGAAGAAAGACACGCATCTCTTCTACATTCTCCTATTGAAATAATATGGAGATCATTTGGTTAAAAGCATTTAGCAACAGCTAGACATTCCTATCTTATTGAGTATTGGAATGCACACGAATGTTGTTTAGGATACTGTGTGATGTGCTGTATATGAAATGTCCCGTTTCTGACTGATTAATGAGAAAAACTAGCAAAGCAAACCTTAAAGTTTCATGGCGTAAACACAGGCTGTGGTGAATTAAACATTGCCTATATTCTCACACATGGACCTTGGGCTTCACTGTGCCGTTGCGCATTTTAAATTTAATCTTAATCAATGTTCCGTGCTCTAATGAGAACACTGGTTTTTACACGCTTGTTGACCTGCCAGATCAGGATGTACTAAATGTGATCAGAGTCTTATTAGCTTTGGGAAAGCACTAGCGTTACATCCTTACAGCACCGGAACACGAACCCCAGCCATGCTGTGGCTCTCACCGTGCAGGAATTTCCACAACAAGTAATCATTCTTTTTCTGAAGAAATAATGCTCTTTGATGAGGCAGGGTATCAATTTTAAAAGGCCGTAAAAACCATGCATGGGACTTCAATGCAGCACCTGTGGAAATATGACTCGTCAATTCATTCCGTACTGTCATTACTACTTAACTGGTCCAGTGGGACTCCTTTACTGCAGAATAACAAGTTTCTTCATTGCAACAACCATATGTCCTGGGCTTCCCTGGGGAAGTTGCCTCTGGCTACCCGATTCCTTGCTGTCAGTTTCAGGAAAAAGCCTGACAGCTATATGGATGTGGTGTTTTTGCTTTCAAACATGAATAAAACTCCACCATGACAGTATAAAGTCCATGCTGATTAACCTTGCGTGTGATCTTGTGAAAACTTTCTGTGTGACTTAGGGTAAGATTAAATAATAATTTCTAATTTATCATGACATCCAAAGCTGTACCATGGTAAGTGGTAAGTATCCAGGTTGGGTTTAGCAGTATTTTCACGACATAAAAGTTTTACCAAACATTGCTGGACACTTTCTGTCTAATCATCTCAACAGATCAGTGTTAAGATGGAATATGCTTCATACATAATGCTTTTCTAATGCGTCTGCACTGTGTACTAACAGGCATTTCAAGTGTAAGCTTTTAATATCACTGACTCTCCGTGAACTGACACTTACAATATGATTTGGAATTAATTGCATAAATGAGTAGTGTATCTCATTTGTTTATTTTTTCCTTCCTCTTGTTCATTATTGAATTAAATGACACAATCCAATTAGCGGTGCGCATTACCCTTTCTTGCAATTTGATTAAGCAAGTAAAATATTAAGGCGGATGCTCAGCCAAATTATGTTGCATTACAAATCCTCCAAATGACGGGGCTTTTTCTATTCGCGTGCAAAGATATTATTCTACAGAAACTCTCTGAACTGCAAGATGAGAGCGAGAATGCATTCATGCGCATGTTAGTGGTTGCAGATTTCAAGTGTAATACACATGCCATTGATGTAAATAAAAACTTGGCATATATAGTCATGCTTTTTTGTCAGATCATGTGCAAAAAAAAAATAAAGATATTATGTGACAATATTTTCATTATAATCAAAGTTACTCTTGTAGTATCTTTCTCCTCCTGTTGGATTGTCAGAAAAAACAACATTTGAATAGAAATGACCTCAATTTCCAGGGAATATTAAATTTGGCTGGAGTGCATGTTATGCATCTTGAGGAATAGCAACATGTCAGGCCTGCCAAGCCGAATCTAAAAATGACGCCTCTTACAGTCGGCGCCGTCTCCGGCGCACACGTGTGCTGAATATTTTGGATGTCACTACAAATATTTTACAAATCAGGTGCAGAGGATGTTTTGTTGTCGTCTCCCTCTGATTATAGTCGGTCTCTTTCCTTCCCTTCCAGGGAGAGTTGTGGCGCGCGCAGGCAATGTTTTCATTGTCAATCAAATGATCACCTGACGCGATTTCTAGAAAACACCTTCCGCTGCGCTCCGACGCATTAGTGTGACGGCGTGTCTGCCGGAGAGCAACAGCTGTTGGAACAGTTGAAGGTTATCACTTCTTATTTTCTAGAAAACATGGCAGGTGTCATTTATAATCCTCTGACAGGTTTCAGCCGGCTCTATGGAGGAACCGTTCCAGCATGGGGAGAATTAAATACTTTCTCCAGCCGTGTACCAAGGTAAATAAACCAATGTCTGACCCCAATTTCCTCAGCCCTTATGACAGATGTCTCTCCTTGCAGGTCACAGAGAAAAGTGAAGACATTTATTTTCTCTTTTAACCAATCTTGAGCAAGGGGTTGAGATATTAACTTGGAAATCCTTGTGGTCTCTAATCTGGGTGAATGGCTATGTCACTTGGCAACAGCCCTGGGTTCAAAGCCAATAGACAGAGAGGAAGATGCCTGCCTACTGAGCAGTCTTGACATAAAGATGAATCCCCTACACTTGCTTTTAGTTATACTGTACTCTACATCCTGAATGACTGATTTCAGGGCTTACCATCAATATATGTTACACAAAAATGTTGCCTCCACTGCGGCGTACTAGACCACTCTACGCAGACAACTTGATCGACTGCTGCACGGACTTTTCACTCGACATAAAAAATTGGACGCAAATGTAAACCAAAAATCTGAATTGCAAAGCCCAACCGATGCTTTGTCAAAGGGTTAGAGAACAGACAAATTGAGTACTCATGAAACAATGGAATCGAAGGGGAGAGCATCTATTTGCAGTAATAAAGTGCAAATACAAGCAGGCAGTCCTTAATGGAGCTCCTCACTGTATCACTCATTGCTGGGAACCCCCAAGGCTTAGCAAGATTGAATACACCATATGTTTATCTGGAGCTTCTCCCCTCGTAAGTGGCACTGACGGCATGGTTTTGGCAGTACCCTTGTCCTTCCCATAATGCATCAATCCAAAAGCTCATTTAGGGAGTCACTTCCCAGACACTGCACACAAAGAGAGAGTGGGGCTTTTATTTGGTTGTTAGATTACTGCTATCCATCCACTTTGTATATCTTACATAATTTATCAGCTCTCCTTTGTTGTGCTCTGTACGTACAAAATACCGCATACAAATGCATAAATCAAGAGATTTTACTTGCCTGATCAATGCATGTATGGTATGAAGGTTGAACCATGGCTAACCCCATCTCCTCAGATTACATTTATAATTTGTTTTTGATGATAAATTATGCAGTCTGGCAACACCTTATGTGTGCACGATGAGGTAGTGGTTGCTGCTGATTAACAAATCAAAGGGCAGGCCAGTGTTCACATCCTAAATCTCAAAATAGTTCATTTGCACAAAAACAAACAATGTATTTTGAACCAGCTCTAGCAATTGTGTGAAACCGCTTTGGTCGTGTGACTAAATGCTCCATAAAGACAAATATATACAAATATACAAGTGACAAAGAGATATTCATTGTGATTGGATCAAAGGAGGACGTTTGGTGACCTTGTTGTAGAGCTAAACCATGCATACAGAGAAGTTTGGGGTGGATGAAGATCTGAGATCAGCGGCATGATCAGCTTCATGTTGCCCTTGTTATATCAGCATCCGGTTAAAAATGAACTGGGAATCCAAAGGGAAAATTACCCTATGTGAACCATTTATCCAAACTGTTTTCATATGCTATATTCCTTCACATTTTGTCCATTTTGATTTTTTTTTATCCTTATGTGAGACAGGAGAAACTTTTTTTTTTATATTATTATTTTTCTGTATGTCGTGACCGTATTGGGAAATTGATAAAGAAAATCTTGAATCTTGAATCTTTAATGTCCCCAGCTCATTTTTGTCCTCAGTTTATTCAGTTGTTCCTTATTTACCTGTTTAATATTTCTACTTTTAGTTTGCCATTTATACACCATTTTGGAAAATTAATGCTGATTAAATGAAATAACAGTGTCTATGATCCGTTTCTGTCTGGTGACTTAATGGTACAGTAATATTACTGGGGGACATGGTGTTGGTACAGTCACAATTGTAAACACTTCACATTTTGATTACTATGGAAAATCAATAAAAAATACTTTGAACAACAAAAACAAACCAACACATGACTGGTCGACAAGTCACTGCATCAAAACGACAGCGGCAGCTCAACGCTGATTTGTAGCGCATCACGTCTGTCAGGCGGCAACACATGTCAGGCATCAGCTTGTAGTTTTATATCACCACTGGAATGACTTTCAGTGACTTGTAGCCGTTCCACTGGTGGTGTGTTCACAGCATAAGCCTGATCCTTTGTTTTTATGTCAACGGTCTCAAAGGTCTTGGAAGCAGACGCAGCTAAAATCTCTACAGCGTGGAAACATTTTAAATGGTGAAAGTTCTACAGCCACTTCTGACGTCTGCAACACGAGCATGTTTTTTTTTTTTCTTCTAAGGTGATAAGTTACAGACCTTTACTATCAATTTGATATGGCGCCCAAATAATAAAACACTAGTGTTTCACTCGGACAAATGAATGGCTGCCAAAGTATATTTGGGGAAACATTTCAGCATTTTTTTCCTTTTTAAAAACCGTGTCAGAGAACAACACCACTAAAAAACAAGTAACCGGTGGGAAATCTTGTCTTGTTCTCATCCTCTCGTACCGGTTTGTTCTGCTATCACACATGCTCTGTAGAGAATGCAGAGGGATAGAGAGGCTACTATTGTGTTAGAAGATGTGTACAGCCATATTAATTTTAATCCTTTAACTCTGATTATGAATGTTTGTTCACCCAATCCAGATGAATACTGAAACAAAAGGCTGTATTTGAACCAGCAGTATTAGCAAAACAGAGTACTTGGAAATGTAATCGTGTGAAGCTAAACAGTTCAACCAGTGTAATTGTCTACCCAGTTAATTAGTTTGAACTATTTCCAGTGCTGCTGTGGCAGAAGAAGGAGTAAGAGTCAGGAATACATAGCTGTAACTCATGATGAGAGAGATGTAGAAGGGTTGTCGTCGTACTACATTCTGGTACTACACTACCTTACTAATCCAGACAGTCAACCTGCTGTACAACTGAGCCCTGCTTATTATTTTGTGATACCCATATCTCATCTAACCTTGTAATGATATTCCCTTGTCCTGGCTCAGCAGCACTCCCCCCTCTCCCCATGTTACCCTGCTGCTGCTGCTGCTGCTCCTGCTGCTGCTGTACGGCCATTTTTAGCCCCATAATTTCCTTGGCAGTAAGCTCCTGATGAGGTTGGTCAGGGATGAAGACTTCTATTAACTCAAATGTTGTACATGAAGGGAATTGCAGACCCATAAAGCAAGGTCTTGTCAGTCTCCCAGGTGAGCTCTAGCATGAAGAGCATAGTCTCCCTCCCCTCCCACTGGCAGATTTGCCTTAAAAGTTTCAGTGCCCAAGGGGAAAGGTAAAAACTTTGGGAAAGCCGTTTGCTTTTCCTCCCCAGTTCCCCCCCACATTCATACTACACCTGCTGTTTAGAGGAACTGACACTCTACATATACATAAAATCATAAAATGTTGAAACATATTAACAGTAATTACTGAGAATACAATAAAAAAAAGTCGCAGCTTTAAAAAAAAACCTGTAAACATGAAACGGTTTATTGATGCAGGAGAGCATTTCTTATGCATGCAAACAAAATCAGAGGAGAACTGCTTTAAACTGATCTTCATTTTCAAATAAATCGGAGAATTTTGACCTAAAATCTGTTTACTTACACGCCATAATCATGTTAAGAGGGGGCACTTCTAAATAGCTGAAATAGCCAACAACAGGCAGCGTGTAAGAGGCTTGAAGCAAACAAGACTGAATCAGTAATTTGTTTTGCAGTGAGGAGGAAACCTCTCGCTCCTTTCCTCACCTCTGCAAGCTGATGAGTGCTTGCTGGTTATTGCTCTCATATTGCATGTGTTCCCATTTCCTGAAATGCTCGGGAATTTGGAGGGAGGTGTTGACCATTGTCAGTTGAACTGTCAAGTAGAACAACTTTATTTTTTTATTTTTTTTGTCTACCGTCTGTTTTTTCTTTTGCTTTCCACGCAAAATGTTCACTAGTGTCCATCAAAATCTCAGGTTACGTTATTTATGGTTTTCAAACTCTATTTAAAGTGACATCTATAACCTTCGCAAATTCAATTTTCTTGAAAGCTGTGATACAGACTTTGAAAAGCGGCCATTAACTCATTCTGGACACATCCGATGAAACAAAAGTAATCAAAGGCACATTGCAAGAAGGTCAAATTTTCTTAATAAATGGACAAAAATAATTGATTGGACTGAATTAAATGTGGGCCTGACGACGGCCGGCTGCTTGGAGTCAAACTCATTTGATTAATCAGTTAAATTAGCGGAAACTTATGCAGCAATTCCGTCCTCGTACGCCCGTTATCATCTTGATTAACACTGTTGTGCCAAAATGGACGACAAATTCTGCTCACTGAGCTCTCCGTACGATTTTTGCATTATTTTTTTTTTCCTGCAGTTTTTCCTGTGTGCTGTGTTTCATTTTCTCTCCCATTCCCTGAACACCTCGTAGGAAGACAGAAAATGGTGTTGGCATTTGCAGAGGATTTGAATGCAGTAAAATGTTCCGTATATTTTCCTGGACACAGCGCAGCGGAAACAGTGTTGCTGATGGACACATAAAAGCACATTTGCAGCAGCAGGAAATTATCTTCAGAGCCGCAACTGGAGAGAGTGTGTTTGCAGACCACTGCACACACGCTGTGTGAGGAAATAAACTACTACTGCTTAAAAACATATGAGGAATCACTTGTGGAGAAGGTCTAGTGTAATTGGTTTGTGATATAATTCTTACTACCTTGAATTATCAAATATAATTTTATCATTTTGGATTATTTTTAATTTTTGTCTTAGTCTGATTCAACATTTTAAGTGCATCATGTAAACTGGAATATCCGTGTTGGCGCGGATAGCTACACATTAATTCATTTAGATATTTTGGGTCAAAAAGCCAAATTATGTGGGTGTGCTTTTACTATACAGTTGCTGTGATATTGATTTTTTCCCATTCACTCCTCGTGGGAAAATGTGCATTTTATCATAACTAATGTGTAAACCTATTCTCTTTAACGCTGCTCCATTGTAACAGCAACACATGCCCAGGCTGGATCCATGGGTATTCCTCCCACGTAAAGTACTGAATGAACTACTGAATAATTTGGTTGATAACCTCCTGTTATGTCAGCAGTATAACATTCCCGGTGAAGTGGGATGTAGTGTAAACAACAGTGATTAAAGCGTGTTATCTATCCAGCCATTTGACACTTGTATATCTGAGACCGGGTTAAGAAGACACATGTTGTCAGGCAATAAATCTTACTTTTTTCCCACGCCTAACCATGGTTACATTTAGAGCCCTGCCTCAGATAATATCTCAGCTGGTCACATCAGTGTTTGGGAACATGTCAGTAACCTTTCTGTCAAAACAGGTGTTCATTTAAATCACAACAGTCAAAAGGAACTTATCGACTCTTGGGAAAAAAAATAAAAATAGTTCTTGCCGATTCATGACAAGTGTGAAGCTTCATCCTGCAGGGACCGTAATGATAAATGGCTTCAGCTTTAAATGCTTTATGTCTTTGATTCACGAGCAACGTAAAGTTGGACAGACGCTGCATGGTTAATGCTGAAATTTCTATTCAAGTGGTTGCTCCCAACTTTTAGAGCAAGGCTGAATTTTCATCATTTCAACTTTACTTAAATTGCGAATGCATCAGTGAGGCATCAGTGATATAAACATGAACATGAGGTTGTACACTACAGTCATGCCCAGAATAAACAGGAGGTGATGATCAGAGCGTGCTGGGTGGGCCGGGTCTTAAACATTATTCTGATTAACTGCAGACTGGTTGCGGGTGGGTGAAATAATCACTTACATCATTAATAAGGAAAATATTGGCTAATTACTTTCTCTAAAATGAGATTTATTTATTTTTTTATTTTTTGTCAAGCATGAATTAACTGACATTTGTAAGTTTAGTTTGACTGGATTAAAGATGTTAGTCTGCATTCAGGCAATTATATTCATAAATATAAATAAAAATAAATAACTTCACAAAAAATAGCTGCAGAGTATGTGAGATTGAGTGCAGGTTTCTAAACTGGAAAAAATGTCACGATTGGGTGGGTGTCAGGTCAGAAGGTGACTTCAGAGCTACTACCACTCCGCAGCCTATACAGCAAGCCGTTGTTGGATTGTCCCTACCAACAGCTCTCAGTCCAGACACCAACAGCACATTATTTTCTATTTGTTCTCTCGTAACAAGCATTTTATATAGAAATATCTCACATATGTATGAAAATAAAATGTCTAGTACCTTGTAAGAGCTGAGATATAAATAAAAATGAATGATTCAAGGCTCACTGACCATTAGCATCAAGTGTGTGTACAGTCCCCTTTCGTGCACTCAGTGTGCACAAGTGTCTGCATATACACCAATCAGGCATAACAGGCCACCTTGTGCTGTTCTTCATGTTTTTTGAGTTGTTCCTAAACCATTTTTGTGTGAGTGTCTGTGTCTTGGTGGGTGCTACATGTCTAAGTAACATCCACATGAATGCCAGGTCCAAAAGTTTCCCAGCAGAACACTGAATTGTCACACGATGGTCAATGTTATTTGATTCTCCTGTCAGTGGTTTTAATGTTGTGGCTGATCGGTGTATATATATCAACAACACTGAAATTCAGCATGTGTAAAATGATGAATTCCTGGACGTGACAATATCCTCCACCTTGAAATGTGGCACTGTTTTCAAGAAAGCAGAATTTTCAGTTTAACACAATTTGAAGAATCCAAGAGTTGAGAGAATCTTTACCTGAAACTAACTTTGAGGTTTGGCAACCACACCACGACAGGAGACAGTTGGATCTTCACCCCTAGTGGAAATCTATGAGGCTAGATTACAAAGCAAGGGCATTTAGCTCTAAAGGACTCTCACCTGGCTAACAACGTTTTTTTATTTCCTTTCCTCTCACAAAACACTGAAGGAGCACTAAGACCTCCATATGCAAGTTCCAGAATAGCACATTTCAGCCTCCTTAACTTAACATAATATTGTACGGCACTCTGCAGGGTTAAATAAATGTAAAATAAAGCAGATGTTTAATGCATATTAGAGTATCTAGTGGGTCGTGCTAATCCCCCTACAGGTGGTAGAGTTTTATCTGCAGCTTTCTTATATGTTGGATTTGATTTTATTCTTCCCGTTTCTTTTATGATCATTTCATTGATGGGATTGTAGTCATTTGTTTTATTCTTGTCTCATTTATTACGCACTTTATGGGCGAGTAGTTATAATTTTTTCTGCCTGTGTTTAAGTTACCTCACTAGTGCAGTCCCAAAGACACCATTTTTAGGACTACAGTTAAGATATCATTGCCCAGTTTAAAATGTTCCCACATACTGTTACTGGGGTCTTTGATGTGTTCTTTTCACTTTAACAGCCAAGGTGAGCTGAAACATCACAGCCATTCACTGCTCTGCCCTGAGTGGGATAGGGATGTCACGGGTTGGCCCTAAATGTTGTTTCCACATTTTAACAGAACAATAGTTGAATATTCTCGAGAGAAGCTCACTGAGACAAATTCTAATTATGCATCTAATTATGTCCATAATGGGCATATCATTGGAAATGAATGATAAATATCTCAAGTAAAGAAAAAGGTGACAATACGTGCACATATTAACAACTCTGTGTACAGGTTATCTGCAAGTATACATGTGTCAAAGTGTCTCTTGACTGGAAGTCTTGTAACCGGACAGAAGTTACACGTTTGGATCAACACAACAGTTAATGTGGAAAAAAATATTCCACCTCACTGCACAATAGTTTCTACCTATGAAGGTGTCTGCGCCTGCACTTTAATAAGAGCCGGGGTAATGGGCTGTTTAATCTGGCCACGGAGCTGGGATGGATATTATGATTAAGAATATGACAGAGCCACTTCCACACCTTGAGGAAGTGATGATTGTACACGTGTTGGTTGTCGCCTTGTGTTAAATGCTTGTTTCATCACTGTCAGCGACAGATGCCGTGATGCCCCTCCTGCCACACTGAGCTGCTGCAGAGGAGCTTTGCTACAACACTCTAATGTGACAAGAGAAGAAATCATTCACAGTTGTGCATTATTCGGTAAAGACTATGTGTGTTTATACAGGAGATACTGTGTCATCCTCAATAACAAGGGTCCCCCTGATATCTGCCTCAATTGGGTGCCACAAAAATGCCTCAGACAAGAAAGGGCCCCATTTACTACCACATCCCCAGCTGGAAATGCAACACCTCACTGTAATGCATCACCTGTTTCAAGGGAGGTGCACTGCTGCTGGCCATTAGGACCACTGAGGGCTTAACCACAACCCAGGAATGAGCTGTAGTCATAAACTACTAGAGTGTAATCGTGTGAATCTGTATGAGCGGGTTGTACACCCAGTGATGGAATACCCCAGACTTCACTGAACCTCAGAGCTGGCCAGAGTTGGATCATTTGGACGTCACGCTGTTGAAGTGCAATATAAATATAGATTGTTCTGCACTCACTGGGGCAAAATCCATAACCATGACCTAGGAGGCTTTGATGTGGGGCTACGATATGACCAAGGCCAGTTTTGTTTGTTGAAGGTAAACACAGCAATCCATAAAGAAACGTAACCTCTATGGATTAGAGAGTATGCTTATGCTTTTGAGGAGGTTCAGTGGAGGGAGAAGAGTTTATGGACGTGCAGCACAGTGGACTGAAAATGGTTGATCTTCACTCCTGGTTACCGGTTATACATGGGGAAATGTGTTATAGACTAAATAAAGACACGACAAATATTCACTCATTTAAACAGAAGCTATGTTTCATTGTTTAGAGTACTATACACCTTAGAAAGGAAGAATAAAATGTTGTTTTTCTACATCATGATATTGCTACTGCGGTTATCTTCTATAAAAGGAAATGACTTTTAGTTTAACTTTAGTGCCAGGTTTGCTTTCACTGCATCTTGAATAAACTTGTTTGGTTATCCAAATTCAATGAAGGGGTTGTAAACACCCGCGCCAGGGGAGGTCAGCCGAGTTGTAAGTATAAACAAGACCCTTTTGTTTAGTAGACTGAACTCTCAGTGAACGCTGACATGATGATGGAGGGAGTCCGGATGGGACCTCATCAGCGAGCCACGGCGCCATCTCCCAGATCAGAGCCGCAACGGATGAGGGTGCCACCACTCTGGCCGTTAGCATAAAAAAAAATAAAAAAATGAGAGGGAGGTAAGCTGGGGACTGTAAAACAGGGTCAGCGGGGACTCCCTGCGTCTGGTCCCACATCAAGAAACGAGAGAACACACACAAGCCCGGCTTTTAGAGGGGACACATTCACAGAGCAAGCAGTGAATGAAGCTCTGTCAATTTGCCAAAGAAGCTCGGGTGATTAACATTTGAACTGTGGCACATCAAGAGCCCCCTGCGGATGAATGGTCATTCTATCAGCCTCATTAGGGGGGGACCTATTCAAGGATGCCAAGCACAAATTGCCCAGGTCCAACTGTCAAGCATGGATAGTGAATGACAATGGCTACCCAAAGTAAACAGTGGCATTTTGTAGATTGTTCAAATCCTCCAGTAAACATCATTCACTGCCAAGATACGCAATGAGCTCCTTAAGCTGATGGAGTGTGTCATCATCATAACCTGCGTAGCACCATGGTAAATCGCTTCAATGTGGTCAGCTCCTTGGAGTAAATAACATGTACGGGCAGCTCGTGGCCAATCAAGCAGCTACTGTGACATGAACAAACAACATTTTCATTTCTATTCTTATATAATGAACTATCCTTCTAAACACAAACACTTCTCATGCTTGTATTTTTGCAAATATATTTTTGGGTGGACATAAATAATTACCAGCATAAAACTCCATGGAATATCTGTGTTTCAACATGCATTTACAACACGCCTTAAACTAACGATACAAAAAGCAGCAAGAAGTCCTGATGTGTCAAACACTACATTTAAAAAGACACAGCCAGTAGTCTTTTTTTTTTTTTTTTTTTGGTTTTCTTGGCATCAACAGAGCCCTCATCAACAATTTATGAAATGTATACACCCAAAACTCAAGAACTTAGGGCATGTGAGATGTCCGTTTTCAGAAAAGCTACAACTGAAAATCCTCACTGAATAGTTTGTGTTGAGCTATATACCTCATTGTTTTGCTGCAAATATTTAACTGATGAACATCCCTATACATACCTTCCATACAGTTAGGATGCTATGGTGCTAAATGCCTGTGAAAGAATGTAGATAGTAGTCTGCGCTGCTGCCTGTTCACAATCAAAAGGAGGGAACTGTATATTGCAAAACTGAGTTGCTCTTTTTTTTCCCCTTACCTGGAAATGATAATGTTCTTTAATAAATTAATTTGTGCTAATATCCAGTTTTGCAAAGCGCTAGCACAACAGCGTACACATTTCTTTCCATTTAGCAGTAAATTGCCGCTATTATAGCTATAGAACCATCCCTCTTCCAAGTCCTAAGAGGGAGCACAGTCATTTTGGCACAGAATATGTTCATGGTTAGTGAATGCTCTCCTATATTTTTTTTTTTTTTTCCTTTCTCCCTTCTCTCGTCAGCTTAAAATCAGCATGATCTTGTTTGATAGACATGTTTACCCAAGCTCTGGATGGAATTCATTAGCCATAATTAAGCGTTTACTTGATCAGGAGGGTAAAAAAAAGGATTATGTGAAGTCAGATTAAAGGGAGCTGAGTGAAACCAACGAAGAGATTATCAAGCGCTGCCAGGCAAGCAGCCTGCCTTTGGAGTTGGGCCCTCTCTGATCGCTATCTCGTTAGTGCTTTATTCGTCAAGCGCAAGCTAATGCCTAAAACAAGCTTGGCTTTATCCGGACTCTTTCTGCAGGAGCGTAACTCAGGAGATGTGTTATTGACCGATGGCACGGTGGATAGTTGAATCAGACATGGGAACAATTATATTAATCTCAAAAAAGCATGACCTACCTTTAAAACTCATCATTATGACATTCATTATTATGATGAATACCATGAATATGATTAATTAAAAGATTTTAAGGCAGCATTAGTTGATGTTCTTTTTTCAAATGCCCCGTAGGGCCTCTACGTGTCATCACCATCATATGGATATTGTGCTGAGAAAAGTTGTCTATTAACACTTAGTGCAGATGATCCAACATTAGCAATACATTTATGGAGTAATGGTTGTGGTCACTTGATGAAAGGTAGCATGAATATATGTTCACTCTCCTTTCAGATATGGTCTCCACTGTAAATAACCTAGGAAGTGGTAAGTTAAAAGTACAGACTGTATTAAAGTCGCCAGCTAGTTTGTTGGCGAACAGTTCTGAAGTTGCAAGAGGAGTAAGCCAGGAGGAGAGGGAGAAGCTGCAGAGGAGAGGAGTCTGGACCATAGACTGTAAGTAAAAATGGATGACGGAATATGGCAAAGCAAGTAGAGCTCCCCCTGGTGACTGGCTGCAGTATAGGTCATAAGCTCCACCCTCTCTATGTTAGTGAATGAGACTGGGGCCAAACTAAAACAGTTAATATAATGTTGATGCATACTTAAGTGTTTTTCTGATTTTAGTTAGCTATTTGACGTTATAGAAACAGGATGTGACATCACAATGACTACTAGTTGCCATGCCAACCACTCCATGAAGCGACCCCATGGAGCTGTGAGAATTGTGGGGGGAAAAAAAAAGAAAAAAAGAAAGAAATAATGAGCACAGTGTATAATCCAACATTTCCTTGTAACTGGTGGAGGTAGAGCAGAGCGCAGTCTTAAGTGAGTCTGCTCCACGTGGCTCCACTCTCAAACCGAACTGCGCAGACTCTGACTACAAACTCGCAAGATAGCGGCGCCCGTATCCCTGGGAATATAGCATCAGTCGGGCCAATGCAAGGAAGTGGGGACGTGTTGTCCATATTTAGGTACAGTCAAGAGTCTGGACACTGTGCACGGCACTGTGGTAGTAACTTGTCCATCACAAGCATTAAACATACCCCGCTTTACTGTTTTTTTCCACTCTTAATGTTGCCATCATTTAGAAACAGAACATCAAGCTGTTTTGGAGAAGACTAGCGAGTGAGAGCATAAATTCAGTAGAGAGATGTCTCCTGAGGTAATAAATTAAGTGAGAATGAGGGTAGTGTTCTCACAGATACCTATACAATCTGTCAATATCTCCAGCCCCTGGTGTCGGCCCTTGCTTGACATAATAAATAATGCATGCTTAAGAGAACCTCTGCATTGGCTTCACTTTTCAGAGGCTCATCCACCTTTCTTATATAAAGTCTACGGTGAAAAGAACTCACTGAACACAATACCAGTGGATTTTCTGCAGTCAGACTCCTGAAAGCTGTTCAGCTGCAGGTTTGCTTTACCTCTTGAAAGTAATATATTCTGCTCGTTTTACAGAAAGCCACGAAAAACTGGCTGTAAAGACACCTTTTGAATGCCACATGTAGGCAAGACTATTCATGGTCCATAATGTGGATTGAGACAAAAACGACATTAGTTAATGCTTCATAGTTCCCACTACACTGTACTTACATTGTTAACTCGACCACAGTATCTTTTCTTCTGGTACCTTGCTTTACATAGCTGTTGGCAAATGGCTAATTCCACTCACACTGCTGTTTCCTGTCCCATTTCTCTAATTATTTTCTTGACACTGATCTTGTTCGGACGAATTTATATAGGAGATCAGGAAAGGACACTGACACGCCTCCCCACACACGAGTCTATGTGATTAAGGTCAGTAATGTTTTAAACTGACCTGTTGATGTGAGGGCTGCAAAGTACAACCTGCCAGATTGCTGCTGGAATGCTGAGAGAAAAACTGTAATGAGGCCTGTGAGAGATGCCAAGTAATTGTAAACCGAAACATACCTGCTGCTGACTGAGATACACAGCAACCTGCCGAGCCTGGCTTACGGATTACCGGCTTTTCAGAGGGAAAACAAGAGGATGGATTTAAACTTTACTGGATGTGAGATATTTAACTTTGATTCTAGCTTTTTATGAAATGTCGTAAGATCAAAAAACACTGTTTTGCAATGAAATAGTTTGAAATGTTTTACAAAAAAAGCACACGCTGGAGCATGTACTAACCTTAAAAATAGTGGCTGCTAGTGACGAATAAGATCACATCATAATAAATTTAAATGGCTATCACACAGGAAGCAGCCTCCTAAGTTAAATGTTCCCAGGTCGAGAGAGCAGTTTGTTCTTGTGGTTCTGTATGCATTAAGACGTACATAATTTAAAATGAGCCGAGGACAACTCGGAGAGCTGCAGTGGTTATTTTGGGGAAGACATTACAGACCGGCTGAATATGCACCGAGTGATTTTCACAGCTTACATCTAGATATAAAGACCATACAGCTGGTGGGTTGGAGAAGTATCACTCCTCACAATGTTAGTGACGTTGGTGACAACACCTAACACATTCTCGAAGGTTGGGCAAAATTTAGAGAACGTCTAAAGATATTTTAAGATCATTCTGGAGCCTCCTTGTGGCGCTCTTGTATTTTATTATAATACGCTGAAAAGCCATATCAGGCTCTTTAGATATTAAGATTCTTGTCCGTCACAATACCATCAGGGAGTAGTGTGAACAGAGATATTTATTCTGCAGCATGACAACGACACCAAACACACAGCCAGAGCTGTGAAGAACTATCTTCAGTGATGAGAAGGAGGAGTCGTCTGGCAACAGATGGTTTGACCCCCACAGAGAAACCAGTCTCTTCTCATCCTCAAAAGAGTCTGGGATTATATGAAGATATAAAATGCTTGGAATAACAGACATGCCAACTATGGGGGTCACAGGGGCACAGGAGCCAAATGGAGCATTCATACAGGAGTGATGAGTTGTAGCAATGACAGGCCAAAAAAAACAAACAAAAAAAAACTATTGATGACAACTTTGATCTGACGTGATGACCAGTGGGTCAATACAAATGATTTACATATTAGCAACAACTAGCAACATTTTATATTTTGTTTTTTTCACATTTGGGGTGGGAAACATACAAGAGGGTTAGCAGGGGAAACATAGTCTGGAACCCACAGATGTACAGGGACAAGAGTCAAACTCTGACTCAAACTCATACACCGATCAGCCACACCATTATGACTAATGTTCCTAATATTGTGCAGGTCACCCTTGTGCCTCCAAAAAACGTTGTGACTCATCATAGAATAGACATGGGCCTTCTGAGGGTGTCCTGTGGTGTCTGGCAACAGAATGCTGTTGGTGGGGGCCTTTGGGTCCTATGGGTTGAGGGGAGGGGCCTCTGTGGATCATCCCACAGATACTTGATCAGTTTGGGATCGAATGAATTTGGAGGCCAGGTCAACACCTTGTGCTGTTCTTCATGTTTTTTTTTTTAGTTGTTCCTAAACTGTTTTTGTCTGTGTGTCTGTGTCAGGCTGCATCCTGCTGGGGATGGCTGCTGCCATCAAGGAGTGTCATTGCTATGGGGTGGGAGTGTCTGGTCTGGTCTAGGTGGGTGGTACATGTCTAAATAACATCCACATGAATGAATGCCAGGTCCAAAAGTTTCCCAGCAGAACACTGAATTGTAACCAGATGGTCAATGTTATTTACTTCTCCTGTCAGTGGTTTTAATGCTGTGGCTGATCGGTGTATGATACCTCTATATTTACCTGGATGAACACTTCTCAGTATATTTGGGGACTATTTGGACATACTTTTCCAGAATATTTCTACTCCATTTGCCTTCACTGCCCACGAGCAAATACTAGCAAAAGAAATGTTCTGTATGACAGATATTCTATTCACAATCACTGCCTTGTATTCAACATATTAACATAGCTTTTACACTACAATTTTTTGTGCTACGTAGGGACAATTCCACATAGAAAAATGCACTACCAAACACATTTTTATGTCACACAGCACAAACATATAAGTAACCTTCGCAGAAATGACTCCAAGTGTTTGTATATTTGTGAAACTCCACCAGCTTAATTAATTGGTGACTATTAGTCATTCTGAGGACCCAAACTGCAGGAACAAATCCTCACTGCCAGAGAAATTCATTATTGAAGGAGACACTGACAAAGGACCAGTCATGATGGTACATCGAACTCATAGCTGAAACATCTCATCTAACCTGAAATTCTGGATACAACCTAATAAATTTGCGTAAATGTCCACAGACTCTGATATACTGGTTATATTCATGTTTAGAGGAAGTAGTAGAACGGTCTGGTTTAAACATCAAATCAGTTTCAGGCTTTTTTTTTTTTATTGTTATTTCATTGAAATACAGGACACAACTCTCCAAAATGTGTAACTCTAAGATTTAAACACTCATTCCGACAACATAGCAAAGGTTTTATCAAAAATATCTTTTGTCAGAGCATCTGATGTGTCTTTGGAGAAACACCAGCCAGGTGAATACACTACATACTGTATATGGAATTCATTTCATGCCATAATTCAAAATTGGAAAGGTTTTGAAAGGTTAAAAGTCAGTCTTTGAAAGCTTGAAATGTAATGAAAAATAAGTTTTTAAGGCTTGCATAATGTTTTGAAAGAGTGAAAAGAATGTATTTTTCTGCAAATATTATTTTATGCTCGAGTTTTCCTTCTTCACAACTGCAGCACTCTCTTCACAATGTTTCCGCAAAACATTTTCAGTTTGTTCTCCCCGTTTGAAACCTTTCAAGCAGTGATATTTGATGGATGTATATTTGCACTCAAATTGCACTTTTCTTTTACAGGTGACATTACAAAACCTGCTTTTTAGACATTTCCTCACGCACTTGCAGCCTTTTGAGTCAAGCAATTTTTTTTGCAGCATTCTCCCTCTGCTCTGGTTTGAGACGCTGAAACAGGACTGGAAGGTTGGGTATTTTCTCTTAATCTATTGGTTAGTCCAGTCACATGTTATATATATGTGTTAGGCAGGATTTACAGTTTGGACGGTAAACAACTGACACGCAAATATATTTAAGAAAATAATCTAAACCCAAGGTCATTTGCTAGCTGATTTTTCAGCATCCTCCATTCAAGATGGCCATGAGTTACGGAAAAAAAGTATAGCCCCTCCCAAAACAACAAGAACAAGAGGACCCTGAGTTTAAAATAATTCATCACAAATGCTTTCTCAAGGTTAAGAATGAACCTCTCCTCCCAAATCCCGTCCCAAACCTCTGAAACAAATAATGATCTTCTATTTAAAACAGCTAGATATTTAGTCACATGTTTACTCATATATCTAAGTTTGACTATTAAAAAAAAGTGTGGAGGGGAAGATTTATCGAAGCAGAAGAAAGACCAGCTTCACCTAATTAATCTGCCTATATACACCGATCAGCCACAACATTAAAACCACTGACAGTGGTGTTCATTTTGTGATAACTTTTGGACCTGGCATTCGTGTGGATACTACTTAGACATGTACCACCACCCACCTAGACCAGACCAGGCACCCCCAAACCATAGCAATGACACTCCTTGATGGCAGCAGCCATCCCCAGCAGGATGCAGCCTGACACAGACACACACACACACACACACGCAAAAACGCTTTAGGAACAACTCAAAAAACATGAAACTGTTTTGGAGGCACAAGGGAGACCTACGCATTATTAGGAAGGTGGTCATAATGTTATGCCTGATCAGTGTATCTGTACTGTATGTGAGTTTTTGAAGATGCTTTGTAATGAATCAGTAACATGTCTAGCCAGAGGTTTGCCTAAGAAGGCAACATGTTTACATGAACTATTAGCTTCAATCTCAAGGAGCAACGATGAATCTGACATTCCTCTTGACTAACTGATATAATTTGTTTAATTGTTGGCTGTGATGCAAAACACAAGAACTAGATCAGTCTTCTTCTCACTGAACTCTCAACTATTGTACAATTGCATATTTGGCTTATATACATCCCTACAATACTGCCGCCCTGCAGACATCAGCACTCATTTCCCAGATGTGTTAACCTTAGCACAATGAAATCTTTGCACACACACACACACACAAACTACATGAGGGTGTAACAACTTTTGGTGTGTGGGAAGAAAATAAATCAGCTTGCACTTGAATATTTACACATCAGAGCCCTTTGGTTATTGTAATTACAAAGTGCAATAAATCAAAATAGAAACTCGATGTGTTTGCCGAAGCTTTTCTCTCCCCCAGCTGATTTATTTTTTTTTTTCTCCCGAAGATCCTCCTGCTGATGCAGCTTTTCTTGAGACAACAAACCCCAGAGAATTTGCGCATGTCTCAGCAAATATGAGGAATCGACATCAGGGGTAATGAAGTGACTGAAATAACAGGGCTGTCATATGGTGTTGTTATAATATATCTCTTCCCGGGGATCTGGTTTTAGTGCAGTGATTATAATGCTTTTGATTACCTTATGACACAAGGCTTCAGCTCCTCAACAGATGTTTCCACTCAGATGGACTTCCTGGCGCTGCTTATTCACATGGTGGTATGCTTTTAAGATGCTCAATGAGGTGCCAGTGTGTATCACATACATTATGACGATGAGATCGGGACAGTGTATGCTGTAGGGTGAATCACTGCGACTTTATTAGGTTCGCAGAGACAGATAGGCCTTAATGTGACACACAAGTTGTCATATTTTATCGCAGAGGAGAAGTGGCAGGTGTATGCAACTTTCTAAAAAACGGTTTCTCGTGAAACTAGTTTTTGCAGAAAAAACAGCCTAAAGATTGACATCCTATTCTGTTGAGCATTTAAAACCGTCAGTCCCATTATGCTTGCATTACAAAACAGGGGCAGTTACACCACACTAAAGGTAAATAGAAAATGCATCTCTTGCAGTTTTCACTGTGATTTTTTATTTATTTATTTATTTTCATTCAGTCATTGACAGGTTACAAAAGAATCCAGAATTCAATTTTAGCATTGTCGGGGTTGGCAACTTATTCTTTCAGGAGGTAAATGTACCAAATTCCAAATAGGATCCCATGTTGCTACAGTCAGCGAAGTCAGATTATGCGGCAATAAATCTGCACCGCTGTGGGGGTAGATGTCATATTAGGTTAGGTGGCAAAAGAAATGCATGGCTCAAGGTTTCCAGGCTCTGAGGGTATTTCATGCAGACTTTGTATGTGGGGCTGCGGCAGAAGCAGTAGGGTAGAACTCAGGAGAGCATGCTGGCCTTCCAATCGCCCCCAAGGCCGGCGGCCTGTCACTATCGCTGTGTAACAAAAGTCAACATTCCAGTTTGATTTGTGTGCATTTCAGAGATGCATTTGCAAGTGGTCAGCATTCCACACTGTCTGCATTTATAGCATTTAATAACGCTACGGAGTGCTGAGCGAGGTAAATTAGAATAACTAAAAAGCACAAGTAATTAGTTCGATCACTAAGGTGGATTTAACCACACTCAGGAACAGCAGGTGAACTACTCTCCATTAAAAACAGGACAAGTTAAACACACAGTTACATCACACATTAAATGATCAGTCAGGCCTCAGCTGGAGGTATATTGATGATTAACAGCTTTACATTAGCCCTGGTAACTCCACATCCTTTGGTCTTAATAGTCACATGAATCACACACATTCAGTGCCAGAAAGATATTTAATTTGTATTACTGCTAAATGAAGAATTTCTTAGAGGCATGGCACAAAAACAGAGTTCCTCAAAAGGTTCACCATAATGAAAGACACCGAATTAAACATGCTGATAGAGGGTTTGGAGGGTCAGATAAACTCAGATGAAGTGGTGGTGGCATAGATGGTAATTTCTTTTTCAAATAGAGAGTGGTGACGGCAAGAAGAACCAACTCCATCCACACACTAGCAATACTTTTATTTTATGCTTGTTGGAAATATACAGACCTGTGACATCAGGCTCATGTAGCTAGACCAGTCTGTCAACTGAAACTCTTGTTCACAGCAAGTGAGCTGGTCACAAAATAATGTCTAACCGCCATTCATTTTGGATTTTTTAATTTTTATTTTGTTCATTTATTTATTTATTTTCAGCAGAATGGACAGTTCTTCCACCGTTTACCTTTCCTTGTCTGCTGTGGATGATCGACTCAGTCAAAAAAGAACAAGATGTAATCAGGAAGTGGGGGCTCCTCACGAGGAAGAACGTTCTCCGGTTTCCATGGCGACCGAAGGAGCCCATGTAGGGGAGCAGAATTGTCAGTCTCAATTACAAAACGGCTGATTAGTATCAAGGTACTTGTGCAGGAGGAAGTACTAGAGCCTTTCAGATCCGCAGGCAGCTGTGCCACTGAGGGGCAATCAAAGTGTGTGATTGCCGTCGTTTCACAAGAGCCCTGTTTGTTTAACAAATTGGCTGAAAATCACCAAGAGGTCACGAATGCTCAAATTTTCAAGTTAGAAGCAAAACTTTTTCCCCCTTTCATCTTCAAGGCTCCTGAGCTTGACACATTTACCATCATTTCCATTTAGAGGTCAAATCTGAATTACTGTCCACACTGTAGTTAATCTAAAAATGGCATTCCTGCACGCTGCTGAATGGAGAACCTTGTATGATACAGATTGATATAACAGGAGAATAAAGCTCTGGAGCAATTTGGCGTCTTCTTGCATGCACCGTGCAACCACAGAGGAGGATCTCTTATTTATCTCAGTCGCCTTGCCTGGGTCAGACAGAGGACACAATCAAGCTAATAACAAAATTAGCCTTGATCAAATTACTTCTGCCTTGGTGGTTAATGATACTGCAAAGTTTGGAGCCCCCTGGAGCCAAGAATGCACATTTATCAGATGTTCGTATTGGAGATGAAGATGATGATTAACTTTGAAATCACAGACTACTAATGCTTATGGCTCTGCAGTCCTTTAGGCTTCCTCAGCAGTAGCCTCTCACAACAGAGTTATCATTGCACCTCAGTGCAAGCAAATGACTTTGACATCTGCACTGTCAGCATACTTCCACTGCCATTTCCACTTACCTCAGAGGAAAACAGAGGGGTAGACATTATGAGGGCTGTGGTAAACAATGCTCTATCTTTAACCTAAGCTCTGTAGGTTCGGTGTC
Source organism: Chelon labrosus (assembly GCF_963514085.1). Lineage (NCBI taxonomy): Eukaryota > Metazoa > Chordata > Actinopteri > Mugiliformes > Mugilidae > Chelon > Chelon labrosus. The sequence continues at coordinate 6,245,352 of NC_140345.1, read as the reverse complement.
TTGGTCAAGGACGAGTCCAGCTTAACAACTCTACTACCTGGGATTGGATCAAGTCCTCCCCGGCTTCTGTCGGCGCCCAAGGCCACTCCAGTACCCAGCCGGGATTCACAGCCACAGAGCTCTCAGTCTCCCGGTGGGAGCTCATGCTCGGTGTCAGGTGTCAGGTGGAGTTATCTTGGCCCCAGAAAGAGGACTCCATTGTTTGTGAAAGCCCTGGTCATTGTCACACCACATCTCTAGCCGTAAGCAGAGACAGGACAGAAAAGCTTCTAAAGTGATCTCATTCTCTGTTAGTGGAGGTAACCGTGAGGGAAATTATGGGTTTCTTGTACAGTAAAGCTACATGCATTTGAGAAGAACTTCATGGGTTGTAAAGCAGCATCTGCCACTGGTGAAAAGTGCAGAGTACAGGGACCTTTTTGAAAACCAAGACAAAAATAAAATAAAGGGAAAGCAGGCAATCCGACTTCCATGCTTAGAACTACACATGGTCAAACTCCCTTTGCTGAATTTGAATAGCGTGCAAGACACTTTTAAAGAATAAAGAGCAAAAAATAGAACAAAACAAGGTATCTTCGGGTTATTAAAAAAAATATCTAATCTAATTGAAACAAGAGAGAATATGGTACTTGTCACCCTGCGTTTATCTACTTGTCTTACCGCGAGGCAGTTACCTCAGAAGACGTGCGGCCACTGTCATGTCGCTGCGGTGACTGCTGAGCTGAGGAGTTAAAGCGGCTGGACGATATGACTGCTCGACTCTCAAATGACCCTTTCACACAAAGACGCCAGAACAGCACTCCACATCTATGATTGATCCAAAAAGTATCTGGGTTGATAAAAATAAATAAATAAATGATAACATTTTTGCAAAAAGAGTTCTTCTCATTTGCAGGGAATGAAAATGAAGGGCGGCACAGAGATAGCGTTCAAATTGAAATGTGATAAAACTGAGTATTTTACTCAGTGGTTTGTGCATTTAGAAGGTCACCTTTCTTTTTAGGGTAATGGGAATTCATGTGGCTGCCACTCCAGTCACAATGACCGCTTGGGCACCTCTGTACAAGATCTACATGCATACCTTCTCTAGAGACCAGCTCGATGTGCCACAATACTGTTTTTTAATGCTCCTGTCTCTGCTCTGTGGTGTCACTTCACCAGGTCTGCACTCCCTCTTACCTCTGGATTGACCTTCCCACTTGAGACCAGTCACAATTGTGGAGTCACTCCCAGTCTTCCATCAGACCACTTCCGCACAGTGAACGAAAACAACTCCACTCAATGCAATTGCTCTCAGACAAAATCTGTTTGATCTCTCTTCAGCCCTTTACCCCTACATAGGTGTTGTACAGTGACACATACATTTTTGTCTTGTCATCGCAAATATGATATGATATAAAAGTCGGTGTGTGAGAAGGCCATAGCTGCTCTCAAAAACGCCAAAAATCTTGATTCTCATACTTGAATGCAGTCATCACAAAATGATCTTGAATGAATACGATAATAAGTGAGCGTGCTGACTTTGAAAGGGTTAAACTTATAGAAACTGATCTGCACTGAACTGATACTATTTAACTCAGTATGATCTTCTGAAACTGCATGGTTATAAAAGTAGCTTGATACCCAGTAACCTTGAAGCGTCAGTTTTATGTATTTGTTTAGAATATTTTTGGCAAATCTAGTCAATTAAACTGTAAATCTGACTCAAATGCCTTTGAAAATCATGCAAAGAAAACTACAAACGCTCGAGTTTTTTTGCCCTTGCAGAACATAGGCAAGGTTTGATCTTTCACAACTGCGTGCCTTATGGTGTTTACAGCAGGAAAGTGATGATGTATGAGTCGTCTCGTCAAGACTCGCAAGGTAATTAACAAATGATGTTTTGGCTAACAAAGCGTGGCCTTGATGAGAATGCATTACTTTCATGGAGCCCCACAGCTAGGCCACTCACAAGGATGCCGCCTAATAAAGCTAGATGAATGGACCGTGACTCGGACCAAGCAGGTGGACCACACCACTGCCCCCACCTAGACCCCTGCTGACTCGAGCTTGTGCGTGCGCGGACACACAAATGCAGACACGCACACGGACCGCTGCACATACACATCATCCTCAAAGTAGAGTGCCTACAGCTGCAAGGTGAAACATGGCAAAGAAGAGACCAATTATCCTCCAGACAAATGACTCAGGCTGTGGGAGGTCTGATCATTTTTCCTGCCGAGGTTTGAAACCATGCTGCTGCCGGCTGCTGACAACTAGTCTCCTTCTCTTCTGCCCTCTGTTTATGGTGCTGGAACTTTAAAGGAACACTTACCACTGCACTGTTTGGCTGTTGAGGTTACGGTGTCAGCCAGTATGTGCTCTTGTAGGATGTGAAATTATAGAAATAGTGCGACAAACATAGTGTGAGACTATAACTGCATCCAGGATAGCTACATTTTTATTAACAAATCTGAGACAACACTGATTCAATCTTTCCGATTCCCACCACTTGTCCTTACCATCTCATTCTGTACATATATGGACGTCCTCCAATTTCCCCTACAACTACACAATACACCCTCAGTAGAAGCTATTGCTTGTTGAGAATGAGTGACCGTAAAGAGCGTGCAGCTGTTCAAGTTTAAATGAAATAACCACACTATGACTGAACAAGTGCATCATGTTGCAAATGAAAGAGAAGAAGGTGATGGAGTTCAATGTCCTCCACACTAAGAAAAAGATTATAAGAATGACTGAGAATAAAATCTTTTTTTTTTTTTTCATCCAAACAGGTGTTAAGCTACTGTAATAGAGCAATTGTTAATAGACCATACAGAGAAGATGATACAATGCTCTGTACACAGGAAGCCAACAATAGCAGGTTAGTGCTGAATAGAACTTCAAGCATCTTTGTAAGTGCAGCAGCTGTCTCAATGGCAGATCAATCCACCACCATGACTCTATGCTCGAAAGAACCAGACTGAACTTGTGAAAAAATGAATTTGTCAGTAGAGGTAGAAAAATCAGTGTCGGAAATGTTAATATGATATAACACAAGCTGGTATGTAACCATATCATGTAAAACTGCCTCTCCTCTATAAGCTCCCTTCTGTTTCAGCGCGTGCGACTACATTTAGTTCGCAGCGAAATACGGATCTCAACAGAGAACAATATCCTGTTACGGACACAACCAAAATAATTCACGTTTTCAGGCACTCACCGCAGCGGTGTTCAGTTCTGCAGTATCTTTCACAACTCCACTGGACAGCTAACAACTGGCAGCACAGCACATACAACAAGAAAAACACCACAGGTAAGTCATTTTCCACTTCTGAAAAACGCTTGAAAGCAGAGGTGCTTTGTGATGGGAAAGGAACACTAAATTGCTTTTAAGTGTTTGGGTAGAGAAGGTTATCAAACTGCAAAACTGAAACTTTTTTTATTATTATTTTTCCTTTGATTTCAAGTTCTTTTTCTTTGATTCCTTTGCCTCTTAAATGTTTAACTGTTATGGCGGGTGAAATAAGTATTGAACACGTCACCATTTTTCTCACAGTAAATATATTTCTGAAGGTTCTGCTGGCAGGAAATTTTCACCAGATGTCGGTAACAACCCATGCAACCCACACATGCAAAGAAATCAAACCTTAGATGTCCATAAATTAAGTTACGTGTTAAAAAATGGAATGACACAGGGGAAAAGTATCAGGTCAGGTGTGATTTTGGCCCATACTTCCACACAAACACTCTTCAAATCTTGAAGGTTCCACGAACGTCCACCCTCGTTTCATCTTCATCAGCCTGGCAGATGGCAGCAGATTTTTATCAAGAATGTCTCGGTACATTTTTCCATTCATCCTTCCTTCAATTACATGAAGTTTGAAGTTTAAAATGATCCGAGGTCAAATGGGCATTACACCAAAGCAAGACTCTGACACTGGATGGAGTACAGTGTACAACCATCATCTCTCCTGCTAATTAACAAAACTTCTGAATGAGGCCACGCTTTACACCAATAAATCACCCTTTTATCCGGCCCACCAAACCTGACCTGTGATCTGAGAAATATTCTTGGGAACCTGTCCTCTGTTGTGAAGCGTTCCTCCACTGCGACCTGGGCGTGATCTTTGACCCTTACAAATTACCATGGTAGCACAGTCATGCTTTCTCCAACAAAATGAAACACAAATCGCATCAAGCGGACACGGGGTTGCGATACTCCCAGCCTGACAAGAAGAGTGCATGAATGTCTTGTATTTTTCCATGTATTTAAGACTCAGCAAAAGGTCACCTCCTGTCTCCAGCTCGTTCAAAGCTCAGCTGCAAACCTTAACAAACTGTAAGACCATATTGCTAAGATTCTTGCTAAAGTAGCATTCTTCTACGCTGCATTGGCTACCTTATAGGCCTCAATTTTAAGACCCTACATGACCACAATCAATCCTGCCAAGTATAATAATAGCTCATTTAGATACTGTAAGTATAGACATATTATATAGATATATACCTGGGACTACTTGTTTTATCACTTGTGTATATACAGTATTTTTACTGTTTAACCACTTATCACCTCCTCCTTTATTACATTTTCCCAAAGTGTGCTTTCAATGAATTAGAAACAAGTGTTGCTGTCCACTTATTTAATTGTTATAATGCATGTATAACTGTTTCTATATGCCTGCACATCTTTACGGACTCCCTGTGGATGGGAGATAAAAGTAAAAATATGTAGACCACTATCAGAGCGCAGGAGAAATTTAGTTAGGAAGAGGGGTTATTTCTGTGATGACAAAAAAATAAATGCACCGACTTATTAAACATATGTAAACAACATTCATCTGTTGTACATAATGCTGGGACAATATGAGACTACAATACAATGTGACCTGGGGAGTTAATCTACACAATATCACGACAAGTTGCTTAGTCAATGAGAGATTTCAGAATAAATTAACATAAGAATTTCCCCCGAGGACTATTCTAATCAGAGTATACTATCGTTTTCTGTTCCTGCTTAATGAATCATACGAATTATAGTCATATTATAAATGGCAAGTCTTTGCAGGGCTATTAGTTTGTTTCTTTAGGGGTCTAATAGAAGACATGCTTCATTTAGGGCCCTGTAGTGTCCCGCAGCAACACGGAATGAATTGCATTATTTCCAACAGCTGCCATTTTCCGATGATCTTATCAGAAGTGCACTAACATAATGTGGCGGAGGAAGTTATTATTCCAGGCCAGCCGTCTCACTCTCACTCCATAATAGCATTCATCTTTTAGAGCAGGTCTTTTACTTCTAGCTCTCCGCCTTCCTCGCACATTTCCCACACATTCTTTCTTAATTACAAAAGATGGATTCCATCACTAGATACATTCCTGGTCAAGATTTATATTCAGAGGGAGTTTGCCTTTAACGCTCATTTTAATGCTAATGCCGTGCGCTTTATTAACTCCCCGGCGTGTAAACCCACTGTGTGTAATATGCAGCTGCCTGAATGCGAGAACGCCTCATTCAATACGTTGATTAAATTTTGGTGCATCTAAAGAGGTGTCCGTAGAGATTTCACTGGGTGGGACAAATATTCTTTCATCCTATTACTGGCTCTAGGCTTACTTTCTCCTCTTTTTTTTTTTTTTTTTTGTTGTTGTCCCCAGTCTGTGAGTCAAGTTCTTCATCTGGCAGGGAGTCTGGAAAAGAACGAAACAAGCACTTCTCAAGTGCACCTTCTTCTTCTTTTTTTTTTTTTTTGCAGGCATCATGTAGGCCTAATCATGCAGCACTTATCACCTGCTTTGCCCTTCACACTTATTTGTCATCACAAAGCAGCAGACGGTCTCATGCTCCCATCTCCACAGCTATTACAGTCGTGGTTAGAGTCCCATTGACATAAAAATGCAGAGATAATTTTTTTTTCTGAACATGTAAATGGCTAGATCATTGCAGATTCTTTGCAAGCACTTATTCAAAATGTCATTGAAAAGACATCAGATTTTGTTGAAGGGGAGCCAGACCATCACTTACTCTTCAGTCTTTATATACGTATATATATATATATATATATATATGTATAGAGAGAGAGAGAGAGAGAGAGAGATTCTATAATCAAGACAAATAAATAATTCTAACCATAAACATGTTTATCCAGGGTGTTTCTTTTATCGAAACATCGCGTGTCAGATATGAAATTGAAAGCCTGAGCGTTGAAAATCATATGATGATCTGACAGAGATACTATCGCACATGCACATGCGGCTTCTTTTTTGGGAAACTAAACCACTTAAAACCAACTGAGCTTGTAAGTGCTGTTCTGTTCTCTCTCTCTTTTTTTTTTCAGACTTACTGTACAAATGAACACTGTCAACGTCCCAAGGTTAAGGTTACCTTGACCATTCTTTCACATCACTGATGGAAAAATCTATATATTTTTTTAATATGCAAGGTTGATTCTGACTTTGCGTGCCTTTTCTCAGAGGTCTTTTTGTAAGATTTCATATTATTCAGTCAAAATAAAATGTGATGGGAAATGAAATGAAAATGAACAACTTCCTGAAAATGAGATGATGGCGCCGGTGGCGAAGGCTGCTGTCGCCTGGTGCTTGTTTCAACTTTACGCTTTCCTGCATTTTTTTGTTCTTTTATCATATTTATTTTATTTATTGTATTTTTTGTTTACATGAAGTTGAGTGGGCTCAGTGCACCAAGAATGTCATTACTGGTAATGATGCTGCACTGTTACAGAGTATCTGACAATAAAGAATCTTGAATCTTGAGTCATTTCTCTTTTAATGGAGTGCAAATGCAGCTAGCGGAACAGCCAACAGTGTGAGCAAACAGCACAACTTGACAGAATTGTGTCAAACAGACCTTCACAGCAGACACTGCGACCTGTGAGAGCAGGAAAATCACACGTGTTACTAATAATAATGTATGCTAGCTTAGACAAGTAGGCCATGACAGCGTGACGGTGAGCCGGCACGCACAACACCAGCACCTGATTCAGCTAAATAGAATTTGGCCACCGTCCATTTTATTAATAGCGCCTGTGTTTTTACCGTGTCATGCAGAAAAATCAAATCATTTTGAGATAGATCACCCCTTTGAACCTTGTCACACTGCTTTGATCGCTTATGACATTGGGTGAATGAGCAAAATATGTATACAGACACAAAGTAACCAGAGTTTCCATTTAGGTATCATTGAGCTTATTCAATGGCTTCATTTGATTTCTAGTGTGATGTCCACATAAAAGTAAACATGGTCAGTATACTTATATTGTGTTGACTTGTGTACTTTTAATATTATTCAATGTAATGGTGTGCTTTATGAATGGCGCCATACACACTTTAACCGCTTCAGCTGATTTGATATAATAAAATGATAATACATAATATAACATTACAGCAATGTTCAATGTGCACATAAAGTTTTGATCGTGGATAACAGTCCCGGGATAGGAACACCTAAATTTGCCATATAACGTTAGCTACTTTAGCTGTATGGGTAGTCCAATAGTTAGCCATAGAGAATATATATATATATATATATATATATATATATATATATAACGTTAGTACAGCGTTAATATAAAACGGTCAATCAGTGCAGCTTTAAGATGACTGCATTGAAGGTATTTTAATACATGAAGTATAAATAAATAACCGCTGGTTAATTGTAGCAGCTGTCGATAATCTTGACTGAGAGAAATCACGCTTTACAGTAAAAGATGCTTCCCACAATCCCCCTTTTTTTCGTTACATCAGTGAAAGACCTCCACCATTATTCATAAATACGGGCAAAACATTTGTTAATAGGCTGAGTTAATGCATTATTCAAAAGTGATTCAGGAGCAGCTTATTATAGACTCCTATCAAAGTGTTGTATTTCTGTGAGGCTCTCTCCCCATTGATGCATACCCACTGACACAATGTAGCACACAAAGGAGGGAAGTGAAAACAAAAACTCCTCAGCAAGAGCTGGGACTCTAGAAAACATTCTTCTCATCATGCCAATCAAACTACTGAACATTTCAACCCAAAGGAGATTGTTCTCCCCTACTTGTATGCACCGCCACTGCAATGGTGGAGCATTTTATGGCCTACACCGTAGAAGTGGAATAACAAACTTCACTGCTCTCCCTTGTTTGTGGATAAAGCAGCCACTTACAACATGAATGCAGGGACATGGTGGTCTGATTACTTTAATAATACATGAGAAATCTAACGAACATATTCAGGAAGTGGCACAACCCGTCTGTGCGGCGCTGAGCGTTGATTAAAGTTTGCCTGTTTGGCATTTGAATAATGAACAAACACTGTGGAGAAATGGCAGCCATTAACCTTTCAAAGAGTCCCTCTTATTCTAAATCACGGTGTATCAGGACGTTCCAATTCCTGATTCCCATTTTCCACTACATTACCCCTCTAGAAGAGATTCCAACAGCGTCCTTGTCAACAGACAGACTTTGTCTGATGGCTTTTACTTATGAGCCACACAACAAGTGGATAAACTGTGTATAGATGCCCTTTTTTCATACTCCGGCCAGTCAGAGTTTTGTGCAGTTTTCTTGTACAAACATTTGGGCTTACACGACATACTTGTCACTCACAAAAATGTTTGAATGACCAAGGTTGAGCAAATGTGCGGAACACAGTTTCTTTGGAAATTCGGAAACTGAAAAATTATTTGAACCCATGATTACTTGGCTGTCTTTGCTGGACTTCTATCTGAGAAAGCAAAATGGAGATGCAATCATGAAAACAATGATCCATAACTGATCTAGTGATTAAAAGTTGTCAAAGCGTCTCTTTACTATTCACATTAATATTAACATTGTTTTTCATAGTCAATAAATGTTTAATTTACAAATGTGGTAATTTCCTGTGCTTCAAATTCATTATTGCAAACTGTGATTTTATCATGAACATGATGTTGTCCCATATTGCGAATGTTACCATGACAAAATAAATATCAGCCACAAGATTAAAATCACTGACAGGTGAAGTAAATAACATTGACCATCTTGTGACAATTCAATGTTCTGCTGGGAAACTTTTGGACCTGGCATTCATGTGGATGTTACTTAGACATGTAGCACCCACCTAGACCAGACCAGGCACCCCCACCCCATAGCAATTGCACTCCTTAGGACCCATAGGACCCAAAGGCCCCCACTAACATCATCCTGTTGCCAGAAGCCACAGGACACAGGATTGTTTTGGAGGCGCAAGGGAGACCTACACAATATTAGGAAGTCATAATGTTATGCCTGATTGGTGTATAGTCAAATTGTATTGTGTATTGTGCAGGTATTGTGTGCATGTGCATCTGGGTGAAAACACTGAGGTGTGTCAGTGTTTCGAGTCTTTGTGTGTGTCTTTTTTCAAGGGCAGGTTGGGTTTGCAGCTTTGCATCATCGATGATTAAAAGTAGCTGGTCATAATGTTATGCCTGATCGATGTATATAAATGAATACTGAACAACCTCTAATACATGACATACTCTGTCTCTGTATTTATATCTTCTCGTTTCATTTTTATAGTTTGGTATTGTTACTTATATAAAGAATCCTGAATCCTGCTGAGCTTTATTTCTGTTTGCACAGCCCTTATAACAGTTAACATGCTGCTATGAGGATTGTTAAAAACAAACTGTGAAGTTTCCATTTACTGCAGTTAAGATTTTTTTTACAGGCTGAGAAACTGTGGTTAACACTTAACTAAATACTACATGTCTTTCACAGCCAAAATATAGGGTGTCTTACTGTGCCTCCGAACTTCTATTTCCTTTTCAAAGAGGGGTCTTTGTGTTTTCCTGGCACAAGTTTCCGCTTTCGACTAAGCCTCAACATTGTTGCAAACGGAGACATTTAATCTTTGCTCCAGGAAGTGACACCGTAGCTTGTTAAAGAGAGCTTTTAAATAAATAAAACTAAAGCTTTCTTGTCATCTATCACAAAACAGAAAGCATAATTTTGCCAGTTCTTTTCTATCAGTCACAGTCGTAATTAAAGTGAGAGTTTAAATGAACAAATATGAGTTTCTTAAAAAGCTGAAAGCAATGCCAGGCATCTTGAAACCTAAAGTAACCCACCTCTCTGGTGTTTGTGCAATGACTTGTGATCACAAAACAATAAAAAGCTGATGGTGAGTGCTTCCGTTTCTTTGTCGTGATACATCTTTTAACACTATATATACAGTCTATGGCAGACAGCAGTGGTGACTCAGAGTGCATAAAAGCATTAAGGAGTAAACATTTGTCCTAATTATCCAGTGGAGAACATTAGTATTTATTAAACTGGAGTGCTTTTACTGGACACATAAATGAAGATACTGTACATCTTCCCCTCACCAAGTGCTGCATAGAGCGGTTTGCTGAAAATAGATGACGGTGACACTACAGTACCCACTAACTATCATAATCTAACAGTTTTGTACCAAACAAATGCAACTATGTGGAAATCTAAGAGACGTCTGGTGAAGCTGGCAAAAAGAATCTGTCAGGTTTCGTGTTAATGTTCAGCATATGGTCACGGGAGAAAAGTGTGACGATCGGCACCAAAAGGTGCAAACTTCTCGAAACAACTGCACAGGCTACCATCTGTGGGATAGTTCCTGAAATTGCTTCACGGAAAATGAATCTGTTCTAATGAGCGGGAACTAAAGCAATTGTCTGAAATGTTACAATTGTAGATGTCCTGTCACTCAAATGTAGGTCAAGCGTTGATGTATTGTGTGAAATTGCTGTAAAATCTGACAGTTTGGAGAAGCAGGTTTAATGTCCAGCAAATAATCGTCTTAATTCTTCCTCTTCTCAAAGTTTGAAATGAGAGCAGATATCAAAGACAAATAGAGAAGTTAAGTGAAGTATGGGAAAATGCAGTTCTTGGAGGATCACTTTTGTCAGACAGGTTCTTTTAAAATAATTGGGATATTTTTCCAATAGAAGTGCCCAGTATGTATTTGACAGCGGTAAAGTTGGAGCTTGCGCTCAGTGTGTGGCTTCGTCTTGCTTAGACAGGCAGCGCGCAAACAACTCTCAGACCAATAATGACTTTTGAGGAAGGCTTGTGAGGAAAACACTCCTTTTAACAATGTGTTGAACTTCTGCAGTGTCTTCGCTCTGTCCATTGAAAGCCCGCAAGGAGAAATCCCAAGACGTTAAGGGAAAAAAAAGAAGAAAAACAAGCCCTCTGTAAAGTGTTAATAGTGAAAAGATATGCCCCGTGTTGACAGAATGCGGCCTCTTCATGACCACTGTCTAGAGTGCAGATTCCGAAGCTGTCTTGTGAGTTTGCCAAATACAGGCTGGAGGGCAAGAGTCCCACTCACTGGGAATGATGGCCAGTTGTTTGTCTTGAACAGACAACCTCATCATGTGCCTTGCCTGTTAAGCTCACTGCACTGTATATAGAACACCTTTCTTCTGGTTGATGATGGAGACTCCATCAGTTCTTATGATTACACCCTGGTGTTAAAAAAAAGGTTTTCTCTACAGCTAATTTCACTATTCATGACCACAGTGCACTGGGTGAATTTTTATTATTTAAATTCTTTTAAGCTTAAAATTGTAATAAGGGTATAGCCCGCCTCCATTATCTCCCCAGTACTCCTCTTCTTTGATACCTATTGGTGGTGCCACAGATGGTTGTGGCTTTATTTGAGGAAAGACAGGAAACCATTTGTAAAGGCCTGCTGATGCCTTGCCATATAAGCACAATACACCACATAAGAGGAAATACCTGTTCAAACTATGTCTATTTGAAAAGTGTCAACTAAGGATGACGCATTGAGGATGGAGAGATACTGATGTGAAAGCATAAGAGAAAAGCAACACTAAACTAAAAACATGGCTGTCAACCCTGTAGTTAGTTGGTTCCCCAGCGACACACTGTGAAGTAGATCAACAGGAACATTTGTCAAGAATAGCTGCATTCAGAAAGATCAGACACTGCCTGTCTTTATGGATAAATACTGTCGTTATTAGTGACACATAATCATTATTATACATTTTGTCTGTGTTTGCTCTTAGTGTTTGAACAGCACAAGGTGTTGACCTGGCCTCCAAATCCACTAGATCCCAAACTGATCAGGTATCTGTGGGATGATCCACAGAGGCCCCTCCCCTCTACCCATAGGACCCAAAGACCCCCACTAACAACATTCCGTCCATTCTCTGAACTGTTTTGGAGGCACAAGGGAGACCTACACAGTATCAGGAAGGTGGTCATAATGGTGTGCCTGATCGGTGTATGGTCACGTTTAGTCAAGTAAATTTACTTGCAAACTGTTGAATATCACTGAGAAAAAGAAAAAAATTATCACAAGGACGAGGTGGTCCACATGCTGCATCCAGACCCTCTCTTTTTTAAAACATTTCATTCTCTTCTAAATAGGCATCAAATGCTGACCTTGATACTGCTTTACTGATTGAACGCAAAATAAATTAATTCAGCATTATTCATTCATTCTTTCATCTTCTGTAACCGCTTATTCCTGTTAAGGGTCGCGGGGTCTGCTGGAGCCTATCCCAGCTGTCATTGGGCGAGAGGCAGGGTACACCCTGGACAGGTCGCCAGTCTATCTCAGGGCTAACACAGAGAGACAGACAACCATTCACAGTCACATTCACACCTACGGCCAATTTAGAATCACCAGTGAACCTAACAAGCATGTCTTTGGCGGTGGGAGGAAGCAGGAAGTACCCGGAGAGAACCCACACAGACACAAGGAGAACATGCAAACTCCACACAGAAAGGCCCAGTCTGCCCATGGATTTGAACCCGGGACCTTCTCGCTGCATCGGTGCTAACCACCTCTCCACTGTGCCGCCCCTAGTTCAGCATTATTTTGAACACAAAACAATGGTGAAGAAAATAATCAGAAAAACATGAAGACATGTCAAAATCATGGTTTAAGTTTTTTCTTTTAATATACAGTATATATATATATTATTATAGTTAAGCCAGTAATCAAGTCAGAAAACAAATTACACTATTGTTGCTTGACAGTCACTTATGTGCAGCTTTCATACCATATCCTCCCTTTTATGTATATTCTACAGTTTTTTTTTTTTATCCACATTGTGATTTATAGCAGCTTACATTTGCGTCATGCTGTGAGAAACACCATGCCTCCTTCTTCCCGAGAGCAATTCCTTTCACGTTATTTACAAACGGATCAAAACAACTGTTCACTTGGTGTGTAGACGCACTGTGCTTCTAGGTCAGCTGATAAACAATGTTACACAGTAGCTCGGCTATATCATAAAATCCACGTGCCTAGTACACAAGAGCTATATTTAACATTTGTGTGTAACTTGCGTTCATCCGCAGTAATCCTGTTTAGATTTTCTCTGTCGAGTGGCGATGACTCACTCTACATTTATCACTCAGCAACAAAGATGGGGAAAAAAATGGTAATGTCCGTGGGTCTTAGTTATTGTATACACCTGCCTGAAATGCAACTAGACATATTAGTTTCAAGCTTCTTGTGGGTTTTACCTCATTACCTAATCAAACGTTCAAATCCAGTGTAAATTCAGTATAGTGTACGGTATGAGTTAAGTTATTTGATCCACTGCTCTGTGAAAATATGTGCAGCATAACCCTGAGCCAAACTTGACACTCACACACACACACGTTACATTGCCCATATAATGTAACCAAAACCTACTTGCAAACCCACTGTGTTTTAATTACATTCTTCATCTTTTCCTGCTGCTCTCTACATTAAGAGGTAACAAGTCGTCACCCTGTTAAAATAATCGCCTAACTCATTTTTTCAAGTTTTTCAGGAAACACAAAAAACTTCACCAGAAATCTCACACACTTGCCATAGGCCATCATCTTAAAGGGGTAAAATCACATGAACTGATCAACTGAGGATGTTGGCGATTTTACCATAGGTGGCCGGCGTCATGAGGAGATGATTTCGGCAAAAAAAAAAACAATTTTGACAAAAAATGACTTGTGACGAACAGTGTGACGAAGTAATGTTTGACAAACAAAATGTTTTGCCAAATGAAGTGGAAAAGGCTATGGATTGTATTTAAAACTGAGTATTTCATTACTTTTACAAAGCTTATGAAGAACACTGGCAAAGATTATTGGATCCATGAGCTCTTTTTACATTCATCAAAATCCGTCAGTTTATAGTATAGAGTATTAAACAGTCAGTGATGGTCTGCAGTGACCTGAACCAATTGAACGCAGCGTTTACTCTCTCACTCTGCAATGAGGAGCAGCGAGCTGTACACTACTGTAAACTACATCTGAATGATAAATACTTCGTATTAATCACGACTGTGCTCAAATTTTGATGCAGTTAAATTTGGCTGGCATTACATCAGAAAATAAAGTGACAGGGTACTGTAACAAATCTGAGAAGGTCAGACTGCTGTGATTTTCTGCAGGTGGTAGCTATAACAACTTCAAAACGTGAGTAGGCTTTACCCTAAAGCCAGCGTTTGGTTTGTCCTTTGTCCTGTTGGCACAGCACAGACTGCTCCCTCTATGGCTATGCTCATTCTAAGCCCATGAAAACAACAATTTCAGGTAATTATACATACAATTATACTTTTACTGAAGAAACGGATGCCGGATCAAGTAGTTTCCCCTCCTTTTACAATAGCTGGAACAAAGAGCTCATAACATTCATGCAGTGATACCATTGTTCAGGGACTTTCAAAATGAGATGAGTGCATGACAATGTTTCTCTGCAGATATAACAGAAGGTTTACAGGATAAGAGGCAATAATGATATTCGTGAAAACAGGTCATGAGAACTGAATTCTGTCCTTATATTTTGGCTCAGGCTATAAACTCTTGGTTTTCTTCATGCAGATTTTTGGTCTGAATTCTCCTCTGATTCGCTCACATGCCTTCGGCAGCGTCTGATAAAACTCCCATTGTTTGATAGCACTGGAACACACACACATAAGCGCACACATTAGCGAACGCACACAGATACACACGTGCACACAGGCACAAACACACACGCCGCTGCTGTAGGAGGGGGACAAGTGTCAGCTGGAGGCACAGAAAGATAGGCCGCCCCCGCTACACAGTTAATCTTAATGAAAAACGAGTCTGCCTCCAGACTGGGTACTTTGGCTGACATCCATTGATGTTCTTTCCTCAATGCATCTTTTATTTTATTTATTTTTTTATGTGTATATATTTTTGTAATGTCTTGAACTGAGCATATTTTGAAGTTTCTGAAATTATTACTCAGTTATTGTGTTTCCTCTAACTTATAGAAAGTGCAGTTGTGCCAAATAAGTCATTGGCATAAACATGGAACACCAAATAATGTGTCCAAATCAAGTAATTAAAAATAATTGTTTGACTAATCGATAAATCAGTTCTAAAATAGCTATTCTGTATCAAAGTTAACAAGAGCCAAAGCATTGCCGCAGCTATTGAACTTCCCAGTGATATAAAACAGAGAAAAGCATCACAACTTGATTGGCACTTGTCTTTATAAATGACTTAACTGACTGACAACAAAATCATCATTCATAATTAGTTTTTGATGAACCAACTGATTTATTGCCTCTGCGCTAAGGAGTTTGTTGTATTGTATACCACATAAAAATGATACTTTACGGGAAACCTGGTAATTTCTACATGTGTTTTCATTTAAATCTTTAATTTTGATGGCGTGAGTGTTTTGAGGATTTAATTGCTATGAATATTAATGTGGATTACTGGCTGCGGCTTTGTTTAAAGGCAGCTGTTCGGGCTGTTGTTCTTAGATAAAAAAAAAAAAAAAAAAAACTATTTAATGAAGAAAAATATTTTGTATTACCAAGTAAAAATTAAGGATGAAAATAGGCAATTACTGCAACTTCCTTCCATGCAATTTGTAGTAGTAGTAGAGGGCAAATACAGCTGATAAAAAATAAACTTGTGAATCCAACTTCATGCACTGAAGATTGTTTTGCTGTTGTTTTATATTTCATATATTACCACCAGCCTTAAGCCAAGGATGTGCTGCAAAAGCATTTAATATAACTAACTGTATTAGATGGACAGGAAAAGAAATCACAGAGACTAAACCTACTAATAAATGTGGCAAACTAAAGGTGGCATTATGATGCCTTCACACCTCAGAATAGCCAACTGGAGGCAAGTTATCATTGATGCTGCAATATCATGTGCAATGATTAATTTTTAGAAAGGCCAAAAACCTAGACAATTTTTTCCTCAAATAAATCTATGATTCATTTATTCAAGTTACACAAAGGGCAACCAAGAGCACGACTTGAGGATATTCACCAGTAAGGCCAGAGCATAACACAGCCCAAATTGGTTTCCACTCTTAGTGTAAACAAGTGCCTTGAGCCGAGTCCTGACCTCTTGTGCCTGTCAAATGTTGAACTTGGTACTGTGACTTCCAATTTACTCGTCTCATTGTTGCAGCACTGGGGGGACAGGCTTTGTCATGACTGGTCTGCAGACAGACATGGAGCCCAGCTAACGTGTCTTGTCCCTCCGGGAAGCTCGGCTGGCACGGTTTATTTTCGGGGTTTTTGGCATGACGTAGTGCATTAGGGATCCACTGCGCATAAGTGCATAAAGGGGTTTGACACTCAACCCCTGAATAGCCAAAGGCTTGGACACTTAATTAAGTCCTCACAGTTCTCTTCACTACTCATTAATGTAAAGGATTACTGAGTCCAGTGAACACACAGGCTTGGCCAGAAGTGGTCCTCTAATATTATGGCAATGGTGTGATTCGTTATCTGTGTGACTGCAGCCACTGTTCAAAACAAATGAAATATTTTGTGAATTCAGTTGCAGTACTTTCATATCATCGTTGCTGCATTTGGCAAATCAATTCTTCTGTCTTATGTTCCATACAAAATCTTCACCCATTTAGAAGGAAACAAAATTGCTGCTTGGACCATTTTGAATTACTGTGATTATATGGGTTTCTACTATAGGTAAAAGAAAGAAAGGGGTTATAGGGTCGATGGTGAACGTATAAAACCTAGGACTAGTGTTTACACCTTGCGTCATGTGGGTGTGAGTATGTTTAGGCAACAAAATGTTTTGATTGAGAGTTATTTAAGTCATTATCATCTCCTTTAAGAACATAATTGTATTCTTGGAGGAGGTACTGTAGGGAGGACAAATCTGAATTATGCAGCCAACAGATTTTTTTTTCCATATATGGTTAATGTGAAAATTGTTCATTTGGGAAGTACATTCTAAGAAATGTAAACTATTTCTTAGACACACCTGAACATATCATCTGCGATATATAGTGACCCCATGATCAGCGATTATTATACACCGCTCCTTCCGTTAAAGTAATTCAGGTGCCATTCATCTTATTTTTTTCCTTAATGTTTTCATCGTGAACTGGTAGTATGTAAATGCACCGGGACACAAGGTTGTGTCAAACAAACAAAAGTTTAATGCAGTCTATAACTGTGTCAAGGTGCCTCTCTGAAATGGCCTTGCACTTACATTAGACTTCAATTTACCGTAAGAACTCAAAGCATAAAAAGCATGATTTGCCTTTTGGTTTTGCTTCATCCGTTGTAAGAGCAACTCTCAGCCCGGAGAAGGAAAGAGCTGGGAACGTGATTCCTTCTGAGACTTTATTGAAATGCTGTGAACCAGAACAGAAAGAAAGAAAGATGCATCTGAATTTAGTCAATTGCCTGAAAGTAAAGTACTACAAGAACAAAGGTACGTGTCAAATCTGTGTTACGGACATGCTAAGCTCTTGAAATTCCTAAGAACTTGATAAGGCCTCATCAGGTATTTTATGTCCAGGGAACGATTTCATTGACTGCACAACAGGGGATATATGCCTTCATCTGCAAGCTGATTAGCCCTTAGCAGTTTCCTTTGTGTCAGCATATACAGTATGTAGAGCAAAAATAAGAAGCAATTTAAGTTATCCAACCTGACACCTCCTTTCTCTCTCTCTCTCTCTCTCTCTCACACACACACACACACACACACACCCACACACCCACACACACACACACTTCTCCAGATGTTGAGTCAGTGGAACTTCCTAATTGGATGCTACCTGATTAAAATCACTGGGTTTTTGATGGGGGGTATTCATTGGAGGCTTTGTTGACGAGGCATTTGAAATGTTATCGCGCTACTGCAAAAAGATTCTTGGGCTATCAAAACAACCCTCCCACCCTCTCATCACTTTATCAGAAAAGCTCTGAAGTACACCACCTTTCAAGTCATCAAACATGCTTGTGTAGGCCTAGAGTCTCAGACACACACTTCTTATGTGTGTCTTTGTATTGTGTGCGAGTGTGTCGTTGAGTGTGGTGTGAAAGTTGCAGGTCTAAAGCAATTATGTGACACAGACAAGGCTTTTTTACACTACGACAAACCAATTTCCTGAATCTATGGCAGCCAAGTGACTCATCACTTTACTTATTCAGACTCCTTAGAATACAAGTAACACATAGGGGCCTTTGAAATAAGCAATATTTCTTATCTAAATAAATGAATAGCCATCATCTGCGTATGCTCCACAAGATCGCTGAATTCTCCATTTCTGCAGCCGCCCTCGTTTCAAATAGCCAGTGATCAAAATACTGAGGCAAACCAGCTTCATAATGCAGGGATTGTTGTTAGGTGAACTAAATTGAAAGGTTCCATTAAACAGAGGGCGCCTCATCAGGCCTGAATAATAATGATATTGGTGCCCATCTCATAATAAGTCTTGGCTTTATGTGGCAGACAGCTTGAGCAGCCCGGACAGAAATTGAATTTGGTTCATTTCCTTTGGCTGTCTAATTCTTTTGTGCACTTCTCCTCTGCTTGGCATTGGCTCAAGTTACTAGGTGCATTCTAGACTAACTTCCACCCAATGGGGCAAACACACACAAACAGAGACGCATTGCAGGCATATACAACCAGTTACAAAGAGTACAGAAAAAAAGTAAAGCTGTGTCAAAGTTTGAGTCTCACCCTTTTGGAGCTCACTCTAATATACAAGTGTCTAGTTGGCTAAAAACAATAACAATACATTTTTCATCAATTGAAGAGATTTAGTGCTGTGTTTTGCTTGCTTATTGCCAGGACTTGTACAGTGGGGTTGTACAGACCACTCGACTAGTCAGTTTGTCAATTTCACTGCCATAACGCTTTAGGCATTGTATCAAGTAGTCACTGATTACGTGACAATAACAACATGGACCTTCTCTAGCACATCCCACATCACTTCATCTGCCTCTCTTCTTACCCTGATGCCCCCATCACTCTGGAACAGGTTAAATCTGGACTCATCAGATGACATGACCTTCTTCCATTGCTCCAAAGTCCAATCTTTATGCTCGGTAGCAAACTTGACTTTCACCACATAACAGCCAACTTTAAAAAATCTGAAGTTGTGCAACCCCTAGTGCATACATGGTGGATTGGTTCCACACCTTATGATTATCAGTGTAAACAATCAGTTGGATCAAAAAGACATCAGTGAATGAAAGTGAAGGTTCTCTATCCTGTTAACAACTTAATTGAGGTGTGGAGAGACTGCAGTATAGTAATTTCTGCCTTTTTAGTCATGCACGTGGTAGGGTTAGGAGATGATTTCCGTCACAGTTTTAGTTTTGGACCCAAAGACCCACATATTTCAGATAATTAGCAATTGTTGGGTCTGGTTCAGGCTCTGACCATCAGTCATGGCGTTTTAGTCTGACCTCTGGGACTCTTTTAGTGCCAGGAAATCTTTTCTCTTTTTTTCCAGGCAGCTGCTCTGGCATTTGCCCCCAGATTAGCACTAATGTCAATAATGATCACACTGTGCAGGAAAAACATCCAAGATGGTCCAGCCAAGTCTTTAGTACCACTTTGTTTAACATGTCTCTGAGGATGGGGAAAATCTATAATTGGAAAGAACAATTGACTTGGATCTTCCAAGCCATTAAATTTTTATCCAAGATGTAAAACAACATTATCTGGAAATACAATGTTTTACATGCCTGTCACTGCCATCAATGATGCCCACTATTGTGGGGAAAATAATTCAAACAGGCCGGTGCATTTTATCAGTCTGTTTAGATTTGCAGGTGCAGCCATTAAAGAACTGCACTGCATGCAATGGTGTTGTGTATCAAATCCTTGCTAAATTTAGCCATGGATGGGCAGTTAAGGGTTATGTGTGTTGTAATGGACTGCTGCTGTACAACACACCATTATGTCACTTTGAAATTATCAAAAAATTTAATCCAAGCAGCAGCCTCAAAGATGGGTAGAGAATGATTTGTCAACATCTGTAGGTAATGGTGGTAAGAGTAAACGCCGAGAACTCTGGGTGACAGCTAAATAAAATATAGTCATTTTAATGAGGAACTATGGCTTATTTTAGCATTCATGTGAAGATATCTGTTTATAGTGATTACATAAGCATTACTAATACAGCATTTTTCCCAGGAATGTTGCCACAGGCATCCATTTTGTAACAATGCAAATAAATACAATATTACAGTGAGCCATATCCTCTGTGTGAGAAAATGGAAATTAATTTCCCATTTCTTTAATGACCCCAACCTGTACTGACCTCCAGTACCAGCAGGGATAAAGACAGATAGAAGTCCACATTGATTTCCACTCAGGACACTGGGGTGAGGGATCGTGATTTTTTTTTCTCCATAATGTTTTGTGTTGCTCTTTTCTGTTGCATTTAGTCATTTGGTCATTTCTTGGTATAGTTCAAACATCCAAAACACCAAGAGTTAGGTTAGGTTAAAATACACCCTTTGCAATACAGGGGGTGCTGACACCATTATGTAACAAGAACAAATGAGAAAGTGTGCTTGGATACATATCCAAATGTTAGTTCTATTTAGTTTCAATTTAAACACAAAAAAACTTTGCTAAGGATACCTTAAATTTACTTATTAAAGAATTGTGGTCTGGACACACAATTCATAACATAACACAAATTACCAGGGAAATGTTTCCAGGGAAGAATAAACAATTATAGAGCAGAAAACCTATTTTTGTTCATTTGATTATGTATGTATGTTTTAAAAAATATTACTAAACACAGAAAGGCTTAAGCACATTCCAAACTAAAATATACTGAAGTATTTTTCTCATAAAAATCTGCCATATTGATATTTGTGTGCAGCCCCTGCACTGCATTTATTTAAAGTCCTTATCATTTATTGATGTGGCAGGAGGTGAACAGGAAAGGCAGCAAATTCTCACATTAATTGGGTCATACCTGAAATGCGGGGAAGGAATTTGTAGTGAAATCCCATACTCCTGAGAGTGTGTGCTAAATTCAGATAAGCCTCCACTGCATGGATTCTCCATCTTATCTTGAGCCTGCAATAGGACTGTGAGATTGAATAATCTGGGGAAGGTTGAGGAGCAATAGTTCAGGCATCCATAGGCTCTTAAAAGCAATTTGACAATGCCTCCACACTCTAATAAGTGTGGCAAGTCTCCTGTCACTGGAGGAAGCCCAAATAAGAGGCTCCAACTTGACATACTCACTTACAAGAATATAAAACAACCAGTAACTGTGCAGGCAGTTGTGTGCAACGCAATGTCAAAGTCAAAGTCATGAGAAGTGAAGCACCTCTAACCTGCAAGCTATGTGAAGTGTTAGCAGTGTATGATGAAAATCTAAATAAATTAATCCTGCGGGTACGGCACAAAACACATTCTCATTCCTGATTACGGCGCTTGGTGATTGCTTTAAAACAATATAACATACAATTATTTAAATCAACTGCATTAACATTTACAAAACTTACAAAGTAATTATTTGGCCTATGAAGTGCCTGAAAAAACTTTGAATTCTTATCACTCTGGAGCCGAAAAATCAATCAAACTTCTGTGTAAACTCTGTTAACGTTTAATGGATAAAGCTGGCACTGGCTACATTTAAATGGACGCAGGAATTCCACTAATAATGTGAATAAAACCTTAATCAGAACAAAAATATCTCATATAAGTACCTCAATCCAAACAAAACGGCCAGGATGGAATTTTTTTGTCGCATTCAGGAAAAATATTATGTGAAATATTGGATGGAAGAAATGCATGTTGTTTTTGCACATGTTTGTGGGGTAAGCATCAGATGGAGAGTTTCCGGCAGGGACAGAAACATGGTGCGACACAATGTGATTCAAGATGTTTATTTTCATATGCACAGTGAAAACAGCCATTTAGACCAGAGGTCTTCAACAGGGGGTCCGTGACCCCTAGGGGGTCCGCGGAGGTACTGCAGGGGGGTCGTGAAATTTTTTTTTTCATAAATTTAAATGTCTTTAAATACACATTTGCATAAGTAGGGGGTCTCCGCTCCATCTCTTCATCAGTTTGGGGGTCCTTGGCCTGGGAAACGTTGAAGACCCCTGATTTAGACCATACAATGAAATTCTTACTTTGCAAGTCTCCCTTACGAACAACAGTAAATAAATAAAAGAAATATAGAACCTACGAAGAACGAAATATATATATTAAAAATAAAAGGTGCAAGAGAAATCTGTTAAATTAAACCTTCTTCAAACAAGAATTTGAAGGGCTAAATGAGGCAAGAATCAATGGGGCAGGACCGTTGAATATCTGGATCTGTCCTGTTCCGCCTTGGTCAATTGCTTCCAGTTAATTAAATTCTTCTTCTTTTGTTACATTTCAGCTAATCTGATTCACATTTTGGGGTAAATGCATATATCTTAAACCGCTAAATTAGAATCTCTAACTGGAGGGATTTGTTCCGGCTTAGGAAAATATTGACCGTGCAAAAGTAGCCAATGTTTTTCCTAGTTTCAACAAACTCAATTTAAATGACATGAACCAACATAAATGAATCCATCTAATCATACTTCCTCGCTTTTCCACCTTGTGTTTGGCTTTCAGCAGCAATCCAAGTTATTCCTTTTGAAAACATAAACGTTAAAGGGGAACTACCGTTTTTACAACCTGGACCTTATTTCTGGAATAAAATATGATCGTTTACTCATCCATATAACTTTGGTGTCATTTGGAGTTGTCAGATATTTATATCCGCATATATCCATATAGTTGGAGTGACTGGGGCACCGAAACGCAGCCTCTAAATAACGCATTATCTGCCGCGAAACTTGCCCATTTCACCAATATTTTGTTATGACACGCTACTGCTATTCCCCGTTGAGTCCAGAGCTACCCGTTATCATCATCCGGGGTCTGTAGATTGACCTACTAACCTCTGACCTGGGTGACGTCATCTCCGAGCGCCGCGCTAGTGTTTTGCAACATGGCTGAATATTTTTCCGATTCTGAGGTTGTGGACGGCGACTTTGTTTATCAGAACGTCCTTACTGTTTTCAGCCAGAGTATACGGATGAGGAGCTTGTTGATGTGGATAGATAACAGGTAACTCCGGACTCAAAGGGGAAATAGCACTAGCGTATCATAACAAAATATTGGTTAAATGAACGAGGTTCACGGCAGATAATGCATTATTTAGAGGCTGCGTTTCAGTGCCCCACTCACTCCCACTATATGGATATACGCGGATCTAAATATCGTCCGAATGGCTCCAAATGACGCCAAAGTTATATGGGTGAGTAAACGATCGTATTTTATGCCAGAAATAAGGTCCAGGTTGTAAAAAACGGTAGTTCCCCTTTAAGAGGTTACCAATATATAGTTTGTTGTTTTTTTTAAAAACAGGCTTAAGGATTAAGGAACTGGGTGCAGTTTTTGGCAAACATAACTAATTATGTTTAACTGGTTATGTCATTGTAAGATACAGTTTTGTGTGCTCTTTCCCTTTATGTAAAGCATACAGTAGGCGTGAATGGTCTTTAAAACTGTTTCTTTGAAAACTCAAAATTAGTCCATCAAATTATGATCCACAACTAAAATGCATGTCTAACATGAGCCATTTGGGGACTTCTGGCTTTATGCGAGAAAAATAAATGTCAAAGAGGTTAAGGGAGGATCCTAAGTTTCAGAACTATCGAGTTTGAAGCCCACTGAGGTGTACAACCTGTCTGCCCAGAGCACGGAAGAGTGAGAGGAAAAAAACAGACACTGTACCATTTTTTGAAATGTAAAGATTAGAGATCAGGAGAGAGTAAGAGGCTATGAAGTGTGAGCGAAGGAGCGGAAATTGAACCTCACTGCCACAGCGCCAGTCAATCAGATAAATAACGGTATAATCGAGTTTTGCCCCTCACATGCATAATTCATCTTACATTTAGCTTTATGCCGCTTTTTTTCCTTTCACAGAGTGACTTTGCTGCTTAGGACAAATTGTTGTGGATTTAAGGACATGATGAGAATTAATTTTCCTTCTGTCAACCCTGCTTCAGGTTTTAGCCCAGAGGAATATTACAGAAGTCTCATGAAAGCAAGAAAGTTGCATTTCTGTGCACAGGTTCTTCTTCTATCATCCCCTTTGATTGTAGATTGCATCAATACTTCAGACAGCAAAATGGATTAGTCCTCACAAGGATCAAGGTCATAAATGCTAAGACATAACCTTTACTCACACTCCAAGGAATATATTCTTTCCCAGTTCTTATAATAATAGTAAACTGAACTCATTTGTGTGCACCATTTCAATCCGGTTAATTCAACAAATAGTTGCAGGATCATATTTCAGGTTCGCCCTTTGCATTCTTTACGCCCCTTATAAAAAATGATTATTTTGAAGATGCTGTGATGCTGATGGATGACACATCACAACCAGCCAGATACCACTGATATATTGAAGCAGTGGGAGGTGCAGGAGAGTCACCTGGGTGGAGAAAAATAGAGTGTTTTCTTCTGGCTCCGCAGTCCTTGGCAGGTGTAGAAGCAGCTCACTCACAACTCCTCGGACCACCTGCTGCCAAATCTGATTTAGTGCAGGGAAATATTTTCTCCCCGAGACCCTGCCTTCGGTTTAGAAGGCCAGGCCGCATGTTGTGAAACGAAGTAGGCCGCCAAACTAAACGGGTTGTCATTTGCCCACACTGCGTAGCTATTGATTTACTGCTCCTTGCTGCTGGTTTCCTGGAGGGGACTGCAAGCTCTAAAAAAAAAAAAAAAAAAAAAAAAAAATGCCTGCATGCTCCATCAAAAGAAAGGTTCCTCAGGCCAGACCGCCCGTGAGGTTCAACTGCCAGCATTTGGCACCGTCAGGGGTTGAATAAATGATCAGCTAATACACGAGTGATGACATTAATTGAACATATGTCATCACATGAAAAGGCCAGTTAACGGAGTACATGTGCCATTTGCATCCATGGCTGTTGCTCATTATGTGTTAAATTTAAAGGATGATTTAATCATTGTTTTTGGTTCGTCTTCGCATGCATATTTATAGCTTGAAATGTCCAGATTGGTGCAACAATACCCCTTCAGTATTTGGGAAGTAAGAGCAAAAGAACTTTGATTAAACTATTCAACAATTACAAAGTACAATGTAAACTAGTAATTAAATTATTCTTTATTAGTCTTAGTTCTGTCACACAGAGCCACAGCGCTCCAGCTTGGAGCATATCTCTAACACGCATGTATCAGCGTGGAAAAGAAAAACTAAGCATGCCCTCTTCAGACTCCACTCCAGCCAGCGCCACTTTTGCTGTGTGGTGATAGCAGCAACAACTGAGCCACTGTCATTTAGACTGTAGGGCTCCTATCTAATCCGACACCGACATTGTCTCGATCCGAAGATCTAATAGCAATCCAAGCAAGAGTGGAAGTAAATACATCCAGACCAGATCTCACCAACATCCTGGCACGGATGAGATGATAAAGATCGCACTGAAATGACAATTTTAACTGCAGCCAGACTGCTCTGCGGGAGCATCCTGTGTGGGAGATCCTGATTCATTGCCTTTAACTTGACATTTCGAAAACGGGACTAATTAAAAGGTATGAGGCCAAGGATACGCAGCATGTCAGGCGTGAAACTTCAGCGACCGTCTCCTTTCAGACTGCCTCCAACCTGGTAACCTTTTTTATCTACCCTGTGAACAAGTGTTTATTCAAACACTTAAAACGCGGAGCGGAGGATTTTATCAAGCCCGCGAACCCAAGTTCTAAACTCTGAATCCTGTGCTTCACAGCCAGCAAATTGAGATACCGATGCACTTCAATTATTCCAAAACAAGATCATAAGCCAACATTAATGCAATCTGCGTGTGTGATTAGTGCTGGTGGCCGAGGTGCAGACTGGCTGCACATTGCATATGATCAACCCATTACTTGCTGCCAAGGCTGGTTATGAAAATAGACTTATAACAGTGCTACCTGATGTTGCTGCCCACTGAGACAGAGGGAGAAATCACATTCATTTACCAGACTCCAATTAGTGCTGAGCCCGCATCATCATCAATTCACGTACTAATTGTCCCGTGTGGCTTGCATAGTATACCACCATCTGTGCAGGTCCGCTAACTCCTGAGCAGGTTGTTATTTTTAGGGATCTCAGAAAAGTGGCCCTGGTTGTAAGGCACTTGCACATGTACGTATATATTTGCGCTGTATGAATTAGGAGTAATTAAATGTCAGTTTCCAAGGTAAATGATTGAAGGAGTCTTAATATGTCATGAGAGGTTATCTGTCCTTTTCATGGTTTACCACCACAGGGCAAAAGAAGACAGCGAGACTTTGCATTGAGAGATTTCTAGACAGAAACAACAAGAGAAACATTTCTTCAGCATAAAACATCAGTGGTAAACATCAAGTCCGTAGCCCCTCACAATCAAAGAGCAAGCCTCTCTCTGTAGTTGCCATTTTGCGTTCATGATCAGAAATCATACTGGAAACACTCACATCACAGAAAAGGTCAATATTTCTACCAACCGTAGCCTCAACAGGCCAGAGCATAAAGCCACAAGACATAAGTTCCCTTTCATTCTCTGCGGGTTGTTGAGAATGGGGATGACATGAAATCAAAAGTTGAGGCAGAAACAGACAAAAGAGCCCAGGCACAGAAATAGGATTCATCAGAGCCTGACCATAAGGACAAGCTAAGGTCCAAAAGTGTTACTGTACTTTTATTTACTTTTCCATTTAACTCACTGCACAGAACAGCTTGTGAATATTTGTCTGGCAGAGTGCGGTTTTACTGATGGAACGGCTGGTGGAAGGCAGAAATTCAACCATTTTGGGGGCAGCGGCGTAATTCTTGCAGCTGCTGTGGTAAACTACAAACAAAATAGGTGAACTGGGAGTCTGCAGCCATTTGCCCTCGAGTTTAGAAGACCTTGAAGTGACGCTTAAGTGTTTTCAAAGCTCATTGAGCCATGATGTTGACAGATGGATGTACCGGTGAAAGGCTATGGCTCTGAACTGATGACCGAAGAAATGAAAACTATTTTATAGATTTGGAAGAAAAATGGCAATTCTCATGAGCTTTTTGCAGTGTATTACAAATCGTAAAGAGTCAAACTGATTCATTAGTGCACGTTGAGTATTGTTTTTACCCAACACTGTTTCTATAAATCCAAACATGTCCATCTTTTTGACATTCAGTTCCATTTCAGATGGTGAAATGTGAACAGTCAGGTGAGTAGCCACAGGGTTTAATCCATGCCAAAGAATCAAAACATCAGCTCATAAGGTCTCATATTACTAAAGTGATGTTGGGTCAGTAATTTGTTTTTCTACGGTTTAGCCATTTATTTTTTTCACTAATTAACTGAAATATAAAAGGCCACCTTGTTATGGCAGTTCTCTTAAAAAAACTAATACAAATATTGACAACAATATGATGTGATGCTTGAAATGAAATGGCAACGGGATGGCAAGCTCCACCGAATTAGGACAAACTTTCTCCGCAGCTCTCAGCCTTTCACAGAACTGTTTTTGAACAGTACACTGCCTGTGTGTCCGTTTCAAGATGTCTGCGGTCAAGTGTGTCTCTGATAACACATTGCGACCTGGCACTGAGTCTGATCACACACCTCATCCAATCCCCTGGCTGGCTGCAAAGTAAAATGATTCAATACATCCAATAAGCTTTTCTCTTTCTTTTCATTTGAAGCTGGTTGTGTGCTGCCATCTGGGTCAGTCAACCCCATTTCAAGTGGCTCTCCTTCAATCTATATCACGAATTTCCTCTGCAGTTTCTCTTTTCAAAGAGTCACAGACCTCGGTATTAGGGTTTCGCAAAAACACAAAAGGGAATAAATCCTTCACAACGATAACACAGTTCATTGTGTCAAAGAGGATTATTTACAATAATACCACTGCATTGTTAGCTTTCTATTGTTGTTTCAAGATATTGCCGTCTATGTGGAGAGGACGGACTTTACAGGGGATTCAACGAGCCGTCCTGAAGCATTATTCAATTATCACTGGTGCAATACATTATTAAACGCATTATAAAAGATGTAGGAAATCTCTCACTTTGCTTGCTCATGAGTTGGAACTATGAACATTAGTAAGAGGCGACAGACAATAAAACCGGACATTAAAAATGTCATCCTCCACTCTGGCTCCACTGACAAGCATTAGACCAATAAGCACAAATGTCTGAAGGATAATGCTCGCATTAGAGCTTGATTCATTCACTGTCCCTATTCATAGCCCTCTGTGAAATAGTAAAGTGAATATTACAGTGCACGCATTACATCCCGCTTCAATGGAATCCTTTCTGCAGGGAGCAAGTGCACAGCATAGATCACCAAACAAAAAGCTTATAGGAGAGGCCCTGATTAGCCTTGCGATTATCCTCCATTCAAATCATAGCGATTAGTCCTCCAATATGAATGGCACTATTAACCTTGATACATTTGTGAAGGATGTTAGGCATTTTGAAAATGTTTTTTGTGCCCAATATAACAATGGAAATGTAATGTAGCCATGTGGTTAGGGTTAGCAAGGAGATATATAAATATATATATATTTTTTATTGATTTTTTTCTGGCAAAAGTGTGGGCTGAAGACATGGTCATGCCTCTGATGTTCATCACTGCTCAAAGACAATTATGGAGTGAGAACTTAAGGGTAGCAGAGGGTAATCCTTTTACCAGGCTCCCTCAGGGCTTTCCAGTGGGTTGCTTGATTCAGGATATTGACTCCAACCACTCTTGTCTGGCCCCAAAATTACCTATTGATTTACCCTTTTGACAGTTGTTAGTTGGAAACGTAATCACAGCGACCTACATTGTCATATGAAGTACATTGTTGTTCAGCACTGGATGCTGGTTCCCCTTTTACATCAGTCCTGCAAGTATTTCTCCTATTGTATCACGGACATGGACGATCAATACATGGAGTTGTAGCAGCTTGGTTTTGCTTACAGGTGCTTACCTCTGTATGTAAATGTTCTATACTAATGTATGGAAAAACAGTAGGATTATTTCAAATTATTTTGTGGTAGTGTACCTCAAACTTTCTCCGCAGCTCTCAGACTGATAATATAGCCAGTGGTATTGTGGCATTTTTTTGTGGCTCCAAAATTTTATTTATTTTCTTGTACTTTAATCATGACCAAATTGTATAAATTGCAGGTTCAAAAGTCAAATGTTCAGAAAGTTAAGCTTTAGATTTACTGTCAGTATTGCAGTTGGACACCATAAACTGCATGAAAATAAAATAAAAATAAAATGCCCTTCAGCTCTGTGACCTATGATGCCCTTTGTTGTCAAATGCGTTAAGCAAGAACCAAATCCCTGCTAGCCGAGGCAGGCCGTTGACCTTTAACCTCACCGATTAAAGAGGAGGAGAATTTTCCTGTCACCGATGTGTTACATTATCTGGCCAAGTAAGAGTTTTGATTAGGTTTTTCACCATTTTATTTTGTATTTGCCAACTTGTCTACATGAGATATATAGACAGAAGAAACAAATCCACAATTATAAATTTGATTTCTTATGCCATTAGAATGTTACAGGAAAATTATTACAATTGAGAGGAATCTGTGCCTCTTTAGTATAAACATCTTTGCAATTTTAGATATATTAAATGAGCTTTTATCCGATCAGTCTGGAAGGTTTGTTTCGTGTCTCGTGTTTTGCACGTGTCTCAAAATTAAGAGGAGAGAGAGTCTGTGTTGTAGTTCCCAGTACAGAAATGTCTGAAGCACTTCGGCAAATGAAAAATACATTTTCCTTCAATTGAGGTAGATCAGGGATGGGCAACTGAGTAAGAAGAAAAGGAAGTTGTGAGCAGTTTCACTCGACGTGGCCCTTAGATTAATTTTTGAAAATTATAATATAAGGGCTGCTATCGTATCGGACCTCAAATCAAAAGTACGCAAACAACAGCGGGTTTTTACCTGTGTTCACTACGGATAGTGGTGAGGTAGAGTGGGTATACAGGGAAAATGTTAAACTCTTTCTTAGTGTAAAAATGCACAAATTAATTACAAAAAAACAAATCACAGTAAGTGGTTATTTCTGGTTTGCTTCAATAAACACACACACACACACACACACACACACACACATATATATATATATATATATATATATATATATAATCTAATTATACACACACAAACATATTTAAAATGGCAGTTTTATCATATCTGGTTAAGTGTGCGGTCCTATGTGGCCCTCTGGTAGTGTCGATGAAAAATTGTGGCCCCCTCCATCATTTAGGTTGCCCATCCCTGAGGTAGATCATGAAAAATACAAAGTGCAAATGTTCACTTTGACAGGTGTAACATCTGGGATTGCCAGTGTAGGTTAAGACGTGCGCATCCTTTTTTCCGAGAGGAAGAAAGGTCATTCTGCCCACCGCAGCATTAAGGATTTATATTGTTTTCCCATTTTCTGCAACAAGATGCCTCTCAGCAAGTTATGATATGCACGAATGTATGTTTTCTCTCCCTGCTGGATCTTATGTTTTTTATATCCATTACCGCAGGCATTAGCAGAGTGTTTGCACTCTGCACTGAAGCTTTGTGGCGTAATAAACTGTTAATTTTTCACTCTGTCTGACAGAATATCATTAAGCTCAGCTATAAAGGAGAGATTGCAAATAAAAGCAAGACATTCTTGTAATAATCTGCGGCACAAGTTTGGTAATAATAATAATTATATCACCGGGAGGCAACAATCTCTCAGATACGGCGGGGTAGGACACTGATGGTGTAGGACTTCCATGACATTGCTCAGTCTGAGTAAGAGAGCATGAATTCTGTAAATTTGATTCAAAGGACATTTTCTAGTGTAACATTACATTTTGTATGAATATTTTAATTTTTATAAAAAGCCTTTTTTGGCTTTGAAATACAACATTCAACCCAAAACCTGCACTGATGAGTTTCTGGATGACTCATTTTCCACATTTACTCTGGAAGCAGAAAGAGATCTCTGCCAGCCTGGGAGGTACAGAGTGAAATGAAAAGCTAGTTTGGAGATGATATCTGTCCATCTCCAACCATGGAGATTACAGCCATGACAGCTGTTGTGGCAAACGGCTTACAGCTTATAGAAGTACCTGGGAAGAGATGGCCACGATAAAATAAATTACCTGTGTGACAGCTGACGGCTTAAGAACACTGGCTCATTTCATTTTATTTTATCCCCACCAACAGAACTGCTATCTGATTTTGTTTGGGCTAAACTGATCGACATTTAGAGCTTTTTAACTCATTTCTCATTTTCCTGCAAATAAGAGATTGTGTGCCAGTAATGTTTTGACTTAACATTATTCAAACCTTTAACTAATCATCCAGGTTGCACCGTGCTAAATCTGACCCTCAATCTCACTCTGATTTTACATGAGCAGGTTCTTTTTATATATTGCCTATCCTGTACTCCAGGCTGTCCCTCAGGTCTGTAGCAAAAAACAAAAGGCCAAATTCTTGGCTGGGCTTCATGATCTCTGATGCAACCATGTGGTTGTGATGGTGGTGTACTCTGCTCCATTCCTCTCTTTGCACACTCAGCCTGTGAAGATGAGGTTTAAAAGGAAGGGCCTTATCAGTGTCCTCCAGGTTCTAGTGTCGGTATTCTCGTGGGTTAAAGCAGAGGGGAAAAAGTGAGGATGGTAGAAGAGGAGGGGAGGGAGAAGGCGTATAACTGTGATGAAGGAAAAATAGGTAAAAAAAAAAAAACAAGGTGATGAGAGAGGAAGAAGAAAACTCAAAATAGAAACAAAGAAACACAAGCAGAGCAGGGTTGATTGAGGACGGGAGGAAGTCAGTGTCCTATCTGTGGCACCTTCCTTCCTGGATGGAAAAGCTATCGCCAGCATCTACGTCAAGTAAAGGAGGGTTAGGTGAAGCAAAGCCTGTACTTTAGAACCATTCGTTGTAATTCAAGATGTTCTACAAAAGACACCTGGCAAAAAAAACCCCAAAAAAAACAGAAGGTTGGCATCCATTAATAGCACGATCTAGGGGCGTCGTAGTAGTTTTGCGGTCAGTCATTATGACTTACTCAGTCTTCTGATTTGCCAGTTTAGTGCAGGACCTTCTGTTCTGGGCTGTCATATACTGAATGAGGAGATGCAGTTTGTGTAAAAAAAAAAAAAAAAACTTATAATATGCAACTTGTACTTGTCAGTTGCGAGTTCTGCTCCCGTGTTGCTTAAGATGCCAAAATAAACAAATCTAACTGAAAGCGAAATTACTCAAGAGGCATATTAAGATATACGATATTAACACAAACACATGGAATACATTTTGTAAGAGAATGACAAAAAAAAGCCCACTTTATTTTATTCAAGAGCAGCTATCTGTTTTAGAAATACATCTCCCGAATTTCAGGGCCCGTGTTTCTATTTCCGATTTCTTTCTTTGACTGCTACAAATAACTACACAGCGTAAACCAACGGGTGTAAGAATAGCTACAAGGGCCTCTATATTGAACAATCCTCTTTGCAGCCACAGTGAAGGCTCACACAGAAAGAAATCCATCATCCAAGAGGCAGAGGAAGAAACTGCTCACAACTTCCTTTTCTTCTTACTCTTTTGCTTTTTCTGTCCACACACGTAACCCTTAACTAAACGCAACAAGCTCTGAGAAATGTAGGAATCAGCTGGCCTTGCAGATTGCTGGAAAGTGGCTTCACTAAAACTAGCATGCTGTGTTTAGAGATGGGCTTTTTAACGCCACTCAAAAACCAAAGGCTAACCAAAGCTAGAAATGACAAACAAGGTTCTCACTCTTGAAAATGTGGTCTGGTTCTGCATTACAGTAATTTGAATATGTTTCTGTTCTTGACTGTTGGCGACACAAAATATATGAGGATCAGACAATACAGGCATCTTTTACTGTAATGTTTAATAAGCCAAACAATGAATGAATCCGGAAAATAATTAAAAAATAATAATAATCTGTTGCAGTTGTAACCTTAAATCAATCTTCTAATCTAACTCTGTTCCAGAAACCAAATATTCATATTTCCAAAACTCTAGGATTAATAAGCTACTGCGCAGACATAGCAGGGAACTCAGGAGACCGACATGCCAACCACGGTGATGTGGCAATTATAACGTGGGGAGGCTGGAACAGTAGAAAACCCTCCAGCCTTTAGACTGAACCAGAGGTAATGTGGGTCGCTGTTGATGTATTCTAATTTAGACATCTCTCCAGGGGCAGATTACCTACCACAACACACATTCCTTCAAGTCAGACCTAAAAATACAAGTGGCTTCATCGTCGGGAGGAGGTCGAGCCCTATGTGAAGTGTGGACTAGAAAGAAAGAAAATGAGAGTAGTATGAAGGTCAGTCGGCTGAATCAAATTAAACGCACTGTTGATATTGTATTATTTGTACTGTGCGATGGGATGGACAAAAAATTCAAACTGAATGAAAAATGAATTCCATCGTCTTATTATGCAACTTAAGTTCCATTACATGAAAATTAGTACACATATTTGAATTGTTGTCTAGATGGAAAATGGACGAAAGATGGATTATGAAAAGAAAAGCAAATGTATCTTGAATTTCTTCACTAATATAAATCCAGTATAAAAAAATGCATCCCCTACAGTAATCATGCAAATTCATGGCATCATTCATTACACTCCCTTGTATTTGCTCACGTAGTTTCATTCCAAGTCCCAAAAGAAATTGTGCAACCATCTTTGTAGTCCTTCCTGTGACTAGTTCATTGAATTTTCATATGTCAAACTGGCAGATTGTCCCTTTAAAGAAGTACCGGATAATTTTTGACCACGGTGAGAAGAGCCAGTGGAGTATTTGTCGAGTCTGGGTGAGGAGGTGTGGTCAAGTGAGACTGCAGCATAAAGATGAATAAAACAGCTAGTTTCAGGTTAGGTGGAGCTATTCATTTACCGTTATTTCACACTCAAGTGACACACAAGTGATCAATCAGGATCGCTGACGCCAAAATCAAATATAAAACCTATTTAAACAAACTTTTGTTTAAACAGTTTTTATTTAGACCATGTTTTAGAAAACTGAAATCCACATGCTAAAAATTGTATATATCATAGGGGTCGAGTAGTCTGTACAAAAAGTACTAGTACTTCCGGCTACACTATCCTTTCTTACAACACGCTGTGCAGATGTTTATATAGACAATACAGATCTGAAGCGCACAGTATTGATAAGCTCCTGTGTTTAGTTCTGTTGTGTTCCATTAGTTGACATTGTTGTTTTTTTGTCCTTGATGTCAGTGAATGCACCATGCAAGAGACGGAAGTTAGGGCAGAGTTTAGAGTTTCCTGCATATTAGAAGTGTCAGACTGAAGGTGTTTATGGTGTTGGCGTGGGCTACGCCCAACAGTAGCCCGAGTTCAAGCTTCAGTTACCTTGCAGAAAAGCTTCCGTAGCTTCCTTTGTGTGAGACGCTACAATATGTGTTCAGACTCACAAGCAATCATTGCGTACCTATGTGATAAATGCAGAAACAGTACACCAGTTGCAGCGCAATGCTTGAGTCACACTAAGCATTTAAAGGGGAACTACTGTTTTTTACAACTTGAACCTTATTTCTGGCATAAAATACGATCGTTTGCTCACCCAAATAAGTTTTGTGTAATTTGTAGTCCTTCAGGAGATATTTAGATCTGCGTATATCCATATAGTGGGAGTGACTGGGGCACCGAAACGCAGCCTCTAAATAACACATTATCTGCTGTGAAACTCGTTCATTTCACCAATATTTTGTTATCGTACGCTAGTGCTATTTCCCTTTGAGTCCCGCGTTACCTGTTATCATCATCTGTAGATTGACCTACAGACCCCGGATGATGTCTTCTGACCTGGATGATGTCATCTCTGAGCACCGCGTTAAGGCGTTACAATAACCCACGAAAAAGTTAGCGTAAAGGGCAGTGGTGGGTTGTCCCTTATTCAGGCCACACTATATAGTATGAAACTGAAACCCACAAAATAGGTAGTGATAACACGCTACATAAATATTCGGCCAAATAAAAACCAAGATCATGAATCTAATTTTTTATCTAGCTGCCATAGCATACTAGAAAACATCCAACAGTTTACCTCACATTAGAGCACACATTTTTAACGAAGCCAGAAACATTTTCAGTCAGTGTTCTGACTCATTTGTTTACAAAGGTCTTCAGTAGTTTCTATTTTACTTCTTGATGTTTGGGGTCGGGCGGCACAGTGGAGAGATGGTAGCACTGATGCCTCACAGCGAGAATGTCCCGGGTTCAAATCCATGGACTGACAGGGCCTTTCTGTGTGGAGTGTGCATGTTCTCCCTGTGTCTGCGTGGGTTCTCTCAGGGTACTCCGGCTCCCTCCCACCGTCCAAAGACATGCTTGTTAGGTTAATTGGTGATTCTAAACTGGCCATAGGTGTGAGTGTGAGTGTGAATGGTTGTCTGTCTATCTGTCTGCAATAGACTGGCGACCAGTCCAGGGTGTCCCTGCCTCTTGCCCGATGACAGCTGAGATAGGCTCCAGCAGACCCCGCGACCATTCACAGGACAAGCGGTTACAGAAGATGAATGAATGAATGTTTGGGGTCTTTTAACTTTGATGAGAAACTGGCTACGGTTCTTATGGAACCAGAGCCAGAAACTGTTTCTCATCTTTGACGAGACCCCATCTGTATGGACACTAGACAACCAAAAGCACTGCACTTTAGATTATACTGAAACATTTGATTAATATAATATCAATATGCTCATCTCTGCTTTTGGGAGATGCATTATGGGGCTTTTGGAGTACTTTGCCTAACTTTCCCAGAGTAGATTGAAATCACTTATAAAGGACACCAGATGTGAGGGAAATCATGAACAAAGTGGCCAAAATGGTCCTGTTTTAAGATATTAATAAAAGGTTTTGATCTAAGTTTAAAAGCTTTTTCATTAAACCAGAGCTCTTTGAAATGCCAGACGGCAATTTTTTCTCCACACTAGTGTTATGTTAGGAGCCAATTAATGGAAAGCTACAGTGGTGATTGTTATTGCAGACCCAAAAATGTTGATGCGAGTGCTTGTTTAGGTTTGTATGCGTCAATGAGGTAGACGCGGGTATGAAATTTTTTAATACTGTCACATCTCACAAATAGAAAGAAACTAAAAGGTGACTTTCAGAACACTTGGCAACCTCCCATAATTGCAAGCTTTTACGATGGAGCAAAGCTTCCTTTAAAAGAGGACTCTCAGGGCAGGGAAGGATCCAATGAGGGATGTGTCCTCGACGTTGGGCGGGAACTGTTTGTTCAAACTGCCATTAGGCTACATTGCTGAGGACATATTGCGGTCATTTATTTGAATCTTGTGACAGTGCCCATTCAATTACAGGAAATGCCCAACGTTTTGTGAAAGGAACTGGAACAAAATAGCACATCATGATCCAGGGTCAGTTCTTACCCTCTAAATTTGCAAAGTAGCAATTGTCTTTGGCGCTCATTTGAATTTATCCAATTCATTTATAAGAAAGGGTGGTAAATGGCACCAATTCTGATTTAATCCAATACATTATTTGCCAACTAGCCCTAAAATTAAGGCATAAATAAAGTATACTCCGCCTCCTTACAGATGAATAGATTCAACAGTGATGTGCGGCAATGCTTTCACGTCTTTACCAACGTCAAGCAAACTGACGTGTATGGTTCACCGCCAGTTAACTAAAACAATGACTTAACTTTAACTTTAAGAATTGTTCTGCCCTATATTCCTTCACGGTACATTAAACTCAGCCAGACACCCAGTCAAACACTAAAATAAATCCGTCCATTTGAGGGAAACCATTCACACCTTGGCGACACATCCCCTTGAAATGACAAGTAGGCACCATGACACATCAAAGTGGTGC
Organism: Chelon labrosus; assembly: GCF_963514085.1. Taxonomy (NCBI): domain Eukaryota; kingdom Metazoa; phylum Chordata; class Actinopteri; order Mugiliformes; family Mugilidae; genus Chelon; species Chelon labrosus. Next base: position 6,208,226 of record NC_140345.1, on the reverse strand, counting down.
AGCAGGTGAGCCAAATCATTAGATTAGGCAGATTTACGGCTTCATGAAACTTGTTATTACCCATGCCGCGCTCCACTGATGTTTTGCCTGATGTCTTTATGAGGGGGCCGTTGTTCACCTTGCCCTGACAGAAAATGTGTGATGATTAGAATACGAGAGACTCAATTTGACTCGCATCTCAAGTCAGACAGAAGCCTGGCTCGGAATTTAAAAGACACTTTGCTGAGGTGGAATCCCATATGGAAACATTTTTTTCTAATCAGGATTCTTTTAGAAGTTTTTGTTGTCTCACAAGATTCCTGTAGTTTTTGCACACAAATAAGCTGACATTCAGTGCTACATTTCTCTTATATAATGCTTTTCATGACTCGTTCAAGGCCCGGTTTCGGCTATAAATAATCTCATATCAAGAAAACAGGCCTGATATCAGACACAGATGCTTTCACTTCCTTTGTGCAGTATGGCTAGTTAATCTATTAGAGGCCAATGTTTTTTTTTTTTTGTATGCTCACAGAGGCTCAGCGGATGGATCGTTGAGGCTTAATTTAACACTGCAAACAATGGAAAACAGCCGCAAATAACGGCAGCCGTCATGAGCTTATCAGCCTGAGCGGGGATTACAAGGGAAATGAATCATTAACACTATTGCCACTCGAATGCGGCTAAAGCATGATTGGCAGGTTGAAAGCTGGGTGTTAGGAGGGGGAGGGGAGGAAATGGGTGGAGCTGTGGTCTGATACCCAGTGAAGCGGGTATCATTATCGGATAAAAGCTCCGGGAGGCCCTGCCAAAATGACCCACTGTGTGTGAGTGGAAGGCAGAACAGAGCGAAGGAAAGGATGAAGGAAAATTAAAGCACGAACGACGGAGCACGGTTTAAACCACATGCCCGCTACGCCTGGCTGCGTCAGACATACGCTGACACCCTATCCGTGAATTCTATGAACCGGCTCTGTCCCAACAACATGCTGACAGCAGGTGTTGAATCGTAATGCCGCCTTCTTCTATTTATAGTTTATTGTTGCGTTTTTTTGCATTAACAGAAAGGCTTTGAGATGTGCAAGACATGGAGTGCACCGCAGCCCACAGTCGCCTCTCTCCCAATATGACACCAGGTAGATTTTAATGGTTTTATGGAAAATAGTGGGATGCCATGCTGGTGAAGGGGATTCTGGGTCATGGAGGGATTTGTTAAGTTATTACAGTGTCTGGAGCAAGGCCCTTATCGGCACCTGCCAAGACTTTGGCAGACCCAGTGGGATTGCACTGACCCTGGTGGAAGTAATGGATATTAGAAAATCTTCCCACTGTGCGGAGGGGGGAATGGGTGAGAGAGCAGGGAAAAAGCAGAACAGGGAGGAGAAATGAACAGAACCTCAAGGACACAACACTACAGTATGGGAGCCGTGTAACTGAGCCGAGATCTCCAAATCACAAAACAAGGAGAGTGACAGAAACATAGTGGAAGAAAGAGGAGATTAGGCTTTATGAAAAGACTTTGTGGATTTCACAGGTATCCCTTTGAATTCTGTTATTTTAATGTTCCATTGATTTTTCATTTGCTTATTTTGCTTAAGGTTATTGAATTCCACTGATGTGTAAATATCAATGGAATTCAACACAGATGTATTTGTGATAGTAAATTTAAAATATGTATCAATATACTGTACATGTATTACAGATTTTCTCAAGCGCATATCGGTGATACTGTTAGATAACCTTTATGTCCCTCTTTACATGTGGATTTAGTTCATATATTTGATGTATTGTATTAATACTATTTGAGATGTACCTTTCTTTGAGATGTTGAATCGTCGTGAAGGATTAACCACACTTGCCATCGCAAAGATTGTGAACCTACTTATTTGGATCAGAACATTGTCTTTTTGAAAAAATGCTTGTGCCTTTGAATTCCCATCCCTCCTCGGGTCCAATTTAATCCATCGTTTGCCATTAACCAAATAAGACAAAACAACAAGACAATGCAAATAGTTGCAAAAGTACCACCTACTACAAATAAACCATAAGAAAAAAATTATGTCTTAACATGAGATCCAAAAAAATGACATTGAGTTTGCTTGATATCGGGCCTGCATCCGGAAGTTACACAATTGAGGGGCCCCAGCAGCAAAGGTCCGGGTCACCTGTAGTGACTGGTCGAGATCGGGTCATAGGGATCAGGCTCATAAAAACTTAGTAAATTATTGAGTAGGCGGGGAGCCTGACCATTCAAGACTTTAAAAACAAGAAATAAAAACTTAATTTCATTTTCAAACTCGCAGGCAACAAGTGAAGGACAGCAGGGATTTAATGAATGGAAGAATGTAATGTGATCGCTTCTCCTAATATGTGATAGCTTGGCAGTAGCGTTTGTACATCTTATTCTTAAAATCTACTTCCTCAAAGTACTACAGTTCCTGACTCAGAAATACAAAGCTGATGATAAATACAAAATACTTCAATTAATAGGTTCACTTGGATATACTCCTACAACTAAGATGACGTAATCCTCTACTTCATCTCTCTCATGAAGATGTTGGGCTTTGTGACTAAATTTGTTGTCATAGAGTAATATCACAGAATAATGTTTCTTTCTCCTTGCCAATTATAGACACCATCTTGTAAAAAACAAGACAACACACGTCCAAATCTTAGCCAGAGAACTCAGATGGTTTAAAAGAGGAGTAAAGGAAGCCATCTATGTTAAATTGGAAAAACCCAATTCACACTTTGCGACTGGAGCCTCTGACTGATAATGGGTCATTTGAGCACCATTCATAGGGAAAGAAGACAGGAACAACAGTCCAAATCACCTCACCGACAGCTAAGTATCTAGCCGTTAAGAGAAATAAGCGAAGTCAGTTTCTGATTCCCACCAGTCCCTTAGAACTGAAGTCTAGTTGCCTTTCTTAAACAGTTTTTGGATATACCATGACCCGGATTACTGAGAACCTTCACAAATATCTTGTAAAAAAAGTACATCCACCAGACAACAGCCATAACATGGAATCGATCATTATGGAATTGACACTAAATGGCTCCAGCGATAATAATCTGCTGCAGGACAAGTCAGTTCCAGCCACAAATGAGTAGTGTGTTAACATTACCTCCCTTATATATCCAGACCCAAAGATGAGGATCTTATGACACTTTAAAATAGGAGTGGGGTAAAGATTGTCACCTTACTGGAATTTATTCTCGACACCATGTGAAAAGAAATATGATAATTAAGATTGAATTAAATTGTTTAAAAAATATATGTGAATGGAAAATCAGTGGTCTGTAAACTGTCATGGAAATGTCCCATGCATGTCAATCAATAAATAACACAATCTCTCATATTCAAATCTTAGCCGACATTCCATGCACTGAAAACTCTGCTGAAGTCATGGTTTCGTCGCTTCGCCAGAGAGGTATCCTGTCCCTGCAACCGTCCAGCATTAATGAAGACAGAATGTTGGTGGCGACAACGCAAACACGTCTCACGTGTACAGGACAAAGCTGCTCGCAGTGGGGCTGGCTTTCTGACAAGTGCTTTATTATCACAGGTTGCTTTTCTCAAGGTTAAAACCACAAACAGCGCAACTCATTTGCTTACAAATGCACTTCAGTCATCTACCGCACTGTATGAATGGCATGGCGTAATATATTCCAAAGCAATGTGGGTACATCTCTTTTGATTAAGCCTCGCCTTCAGACATACCAGATACAAAGCGGGCCAAACAAATCAAAGCTGCGCATAAATGTTTCAGAGCTTGTCATATCTCCGGTTGGTTCTCAGAGTAAAACGCTTTCCCTTTTACTTTTATGCTAATCTTACAGGCAGACACAAAATGATATCCAGTGGCTGAACTGTCAGGAAGGAGGTAGGATCAAGTGACTCCTTACTGGGATGCTAAAATAGACCAAGGAGAAACAGATTCTTTGGTGTTGTAGAGGCTTTAATGTTGGTCTGTCATTATGCATCCCGTGCGGATCTCGGCACCGCAATGACAATGTTTAGACATCAGACCTGGCCCTACTGCAGAGTAAACACCACGGCACGGGAACACACTGCAAAAACGGCCATGTTAATCAGTCATCGGGCTAGTGGGGTATTGACTCAATGTAACAGCTTAGATGGAAAGCGCATTAGGACACGAGTAAAATCCATTGTCTCCATTTCTCACTCTTATACATCATGTTCCATGGGCAGGAGGAGGATTTAGAGGGGGAGAAAGACACATAGTTTTGCTTTGGAGATTTGAAACCTAGAGGATAGGGGAGGATTTTTCTGTCTGCACTTTCTTGTAAGGCGAGACAGGAAAAATTACCGGCAGTAAATAGATGACTAAGATAAGGCCCCCTAAATATAAGTCTTATCTCTCCCTCAATTTGAAACAGCCGCGGAAGAAATAGGCCACGTTGTCACTCAGGCTTTTAATTAAAAACAGGAAAAGACGGTGTGTGTGTGTGTGGGAGAGAAAGAGAGAGAGAAAGAGAGAGAGAGAGAGAGAGAGAGAGAGAGAGAGAGAGAGAGAGAGAGAGAGAGAGAGAGAGAGAGGGAGAGTGTGTGTGGGTTCCCAGGAGAGAGCAGTTTTAAAAACATTTATTCACACTTAGCGTTTATCACCTCCGAATGACCTTGTTCCCGTAATACGCATGTGTTTTTGTCAGGTGCAGCTCACCTACTCGGTCTCATTCAGACAGTGACAAACAAGACGAGACAGTGAGAGACAACAGAAAGGGAGAAAGAGGTGACGTGACCCCGTGTCTTTTAATCAGCAACACAACTATAGGCTCACATCACAGGAGGAGATAACACCAACTGTTGTCACACATGTGGAAGTAATGGCTAGGACGCGGTTCTTTTCTGATAGAGTCTAGTCCGAACGCAGGGACGCGGACTGAAAAAGACACGCACGAGGCCGAGAAACAGAGCGCCGCTGTCAGCCCCTCGACTGATAAGAGTTTGAGTGAGAGGCGTACAAGTGAAGAGGAACAAGTCGAAGCAGATAAGACAGTGGCCTAAATGTGATTATGGATCATCATCAGAGAGGGAGCATTCCTCTAAACATTGATTTGTGCCACCGTCTCTTTATCTTAGACAGCATGGAAAACAAAAACACTCATCATGTCTGCTGGTTTAGCTCCACAGAATAGAGTATTTAAAGATAGTAATACATTTAAATGTCTTGGGTCTCTCTTCCTTTTTGCTACTGCAGATGTGACTAAAGATGATGTGTTAAAAGAATGTGACCATACATTTTCTTGCAGACCAAATGATCAACATATATAATGATCAGCCTTATTTAGACTTCCAGCCCAAATCTGCTATTCAGCATACTCAACTACAGAATGGAAGTCTGGACTTTCGCATCACTCGCAACGCAGCACACAGTGAAGGCAAATCTAAAGGGACGGAAGTGCAGAGTAGAACGCTATGGTGGGCAACAGGGCGTGTGAGAGTCCCACGAGACATTTCTGATTTTTTTCTGAACAGATTTCTCTGCAAATCTAAACAGACAAAAAACACAAATATTGTAGTTCTTGACAAATATGTCAAACACTCCATGCATTATTTAGCTTCAAACTAAAAATAAATAAATAAATAAATAGTTTATTGTCAAAAATAATTGATCATCTTTTGAAAATTAAGAAATGGTGTTATTCAAACAGTTTATTAATTGAATCCATCATTAGATGACCTTCACTTGGGGACATCGTCGACACCATCTGCTAAGCATATTTACTTCAGTTAGCCATCTCTAATCTGCAACACAGTACATATCATAGCTGTTATTTGTTGTTTTAAACGTCAATGAATGCACTCCTTGATTTTGCTATTGCACAAGATACTGCCCCTCAAATCCCCAGTTTATTGTTTAATTATGTTGAATTTCAAAAGGGGCGAGGTTTGTGGATTTGTGGTAGCAGCAGACTGCTGCCTATGCATTTATTGAGCATACACAGTGTTGTTTATAAATATAAAGTATTTTGAGGACTGCTTGGTGATGCCTATTAAGTGGCTAGCAGTGGAAATTCGTTTCAACTATGGAGTACATCGGACAATACGTTGGCAATTAATGTTCCTCTGGATTTTACATACATTAAGTGGCATATATACTTGCAGCACAGTATTGTTAGTAAGGGAGAAGGGCAGCAAGAAGCCAGTCTTCAACTAGGCACAACACAATTTTAGCCATATGACCCTGGACTGAAACGTTCTCAGACAGCAGAAATTAGGAGCAGATTATAGTCAGTAATAAACAGCCAGCAGTGCGGAGAGCTTCATGTAGCCAAGCACACAAACAGCATCAGCAGAGCACCTTCACATCGTGTGCATGTTAGCGCAAAAAGCAAATTCTTACCTTGTTGAAGTGAAGCGGTGATCTACGTCTTCAAAGTAAATGCTCTGGAAAGAGTTGTTATGGTCTCAAACTGAAAAGCTCCTGATTTGAGTGAACATGGTAAGGCCCGCAGCAGGCGAGCAACACCCATGGAGGCCCCATAAAGCCCACACTACAAGGGTGTAATGTGAATGCGATATGTGCAGGACAATAAGTTTATAAAGCTGTAACATTACCCTCTTAGACAGCCATATTTGCACTGAGCTAGAAGGCAACAATAGAAACAACAACACAGCAAAAACATGCCATGCAACAAAGCCATCTGAAAACAACAATGATAGCTTGTGAGTTGTTATGCTAGCCTGATTAGCCACAACTCCAAATACAACAACAAGCAGCAAAACAGAAACTAGCCCAAAAAATCCAACAATACTCACAGTGTGACAGCCAACAGGCATGAACGCTTCATGATGGAGTACAACTAACCAAAAGAACTAAACTGCCATCAGCAATGAAAGCAACATGCAGTACAGCAGCATACATGTAGCAGAATCAATTAGCAGCAGGCTAATGTTAGCCTAACAAGATGGAGTAATCCACAGCAGAGCAAAACCAGCAGCAGCCAAGCACATAAGCACAGAGCTTGTATCAGTTCAAAAAGGGCCACTCTTACCTTGGTGAAGTGAGCTGTTTCATTTCACTTTGGGAGAGGTTGCGGTGTTGAGTTGGGAGCAGCAGCTTCATCAAACTTAACTGCAGTTTATCCTAAAATGTCAAACATACTGTCTCTTAGTGGAGGATGTAGCAGCAGGAAGCTTGGTTCAGACATAATTGAAGCAATATCAATGTATTGTTTACAAGCTAGCTGGCTGAGAGAGTGCAACAGGAGCAGTGTCAGCAGCACCACAGCAGAGCAAATCAGTGGGCAGGGCACTGGCAACTTAATTAGCCTGCCTCCACGTTAAGGGTGCATGTCAGTAAGAAACAAAATATTACCTGAGAAAAACTATCTTGCCTGCCAACATGTTGATGTTCAGTGTTTGCTCAGTGAGTATTGAACTTGCCACTGTCACAGCTGGTAGAAATCAAACATCAGATTTCTTGACAAAAAAAAATAATAGTCTAGTTTGTTGACCAAATTTTGAAAGATGGGATGCTGTTACTGTCTCTGCTATCCTGATCTGTACGTGCAGTGAGCGTGCACTTTCTGTGACACCACTTGAAGCCAGAACTATGAAAATGTGTTACTGTGGAGGAGGCCTGAAGAATTCATCTTTTTTTCTTTAGTTTTTAAATAGTGCAATTACCTAATTGCAAAAGCTGTTTGTTAAGAAGGTGCATTATGCACCGTGGCTGACCCAGAGTTTATGTATTTTTTTTTCTATTACAGTCTATTTAGATGTGGCCTCTGGCACTTGTTTACAAGGTCAAAGCACTAAGTGAATCACTTTTTATTTTCTCTGTACGGTAGAGCTGTTCACATTTTCATTGGGTCTTATCTAGTAGCACTCATCGCATGTTTCAAATAAACTGCATAATGTTTTGAACAGAGGCTTGTCTTTAAAATATAAATACATATATTTCATCCAAAATTGTTCAGCCTCACTATGACAACAGTACATAAAAGAACATGCAGAAACAGAAATTTTGGAAACTTAATATTGGTCTGAAGTCAGATTCAAATCCGCCTCGTCCACACTACACACGGTAAACCAATGGTGATTTCTATTGACCTGATAAGACCTCCGCTAAGGACAGTGTGGGTGTGGCACATCTTCCCCTCACCCATGGGATAAATTAAAGATGCATTCATTCATTCATTCATTCATCATCTGTAACCACTTGTCCTGTGAAGGGTCACAGGGGGGCTGGAGCCTATCCCAGCTGTCATCAGGCAAGAGGCGGGTACACCCTGGACAGGTCGCCAGTCTATCGCAGGGCTAACACAGAGACACAGACAACCATTCACACTCACATTCACACCTACGGTGAATCGATGAACCTAACAAGCATGTCTTTGGACGGCAAACTCCACACAGAAAGGCCCCAGTCGTAATTCTTTTATTTTTACATTTGTAACTAGACCTGACCTGCACTTGTACCTGCCCTTGCTCTGCATATGTATAAATGCCAGACCTCATCCTTCTTTTATGTTCATATAAAAGCAAAAAAAATAAAAGTATTAAAAAAAAAAAAAGAAAGGCCCCAGTCGGCCTGGATTCGAACCCTGAATCTTTATTATCTTATCTTATCTTATCTCATCAGTACCATTAGGTTCAAATCTCATTATGGATTTCACCCAGCCACAGTATTGAAGACACCTGTGTAGGTTTACAGTCCTTAAAAAAATCCCAAATAAATAAAATTGTTTTAAAATTTTAAAACTCTGATCTGATGCTATTATGCATTAGGTGCATCCTTACATTATCTGTTCTCAAGTACCTCAACAGAATAAGGTCATGTAAAATGAAATGGACTGCAGTGAGTCTGTAAATAAACATTTACTGGAGGTGTTTTTGCAGAGCAGGAGCTGAGCTGAAAGCAGTATTTTTAGGTAATGGAACATCTATGTGGACTGATCAGTCATGGCTAGACAGTGTTCTGTTTCCTCTGCCTGGCTTGACAATGTCTTCTACGTACAGGTGTCCTCAACCAGCTGATCCGGGAGGCCAAGGAGAGCAAAGGAAATCTAACGGTTGTCTGGCTTGACTTGGCCAATGCATATGGATCAATCCCTCATGGCCTCATCAGCGCGGCTATGGAACACTACCATATCCCCCACCACATCAGGGGAATGATCACCAGCTACTTTGGAAGATTCAAGTTATGGTTCAAACTCAGTGGCAGGACCTTGAAAAGGGAATTGTAACGGGCTGCACCATCTCCCCCATATTGTTTGCCATGGGAATTAACCTGCTCATAACAGTGGCGGGAAAGGAATCCAGAGAGCCAGTAATGGAGTCCAGCACCCTCCAACCTCCTATAATAGGTTTAATGGATGACCTCACCATAACAACCTCAACCCATGTACAGGCAAGATGGATCCTGAAGGCACTCGATGGCGAGGCAACATGAGCTCGAATGAAGTTCAAGCAAAGGAAATCAAGAAGTATAGTGATCAGAAATGGAGCCTCCTCCAAGCTGCACAATTGTCGGAGATGAGGGTTGACCTGGGAAAGAGATTACTCTTCCCCCAAGTTGTGCAAACATCATGGAGGCCTGACTTGGTCACATGGTCTGAGGAGGCAAAGAAGATCATCCTGATCGAATTGAGGCCCACGAGAGGAAAGCCTCCAAGTATCAGGACCTCATCGAACAGTGCAGGGACAAAGGATGGCAGACCTGGCTATACCCAATTGAGGTCGGTTGCAGGGGTTTCCCGGCACAGTCTGTGTGGAAGACGCTCACACCTCTGGGAATAGCAGGAAAGGAAAGGAAGGCAGCTGTCCATAGGTTAGGGGAGACAGCAGAAAGAGTATCATGTTGGCTTTGGAATAGAAGGGAGGAGTTGAGCTGGGGGGCAGGAGGAGATGGGCAGTGACTGGCCACCACTGCCGACCCGCCAACCTGAGGGCATTGTGGTTTAGGGTCGAAACACCAGATGATAGTTGGACACCACCTGACGACATCTTCTCCTGGCTGACAGCTACAGTCACGAAGAGTAGCATTAATGTAGATGTATCCAATAGTGCACACAGATCCTCAGAATTTCTTATTAAAAATAATAATAATTCACATTTTCTTGTGCCGTGCTGAGGGACAAATTGGAACTCTCACTTGCTTTACTCTGCAGGATGTTCCTTGTTGGTTAACTCTGTGATCTTTCTGCATCCGTTCGTTTTCCCTGTAAATCTGCACATCTCTGATGTTTGCGTGATACTGTTTGTCACACTGGATAGTTCTGTGTTTCTCTTCTTTCCTCTGTCATATTCCCATGATGACAAAGAGCCTCTAAGGCAGCTATTACCTTTTCCCCCCTCCATTTACCATTTGTTCAACTGTGCAAGCCCCATTGTTTTAATTTCATGCAAGATGTAGTTTGGTCTTTTGGTTAAATGAAAAGTATATTCAAAAGTGAAAGCCTTTCATTTTTGTAGAGCTGGAGCTGAAGGCGGTATTTATGTGATGCACATCTTTTATCAATCAAACATTTCCTTAATGTTGTGGGTTTTTTGTGTTAGTACCTAAATGAGGCAAGGATGCAGAGATTAAATGAATCAGACTCCTTGATGTTTTGCAATGTTTCATTTGTGGACGGGAGACGAAATTCACATTTGCATGCTTGCTGAAACCACCCACTCCATATACCAAGCCACAGGGTGATCAAAAGTGGAGTTAATAGGGATACGGCACAAGGGGGAGTTTAATTACTAACCTAAAATACTTTCAAATGATGTTTGGGCTGTTGCTGTAGCTGGAAGCGAGTGTCGGGCAGTGAAGAAGTCTGGGTTTAGAAACATTCTGAGTCAAAGCAGTTGCCGTATTTGTGTTGTGGGATTTAGAAACCAACTGGAGCAGAGATCAATAAGGTGTTAATAGGCCTGGGAATGAAATGATGCCAAAGTGTCCCATGTCAATGAATGTGCTTATCTCTGTCTGCCAAACTCCAGTCTTCTAGCCGATGCTTACTCACCTGTAGATTACCGATAGTGAACTGGAGAGCTTGCTGAGGCACTGAATAAGGCCTGAGTTTAACTCTCTGCCCTTGAATTATCTGTAGAGCCAGAGGTATGCCTCCTACATAAGCAGGTTCAGATGTGCAGCTGCTGCACTATGAGGTTACAGTAAAGACTTTAAGGAATTATTTTTTTGACTTCATTACATTGCCTAGAGCACAGGACGCACAGTATCGTGATGGAAAGTGAAAGGGGTGGTGTTATCAGAACTAATCCTGGTCTAAGGATTACAAACTTGCATTATAGGTTTGACCCAGCAGCTGTCCTGTAAATGACCCAATCTGGTGACAATTCGGTCTTCACAGAAACATATGTTAACAGCCTCTGGGTATTGATAAACATTAGCTTGTATCACAAGCTAGTCTAACAAGTCTTATATTCCGTAAGATTTGATAGAATTCAAAGTGAAATATGACCTATTTTAATGTAGCACACTTCTCCTTCCTCCTTTCTTGCCCACCTGCAACACATGCATATTCTGCAACTGTGCTTTGAGGTTGAACCATTGTAAAAAAGCAGGCAAAACCCTCTCCTGGCATAGTCCGATAAGGCATGTGAACATGCACCCTGCTATTCTCTTATCTCACTGACATGCTCAAAACGCCCCCATGCCAGCGCTGAGCGTGACATGTGCAGCCCAGCATTATTAGTGTGATAGGAATAGGTCCTTTTATACAAGGACGTGACAAACATAGCAAATGCTGCTAAGCATAGCAAAACCCGAGCCGCTGTCGTCATCACTCTAAATGAATTTTGCCTTCCTGGAAGCAGGCTGTGTGCTGTGGTTGGTCTGACTGGAAGCCAATGGTGAGTGGCAAGGCAAATTGAGGAGTGAGTGACAGGTTAACACCTGTCAGCCGCATGGCAGGAGCAGGTGCTGATCTCCTGGCCTGTCTCATCTGACAACTTATGGTGCTGATGGAGAGTATTGGAGCTTGACTTAAACTGATCGGTCCTGATATGGCCAAACATGCACTAGAAAGCACCAGAATATATTTATTTATTCATTATTTTTTATTCAGGATCTTTGAATTGGGCTCTCTGCCAGCACTGATACTCTTCGCTTATTATTTTTTTCTGTATCATTTAAGAGCAAAAATATTGCACCCCTTAACAAAACTCTATTCACTAAACACCTGTTTTGTTTACTTTTCTGCACAGCAACAGCAGAATATATATTTACTTCTCTTTATATTCATTCTAATTCCTCTGCCTCACCAGGGACTTATATATCAAGAAATGGTTTCATACATACAGTTTTTCTAATACATCTCCTTATCTACTACTATTTTGACCATAATGTTACTCTGAAGTTACCTTCTGACAGGAAGGACCCACATGTTCTAGATCAAGATCCTGACAAATAAGAGGTAACTTTTATGATTAGAGGAAGGCAAGCTACCAAGCTAGCTGTGGATCTCAGCATCGTTACTGTCATGCATTGCCCTCCCTTGCAGGTTTTCAGTAGATGACTCACCTCATTTTTTCAAGCTAATGACTGTGTAGGCCACAACACCAGTATTGACCTGGAAGTGTCAAGGGCTTACAAGTCCTCTTGATGACAAGTGTGTGTATTTTTGTGGACTTCAGCACAAATACAGTTATAGTTGCAAAAATAATAAAGTTTGAACTGTGTTACTGATAGTCTGTTCTTACTGGAGGAGTCAACATAGGATCATAAAATACCAAAGCATGTATATACAGTATTTCATGGAGAGATTCAGTGGTTTATCAAAAATACAAAGGGTTTCCTAGAGCTGGGAGGGATAAGAGGATTTTTTTTAAAAAGAAGACGGGGAAAGAATATCCATTCGGTGTACTACACTTCCTTTGTGAACGATCTGAGATAATAAGATCATGGTTTACAACAGGGTTGTGTTCATATGCGCATATGCATGTGCATGATGTAAGTAATATACAGTAAGCAGCAGTGGAAAATGTACAGATATGTAATCTGGTGGGTCACTGTAGAGAATTCTTAATAATGAATGCAATTTACAAAGAATTAAGAACAATTTAAAGAACAAGAGATGTGATTTTTTTTTTGCAGTTGTATTAGCATGACAATGACAATGTAGAAAGCAGAAAAGAGTATTATATGTAAATAAGTATGGTTTACTCCAAATCAACACACAGCCCATCATAGCTTAAGCCCGGGGATTTCATCAGAAGCAGAGATATGATGAAGTATCTTAAGTGGAATTCTCCAAGATCTCAGTTTCCTTGACTTTGGCGGCACCTATGGCAATAAGTGGTAATTGCAGGTTTTGAAGTTGTAGGTCTGCTTTGGCCCACCTTCTCTGATGGGAATCAACAGTTGGGTGAGAGAACAAAAACCACTAACTGTGCACAGCTTGCCATTTTGTGTTGGAATGTCCCCACAGACACCTAGTTTATACTACTGTAAACGCAAGGACTTTCATATAAATTCATCAGTAGGTGATCGGCATCATGTTAAATCGTGTGGCACTGGCTTGTGATAGCACGGCCACTTTTCTGAATGAAAATCTTCGAGATCAAACGAGGAACACTTGTCTCCGCCTACTGGCAGTGAAAGTGATTAAAGAAAAACTGCACATTTGATGTATGCGTACAGTCAACAGTCCCAAGAAAAATCACCAGTTTTAATCCATTTTTGTCCTCTCCGTTTAATCCTTCCTCTGAAAGCAGAGTTTCTTTTTTATCCGGAGGCTCAGAAACTTTTTTTGACAGCCCCTAGGTTCTCGACCTCCATAGATATTTAATTCATGGAATTTTTGTTACATTTGTAACTCATTTTTCTGCCAGCTTCTTCATACTTCCAGTTGCAGCACCCTACAGTAGTCTGTCTCCATCACTGTGGTTTCTCCCCTCTCCAGCTCTGGAAAACAATCATTGCTCGCTGATGTAAAACATATAGTTTGCTTGTGTTAGCGCAGAATTGTCTCAACAGACACCCGACTTTTGTATTCTGCAAAATACAGAGAGACACTGGTTAATTTAATACGATTTCATGTAAAAGGTATTAATATATATAGTTCCCTATTGTAATGGAATATTCTTGAAAAAGTCCAGTGACACAAAATCTGAAATGATTATACCAGGATCATTAGGCTGGGTCATTTCTGCAAAGATAACTTTGCACTAAGTGGCATTGGGAGTGGTGTGTTCATATGAGTGTGTGACAGTTGTTCTATGCCAAACGTGATCTTTTTCCACCTATCGTTGTGACTGTATGGTAGCAGTCAGGAGGGCATGTAAAGAGTCTCGTGTCACTGCAGTCATGCCAACATGTTTCACATTACACCCACTGATTTTATGTCATATGTTAATGTCTTGGAGCAACATTTCATTGAATGTCCTCCTCCCTTTTTGCCCTCTACATTGACCAGCTCCATACAAACATGCACAAACAAGCAACTTTAAGGTTATTTAAAGGACAGTGATCAATAATGCTCCTGTAACTCCTACTTAATCTCCATAATGAGCTTTATTGCAGCAATTAATCATGTCTTAGCAGCCAGTGCCCAGACTCCCAGAAGAATGCTGGCAGAATAAAGGCCAGGGCCCTGCTGGTGTTGCCCACAGGCTCCCATGGAGAGGAAATCCTGTTCTAAGAATTAGACTGACCTCTTTTCAGTTGGGCTGATCGCTATTTGATCACATTATGTAATGTTTATATTCTTTCTAATTGCACCATATGGAAAAAAAAAATGTTCAATAACCTGCTCAAATTTTTAATCAATGGAAAATAAACAGTTAGTCATAGATATGAGTTATATATAGAAATGATCAATAAAATGAGACAGAAAATACCATTCACCAAGTAATAAAATAATAAAAGAGTAAATGGATTTAGGGTACAGTTTCAACATAGCAACCCAGTTTCTTAAACCAAAAGCATATTTATTTGATTTTCCCAAACCTTTGTTTTGTATGTTTATTATAAATTGATGTCTCTGTGTTAGCCCTGCGTTAGACTGGTGACCTATCCAGGGTGTACCCCGCCTCTCGCCTGATGACAGCTGGGATAGGCTCCAGCCCGCCCCGCGACCCTTCACAGGACAAGCGGTTACAGAAGATGAATGAATGAATGAATGAATTACAAATTGAGCTAATTATGAATATAACTCCACAATCATCACTCTCATCAATCATTTTTTTGCTCTGGCTGCATTTATAACGTGCTTCCTCTAGATACGTCTCTTCAAGGGTAGGAGTATTGAAATCTGTGAAAGTGATGGCACCGCTACGTACCTTGTTAAAGCCTCTCTTTTAGGGGGGTTTCATAAATGGGCACTTAATTCACTACGCGAGGAGGCAAACTCGGTAAGGCAGGTCGGAGCGGTAGCAGGCGGTAGATGAGGTGGACAGCAGAAGGCCCCTTATGATGAATGATTCAGCTGCATTTAGAAAACTATTGATTCTGTCCTGGGCCTAATAGAAGGTGATGATGGCATGGAGGTGAATCCATTACCGGGTAGGAAGCTGCGTGAGGTACGCAGAGGCCTAATGTGTGTCCTTTCCCATTTGTCATCACCACAGCATACGCAGCTGGAGGAGCATGCAAGTGTGCCATAAGTGCGCTCCTGTCCTCTACACCCATAGGTGGAGATGGGAACATCGTCTATTAATCTCAGCAGCAACTAAAAAAAAAAAAAAAAGGCAAACAGACACAGAAGGCCATTTTAAGACTTCCTTCTTGAGGAATCTCCATGTCAAACCCAGGGATGAATAGAGGAAAAAGAAACAATGTGTTTGTCTTTACGAAGGTAAGATCCTCTCTGTCCATATCTAAGCACGTCTCTAGGGAGGCAGCGTGTTCATGATCAAATAAGCACCTCTCATGACACAGCATATTAATATATAAAATAACATATTACATTTGCAGCATGTAAAACACATAGAAACACTATTGAAGTTGTATGAAGTTTTTCATTTTTGTCAGAACTGAAATTATTTGATGTGGGCATTGATGGGTGCCCATGAGACACATGATGTTTTCACACATCACTTAATTATTTTTTGATTAATATTCCATTATTGTTCAATTCTGTATGATAAACTGAACTCAGCCCAACAAACAGTCCCTCAGAAGGTCAGCACAAGAGGCATCCGTGCACTGCCAGCGAGGGTAAGGAGCTCTAGAAACCACCAAAGTCCTCTTGATGTGTTGGCTTTTGCCATTTCCCCTGCATTGCCATGGGCTGAGTTGCTTCACTGTTTCCATGAAGGTCTTGTGACATTTGATTAGAAAGGCTTTTGGGAGTTCTTACATGCCTTTTCCTGAGTTGTTTGAAGTGTCTGCAGCTCAGGAGGAACTGTATCAACAGCAGCTGTGAAGCCTCAGAGGTCTTTTCTTTAAGAATCCAAAATGGCGTGCAGTTCCATCTCTGCTTCTTACTCACGAACGGGGAGCTAAAGAGACCCGACTCCCCCATTCTTCCCCCCGCACATATCTGATTTGCGAGCACCTTTGAAACATTTTGTCTCAGCGCCGAATGCGTCGATAAATTTAAGCTCGTGCGGGCTGAGCTTCATGTTTTATATCACTGCAGCAATATTTCTACTCTTGATGAAATCTTTTCTACTGCTTACAGCTCTGTTTTAAATTACTCACCTGCATACATGTCATCGTAGATGCTGTGAAGATTTGATTGCATTTTGTTTAAACATGCAGCTTTTCAGTCAAACAAATATGTAAGGTTTAAGAATGGATATGGCAAATTTGATTGCATTTATAACACGCTTAAATATTTGGAGTAAATAAATCTCTTGCACATTACAATTGGTTTATTTACGCTGGTACAGACTAGTGTTTCTTTTTTGAGACGGTGAATTGTGGTGCAAAACAGACACACAGCGCAGCAGAGCTGCAGTCAGCATCAGCAAAATCATTACTATCCTGACTGTTGTTTCATTTCATGTCTCTAATTCCACACTCTGTGCCTTTGTAAAAGCTGTTCCCCTCTCTTTATCTTAACATGCAGCCATTTGCTCAAGGGAATAGTATTTTTAGCACAAGAAGGGAAAAAAAAATAAAAAATGCACAGAGCTTATTTACCGCCATCGTATCATCAAACTGTCAAGCAGCATCTTTTGCCGACTCTAAACCTTTCGCATATCGGTGTACTCATAATTGATTCTCTGTTATATCGCCAGCAAAATGCCACTGAGATAACTGAGCACTGCCGCATAGATGGTATAAAACCCTCACTGAGGTTTGATAGACTGTCACATCTTATCATAACTTTGAAACACTGAGAGGAAGGCAGGAGTGGGGGTGAATATGCACTCGACTCCTGTACCTCAAAAGGTGTTTCTGTGCTAAACATTTTCAAAGCGCTCTGCCTTGAAAATATCATTTTGTATTTTTTTTTTTTTCAGGTTTGTCGGAACGCGAGGATTAAGTGAGATAGAGGTAACAACTGACTTCAAGCGACAAAACTTTGGGATTTAGAACAAGTTTGTATTTGGAACTTTCCACTTAAGGTGCAAACAGAAATGTGAGCCACAGCACATAGAAGGTAAGTCTGCAGACACAGTGGTGCTGACTTTCAATAAAGTAGGACAAGGAGAGTAAGATTTAAAGATGTAAAATGAACCTCATATGGAACACTTCCCCTATAGTTGAGCCTCTCGGTTGTAAGGCCGGTCAGGCTTTCATTCATTAGAGTTTATTCTAATAATGGCAGCGGATTTAACAATCAATGATTGTGGGAAAACTTGTAACGATAGCCTAATTTCACATCGACAAAAGCAGCTCCACATTACTGCCTTGATAACCACACTGATAACAGCAGCGCCAACTAGCTAATTTCTCCATTTGTTCGATAAATTTAATCGAGAACCATTTAAAAGTGTCTTATATGTGCACTTAATGGATACATAGACCATAACAAAAAGCTTGAGCAACAGGGAGACAGCGGCGAGGTTGTGACAAAGCACCTTCACAAAGAGGCTGTGTGGGAGACAGCTTTGTCAAAAGCTCAGACAGAACCACTGACTCTGGTTTTGCTTTGAGGTCAGGAGACGCATCTCACTGCGTTGTAAATACTTCAACAGCATGCTAGCCCAGACAGGCCACAGTGGAAGTACGACCTCTGACCACAAGAATGAAATCTGTCCGTCTAGTGGAGACAGGCCAAGGAAACAAGGCTGACTTGAGTGACACGCGCTCCTTGTCGGGAGGCGAGCGCTCTTTCCCCACTGTTTATTTTGTTCTCTCTCCTTCGTCTATCACAGGGGCTCCTCTCCGCTGTTCTGACGTGTTTGATGTTGACATGGACATGTTGAACAGGAGAATATCAGTGGACATGATGCTGAAGGTGTCTGCCAGTCAGTGCTACAGGTAGTTCATTTTCCTCAACCCAAAGGGGAGAGTTTTCTTCCAGGGAGCAGATTCATCCTCATCCTTCATGAACACGAAAGGGAGTGAAGATGGGTGCCGGTGCTGTCGTTAGGTCAGTTCAAAAGACAACTGAGAAGGATTTAAGGTGTGCTGCTGTTGTAGTAGCCATCATTTAACTCCCCATTATCGTGTTGAGGTGGTTTCTTGAGGCATTTTTATTCGGATTATTAGTGAAATACGAGTGTCCATGTAAATGCAGCAACAGTCTCTAAAGAGTGGACGTTTTTATGCTTTTCAAGTTTTACATCCCACGCTCGGTGAGGGCTCTTCACTTGGTTGGAATCTGCAAACCACTTTAGATGCCACTAAATCATACACTCTTTCATTTCACTGTTGTTAATAATAATAGATCTAGTAGGGAAAGTTATTCAGTTCAGTTCAAAACACTTTGTTTATCCCTGATGGCCAATTAAAAAAACACAGAGAGCAACAACATGGACAAAGCAGACAGGACATTAAAAAGAAAAATAAATAAAACACAACATGTGCAAAAATGCAAACGACACGGGAGCTATTGTGCACTGTGACAGTTTCTGACTGACATGGTGCTCAGCAATAAAGGGCTACGTGCAGTCGAGTTTTGGAGAGGAAAACGGTCTATTGTGGTACAGAGCATCAATATGATCCTGCAGCAAGGAGGGGTCAGAGTTCAGGAGCTGGACTGCTGTGGGTACAAAGGTGGCTCTCCTCCTTTATGTCCTGCAACCTGGAAAACGCTGTCTGCCACCTGATGGGAGCCACTCAAACACAGAGTGAAGAATGTGTGAGGGATCTGGTAGAATGCTGTGAGCAGTCTGAGTAGTTTGTTGTTCACAGTCTTAGTTAATCTAAGATATTATGCTACAGAAACGACTACTCATGTGTAAGAGATCAAGTACTGCTTTCCTCTTTTGTGTTTTAGTCAAAACACATTTTTATATTTACAATTGCTGATGTCCCATCCTGACTGCTTGGCTTTGAAATGTAAAATTTAACTATTTATCCAAACGCTGTCATGATTCTCAAGCTCTGGCAATTTGTATAAAACACAAGATAACAATAGAATCAATGTGAACACCATGGGTAAAGCCCTTTGATGTTTCTTTTGGAAACTTGCAGCATTAAAGGCATGTGTTGACAGTGCAAGCCTGCGATGTCTCGCTGTGCTGAGACTGAGAAAACACCCTCCAACAAAGAACACCATCTTCCCACAGCATCTACAGCCACCCTCCTCCAGCCAAGGCTGCTCTGCGCCAAGTTCCCAGTCATTCCCCCAAGTGAGCCAGCTTTGAACGTCAACTGCACAACTGAGTCCCCGAGTCATGAAATCACAAACGTCAACCGTCACATCACATATTTATCTGGAAAAGTGACTCTGACAGAGTTCTGCCGGGTCTCGCTAATCAAGCATGCTTTTTGTCAATGTGCTGTTATAAACCATCAAATTCTGACTTTTAACGTCATATTGTCAGTGATTTAACATCAGATTGGCTTCTGATCTGAACATGCTGTAAAATTATATGATTTTTCTTCATTAAAACATCAGCCTTTCGGTTTGAAAGTCAAATCTGGTCATATCTATAACACGGGTTACAAAGTCAGCTTCATGAGCTCACAGTCAAAGCAGATAAGGACACAAGGGAGCTTCAAAACGTGACTGATAAGCTGGCTTCATCCTCAGAGTACACCATGTTGCTATGACATATTAGCGGGCTTGGCGTGTAATTCAGCTGGAATTAACTGGAACAGGAAGGAAAAATTGCATCAGAAAAAAAAGTTATTCTCATTCACCTGGAAAAGAAACTAAAATTTCCTTGAATCTCCGTTGTTCTCACACACATGCATCTATCTTTAAACCGCAGCATCTCTCCAAAGCAACCTTTCACTCTGCTGGAAACCTCTACGCTTTTTGCACTGCTGGGTAAAAGCAAGGATGTATCGTTTTCTTAAATGTCTGTTGCCTCAGCTCCATCTTTTACTTCCTCTTCTGCTCATAAATAAGGTGGGAGAGACTAAAAATAAAAGGAGACGCGGCAAAGAAAGGAGTCGAGGATGTACCAGCTGAGAAATGGGAAGAGAGGAGAGTGGAACGAGAACAGGTGAGCTGCAGCTGCATGACAGGCTGACTCCTCCCACCAGAAACCAGCAGTAATAGTCCTGCCTGGAGGGTCATCACATATAGTAACATACACCTAAAGGTCTCAAAATAAACAGTAACACTTCACTAGTTTTACACCCGCATTAAACCACTGACCTCTGCTTGTAAAGCTTGAGTTGCTCCAGCTTATATTGTTTTTGTTTTTTTTACTATGTGACTCACAGTTGCCATGAGTCACCATGTGACCTGTCAGGGAGGTTTAACGGGAGCTGACCATACCACTGTGAGCCACTCTGCCTTCAGGGAATAAGGGCCCATTTGCATGTGGAAGGGTTTGTTTTAGTCCATGTAGGTTGTCGATGCCGCACATGCATGCATACACGTATGCACAGCCACAAAACAAATTCTGGGTATGTGGTTTCTCTAATTTCAGGCAAAACAGGAAATGATATTAAATGCAAATTTAACAGACTGGTCAAATGCTGAAAGAATGAAGTGGGAACGGAATAAGAAATAATTGTCACATGCACACATACAGCTAGCATATGCCGCAAACATAAAGTGTGCGGTCTTGAAGCTCAGTGTGGGTGGCTCCCTCTGTCGCCATCTTGGGAGTGCCTGACTCAGCCTAATTGTCAAAGAGCTGATTTAAAAATTGGCAAAGAGGTAGAATGTGAGATGGGCTGAGGCAGGAGGGTTACGCCCAGACAGCTAGGGACCGGTTATGGCATCCGCCTGTCACTCAAGGAAGCCATGTATTTAATTAACTTAATTAAGACTAAATACACTTTTAAAAAGTGGCTTATTTTTAAGGTTAATTAGCTATAGAGACTTTTTTCCCCAACCAGGCTGTAAACATCTTTATTTCTGCTGTCAAGCTGGGCATTTTAACCATAGACTGTACACAGGAGTCCACGGGAATGGAGTAGTTGTTGGACCCAGACTCAAGTGGTCACTGGAGGAACGTCAGGTTTTGGCTTCATTTTACCGTCCTAGAGATTTGCTGCTCGTGATCAACATAATTTAGGTTTATCATGCAGATTGTAGAAAGGTTGCTCCAAGCAGCGGAGAACTTGCCACAGTTCCTTCTGTGGACATTTTCTGCTGGACTCCTGATGTCTTCTTGTGACCTAGACTGTATGTTTGGCATTGTCTCAGTTCTCTATATAAAGAATTTGTAGAGAACTTTATTCACCGGCACAGTATGAAGAAACCTTGTATTATGAAGCTTTCTGTCATAATCTCAAGAAGATACAACAAATTCACCTGAAAAGTAATCACAAAGTGACTGACTGCACTGAACCACAATACACCTTTGCTCACACTATTGAATGCACACATACACATAAAAAAAAGTGTGCCAAAAGTCGTTCTCTGCTCTCAGAGTAAAATACCTCCCTCCCCCCTAAAAGCTCCCAGGAAGCTAATTGTCAACGGTACATTTTCGTATGTAAGAGAGCACTTCCCCAAGTAGTGCCTATTACTCCCTGCATGAATTGACAGGGCTAATGAGGAAATTAAGGTTTTATTAATTCACCCAGAGGACAAGATGAGGAAGAAGCAGAGCAGGAGAGGAGAGGAGAGGACTCCATCTTTGATTTAAAGGTTAATTTGGAGACGAGGGTAGTGGGAGCACAGAGAGTGGTCCTGACAATATTTTGATGCTCCTGGATGCGAGCCAGCTGTCCTGCTATGGGGGTAGCTCTGGCAAAAGGTAGAGTGAGAGAAAGACAAGAGGGAGATGAAGTGGCAGCCAAGTTTGGGTCAAGCCTGGGAATCACGCAGAGGCAATTAAGAGCGCTAGCTTCATCACTAATGCCAGTGGCTACGTCTGGCCATATAGCATAGGTGAAAGCTTCTAGGGTTGCACACACTGGGTTAAGGGGCATTAGCAACTCAACACTTGACTTTGACAAGGTCAGGCTTGAGGAGCAGCAGGCAGACTGGCATGGTGCTGATGACCTTACGGTATCATGCTGGTGACCTTGCCATGCTCAGCACTGCTTTTCTCAGAAATAATGGTAAGGATCACTTCCCTAAAGTCTCCACATTTCTGCACACTAATCTGCTGTATCACTGCTCTTGAGATTAAATGGGTTGCTTACTTCACAGAGCTGAACGCAAGTTTATTCACATTAGCATACAACCTTCCATGATTATAGATATATTATTAATATAAAATAGATAATTTACCTCTAGAGACAGGAGTCCTCTTGTTTAAGTTGATTAAATGTGCTTAGACTGGTAGAAATCTTTCCCTTGCACACTGAACAAGCAAGATAGCATTGTGTAGGCATCTGTGTTGGATTTGATGAGAAACCCTGGACAAGAATACCAGCAATACTATTCCTGTTCAACAGAAATTATGCATGGATATGTAATTGTATTCAAATGTCTATCAGTAGTAAAAGTATCTTTTTTAGAGATAAATGCAGATAAAAACATTCACCAGCATTTACATTGTCACTGATGATGTCACGTGAGTAGACATTTTGTTTTTGCTATAAAATTGTCTTCATTGTCAACCATCACACGTGGCACAGTGGTGGTTAGTACTGATGCCTCACGCCAAGAAGGTTCTGGGTTCGATTCCTTCTGGGGCCTTTCTGTGTGGAGTTTGCATGTTCTCCCTGTGTCTACGTGGGTTCTCTCCAGGTACTCCGGCTTCCTCCCACCGTCCAAAGACATGCTCATTAGGTTAATTGGTAATTCTAAATTGGTCGGAGTGTGAATGGTTGTCTGTCTCTCTGTGTTAGCCCTGTGATAGACTGGAGACCTGTCCAGGGTGTACCCTGCCTCTCACTCAGTGACAGTTGGGATAGGCTCCAGCCCCCCTGCAAACGGTTACAGAAAATGAATGAATGAATGAATGTCAACCAGACTGATTTGCCAACTTGGGAGCTGCAGAAAACCTAAATATATCCTTGATGTTTTTAAATGCTACTCTTCTCTAAGCTCCGTTTTTGGTCTCCACCAACCACTATGTGAAATATCACAGAGATAATTGCAGCTAAAGTTCAAAAAGAAGACATTAGCCACTTAATGTACCACTGCGTATACCTAGTTGCTACCCTGCCTGTCTGCTGGCTGCTGTTTAGTGCTGGACCTGTTAAACTCCACTGAAAACTGCTGACTTCTGCGGCTGACAACAACACTTAGAGCGACGCAAATGAATTATCAGAGTACACAGTGAACTAGTTAGGTAGTTAGTAAGTAGTTATAAAGCTCCATAGACCTCAGGGGAAAAACAATCCCATGCTTGTTAATGGGGCGTATTACCACTTTAAATGTGATTCATGCAACAACTAAAGAGCTTAATGCAAATGCTTTTACGATTTTTTTTTATGATTGTCAGATTGTCTAAATCTAAATCAGCATTCCAAATAACATCCAAAGCAATTTGATATCCCTAAGCTTTTCTAATTCTTCACTTTACAAGTCCCCCACAGAGAGAGAAAATGAGATCATGCTCATAATTCATGTTCTTACACCTTGTTAAAAGCAATGAGTCATATTTATGCACCTTGTTAAATAATTCACATATCAAACTCTCAATCTGGGCCGTGTGGGTTCTTTTAATTGGGCCTTGTGAGCAGTCCTCCATTAAAGAGGAGTTGGAACAAGCCAGGGGTGATGCTGCATGATTTATGGAACACCTTCGTCTACAGGGGGACATCAACAGGATTACATTTGTCTTTATCCTCTTCTGTAAAGGAAACATGTAGAAAGCAGGGACATTTTTGTAGACCTCACATTTGTGTAAGGAGAAACATATATACACATGATATACGCATGAGTGCTCTCAATCTCCTTGGGTTGTAAGACCAGATCTGTTATATATATTTAATGATTTTCTTTTTTAAATACTACAAAGCAAGATGGGATCTTGTCAGTGTAAAAGCATGAACACAAAAGTCGTCATATAAAACTATCTTTGTCAAGTACACAAACACTTTGAAGCCCCACAGTGATTTGAACATACAGTAAATCGTTGAAAATAAAATATTATATAGAATTGATGCACCCACGGTAGTTTTCAAACTCTAATCCTCTCCAGTCAGAACTGCTGCATTCTGCCAATTTTGTTAGAGATTTCAGTTTGTCCTCGCTCTGGCAGAGCAGTCAGAACAAGCTTCAAGCCACAATGAGCCTACCAAACTCAGACAACCACATTTTGCTTGTATAATGCAATATATAATATTTAAAACCAACTGAATGGTTTTAAAATGAAATATTTATATTTAAATGGTACTGATCCAAATTCCCCATCTGCCAACTGAACCAGACAGAGGCCAAACAGCCCATGCACAAGCAAAAAAAAAAAAAAAAATGGGGGGGGTCTCATGAATAACAGACAAGTGTATGGACCATGGCATATGTGATGCTCTGATTTAATTATTTTGACTTCCCTACCTCTGCCAAGACTCCTTAGCAATCACCATCAGAGCAGAAACTGTGGAATTACTCGGATGTTGCATCAAGTCAAATGAGATATTTATGCGTACTGCTTAGATTGTGTTTGTTGCCTTCTCTAGTGACGCTGTCCAGCTTAATGTAATAGCAGTTTGGCTTACTGGGTCAATATGTCCCCGCTCCCACCGCTACTTCAACATCAGATTGCAAACAGGCTGGGCACGCTGAAAGCACATAATATTCACTCAGATGAAATTCATATTTGTGCACATGTTCAGTCAAAATATTAGCCTTGAATAGTGATTGAGCTCTCCCTGCTGACATACTGGCTTATCATGCTCATCCGGCTTTTTAAAAGAAAGAAATCATTATGGATTATGACGGTGGTCTTTGCTTTCCGCTCATGTAGTCCATTAAAAGGAAACATTTACCACTTTTATGTGAATCCAATCCAATCAGTCTTGATGGTAATTGTAGCCAGTTGAAGCAATAACTTCCTTTGTGTATGCTATATTGACAGAGTTCCCACAGATTACTGCACTGACCATGTGTTGCAGGAGGCATTGCGTGCGAGCAACGGGTCTGGAAATTTCAAACTCAGGATGGTGGCTGGCTGTCAAATAGAGTTAGTTTTGACTAAAACGAAAACACACACACGCACACACAAAAACATGGATGAATTGAGCACTATATTAGCGCAACAAGCCCTGTTCTGAACTTTGCAGTGCATCACGACCCTAGCCTGTAACTATTACTCTGCTGGCCACTCATAGAGTTACATGATAAAAAAATAGCATAAGTCACTTGATGCTTATCCACGCTCTTTGTCTTGTTGGTCTTGGTTTTCATGAAGAAGGTCTTTAACACATCCTTGCCTAAATGAGTAGTGAAATGTTATTGTCTATTGTAAGGCAGAAATTCCTGGCAAAAAAAAAATCTCCCCAAATGAATACCTGTATCCAAGTCCACTGTAAAACAAATCCTAATCTATGACATCTTCTGCACTCACATAAGAAGTAACCATTTTTGTTGTTTGAAAGTAGATAGATTGCAATACAATCATCTAGAACGCCCTTATCTGGATTCCCTGGAACAGCTAGTGGGACAAGAGGACAGATTTTGAAGCTGTACCCCAGAGACACACAGTGCTCTTTTTAAACAAAAGAAAAAACATGAGGTTATATACAACACATCTACCAGGCAGCATGGATTACATGTGAGACCTTTAATAGTCAATCCAGCACAATTTGCTAATTGTTCTTGTTCTGATAATATTCTACTGGATGCATACAGATTATAAACTAAAGGAAAAACTAACATTTTCGGATGCTACAAATCACAATCCCCTACAACTGTGATATTTCTTGATATCATCATTTCTACCCACGGACACTGCTTCATTTGTCTCTGTATGAACACATAAACATCTACTCAATAATTGACATTTGTTTCTGCCTGCTTCTTTATCATCAAATTTTCAAGCTTCCCATCATCTCTCACACTGCACCCTCTGTGCACTGAGAGGAACACAGACTCCAGCAATAGCAATCCGTAATGAAAGGAACTCCAGCATGGAGACTCAGCTTCAATATTACTCTTCTACCACTTGCAGCACAGATGTACTACTACCAGTTCATTGGAAGGCTTAGCTCCGGGCAGTGTTACCATCATGAGTAGTTGTGAATATGGTCCTTACGGCCCGTAGTTAGCATGCCACATGTTGAGGATTGTGCATGAGATGTTACATTCTGTATGCCATTTACATTTGATTTTAATAGTAAGCTGCAGGCTGCTCATGGATGGTTTGACATTTGTTCTCGTGGTGTTGTCTGATCTCCTTCGACTTGGTTGTTGGCACTTTTTAGAGTGCTCCACTAATGTAGAAATGCACTTCTACAACATTATCTGAATCGTTGAGGACTGAAGACGACCTCTTTTTTCATTGCTTGAATCCTTTTTCCTTGTCAAAACTGGGCACCAGTGTTACCTGCAGTGCATCTCAGCTGTGACATTCAGGTATGATAAGCTGGCAGCGGTTAATGTCCCTCAAGCCTATGCCTCCAGCAGGGATGAGGAGAGAGCATGTCTCTGACTTGCCACCCCCAGATTTTTTTCCATTTTCACACTCGTAGTACTCATCTCTCACGAGACTTGGGATTTGGCAGGCGACTTCTTTCCACATATACTCCTGAAGACCTGTAAAATTAAACTGATGATGATTGACTGGTGTGTAAAATTTATGAGGCCTCTTTGTCAATATAACGTGTGAATGTAATTTCTGTGTGTGGTTTCCTTTTAGTTCTGCCGGGAATGCTGGCCCCCAAACATTATGTTACGAGCACATTAACAGACCAGACCATCTCCCAACGTAGGGCTTCATCTGATAGATGCATCCCAGCGGTGCCACAGTGTCCATGTACCCTCTTCTCAGGGAAAACATAATAAACAGGAATCCAATTTAATCTCAAACTGACAGAATCGCCAGCCGGGGAATTCTCCCTGCAGCACCTTGCACTGATACAAGCTCGGAATACACAAGGTGACTGTTGTCATTAGATCTGTTTGTTCTTATGGCAGTAAGAACAAAGTGACTGCATGCTGCCATACTTGTTATTATGGTTTCGGTATTAAACTGAGTATTGAGTGCATAAGAATCACTTCCTGTAAACCCTGTACATCTGTCGTGATTCATTTACATTAAGGCTTATGTTTACACATTGTTCTTTTCTGAAAAGCGGTTTGTGGTTGTAAAGGAAGAGAGTCTGACCTTTGAGAAGCTTACAGATTCTCCCTCTCTACAGCAGATTCCTGTTGTTCTGCTATGGTTGAATACTGCCATCTAAGGATTGTCTGTAATCGGATTCCATTGTGCTACAGGCAGAGCAAGCTGATGCTACTTTTCTTTGCTCTCTTTGTTGCGCTTTAAAGCAGTACGTGAAGTGTAATCACTCCACAACAGTAACAGTTCCTGGAGATTAAGTGAGATGTGTGGATTTGAGTAAATGTTTGATTTCAGTATCCTGATGGATTTCATTCATTACACATGGAGGTGTTTATTATTCATTCAAGCACTTGTCTTAGCTTTGATTCTTATATTAATTCACTCAGATTTAAGCCATGTAACATATACATGCCTTTGGGGCAAATCACACCAAGCAGTAGCAAAGATGATCTTGATGTTAGCCAATGTGCAGCTTAATTATGACAGTTGGTTTTGGTGGATATGACAAGACCCTGTCCTGCTGGCACTGCTGTACTGGCTGAAACAAAGAGCAGGTCTCAGCGCCAGGATGTGCACAGAAAGCCACAGCCGTCTAGCCCCCGTCTCTCCATCCAACCATTCTCCCCGGGGAGTGATTGACGGAGGCTTTACCGAGACAATCTCACCGAAAAATCCACCTCTTTCTCTCTCATCCTCAAAGGGTCTTGAGCAGTTCCAAACAAGCCTGAGTGCTGGTTTTTACGAAAGGTATTTGCATTCTGGGCCAGCAAATGCTTGTGCTTTGTGTGCCTCTGCACTGAGCCCTTAGCTAGGAATGTCAGAGTCTGAAAGCTCTTGCTGAGATTTGTGGAGACAGTGTTTGCTTTTTCCCTTTTCACAGCACTAAGGTCTTGTGATTCCCAGATTTAATGAACACGAAACCAACTAAACTAATGTTCAGGCAAAAATTGGATATAAACCTTGACGGAAGAATGTAACAGAAGGTTCTGTTATCAGCAAAGTCCAAAACAAAATTACAGAAAGTCTCAATTAAAGTCTGAACCCAGAGTGCTGTGAGTGCATCCATAAACACACAAGCCTGGAAGAGCATTGCCTTGCAGGCATCCAAAACACTGATGAAATATTCCCATCAAATCCAGTGAGGGAGAAATAACTCATTTGTTTTCCTGTCTGAGGTTCAAAGCATCTGGCGGAATAACATATTCTCAAAAATAATGTCAAGTGCCAGATAATCCCTGATTAAAGATCAGCTCTAAGTGTCAGCGAGTTCTTTGCTTGTGCCGTGGTGGTGGTATAATGAGGAGAAAAGCCACTCCACCTGAGGCGCTGCTGCCACAGTCTTCACAGTAAACACTTATCATGCATTCGCCATTGATTAGGATGTGCCTCTCATCAATCATCAGTGGCTCGTCTGAGCAGATTAATAATTATGACATCTGCACTCAGTCAAGAGCTCTGATTAGAGGGAGGAGAGCGGCGGAGGCGTCTGATAATAGTGAGCAGCGATGTGTTCAGGAACTCCGTCATATCGTCTGGTTCATTTGGTGAGCATTGTGTCTCACTTTCACAACTTTTCTTGCCGACATCTCTATTAGCCTTTACAAAATATTCAAGTGTAACACACAGAAAAGCGATATAAGGACATTTATATTTATGTTTGCAGATCGGTTAATTACTTTTAAAGATTCCTCCATGCCCATCGATACACTGACACTTTAATCTTACATTAACACATCTTTTTGTTGCAGGACACACTTATGTCCTCTTTGGGGTTCTGGAGACACCAGACTTAACTCAAAATATAAACTTGACATGAGTTAAATACTTTTTCTACTCCTATTATACACACACAGAAAGACTTGCTGGAGGTAATGGCGCATTAGTTCTATATATGGTTACGTTTCAGCGAGGTTAAATTCTTCTCTTTACTGTGACTGTTGTTGGCAATGCATAGCCTTTAGTTCTAGTAAAAGAAATTGGTCACATACGGCTCATGTGTACGTTAACTATTGTCTTATTATCCACACTGACAGTGGTTTTAAAGCTGGGATGAAACAGTATTCAGTCCTTACTGTGGACATAATACTATGATACAATTAAATAAGGCACCACATCCATTATGAGCTGGATGCTGACCTTGTTCTTTCCCATTTTTATGTGTTTATGTGTTTCACATTATCTCTTCCATCTGCTAACATACATGTCATCACAGCAGGGCAAGAGAATGAATGAAAAGACATAGAAAGTCCTTGGATACACTTAGTTCCCGGGACCAATGTACTACTTCGAAGAGAACATGTGTCTCTTTTTTATTTTTTTTATTTTAAGTGACTAATGATAAAAAAGCAGCCTTTCATTTAAGAATGTCTGTGAGTGCACTTATCTGGCAAATATTAAAAATAGATTACGGGTCCATTGGGAGGTAAGTGGTTCCATAAGTAGAATTGATGGTACTGAGAAGTATCATGGAGACTGCCTACATCACCTTGAGGGTCTCATCCGCTTAATGATGCCATGTGCTGCATGCTTTCCTCCTGAAGAATGGAAACCATTTTGCCGTGGGCTCTAACACTCCACTTAAACTGCTATTCCAAGCAGTTGACAGGAGCACCAGGTCCCGCATACCAGACAGCTGGAGGATGAACAACAGGGGGTGATGTGGTCGAAAAGTGAAAATACACAGCTATCGGGAATGCCAATAGTTTGGCGATGGCAACACCATGTATAGGATGATCAGTTTACCTGTGTGAGCAGGGAGTATTAGTTAAACAGGTATACATGTTTAATATAATATATCCCAATTAAACTAAATTGTTGTTTTTGTTTTCTCAGTTCAGTTCAATTTTATTTATGTAGCGACAATGCAAATTGTCTCAAGACACTTTTCAAAACCTGGCCTGAGACCCCCACAGCAAGCACTGCAAAGTCCCTTTTAACAGGAAGAAACCTTGAGCACAACCCGGCTCATGTGGAGAGACCTTTCTGCTTGAGGCCGGCCGGGTGGAAACAGTGAGAGGAGAGCAGCAGGAGGAACGAGAGACATCTGTCATACAAGCATACAGACACTGAGTGTAAGAGGTATATAGGCAGGTTGAAGAATGATGCATTCAGGTAGGAATGGATAACTACAGGCAATGAACACTGGCCAGGTTGATGAGACGAAGACCAAAAACGAGTAGTATGGAGCTCTGCATGTCAGAAGCACACAGCTCCAGGCCAGAGACACTCACAATCACTTAATTATTCACAGACTTGTGAAGCTAACCTTACTTTCTCCACATAATCTCAGACTTTTGTTCGTCATTGTTACTTATCCTTTAGATGAGATTTGAAACCTATTCACTGAGGCCTTTTCATTGCCAGACAGTTTGCAAAGGAAGCTGAATTTGGAACAGAGAAAAAGACACCGTTTACAGAATCAAACTTCAGGTGAAGTTTTGTGAAAACCCTTGGTTTGTGCTTCCAGCATGATTTTCACACGAGAGATGCACTCCTCTAAGCCAGCTCAAGGGAAAGGCATGGACAGCTGCCAGCTCCGTAGGGTTTGGAGATGCCGTGTGCAATTAGGTTCTTCTACCGTAAAAGACTGCCGCGCCGGCGCTGCCAGCCCCTTCCCCTGGACCCTGAGCCTCTTCCTGTAGCCAACCCGTCAGCAGACGGGTTGAAAGGTGCCATTTGACCATGGAGATGGGGCTCCCTTCGCTGCCAGCAAGCTTCTGAGCCGATTTGAAGGTGTGCGTCCCTGGACTGGAAAATCTTCCCTATCCGAAAAGTCGATTAAAGCCAACAGCTGCGTTTCAGGTTCTGCCAGGCAACTGTGCATCAAACACACACATACACGGACATACTTTGACATCAAGTGTTTGGAGCCGTTCAGCTGCATCAACTAAGCCCAAACATGAAGACAATTTTACTTAATCAGCATTCAGACTTTATCAGTCTGTCCCATCGATAAGTGTTCTCTTGTCAGAAAGTTGTATTTGCTTAATCAACAAACTTCATCAAATTCATTAGTGAGACTACTGAGCCAGTACATAAAACACCATGCCTTGTTAACTGGGTATCACCCAACATGGTGGTATATAGTTTTTTTTTTTTTTATCTTAGACTAATGAGACAAACTAGATAAAAGATGGCAAGAAAATAAGACAGAATCTGCATTTTTCTCTCATTTCAGTGCATAACGTTGTAAGATAATAAAACATGCTTTTTGCTTATACAGAAAACTGCAGAAATATTCAGAAAAAAAACAGCCGATGATGAAAGGTCTAGAGCTTTGAACAAAACAAAAAAAAATCGCGTCACATTTTCTGCAGAGCACCCACTTACTCTTTAGAGCCTCAACTGTTTGTGTCAGGAAATTGAGCACGGCAATGGCACTCATTGCTCAGCAGCCACCAAATAAATTTCCAGTGGGGGAAAGGAAATCAATGCATTCGTTCTGCCTCTTTTAGGGTTCTTGTAGACTCTCCCTTGTGATTTAAAAAGTATGTTAATGTAATTTATTGAACCTCTTACCCTAATCACACACATTGCCTATAATTACATACCTTGACGGCTGCTGGACTTCTAATTGCTAATGCTTTTCCTGGAATTTGTCCTCTAATCCTTGTATGTAATGACTCTTAAGAGAAAGAAAAGTGCTTTGCTGCTACTTTTAGCTGCTTCACAGACAGTGAGGGTACTGTGGTTCAAGCTGTTTTGATGTTCCTTTAAGGTAATGTTTATCACTGGTGGATAGAATGCATATATTAATCTTTGCTTATTACTTTGTTGTTTATCATGGAAGAAATGATTGGGTCGAGGCTGACATAAGTAAACTGTAATCTAGTTAGACAAAAAGGCTGAAATATATTTTTAAATGTGCTACTTTCTGTTAGAATCTGTTATTTCTATTTTTCCCTAATTTTTGATACGCCGCACGATACAGCTTAACTTTCTTGGCCAGGATTCAGGTAATGTGGTTTTGTAAATTGCACGCAGCACGTCTGTGTTTATCTCCCAGGCTGGTTTATGAGCCTTTTGCTGGTGTTGAATGAGGCACTGCTGTACAGTACGGCATTTTTCCGGATGGGGCATTTGCTTTGCTTTGAGATCCGCGTGCTCTTCCCTCTGTTTTTACCATGAACGCCCATGAAAAGTCTAAACACAGTAACACATTAGCCACAGACAGATGTTCCTACTGTTGTTTTGCCTGCAGGTTTGCCTCATCAGCTGGAAGTCGAAGGCTCCCACTGTTTTTTTTTTTAAATCCATTAAACAAACCTTTAGCCCATTGCGGCCTCATTCCGTAGTAGTTGTGGCATGTTTGCTGTGTTTTGACTGTTTTTAGTGCCACTGTATGAAAATCTGTACCTTTGCATCAATTGCTGGTAACCCAGTTTACAATCCTTTGAAATCCAATGGGGCCCCAGCAGACCCCTGGATTGCAGTAGGCTTCAAATAAGATTTTCCTCACCCTGCCTTTGGGCGAGTGTAGATGTTTTGGATTTTTTTTTTTTTTTTTTAATATAATGGCATGCACTTCTTGTTTCTTCAGTGTGCCTTGTCAGAAGTGTTTCTGTAGATGGAGTAACAGGACTGAGAGGTTTATCAAGCCAGTGCGTCCATATTGAAGACAAACCTGCTAGCAATATTGACGCAGACTGTAAAAAAATACCCCTCTATATGGCTAAATAAAAATATATTAACTTATTGTCAGACGCAATACAAATTTCCTGCCTCCGTGTGGCAACTCTTAAGACAATTTCCACTTTGAATGCCACAAAAAGGGAGCATTTATATGGATATGAAGAAAAGTGCTATATTGCAGCCACGTAAAGCTAGTAATGGTTCCTGGCCTGCAGTCCAAGCATAACCCTTTGCAACTTTTTTTTTTATTTTTTTATCAGCAAGCTCATTAATGAAGGCAAATATAAGAATGTGAGATGAGTTCACACCAAGCTTCCCCTCTTTAGCTATTTCATGGTGAGTAAAACATCACTTTATTGTTTTTGTGTGCTCCTTTGTGCTGTCAAATTGGTGGGTTGGGGCTCGGTTTTGTTGTACATTCAGTTCTGGTTTGCTCACTGTGCCCTTGATCATCCAGCTATCTGGCAAGTCTTTGTAGTTAATTCATTTGTTTTATGCAAATTCCTTGTTAGTCACATGCGCTTCAGGGCCACCAGTAGTACTGATGTTTCAATCAGGAGCTTCTCCAACAACTCAACAAATTGTCTATGCAGAAAAAAACCAAAACAAAAATGAGACGTTTAATTATAAAACCCTGGGCGACTGATATGTCCCTGCTCATTCTTCTTCCCTGTTTTATCTGGTACACATGGGAGCACACCGTTTGAGAAGATGGCTGAATGTCATTTGGCTGTTTCAGGTTTTGCGTCCTCGTGTTGCACATGCTGGCTCGCTGTCACACTGTCATGGCTTACTGGGACACAGCAGACACACGGTTATTACTGACACCTGTGTCCTTCCTGCTTGGCAAGTCTAAATGTTTGCGGTCGCGTCGTGATTAGGATGTACAAGTGTAGTACATCCGCGAATTCTTCATGAAGGGCTGACTCTAAAAACGGATGTACACGCGTGGTGGAAATTTCTGTCGGAAAATGAGATATCGAGCACTGTGGTCTCTCAGTGTGTTTAATCTAACATCTGCAGATGGGCTCTCAGCACAGACAAAGCATCAAGCATTGAGAGCGGCAAACGAGCAGTGAGTTCACAAAATAGGTGCACTTTATACCCCCTATCTGCTGAAGGTCACATTTTTCACATTGCTCCTCAGCCTTACAGATATAACTGTGACGCAGACTCAAGGCAGTAACACAAGGATGTCTGGGTTCTACATAGTTCAGACACATTTCAAATTATAAGTACATGTAGATATATGCAAAATATTCCATTACACCTGTAATAAGATATATTCAGTTCATATATCCAGTATTCAGTATTCAGTATCCAGTATATTCAGTTCAGTGTCATACAGTTTACCAAAATATCACTTACCATCTGTTCTCATTTGTTTATCAAAATGATTGATTGGTTGTAATTAAAAGTTTCAGTTCCAGATGAAAACAGACTCTTTTTCCTGTGTCTTATTAATTAGACTGAAAACCTTGCAGCAAATCTTAGGGACGTGACACACCAAGCTTAGCTTTTGTCAGGGCACCAGTGTGCGTCTATGAACCTAGTTTTGGTGGTGTGTCCTGCACCTTTGGCACCAGTCGGATCCCTGTCGACAGCTTTGCAGAATGACGATTTGGCAGCGATGATAACTTTCTGATTAGCTGTTCTGCGCAGTGAACCAGAGCAGCAGAAGTGGCGGAAGTAGACAAATAACTTTTATTCCTGTTTTTTATCTTCATTCCTTAATGCGTAAACACTTTCTCAATGGCATAACTACTGTATATGGAATTAATAAAATATAAACCGACTGATCGGCATCATTTCAGAGAGGTCAGCTCTGTCCACAGTTTGTAGCATTTCCTAGATTCCTAGCTAATCCTAGCTCCTCTGGTTTCCCATGCTGAACGACGAATACAGACTAAGGTTCTGGGTTCGAATCCACCGCCCAACTAGGGTCTTTCTGTGCAGAGTTTGTATGTTCTCCCTGTGCCTGCGTGGGTTCTTCCTCCCACCGTACAAAGACATGTTCATTAGGTTTATTGGTAATTCTAAATTGGCCGGAGTGTGAATGGTTGTCTGTCTCTCTGTGTTAGCCCTGTGATAGACTGGAGACCTGTCCAGGGTGTCCCCCGCCTCTCGCCCGATGACTGCTGGGATAGGCTCCAGCCCCCTGCCCGACCCTCCAGAGGACAAGCGGTTACAGATAATGAATGAATGAATGAATACAGACTACTGCCACCTGCAGGTACACTGAGTAAGTTTCTCTTATTCAGGTGTGCAGAATGTGCATAGGGCAACCTCACGGTCGGTATTTAGTTCTTTAATGTCTCTTTGTGTTTAGTGATAAAACACCCACTATTCAATCTATCCTTATTTATCTAAATGGAATGACATAAACTCTTGATGTCGACAACGTTGTCACCGTCATAATAAAAGAGCAGCAAAGCCAGGCGCTTGAATATGGATTTACTGTTTGACATAACTGATGTGACTGCCACACATCGCCGTGCATTCATTCATGCGCAGCATTCCTGAAAACAATATCCTGATTTGAGAAGATGTTTCACAACACAAAAGATTATATGGTTTACACACAAAAAAAGACATTTTCCTCCTCCCTGAATTCCCCCGCCAGTCCGCTCACTCATGCTGAGAAGCTAATGTTTTCCTCTCCGCCTTCCAAGTCTCCTCTCCCTATGAGGCCCGAAATGATCCAGCAACACAATGACGGTGATCCAATATGAGGGACAAAGAGCTTATTTTTGCTCATGAAAACAGATGATACACTAATTTTGTGATTTGCACACACGCATATTACAGTTACACGTTTTGGATTTTTGTTATCATATGCATTTTGATTAATTAAACATTTATTTGGGATGTATTCGTGGGTTTGGTTTGATACAGTTTCTATTCACTACACCGGCTTTGATTTGTGAATGCATATTTGAAACTGTTATGTTTTAACCTATCTTAACAACCAATAGGAGACATGGGGTTGATCTAACAGATAGTCC
Organism: Chelon labrosus; assembly: GCF_963514085.1. Classification (NCBI taxonomy): domain Eukaryota; kingdom Metazoa; phylum Chordata; class Actinopteri; order Mugiliformes; family Mugilidae; genus Chelon; species Chelon labrosus. The sequence continues at coordinate 6,171,983 of NC_140345.1, read as the reverse complement.
GTCTGTCCTCATCAGCCTCTTTAAAAATGATCCTATACTAATTTACTTGTGTCCCAAGGTCAATGGAAATTTAGCTCATGATGATTTAAAAGAACCCACTCTGACAACATGGCTACAGTTAATCAAACTCATAGCACTGTGTGTTTAGTGCTAAGTGTGTTGTGTGAGCTTTCTCAGCAATCATACAAAACACACATTATTAAACAGAAGTTTCTTCCCTGTAGCTTTATTAATTGCAGTGCAAAAATGTTGACTGGGCCCTCAACCTTGATCATTATCTGCAGAATGTGAGCGCTGCAGTATCTGGTCTTGTTGCTGCATATTTTTTATGTACTGTTCTGGTTGAAATGAGAAAAGAAGCCACTCGAAGTACGAGAGGCAAACATATAAAAGAGAAGTGAAGTGGTAGGGTTAAAACAGAGGAATATTTTTTAAATTCAAAAAGCAGCGAAAGACCTATCACACTACCAGTCTGAAAAAACACCAACTCAAACGCAACATTTCAGATTTCAATGCGGCCTGTCTCCAATTAAATTTTGATATGTATGGATTTTAGCGAGGTACATTTTGAGCACCATTGATTGCCTTTTTTGTTTATTTATTGTGTCAGCGTTATCTGTACTCTTTAGTTTGCAGTTTCCCCAACCTTATTTGGGTTAAATTCAGTACAGACTCGCACAGGCCACCGTCCCTTTTGTTAAAATTTCACAGATCAACCTTTGTCGTCAGCCACATCCCCAAGCTTGTGAACATGACACAGATCGATGGAACTCCACCATCAGTGTCTTCAGCCTGCCAGATGGCTGGTGGGCTTCAGTCTCCTGACATTCATCAGTGTCTTGCAGTCAGATGCTCCCACAGCAGTGCTCTGACCCTGGGATTAGTCCAGCAGACTAGTGTATCTTGCTCTTCCATGGGGCCTACAAGGGCTTGGTCTAATGATGCCACCAAATGAGGTCCCATCGCCTGGGAGCAGTTGGAAATGTTGCCAGTATGGCACCGCTTCCCTATACAGCTGTGCAACTCCGTTCTCCTAGTTAGTGTGGTGAATGCATTTCATGGACAGGGCCAAATGTGTGGACTAATTCAGAAATGCTAAATCTCATTATACAAGAATTTTCAAGACTTGAACAAAGACATTATGCAACTGTACCTTGGGATCTGGGCTCTCTAAGGTACGCCATCTATCCAAAAAAAATCTATTACAGTGGGGAGCTACAGTGTGTGTAAAATACAACTAAATATAACAGCATCCTTTTGGCCTGGCCAGTGACTTGGGTGTCATGGAATCTCATGTTCTTCCTTCACCACCTCTGTCCATGAGTCCTTTTCCTAAAAGGGAAAAGCAATCGTGCCTCTAAGTGATTTTCTCTGACTCCCCAGGGTGATAAAGTGCACTTTGAAGCCACCCTCAGAGGCTTGTCCCTAAAACACCCAGCAATTCACCACTGTGAACTTGACAGGCCAGCTTTTTTTTTTCTCAACGAGTAAAGTGAAAGCCTCTTCTAATGGACCCAACATCACTACCGTGGAAACCAACAAGCCCCATGGCACCACCAAACGAGCCTTGTGCAACACTGGTGGGGGAAATAAATGTCAAAAAAATGTAATTTTGCCTCTCATGTAAAGGGCTCTCCTGGCTCCCACTCTGTATACCTACTGGCATGTTATTTGTAGTGGTGCAGTTCCATAGAGGTTCAACATAAAATGCTGGTTCTGTTAGTTCTGCATCAGTCCTCTGGCCAATTTGGTAACTTATAACCTGGCTTAATAAAATTTTCCCGGGCATAAATGACCAAAGATGAAATTAACATTAATAGCTCTTTAAGTCTACATAAGACACTTGCAATCATTGCTTAAATGCATAACTGTGAAACGTGTTGATAACTTTCTAATCAAATGTAAGAAAAGAAAAAAACCTGTAACTTACTTGAGGTTTCCCAGCTGCCATCCACCCTAAAGTCATTTTTTTCCATATTCCTCGTGTCTCGTCAGCATGTGTAATCCTGTTTGTCAGACAGTGTGTTCCTGTGGCATAATGTCCAGGGTGTAATTTTGGGCAGGTCACCCACGTGTGCTAGGACAAGTTAAGGTGATGTGAGCGTGAACAGGATAATTAGGTAGAGGAGGTGGATAAATTGTAGCTTACAACGATTTAACCAACACCATAAAATCTCAGGATGTACCAGTCCCACCAGTTGCGTTTTAATAGCACGTCACTTCAGGCACATTTTGCACGTCATGCCAAGCATTTTTAGCTTCTCGCGTGTCACATAAGTGCGTGACGAAACTGCGTGAAATAACACGGCGAAACCGCAAAATGGGTAGTGATCGGGGTGGGAAATTAGCTCCAGCCACCGGCAAAATTGTGATAAGAAATAAAAGCGTTTGTTCAATTTCAGACACAAAATAATAATTTATATATAACGGGGGCTGATTCACATTTTTAAAAAACCTAATTTCCCACCCTAGTAGTGCACGCTGCATGACTTGGTGTGTTACACAAATGCTTTAGGTAATACCACGCTGCACTTGACATCAAAATCCAGGATGACGTTCAGTATGTCAATACTAATGGCTTCTTTTTTCCTCCCCATAAAAAGAAAAACAAATGTATACCCCACTGTGTTAAACTCTTATGTAAAACATATGTAATGTAACTTAAGGCCAGGTGGGTCTTGATACTAAAAACTTGCTTATAGTGGGAAGTAGAAAGGAACTGTATAAGAGAAAAGTGTGTTTAACATAGATGGCCAATTCTGTCATGGCCAATACTTCTTCATGAGCTCTAAATCTGTTCTGATAACATGTCAGAACAGTGCACCCTTAATAAAAACATAACCTACGAGAATATGACTCATTACTTCCTAAACTGCTGAATCCTATTTTAGCATTGCTTTAGCAGCAACTGCCACAGCTCTTCTGCTGGCGTAATATTACGTCACAACGTGCCGCTGTGATCCACTGACACATAACCGCCCAACCATAACCACGCAACGCTCTCCATAGGCAGCATTAATAATCTAGTGGGTTAGTCTATCCCTTTATAGCCCAATTAAAATCATGCGATAGACCACATTGTGGACTATCAGAGGCCTCACTTAAAGGCCTCACTTAAAACACTATGGACGTTTCTGTTCCTTTACATACCAGGTTTCTATCTCTCCCCACATAATTAGGAAACAACTTGCCCAGGTACTGATAATGCCAGCGCCAAGTTAATCTATAATTATCAACCAGACAGGGTGCGCAGCCTGTAAAGTGCGACAGCCATTATTTTTTTTATTTTTTTTACCCAAAACATCAAAAAAGCTAAACAGAGGGAGAGAAAAGGGAGATATGTATTTGGTTCAAATTGATTTCATTCTTTTGTGGGAATATCAAGGTTCCATTCTTTCCCATTTTCCCCCTCTCTCCCCGTGGTGGCGTGCATTCATTGGGACTGCTGTTCCGGCCAGATAAACAGGGATTTTTTTGGTGTTTTTTTTTTTTTTTTTTTGTTTATGGCAATTATTGCCTGAGGATTGTTTAGAATGTGACGCGACTGTCAATGAGGAGGCAGGCGAGGAGAGAGGAGAGGCAGGGGGAGATGTGATGAGAGGGAATTTAGACCAACTGCCAGTGCACATTCTGTTATAGCTCTAGGGAACATCTGGCATCGATATGACTGCTGCTTATGGAAGTTGTATAGAATCTAGGAATACATATATACATGTTCCTATTGTGCGTCATAATGTTTAAAATCAACAGTAGCACTGTGATTCATCTTTAAATCTTCTAGGATAGAAGCATTGTTGCACATGACTGATTATCTTGTTTGATTTGACATCAAGAGACCATCACTCTTAATGGGATTCAGGCATTATGCATTTTCAGCTTGACAGCTCACCACGATCGAAGAATGGCGACTACATAATTCCACCACACTTCTGCCATGTGTCCGCTCCATTATGCGCGAGATTTCAGCCGAGTGAATGTACAGACTTTACAGAAAAGGAAAGAACATCCCACCAGGAGCGAGATTTGTGTTTGAAAACCCCCTTGTCATGTGTTCAATGCATTTGCATAATTGTTTAATCAGCAAGCAGAACAGAATGACTCGCATATTAAGCACAGATGATGAAGGTACCAAAAGACACTGTGGTCTAATGGAGTGTTTGCAGGACCAGGCTATTATCTGATAGCGTTTATTTATTTGGCCATGCAATGAAATGACACATTGGATTTATTATGATATAAATCTACAATTTAAATGTTATCCCAAGGTGTTATTTGTATATAGAATAAGGCCAAAAGACTATCCTTGAGGCATGGACAGCATCATATTAGTGTCTAGTACATAGAAATGCAGTGCCTCTTCATGTGTGCTTCAAGTGCAGCATCTGAACAGACATTTAGCAGAGTAGGGAACACAGTCACTCCTCGGTGCTTCCAAACTGCTGTGTTCATGGAAATACACTAATGTGAAACATGGTCATTTCATGTTTTAATGGAAAAGTAAAATTGAGAATAAATATGAATAATTACAACAGAAACCATGTAGGAAATATATGTGGAAGTAGAAAATATTGGCAGAAAATATCTTTCATAAATTGCATTTAGCTCAATTAAAAGGGAATTAACGTTTTTACAACCTGGACCTTATTTCTGGCATAAAATACGGTCATTTACTCACCCATATAACTTTGGTGTCATTTGGAGTCATTGGGACGATATTTAGATCCACGTATATCCATATAGTGGGAGTGACTGGGGCACCGAAACGCAGCCTCTAAATAACACATTATCTGCTGTGAAACTCATTAATTTCACCAGTATTTTGTTATGATACGCTAGTGCTATTCTCCGTTGAGTCCGGAGTTACCTGTTATATGGGTGAGTAAACAATGGTATTTTATGCCAGAAATAAGGTCCAGGTTGTAAAAAACAGTACTTCCCCTTTAACTAACCAACAGCATAATAGGCTATATAATATATTGATATACATTTCGTCTCAGGGGGCCAACTAAGTAGTATTAGACAAGACTGTGGGCTATATATGCAACAATCAGTGTATTTTTTACATGTGCATATCAACATACTATATACTCTGATACAATATTGGCTTCGTGTTAATATATGACAAATATAGATAGAGCTGGCAGGTTATAAAACTCACTGTTGGCACTAATACCGAACGAGGCACTAAAAATAACAATAAAAAAATTGGCATTCTAATTGCTTAATGTACGCTCCACAGTTTTACTTGTCATTATCCTGTAAACAGCCATGTTATTGTCCCAAAACTCCAGTAATTACCTTTTTCTTTTCAAGCATGAGCGACCAGGACCTTGTTTTGGAGACATCATTAAATGCGAGTAGTAAACAGTCGTTTCCCCCCTTTGCCATCAAAATCATTTCCAGCGGACTGTGCGTCATCACTTGTGCTGGGAAAATGGGAAGTTACGGACACGCACTCTTTACAGTGACCTCATGAAGGTCGGTGAAGAAAGGCTTCCCCGAGAGATAGAGCCTGAAGGTGGTTCTTTGTTGCATTTGCATATATTAGCTTCAACGGCGCGCATGTGGTGTAGTGGCATGGATGGCCACTGTCTGGTGTTGTAAGGTCCAAGAGTGGGAATGATTCTGGTATTTTCCCTTTGGTGCAGCTTTGTGATTATTTTCTGTGTCAGTAGTTTCCATATTTTATGGATGATCACATGAGTACAAAGTACTGGAAATGCTGATGTAGGTTTCTTGACATTTATCATATTGAATTAGCAGCAATGATTATTTTATAAAGTTGTTACCTTTTACATCGAAGTGGTTTCACCAGCCTATGGCCTTAAGGAAAGAGACATCAATGCCTGTATGGATTTTTAAAATTTCAATTAAAAACATCACAATTACGTCCTTCGTAATTGAGAAGCGGTGGTCCTCTATAACGATCCCTTTCTGCAGGAGCATTTTCTTTGTCTGGTCTTTTCTAGCCTCCTTGTGCCTCTTCATTAATTGAACTGTTGCAGCCATTCATCACCTCAAACTATTTGACCTGCCTCAAATAACACACTAGCTCATTCCCTCTCCGCCTCCCAGGAGTGGCACTCTGGCAGGCAAATGGAAAAGAGCATATTTTGCTTCCTCACTTTGTTTTCACACCACTACATGCTTCCAGACGGTTATTCAAAAAGTCATTTTTATCAAAAAAAAATATTATAACATTGTGACTGACGAGTGTGGCCTTCAGAAAAGCTTCCCTGACTCTTCACTGCCGAGATCAAGACTTGTGTTTATGCAGTAGTTCCTATTTCAGCTGTGATTTTTAAACGTTGCCGATGACACACGTTAATAAATCCTTGTTGTGTGGGTTCTTCTAAAGGCCTTCACATGTGTCACAAATGATTGGGAAGAGCCTTTAAACTAATTCTTGACTCTCAGCAATAATTACATAGACAACACATCATGAAATCAGTGTGTTTCCCTGACATTTGTCAGCCTGTCAGGACGCAGGGGGCTGCTGTTGTAATATGCATAATGTGGAAGAACCAAAACCTGCAATCAGGTGAAAATGGCACAGACATTGTAGGTTATTTTTATAACACCCATTCTGGAGTATTGTGTCTTAAATTTATTTTGTTAGTGATAAAATGCACAATAGGTTGCATGAAACGTATTGTAAAAAGTAATACACACTAATATTGATTCACCATTTATAAAGGATTACACTGTATCTACAGCTAAATAAGCCTCTGCCGTTATGAATGTTAAATTGATTGTATTAAATGCAATGCTGAATTATATTCCAACACAATTACTGTTCAACTGAATATGGAATTAGTTATTTTCCCCCTCCATTTTACTCCAGTCTGAATGAACATAATAATGTCACATTATTGCTGTGACATTTAATCAACAAGGGACACTCAGAGTTTTGAATTGGAGAGAAAGTCGTATTTCCTCTTTCAGAAAAAGGCGACTGCCTGCATGGCCACCAAAGAAACCATCTTGACAATTTGTATTTACATGAACCTATTCAGTAATGGCTGGGCTGGAAATGTCAAGATATATCAGTATAAAGGCTCGTATGTGTTTTGAGAGGACAGGATGTCAGGATGTTCATATTTAAACACATTACATCCACCTCTCTGCGCTCTCGGCAGTCATAGAGCTGATGTACAAACGCTATTCCCATATTACTGACAAATGTGACCGGCTGGTTGTGCTGGTAGAAGTTGAGTGTGTGAGTAGCTAACATTATTTCCTCAATCCCAAGCCTCTGGGATGCTTTGCTCGGCTTTGTAGCTGTAATGCCTGGAAGCTGAAAGTGAGGCTGTAGCACTCACTACTGGTGGCATTTCACCATAAGCCAGAGGCAGACCACAGGCTTTCCTTGGGGGATTTGCACCGTACAAAATGAGTCAGGCTGGTTTGCAACCCGTAGAAGTGGCAGTGGAACAGAGAGGAAAAAGTGAAATGGTGCCATGAAAAATCTATCACCTTATACTTCGCAATGCATGTCATACATTTGTGCAGAAATTGCTTGTGGTCAGGAAATTGTGGCTTGCATAATGATTCCCCGTATTTTTCTTTCTCCGGCCTAGTCCACAATCCTGCAGCCTTTCTTGCTCTGTCTCAGATTTTTTTCCTGTCAGCTCACACGCAGACAAAAACACACTCACCCGGGCTGCCACATAGCCATATTTACCTGCGCCGTGAATGTTTTTTTTTTATATTATTTCTTAAATTCTCTTGACATTAAAATTCCTGCAAAGCCAATAAGGACTGTGATGGAGCTGCTGCTGTTGACGCTGGTGAGCAGCACGGTCCTTGCTTTAATCCAGTATGTCGCTGCAGAATGCTGACTGGTTGCCGTATGACCACTGAGGGTGGAGGAACGTGCTATATCACCAGGAGACAGGTCAGAATCACAGCTGCTGAGCTGCCCAGATTGCATCAGCATAACGGGGACTAAATCCTATCAGACAAGTCAGTGAAGGGAGAGGATTCCACTGTCACAATGCTGAGGGAAGGGAAAGTGAAAACTAATGAACAGATATCAGGTCACAGTGGTGCAGAGATAATTTACAACACATGTCGAAGAAAAGTCAGAGAAAAGGGTGATAGATGGAAGAGGGAGGTCACCCAGTTATACTTTGCTGTAAGGTTTGTGCAGCATTTCATTTTCGAACATTCCACCAGGGTACACAGTGTATGTTGGTATCTATGATGAAATAGAGAACACATTTTCATACATGCATGACATTGTAGTTGCATGCAATGCTGTCTAGTAGTAATTATTTAGACTACCTGCAATTCAATGCTTTTTCCTTATAATGTATTGTAGCATTTTGAAGGTTAGAACTGATATTAAATCACAAGACCACTAATATCAACCTTGAAATGATTTGTCATATGGATATGTTTTTAAAATTTCTTTATGCTTTATGCAACATTATTATAGATGTTGTTCACAAACACATTGTCCTTCAGAACAAAGGCCAAAAAGGTGCTAATATTGTACATACATAGTACGTCTCCTGACCTAATCGTCTTTTGCCATTGAGACGTTGGGTGTCGACGAGAGCATTGTGGAGCAGCTGTATTCCCTGTTGTGCTGAATGTTCCATCCTGAACAACAGCTGTTAATGGCAAATAGTTCAAATTTCATCTGTGTTGACTGGCTCAACACCTATCTGAACATGGCAGCATGCCACACAACACATATCCATAGCATGAATGATCTCTGCTGGTGTATACTGTGCACTGCAATATATCATGTTTAATGTGTCTCTGTGTCAGTTTAATCGAAAAGGAAGCGTGTGGTTTTGACACCACTGACGATTATGTGATTTTTTTTTTTTTTAAATACTGCTGCGTACCTTTCTACCGTGAAAACGCAAACCATTTTAATCACACTACAATATTTTTTGAAACTCTTGACAATAATTATTGTCAAATTATTGTTTATTCTTGGAATAAGTCCTACAGCCTATGAGCATGACCTGACATACACTGGTAGCTAAACCATGTAACACACGTTACAAGACAACTATCTTGTTTCATTCAAATGTCAATAAAGAGCATTCCAATTTGGGTGTGCAGAAATCAGTCTGTCATTGGTAAGTGGCATTAAATTGAATCCTGCTTTTTTTTTTTTGTAATTATGGGTAATCAACACAGCAATCCTGTCAATGAGACAGGAGCTGAACCACCCGGTAACTGCAGCTGTCAGCGCCAACCTGCTCAGTGGGTGCTTGGAGTGTGCCGATTAGAACCAGCCAGGTTAATGAATGGCATTGATCAAATATGCACTTCCCAATGCACTTTTTTCCTGAAACCTCTAATGTAAAATGCAGTTCAGTGTCATCAAGAGCCGAAATCTTGTATTCTGTTTCATTTATTTTAAATAAGTACAGTTCTGCAAATGCTCATAAAAGAACTTAGTACACTGGTCAACAAGACATTGTAGACAAAATCTTTTGATAACATAAACAAGTGAGATATGTATATTTTATTGCTATAAATTTTTATTTTACTGCTGATTTTTTTTTTCTATTTACGTCGTAGCCTCGTGATTCAGCAGACATTCACTGCAGAACATAACCACAGGCTTAGGTCATATATTGCTATTTGCATAGCACTGAATGCATTATTAAAGGACCAGTTTGTAAGATTTTGTGGCATCTAGTGGTGAGGTTGGGGATTGCAACCAGCTGTTTAGCTGGTTCTGATTGAATGGTGTCAGAATACACAGTGCATTGCAGTTGGTTGTGTATGGGGTTGCATAGCTGCAGAGCAGTCAGGGTGCCCATGCTGACCCCTGTGGGCATGTGAGCATCATAACTGGACCATGGAGCAATGGCAGAAGGTGGCCTGCTCTAATAAATCACATTTTCTTTTACATCATGATGGCCACTATGGGAAGGAGGCAAGCCGGCAGAGGCAGTGGGATGCTTTGGGTAATGTTCTGCTGGGAAACCTCGGGTCCTGCCATCCATGTGGATGTTTCTTTGACACGTACCACCTACCTAAGCATTGTTGCAGACCATCTACAGCCTTTTATGAAAATGATATTCCCTGATGGCTGTGGCCTCTTTCAGTGGGATAATGTAACCTGCCACAAAGCAAAAATGGTTCAGGAATGGTTTGAGGAGCACAACAATGTGTTTGAGGTGTTAACCTGGCCTCCAAATTCCCCAGATCTCACAGAAATTGAGCATCTGTGGGATGTGTTGGACAAACAAGTCCGATCTATGGAGGCCTCACCTCGCAAGTTATTGGACTTAAAGGATCTGCTGCTAACATCTTAGAGCCAGAAAAGGCTACAATTCATGCTTACAGTTGTGTTTCATTTCTGTTCATTTCCGTTAATTCTGTTAAATCATATATACTGGAACTCACTAAAATAGCGAGGTTTAAAAAGTCCTCAGCTGCAAAAAGAGCACAGGGAAGCAGAAAATTTCACCACATTTAAGGCTACCAGAGCTTGAATTTGTGTTTCTGTCTATGCAAGAAAAGGAGAGAACAATAAAGCTGTTTGAGATGCAAAGCATCACATTGTAACATTTTATTTCATTCACAAGCTCAGAAAAAAAGTGTATTCATTCATTCGTGTTAGTAGGCAATAGATTTTCCAGCTATTTCATCATTGTAATTTAAACACTTGCCAACATGTGCCACAGGAAAGCAACAGCTGCAGTAGTTCAAACCTGAGAGAGAAATTGTTCATGTAAATTACAATTTACTCTTGTAAGACCATCTGAAGTAAAATAAACCAAAAATGTAAAACTGCCAAGGCTAACATAGCAATCTAAAATATAATTAACTTAAATTGACCTTTTTAACTGAAACACCAAAAGTTAACTTTCAGATTTTCTCATTCAGTTTTAATTGTAATTTTTATTTTCTCCCTAGACATCTATGAGCTAGACTTTAAATTAAGCTTTTACACGCACTAAGGTGGAAAGGAGTGTTAACTGCCTGTAGACAACAGTTAATGTATAAAAATATAACGATTATAATATTCAGCAATAAAGGCAGAATTTAGTCAACCTACACTGCAGACTTTTGTTTGTAGTCGTCTTTTTGTTAAGTGCATGTGTCAAGCTGCTGGTTCTGCAGCTCTGCACTTGTATCATATTGGCTGGTGTTGATTTCAGGTGCTTCACGTCAATGACAGAGTGTGTCCTTGTTTGCTATTGCTGCACTGCACCGGCTGCTTTCTGGTTCACAGCATGCTAATGTAACACAGACTCAAATACAGGCTCCTTCACCATGCTGACATTTGGGTTTATCTGTTTTTGTTGTTTGTTTTTTTTTGTTTTTGTTTTTTTTGGTAATGACCACTTTTTTTCTTTTTTTTTAACCACTGATGCAATTTACCTTCTGGTTCAGTCTTTCTTATTCAAAGAATATGTCACCCATTCATATCTCTTAAATGTAGATTTATTTTCACACACATATAACTATACAACAAACCCTCACACTCTACCCACATTTTCCCTTTAAAACCAGTTTCCATGATCTTGATTCAGTCTCCAGTCTCTCTGTAATCAGAGCACTTATTGACCAGTTTCTGAATAATTCACCGTCCTGTTTAATTAAACATGATTTTCGTCAGCGCTCAAAGCCAGGCAGACAGTAATAGATCTCAGATTATACAGGTTTAGCTGTAAATTCTGTTTAGCTTTATTATGAAATACTACTGAAATAATAATAACTATTTGCACAGCAGACCTGCCTTAATACTGCAAAACTGTGAGCAAGTTTATAGTAACTGTGGAAGCTTTTATGTGAACAGCAGTCAAGTCCAAGCAGTCAAGTCAGTCAATTTCCCTACAGGGACAGTAAAGTATATTAAAGTAAAGTAAGAGTATTCAGATAATTTAGAAGAATCTAGTACCCTTTCTCTCATTAGATACATGGATGCAATGCAACTCAAGTACATAGAAGTAAATGGCTCAACTCTTTATAACTTTATACTCTTCACTACTGCTAAAACCATGTACTGTGCTGATATACATTGTTACGGTATGGTGGTGAGGTAGGACACAAAAGCAGGACACAAAGGAAGGCTGGAGTAGGAAAGAAAAGGCACTGCAAGGTAGGCAGGTAAAATCCAGAAAAAAATAAAGTGAGACAAAAACTCAGGAAATCAGGAATCACTAGACGCAGAACAGAAACACAAGGATACAATAAGCAGGGAACAAAACAGAGGGGACTCAATAGAGCGGACTTGACAAGAGTGACTCTACAGAAAACTTGACAAAGGGAAAGGCAGGGTTATATACACACACAGGCTGATGGAATAATGAGAGACAGGTGAAAGCAATGAGGGGAGGAGCACGCTGACAAAAGACAGGAGTGGAATCACAGACAAAGACAGGAAGTACAACTTAATAGCAACAAAAAAACAATTTCAAAGCAAAGCAGGAATCCAAACTGAATAACAAAAAATACTCCAATCAGCCACAACATTATGACCACTGACAGGAGAAGTAAATAACATTGACCATCTTGTGACAATACAGTGTTCTGCTGGGAAACCTTGGGACCTCGTTCATGTGGATGTTACTTAGGGCGTATTCACACCAGGAAGGTCCGTTAGTTCACTTGCTTTGGTCCGGACCAATTTTTTTTTTCTTTTTTTTTTTTTTAGTGCGGTTTGCTTTCACACTGTGATTAATTGCAACCGGACCAGAATTTATAAACAAAAACACATGTGCTAAGGTCGTTCAGCCATTGGCTGGTAAACGTATAGGCGGGGTAAAGAAGGAAGCCAAATGTCCCACGTAAATAGGCTACAATGGAGACTTTGCGTACTGTAGGTCTACTTGTTATTATGCTAGCAATATGGTTTATAAACTGAGCGCTGGAATCCCCTCTCTCTCATTTGTTTACTAAAAATCTTATATACTTCTGCATTTTTATGTGTTTTCTCCAGCATTTGAGATATCTGGACATCTGCCCAGATATCTAGGAGGCAGCGTGTCTCCTCAGAGCTCCAGGTTAAGCCACGGCTCATCTCTACCTAACCTACCTGCGTTTGTTTGCTTCACGTGTCTCTCTCTGTTGTGTGTGTCACTGGGCTATCCTACATTTCCCATAACTAGTGCAGTGCCCGTCGGAAGTATGTATTCCTATAGTGGGAGCTGAAGAAGACTAGGCGCGTTCGACTTCATGCAGATCTGTGCAGATCTGACTTGACGTGATGCATGCTGGGTTGTTATGCTCATAGATCTCGAATATGATTGGTTAAAATAAACTTGTTCTACCCAGCATGCATCACGTCAAGTCAGATCTGCACAGATCTGCATGAAGTCGAACGCGCCTATTTTTCAGTTGTGACCATTGTCGTGACCATGTCTCCTCCCCACAAAGACACCTGCCCAGTTTCAAATCAGCGTGCCACAGACAGACAGACAGACACAAACTCACCAAATAAGTTAAAAGAAATTCTTGATTTATAGATAGATGATCAAATCACTCATGTTTTGTCTGTAAACTGTAAAATAACGTTGAGTCTCCGTTGCCATGGTTACCATCTAGCGTTTGAGCCAGCGCAATAATTTAGAACTGTCATCAGGCAACTGGAAATATTAGAGCGGAGAAAATCTATTTTACCGATATATTTTACATTTCTTATCCAAACAAGGTCAAACTTAGCAGTGCACATCTTCGTGCCCGTAGCGAGACACCTGCCCAGTTTCAAATCAATCGGGCCAACGGTTCGCGACGTATGCGTGCCACAGACAGACAGACACACAGACGCTTCTTGATAGATGCGCGAAAACTATAGCCTGGCTCCGCCTGCCTACGTACTTCCGCTCATTTGCATTCCCTACAGTACTCCGTCTGGAATAGCTTGATCCGCTAACGTTTACTCCGGCCAACTGGTTGGCGGACCAATCAGCGAACAGAGGGCGGGTCTGAGAGCGATTACGTTTCAGTTGCGCGCCGAGTTTGAAATGTTTACACGAACGGAGACGGATATACTCGAAGCCATTCGCTCCGTTGTGGATATGCTTCCTGGCATTACAGCACTTTTATTCCAATTTCGCGTCCTTAATTGCAATGGGGGATGGTAGAGTAGCGATTTGTTTACTTGTTGCGTTCTTGAAAGCGGAAGTACGAGGCAGCAGAGCCTGAAGGCTCCGGCGCATAACATACGTCATTACCAAACGTTAGTGATTGGTTAAAGGAACTCCGATGATTTTAAACCTCAAACTGTGCCCTCCCACCAGGAAATAAACGTTTGCCAATGGAGCTAGGCCAGACTCTCTGCGAAGACAGAGAGTCTGGTATCCAGGCTACGAAAACTACGGGAGCTCGTCAATCCAAAAAGGTAGATTTTTGCAACTTGGGTCGGATCGAGGTCGGGCTGCTTTCACACCATAAAGGAACCGCACCAGGGTTCGGTAGGAACCGCTCCGAGACCACCTCCTCAGCTGGGTCTCGGTCCGCTTGTTTGGTCCGCACCAGAGTTCGAGTGATTGTATTCACACCAGTCAAAAAAGTCCGAACCAAGCAAGGAAACGAACTTGAGTTCGTTTTAATCGAACTAAACAAGGCAGGTGTGAATACACCCTTAGACATGTACCACCCACCTAGACCAGACCAGGCACCCCCACCCCATAGCAATGACGCTCCTTGATGACAGCATCCATCCCCAGCAGGATGCAGCCTGACACAGACACACACACAAAAACGCTTTAGGAACAACTAAAAAAACATGAAGAACAGTACAAGGTGTTGACCTGGCCTCCAAATTCACTAGATCCCAAACTGAATAAGTATCTGTGGGATGATCCACAGAGGCCCCTCCCCTCAACCCATAGGACCCAAAGACCCCACTAACAACATTCTGTTGCCAGACACCACAGGACACCCTCAGAAGGCCCATGTCCATTCTCTGATGAGTCACAACTGTTTTGGAGGCACAAGGGAGACCTACACAATATTAGGAAGATGGTTTTTATGCTGTGGCTGATCAGTGTTTATTAAGTTTCTTGCTTTTAATTTTTGCTCTGTTTGCTGTTATTTGCACTGTAAGCATCCTCTGGCACAAGGATTTCCCTTGGGATTGGTAAAGTTATTTCTTATCTTATTTGTTATTTTAGTTTCTTATTTGCCTGCTCAATTATTTTTATTACTTGGAGAAAAATTTGTGGGAAAAAATAAATAAATTATAATTTAATTCTTTTTTATTTTTTTGTCCCAGCTGAAACAAACAAACAATAAAACATTCTGTTCGTCATGATATGTGACAAAGAAGTATCCCAGCCATCATCAATTCCTCATTTGCTTAAGAAGCTTGAATGAGTGAAAGAAAAATTAAACTATAATTAACTAGTTCATTATTCAGCTGTATTGTAGTGGTGTGAAATTTAAAAACAAGGCGATATGACAATTAGCTTACACTTAACAGCAAAAGAATACCCAGCCAGAGTACATAACCTTTAAATAATGACTACCTTTACCGAGCATTGCAGCAGTTTAGCATCCCTGAGTCAAAAGCACAAGAGAGATGATGACAAAATATTCAGTGACAAGAACAGGAGCCCAATATGCGTAATAAATCAATTTGGCTTCTCGGAGGGAGCAGAGCCAAGTGAACAGTCTTGCGATGGGCACCTGGGGATGTGATGTCATCACTCAATATCCAAGTCTGATGATGAACAGGGACATTTTTTCAGCGCCTCCTCCGTCGATTACAAAACCGGCTCACCTTGTCTTTTGTGTGACGCAAGATCAATACGAAAACAGTGTGCGCATTTTGCAGCGACTCTGCTTTCATTCAAATCATTATGCCACATGAGGAGTTTGGACTTAATTTCTGCATTAGCACCATGACAACCCTCAGCCTCCTGAGAAGTTTATTGCCACAGTGACAAGGTTTTTCATGTAACCCTCCCCATTTGTATAAGCGATGCATCATTGTGTGGCAGCACACATAATGACTTGTGCTTTTCTTCAGCACTTCTCTTACTGCACAGAGAGTCTGATGGAAAATCTCAGAGCAAGCGAAGAAAGCAAAATCAATAATCTATTCTATTTAATGGGCTGGAGTGTCACAGTAACGAGATAGGAGTGGATGAGGCGAATCGTCCATTGCCAACCCTTAACAGAAGGTTGCACACAGACTCTTCTTTCACTTTCCATCTTTCTTTCTCCGTCTTCTTCCTGTCATGTGCACAGTTACACATATGGTATGCGAGTCCTTCTCCCTTTCTTGCGCACACAAACTCACACGTCACACATGTGCACAGAAACACACTCTCTCACAAATGTGCCCCAGTACGTTTCATTTGAAGAGCTTTATTCATGAGCAGCATTAATTCGGAGTAGGATGTTAAGCTATCCCATTCTTTAAATCTTTGCTGTGCTTCAGCATCAATATGTAAAATGTTCACTGTCCAATAAATATTTCACAGTTTGGAGATACAGTATTGTAACATTCACTCCAGCCCACACTCCTAATATTATTATTTTTTTAAAGGACTGGCAGCTTCTGTTTGCCTCCTTTGTACCACCGAGTTTAAAAAGCAAAACACAGGCTGTTCTACTTTGCGCTGACTTTTATTCCCAAGCCCATGCATAGGAAATTATTTGAAAGACTTCAGACTTTGATGCCTGTTTTCCCCGCGCTGTGCTCTCCTCCAGCCATCGACGTTTCGGCATCGACTTCTAAATTAATCTCTGTGATTAAGCCGTACAGAAAGGTGACGCCTTCATTCCTTGTCCGACAAACAGAAGATTTAGCTGCAGTGTTTCTCCGTCGCTCTAACTTGGCAGGAAATATTGGCAGCACAATGATTTCATACTTGGCTGATGGAAATTGGAAATCATCTTCTGAAACAGGGGCATTGTCTGCCGCCTTTTCTGAATGCGGTCCACTGTGGAGCAGCGTGATTCGAGTTTCAAACACCTTCCCCTCCGAAGCCTGTTAGTATTACTGGTGGATGCCTTGACCTTTAATAGATATTTTTGTCTTGTAACATCTGAATTACAGTGTGTCTCAAGGAGCCAATGCTCGATAATATGTAGTCTTATTCATTTGTACTCAAGATTTTTTATTATATTTTTTTCAACATGTGGGCATTTGGAAATAATTCATTGGCAACCTCACATAGCAACTGTGTTGACTTATTAGTAACACTGAAATAAGGCTGCAAAATCTTTAGTAGTCAACAAGAAAGGAATCCAGAACTAACTGCTCATTAATGAGTTCCTAATAGCCGCTGATATATTAGTCACTATATGTAAATCTGCATCAAAACATAATAATAACACTTATTTGTAAATCCCCTTTCAAACCAAGACAGATTAAAAGACATTCCTGATTAAAGCTTATTTTTTACCTAGCAACAAATCTATGCACCACCTATGTCATAGCTTACACAACTGGTCTACACTATTGTGAGTACTGATACTTGTGCATGCACCACTCTTCAGTTGAGCTGTCAAAGTCCTAGTCGTCGGTGTGATTTCTGCACCTCCGTGTTGAGCTCCTTTGTATCATTCAAACAATGGTGACTGGGTCTGAATAGTTACTGAAATCCCTGCAATGCACCAAGGGAAAAAGAGGTTTTGAAACAGGTGCCGCGTGCAAGCTTTGAACATTGGACATTGAGTTTTCCAGAAATGCATTTTAAAGCAATCACAGGCATTGCCGTGTACATTGCCACAATGTGTAGTTACATTTCTGAGGACGTACAGGTCAGGCTAAACTTCACTTAGTGTGTGAATTAGTAAAATGCAGAAAAAATACAGCTAAAAATTAAACTTAATATTATTTTAAGTTTTATGATTTTTAAACCCACTTAAGAACTTCAAAACTTCTAATTGTAAGTCTTAAAATGATAAAGTGTTCACTGAACACATTAATTAAATTCATAAGAGAAACATTCATTATAAATGTAACGAGCCAGAGACAACAGACCTCTAAAAGACTCTTCATATTCACACCACAAATTGTTTAATATTCACTTCCATGTGTCACCTGAGCCTACTTGGTTCCCCAGACAACACCTGAAGAAGGAAGGGGAGATGGGAGGGACATGCACGGAATTGAATGAAGGAGGGAGGATGAGAGGATGAATATGAGTCGTGTAAGTGGATGGATGAAGAACAAACAGGCACGGATGAAGGAGTGGGAAGGTGGACTGAGAAAGCCGAGACAAACGGAGAAAGTTTTGACTTTATGAGCATCGCACATTTAGTCTTCATTAGGCTGCACGGTTCATATTAACATGGAATCACATGTGTAATAGGATTTCTGACAGAGCGATACGTTTGCGTCTACCCATTTTGCTAACCCCCCCCCCCCCCCCCCACCACAACACTACCCACTCCTTTAAATACCACAAACATGAAATATAAGAGCAAGATAATGCCTTGTATAATATAAGATAAGCTATGGCATGTTTGGCTTCAACGTGATCTATCAAGTTTTAAAGACAGTATTTTATCTTCAATTAATGGCTTCAGATGTAATGTGATGCAACAAGCCCACAGCCAAAGTTCAGCTACATTACAAATGCTTAGGCTTTGATTTAAAGTGACACTCCACCCAGGATCTATGCTTTTAATATCAGATAATCACACCTTTGATGGTGGTGGAGGTAGTTTCCTTATGCAGAGAACAGAAAAGGTATCAAAACATCCAAACCTTCCTACTGTGGAATTCACTTTTGTGATGTGCTAAAATACATTTGGAACAATGACACTGCATCACTTGTGAAGGTGTAAATACAAAATATGGAACTTTGACACTTTAATGTAGAATTACACCACTCATACACTGATCAGCCACAACATTAAAACCACTGACAGGAGAAGTGAATAACATTGACTATCTTGTGACAATTCAATGTTCTGCTGGGAAACTTTTGGACCTGGCATTCATGTGGATGTTACTTAGACATGTACCACCCACCTAGACCAGACCAGGCACCCCCACCCCATAGCAATGACACTCCTTGATGGCAGCAGCCATCCCCAGCAGGATGCAGCCTGACACAGACACACACACACACACACAAAAAACGCTTTAGGAACAACTAAAAAAAACATGAAGAACAGCACAAGGTGTTGACCTGGCCTCCAAATTCCCAAACTGATAAAGTATCTGTGGGATGATCCACAGAGGACCCTCCCCTCAACCCATATGACCCTAAGGTCCCCACTGACAACGTTCTGTTGCCAGACACCACAGGACACCCTCAGAAGGTCTATGTCCATTCTCTGATGAGTCACAACTGTTTGGATGCACAAGGGAGACCTACCAATATTAGGCAACTGGTCATAATGTTATGCCTCATCGGTGCAGTCACAAACACGTCAATGTGGAATATTCTAAACAACCATGTAAACATAAAATAAAACGACAATTATTCATTCCATGAATGAATAATTGTTTCAAGTCAACTCCATCAGGTTGGGCTTTATGTCACAAAACAATCAAACATGCTCGACATCATCATCACCAAAGGAACCAAAATGGTAGACAGTATTGCCTTGTGGTAAATGTTTAGGAGGATTACATTTTTGCATTGTATGTCAGTCAACTGTATCGGTTGGTCTCAATGGTTGTTGCATCAACTGTGTTGTTTTGGAGCTGAGATTAGTTCTATAGGTACCTGCCCACTTCAAACGGTCATCAAGAGTCATCAACATTTCATGGCCTGTTGGTGCCTCAGTGCTACTAGCCTTTTCCTGAGTGTATGCCCCTTTACTGGCCTTTGATTCTGCAGTATTGCTTCCTCACAAAGTCAATCAATCAGTCAGTCAGGCTAACTAACACACTGGAGGCAGGCAATAATAAAGTACCTAGAGTCACTATCACAATAGATGAATGCTCATACAGTGTTTTAAACTGCACTGTGCTGGCTTGCAAATCTCTATGCTTTGTTCTTAAGAAATAAAGCTAATCTCATTTACAAGTACCTAAATAAAAATCACAAAGCTGAAAATTTATAGAGATGCATCACAGGACAAAACTCAACAACAAAATGCAAGACACAAACCATTTACAAACAGCCGTCAGTCATGTGTTGTGTGGAAAATTAGTTCTGTATGTTTATCCTCCAAACAGAAATATCTTCCTGCTCACATGAGGATTTACAGAAAAGCACCATGACAACAACAACAACAACAAAAAACACTCTTACTATCCCAGTCCCTGATCTTCCCTAAACCTAACCAAGTTGGTTTTGTGCTTAAAGGTAACCAAACGGAGTGGAAAAAGAATCTGTGCTGTGTTACGCTACTTTTGTTCATGTCTGGAGGTTAAGAACAAATAACTTTCTTTAGATGTTTTTTTTTTTTTTTTTTCTGATTTGAGCTGCTTGGCTGTTTAAACACTTCTAGCTTAATTCAACATTGGCCAATTGAATAAAATTTCTGAAGAACATGGCAGAGCATGGTTAGTAAGCCAGCAGTGATTTCCAACAATGTATACCCATTATTTTACTGTGATTGCAGCAGAAATATTTGAGCTAATGCCTTATATTGTTATCATGCAATTGATAATGGTTCAGTACACTGGATTTGTTGCGTTTCTAGAGAAATAAAGTCACATGAGTTTCACAGCAGACTAAACTCTTCATTCTGAATTGTCCTCTGATTTATAATTTGTGTTAACCAGGTGAATGCATTCAGGTGTCCTGTTACACCCAAGGGACATGGACATGATAACTGTTATGCTGCCTTCAAGCTGAGCAATGTTTAACATGTTCAAGAGAAAGTTGTGTTTATTCATGAGTGTAACTGGAAATGTTCGATTAGTTTAGAGTTTATGAGTTGGGTTTGCTGATGTTTTCAGACATGACGGAGGCAGATGGGAAGTTAGTAGCCTATAGTACCCATAATAAGTTTGAAGAAAATGTTCCTACACTGAGTTACATGATCATTAGCATGCTAAAGTCCTAGCTTCAGGGGATTCTAGACACCAACAGTTGCCTGGCAGCGCTGTTCTCACTACTTTTAGCTGATGTTACCACTATAACAAAGTTTTGACTTGATCTGTATCTTACTGGCACTCTCTAAAAAACATGGTGACTCAGTAACTCTGAGTTCAAGATAAAAAAATGATTGCATTCGCAACTTAAACTTCTGTAAATGATCTGGTAATAAGACAGACAAACTGTGCCTGTGAGTAAAGGGTAAATATATGGAGTGTTTTTTTCTTAAATATCAATCAAATGAATACGTTTTGGATATAACATCCATTCAAATAAATTACACATAGGCAGGACTGGGGTTATATTAAGGCTTGACAGTATAAAAAATTAACTTTGGAAACACATTCATAGACCCCTCACATACACATACAGACCATATCAGCTTCTGCTCTGTTGTCCAGCTCTGTAAGCAGTGGATAGTAAAGTATGGTGGGACTTTGGGCTGATTTGCAGCTTCTATTTATTTGTCCTTCTATAACTTGCCATCTTGAGGGATATGGGCTCTCGCCCATGGAGTGTTGAGGATGAGGAAGTAGAGCAGTTCCAAGGGCACCTTGGATCAACGCCAACTCCTAAAAACTGCAACAGACAAGCCCTGACCAGCACTCAGGCTTGGACAGTGTCTCACAAGAATTCTATTCCCTAACAGAAACATGACGAAGTGTTTCTGTGCCTGTGGAAAAAAAAAGAATATTGATATTAGTGTTATAATGATGACATTTGTTCACCTTCGTGGAAATCTATCTGCATGAAATCTTATACTTGCCTCTTTTTTCCTTACACTACACCAGGGGTGTCAAACTCATTTTAGTTTGGGGGCCACGTACAGCCCAATTTGATCTCAAGCGGGCTGGACCAGTAAAATAACAGAATAATAACCTATAAGAAACGTAACTCCAGACTTTTTCCATTTGTTTTAGTGCAAAGAAGAACAATAAATTAGGAGAATGTTTACATTTAATGAACTATCCTTTAAAAAATAAGTGCAATTTGGGCACATTGCTGTCTGCTGTTTAGTCCTGGGTCTCAGTGTTGTGTTCTGTCCACTTCTCTTTCTAAAACAGTGGACAAATTAGGACTAGCAGTTATTTTCATTGAAAAATTGCAGTCTTCTATGTAATTTTTTTTACACTTTGCAAATTCATGCTGCGGGCCAAATTCGACCCTCTGGTAGGCCGCTTTTGGCCCGCGGGCCTTATGTTTGGCACCTGTGCACTACACCGTCTTGGCTCTGATTTAACCAAGCAGCACTCTTTACAGAAGAATTTCTGATCTTCAAGGACAAGAACACTGAGTTGAAATTTAAGCACTATTACTCCATTACTCCAGTAACACTACAATCTATGGTGACTTACACTGTGGGCCCATGCCCATTTCCAGAGTCAGTCAGTTATTATTAGCTCAAAGATTAGTCCAAAGCACAGTCCGTAATAGGATATTAGTGTTACTATTACAACATGCCCTACTTAACATTTGGAAGGGAAAAGTTAGTGACACGAGTGACTTGAAGCCTTGCTATCAGGCTGTCAGAGGGCAGAGGCCAGAGCAGCTGCAGACACCTCCAGCTGCCTGGAAGCTCACAGCAGCCAAAGGCCGAATCACAAATGCTCAGCACAGTGCAGAGGAAATCAGTGCATTTCATCAGAAAGGAGGCAGCAGCTGAATGGCCTGCAATAAAAGCTGCCATTGAGTCATCAGTGATTTTCAAGAACTGGTAGCAATGGTGAAAAGTGATTGCATGCATTCACTATTTACATCTCATTTCCTGCTCTATTTATTTTATTTTATTTCCAAGATTTTCATTGCAAGAAAAACATTTTGTAACCGATTTTCATGCAAAATGTTACTCATTACTCGTCACTAAGAGGGGCTACAGGAGAGAAGAGCATTCCATCCTGTAGCTGAGATGCTGCAGAGCTGCCATGTTTTTCTTTAAAGTAATTATTTTAATATTATTTTAATTTAAGGGGCAATATCGTATCTTGTCCCTTGTAAAAATGATTTTTACTTAATATCTATAAAATGCCAAAATATAATGGCATATAAAGTGATGTCTTCAAATGAGTGATATTTGTTTTAAAAAAAAAAAAAATCATACAAATAGGACCACTTGTGTAGCATGCTGGGGGTGTGGTGTTCAAGGGACATGGAGGGATGTGGACCTGTGGCCCTTCAGTCTCCTTTGGCTCTCCAGCCACTTCCTCAAAACACTTATCAAGATAAGGGCTCGTCCGGGATTTGAACCCGGGGCCTCTCGCACCCGAAGCGAGAATCATACCCCTAGACCAACGAGCCACAGAAAACACAGAATTCCTTCTTTTTTCTATCTAGTGTGACTTCCTTGTGCACCAAGAACGACAAATAAACGTTTTTAAAACAGTTTAAAGTGATTTTAGCCGAATCCTCAATACAGAACTGCTTCAGTTCTGAGATGGTGTCCTCACATGAACTATTTGCTTGAGGTCCTTCCATAACATTTCTATTGCATTAAGCCTTTGAGTAGGCCATTCCAAAACATTAATCTTGTTCTTGTTTAACCATTCTCGTCAAGAACGACTTGCTGTGCTTGGCCTTGTTGTCTTGCTGCATGTCCCAGTTCCTCTTAAGTTTCAACTCAGGGACAGATGTCCTGACATTCTCTGGTGTTATTCAGAATCAGTGGTGGCAAGCTGTCCTGGAACATATGCAGCTAAACAGGTCCAAACAAGAACCGTACCACTCCCATGTCTCATGGACGGGATGAGGTTTTGATGCTAGAATGCAGTGTTGTTTTATCTCCAGACACAACGCCTCTCATTTAAACCAAACAATTCTACTCCGGTCTCATCTCTCCAAAAAACTTTTTTTTTAAAAAAGCATAGTCGTCTGGCTCATCAATATGATGTCTGGTAAATGGCAGAAAGGCAGAAATGTTCTTTTTGTTGCGCAGTGTCTGTGTCTTTACCACTCTACCATGCACAGTTCAATGTTCTCCTAATGGTAGATTCATGAACATTAACATTAGCCAGTGTGAGAGAGCAGCCTGTAGCTGCTTAGAATTTACCCTGGGTTCCTTGGTGACCTCTCAGACTGTTATACTTTTTGGAGTGATTGTTGGGCCGACCCCTGATTAAACAAATACACACAAGTATAACATTTTTTGTATTATTATTATTATTTGTGTTACAGGGTTCTCATTGTCTATTTTCAGTACTTTTGTGAAAATCTGTTGATGTTTTAAGTAATTTTTATGCAGAAATAGGGAATTCTAAACTTTTAAGTGGCACTGTCTATAAAACTGAATGTGTGTGTTGGAAACACACACACACAAAAAAAAGTACAAACATCATCATTAAGAAAGAAGGTGTCCTAAATTGGGCTAATTCTGGGAGTATGAGTAGATACAGTGCGTAAATAATATAGAAATATAATCCTCAAAGAATGAAGCATCAAAGCCTGTATATTTTCAGACACAAGAAAGAGACTGATTGAAATAGTCCTTTGTATGTTGGTAGAAAGAACTTCTTCAGAGAAAAACTAGGGGAGTGAGCCATAAAAGCACATTCACCATCACTTCCTTATCTTGTACCTTCTGTTCAGCCTCAAACAAAACTAACTGGGGGGCAATAAGGGGCATCCTTACACAGGTATGGCACTTTAATTAATTAAATGGTCAAATATTTGAACCGGGGCATTAATGTGGATGTTTGGGAAAAGCATTAATCAAATGCTTCTTCACAATCTTTACAAATGCTGTTTTTAACTTAGTTATGCCATTACTATATTCTAAATTTAGATTTAACTTAATGAAAGGAGAGTAATGATGACGATTGTCAAGGAGTTGCTCAGTTAGATTCATAGTCTTGAGACTTTGTACAAATAAAGTAGCTGTAATTCATGCCTAAGTAAAAGAGATGACAGAATTACGCATTAGTTCTTACCATGGATTGCCATATGTGCAGAGCATGCCTTTTGGTTTTATCTTACAAATGATAATCCCATAAATGGAATCCAGTGAAATTTTCTCTGGTTTGTGTCATATTCACTAAACCTTTGAAAGAAAGAACATTCCCCACTCTGTATAAACACATTATCACTGTATCTGATGAATACTGCCAGATAAAATCTTATCCTAAAAATGTTTGAACAATTAAAAATAAGGCAATTTTATAGTTTTTAGTTTAAAAAAATTAAGGCCATTTTATTGGTATTTATATAATGAATTACACTGATTAAAATCAAGAGGCGCAAAGAAAATCTAACTGCAAGAGACCCTCCGTAAAGGAGGTACTACTCATACATTTTTAAGAAACATTTGTTAGAACATACGGGGATAAATGCTGTATTTTGTTTTAATATTTAAAGACACCAGCAGCAATGTGAATAATTTAAATGTACAATGGTTTCTTTGTTGTTGATATTCAAGCTTGAATGTGGAAAGTCGTTTTTAATCACTTGCTTGTTTGCATGTCTACTTCTTAAAAGAAGAATTACAGTAAGGTTCAAGCGTGAGGATTCCCCCACTGAGTTCGAGCATTGACTCTATGCTACAGCATGTAGCGGTGAGAAAGACTCAGATTGTGCTATGTACCTTTGGGCTTAACAGCAGTTTGGAGCAAACTTGTCTTCTGGCCATTGTTTTGGACATTCAGTTGAAGAGAGAAGATTCATCCACTGATCATTACATATTGGTGCATTATATCATGTTGCTGAGGAATTAGGAGAGTGAGAATTAATTGGAAACATCTGGATTGAGGCCCCTGTGCAGGATACATGGCATCAGAGTTGGCCTCATACAAAGACAGTTGCCCAGAGTTGTGGTCAGAAGGTGATCAGTGGAAAACCACGAATCCTTCCACTGGTGAAACAAGCCGTCAAAAAGATGGAAGCTGATTCAAATATGGCCAGAGCTTGGAAAACGATTAAAGGAGGGTAATCTGACCATGTGACTCAGATGCCTCCTGAACAAGCAGGCCAACTTGGAGGAGATCCTTGAATTACCACTTGACCTGGACCTTCTTCAGGAGGAGCTGTCAAACTTGGTGAAGAGCTTCTTGCATGTCTCCTATTACTGTGTGTAGAAAATGAATGACATGTATCAATTTAACCGCTTTTTAAATTTATTTGTTAAGGGGTGTAGAGTAACACCAAACAGCCACAACATTATGACCACTGACAGAAGAAGTAAATAACATTGACCATCTTGTGACAATACAATGTTCTGCTGGGAAACTTTTGGACCTGGAATTCATGTGGATGTTACTTAGACATGTAGCACCCACCTAGACCAGACCAGGCACCCCCCACCCCAT
This sequence comes from Chelon labrosus, assembly GCF_963514085.1. Taxonomy (NCBI): domain Eukaryota; kingdom Metazoa; phylum Chordata; class Actinopteri; order Mugiliformes; family Mugilidae; genus Chelon; species Chelon labrosus. The sequence continues at coordinate 6,145,750 of NC_140345.1, read as the reverse complement.
AGCAATGACACTCCTTGATGGCAGCAGCCATCCCCAGCAGGATGCAGCACTGACACAGACACACACACAAAAAGGGAGATCTACAAAATATTAGCAAGGTGGTAATAATCTTATGCCTGAACGGTATATAATTACAACTTCTCTGCTCAATGTCTAGTGGTCAATCAACCAGCCATGATGTGCAGCTCGCACCAGACATATACCGGCTTTAATGTTTAAGTTAAATGAGGACCTCTTGTTCTTGTCTTAATGGTCTTTTTTGTTATTGACATTATTGACATTGTGTGCCAACCATTAACCATTATGGCCAATGAGTCTGCTTTAAACATTTACATTTAGAAAACATATTTGCTTTGATTAATATTTGTCATTTAAAATATTGCTAACAAATGCTAAACTAAAATGTCACCGATTGTACTCCTCCTTCATGAGCATGTCTAATTTGTTTCTAGCATCTGTGACCGAGCATCTGCTGCTTACCAAGGACACAATTAGCTATCCATCAATCAACTCCCTCTCTTGTAGCTAACTCAGATCATGCTCTGCCAAAAAGCATGGGCATTAACAAGCAACTGTTGGCCATCATGTCCCAGACCAAGCTGTGCTTTGGCGGTACGGTGTGGAAAATTTAATGTTGAGTGATAATATTGAAGGTTTTTGTGTGAAATTGATTATCAGTGCAAACAACCAAATTAACTGTGGTGCCTACAATCTGTTATCTTCAATGGGAATGCTACTAAATGCCAGCATTCCTGTTAGCATTGTGTTCATTTGGGGACATACTAAATCGCCGTGTTGGGTCAAAATTAGCTCTCTAAAAAAATGTATGAAAAATTATGTGAATCTAAATTTGTTGCAAAGTCACTCTAATTATGAAACAAGAAGTGTTGTTGTTAGGTGTCTTGGGCTTTGTTTGTAAAAAATCCTATTACCCAATGTCAGAGGTGCTGTCAGTGTCAGTAGTACGGCCTCCGGTTGTAATTCTGTATCATATATAGATGTTTTGGTTCCCTGTGGTCTTGCAAAGGAGATTTTTGGTTGGGGGTTAATATATTAAAATATAAGAAACAGACAGTACTTATCGCCAAATAGGTAACTGCATCTAACTTCTTCAGCAACTTTCCAAAAACCAACAATCTGAAATTCACCCCCACTTAATGCTGTGAGTGGGCATCTGTCAGAGGTAAGAAAATACACTGGGTTATAAACTCTCTGCCTTTCTCTTGGTTACGTCAAACATTTATGCAACTTATAATGTGTGCAAACAAGTGCAGCACTCTGAATGTCTTCCTGGACACCTGGACCAAATATGAAATAAATATCTGGTTTTACCCCCCCCGTATAGCAGGCAACTTTTTCACTGACTGTTTGGAGCTGGTACTTTCTACGTGACCAAACAACACATCTTATTCACCACTTTTTCTCTCGAGTCTAAAAACCTGACATGTAAGCTGAGGATAGTAGAGGGAAACTGGAAGGAAGGAGATTCCACTCAGTGGGTATGTTTAAATTTATATTTTGAGCCATCTATGAGATTGTTTTATACTCCTACAGTATATGCAGTATATACTAAACTATATGGTAGAGAAGAATTGTACAACATGCCCCCAACAGTACAGTTAAGTCTTCAGTATTGGAAAGTAAGACTCAGTGTGAAGATCAACACAGAATAAAATAAATGGAATGGAGAGTCCCGCTGGCCAGCTTGTCAGAAACCTTGCACTACCCCGAAGTCTAACAGCTGCTGTGAACTGCAGTGCTTCTGAGAGCCCCCTTTTGGTGACAAATTGGATCTTTCTGTCCATTACTTCCTTTTACGTAGAGTACAATCTATGATTACCATCAGGCATTCTGATGAACCCCTAATGAGCTCACCAAGCAATTACAATCCTATTAAGACTACCAATTCCCTTATTTGCACCTGCTGGTATGCACATACAATATAAAGGTGTGGAAAACATTCATGCTCGAATGCATAATATTGCTCTGGGGAGAGTAAGATGGATTTGCTCTGACTGGGTATTATTCTGCTGGTATATCCCTTTCCCTTCAAGTAATAATGTCCCAACTCTCCCTACCGGGACAATCTGCAGCATGACGAAGTGCAATTATGTGCCGCATAATAGCCAGTTCTAACCCTAACCCTGTTTAAGACACGAAGGGCAAAGTAAAACCCTGCGGGACATGCTGTGACTGTGGAGAATTGGGAAGGAGAGTATGTCTGACACATTGACTGAAAAAGCTGCCAACAATAGACTAATAATGGAAGGTCACACCTATGCCTGATATCGCTGAGCAGAGGCAGCTCGTTCAGGATTCCTGGCTTTCTGCTTGTGTTGAGATGCACAGAGGCATTAGGAAACATGATTTTTGACTTTTTGGGTTCTTTTTGTTTTGTTGATGCTTTGTTTTTTGTTTTTGACGTGGGGATTCCACTACCATATGCTTGGAAATTTCCCCAAGGACTTGACTATTGTCAGAGGACAGCATCAGACCAGAACTAGACAATGCAAAAAAAAGTGGACAATATGACAAACCTTCCCATCAATAGTGTCAAAATGAAAAAAATCCATATGCTGGCTTTTTCAGGAAATAAGAAAAAATTAATGTTTAAAAGATACATGAATAAATGAATAGCAAAAAGTGAAATAAAACAAAAAATCAATATATTTCCAGAAACTTTTGGTGTTGTAGACCATGGTAGCAGGTTGTTTGGTATGGTTTGTGTTGTCAGTGAGTGCACTAAAAAAACTGAACTAGTTTGTTTGCTGCGTAAAACAACCTCAGTCTGGTAGATTTCTAACTGAGCTAATGGAGCTAATTATTGCTAATCTAATAGATGACATGAGATGAGATGAGATGAGATGAGATGAGAAATGCTTTATTGATTGCATATAATGGAAATTCAAATATGAATAGTTAACACTGTCAATGTTATGTCACACAATAAGCTATTAAGCTATCACTATTATGTGAATGCTAACATTAGCATTATCAAATGACATTATTTTACTCATCAGGAGTTGTCTCAAACAGCAGAAACCTCTATTTTTAGTTCTTCTTTTCTTTGTACCTTCAACAAATTCTTCCTCACACGTTGAAGGTCAGAGTGGACACTATTTTAAAGTACAAAGCGGTATTAAAGGGCTAAACAGACAGGAGCTAGCAAGCAGGATGCAGCCTGACACCGGCTCACACACAAAAACGGTTTAGGAACAACTCAAAAAAACATGAAGAACAGTACAAGGTGTTGACCTGGCCTCCAAATTCACTAGATCTCAAACTGATCAAGTATCTGTGGGATGATCCACAGAGGCCCCTCCCCTCAACCCATAGGACCCAAATAACAACATTCTGTTGCCAGGAAGGTGGTCATAATGTTATGTCTGATCGGTGTATGCAACCTTCAAAAAATGGAATTCATGAACTTCTGATTTATGACCTGGAAAGTTGTGTGCAGGAAAGTCTTGGCCTTCAACTTTTTGACATAGTTGTGACAAAACTACTACCAGGCAACTGTTGGTGATCAGAAACTAAAATTTTAGCAAGTTAATCAGCAGGTAGTGTAATTATGTAATAAATTAATATATTTAGATTTTTTTTTATTTTAAACTGAATAAAACACACATTGCACCTTTAAGCTTGGTGAAAATGTCTTTCTTTTGACATCTCTTTAGCCAAGCAGTAAGGAAAAATCGGATCCTCTGCTCTGTTCTATGCAAATAACACCAAGCGTGGAGGCACATGGTTTTCACAGTAGAGATATTGTCACCCCGTTTCCTCCTCTCCCTCCCTTCACTTTTTTTATTCTCATTTTTTTATATCTTTCTTTTACACCACTGCAAATTATTTCCATCACTTCTACTTAAGTGACATTTACAAATGAGGGTAAAATCAGGAAGGCAGTGGAACTCAAATTGGAAAAGGCATTGAACTGAAGATAATGCCACAGGCTCTATAATATCAAACCAAATGATATGAAATGTCAAATGATGTGAAATTGTTGCAGTGCTGAATTTTATGCTCCCACCCTCATCAATGCAGCACTTTTTTTTAGAAACCCTCTCTTTGGGCCCATGAGTAAAAACCTGATTAGATTGTGCAGAGGAGAACATCATGTTCAGTCTTAAAAATATATATATATATATATATTTTTAAATCACGATGAATAAAAATATCAGGTCCGATTCAAATAAGTAATACATAAATAAATAAATAATAAAGAAAAAAATGGATAATTTGGAATGCGAAGTTTAATGCTCCTTACTGCACATTTCCATGATTCTTTTGTGCCTCCAGGCCAAAAACAAAGAAAATCTACCTGCTGCAGAGGGGGAAGACATCATGGTTTTATTTCACCTACTTACATGCTGGTATAATTTGCATGCAGCTCATATACTAGATGGTGAGAAATGTCTTTCTCCGGTGACATCCAATCTCAAACAATGTTTTCCCTATGAATGGCCAATTTCTCAATTACTGTTACCCATGTTTCAGCGATGATAGTTGTTTTTTCAGCTATCATTTCTTCCGACTGAGCCCCTCAGTCGCTGTTATTCATGGTCTGCTTTCACTGTCTGCAAATGCAGTTAAAATGTCTAAAAGTTACCTTAGAGATCATATTCATCCCCATGGCATATGAAAAGACATCTCCCATATTCCTGCCGACAATTCTGAGGTCAGTCTTGCGACCCTTAAAATCATGCTGCGAGAATTCCTGAATAACGATCCATGTTGATAAAGCTTTGGAAAGCTGACTTGTAAACATTACCTAAACCTGCGTTATATCTAATTAAAGGCCTTGACCTCGCTGTGTTAGATATGTGACACGGGATGCGGAGAAAATCCCATCCCGCGCATGTATTCCTCACCTCCCTGCTGAACCCATGCCCCCTGTTCCATTACATTTGATCTGGAATCCCATTCACGGCCCAGCGACTCCCATTTTCTCATGGGATTATCGACAGGGAGCCTCCGTTTGTTCTAATCCATCTCTTTGTCATTCAAGACCAGATGTCGATTCCATAATTATATTTTCTATCTTCCAGTCAGATGTGGCTGAAAGATTTATATGCAAAGTTGGAAGAACTCAAATATACCGTCCCTGAAAGAATAAAAAACTGCAATCCAATAGTGTTCTCTCTTCTGTCTTACTCTGAAGAGGAGTCAGAGGTAATTGTAGTGCAACGTTGCTATCTTTTCGGGAGGAGGTTGTATCATGTGTTTCTTGGAGTCACTCCATGTCTTTCTCACCAGATGTGCAACACGCACAGCTCTGGAGGAGCATGTTTTGAGATAAGAAGAGAGGTGAAGGCAGCCTGCGTTTATGGCCATGGTAGCGATGTACTTATATGTGACCCCAAGGCAGATGAGCAGATGCTTCATCACCCTCTCTGTGCATTAGCAGGATTATAACAACACATGGACATGGAAATAAAGGCTCGGCGGAAGCCATAAGGGAGTAGAGACGCATAGTAAACACGGATGTTTACAATTTATGACGGCATTCATAGAAAATGCACATGTGACGCGAGATGGACAGATAAATGCAAACATTAATAGACCGGTCAGCCTAACCTCAGAGATATGAATGGACTGGATGAAATATCAATAAAAAACACCTTTCAGCAGTCTAGCGATGCAGTATAATTCATCAGCACTACAAACTGCAGACCCCAAAATAACCATAAAGTTGAATCAATAGATCTTTTAAACACTTACAAAAGAAAAAGGGAGCATTATAATTATCATTAAAAAGCTGTTGTATTAGACTGCATTAGTTTTAGGTAGCGAAAGCATAATTATGTTCAGGGTATGGATACTGCTGAGCATTTTTACACACTTAAGGGAAAAGACTGTGGTTTTAGATAGTAAAAAGTCAACATGAAGTGCAGATCTGTGATTGGTCGCCTCTATGAAAGTTGGACTTGCTCCATGCCCTTTCGTCCCATAGTGCCGTGCTACATAAAAACCAAACTACTTGATTACTACTTGATTAGACTGGGCTTAAATCATGATATGCAGAATCGTTCTGTGAGGTCTTAATTTATCAGGTGATACACACGTGGCCAGCGCTAATCTAGAATCTCCTTCATTTAACTGTTGGGCAGCTTTTCACGCTGGAGTCCTCTTGTTACAGTGCATTTCTGTCTGATGACTTTTTAAAATGCAGCTACCCAACAGCGACTTGTCAGTGCTGTTGTGTAGCTTAGCTTACGAGTGTTACGTGTCCCTCTGCATTAGTTCCAGGTTGGTTTTCCTTTGAGCGACGGCTTTAATACACTGCAACTGAAGGTCAAAGAAAATGAGAAGTCACGCTGGTGCGTTAAATTAACGATTTTCAACCAGAAGGGCAACTGATCAATTGAAGGGACATTTTAACTGACTAGTTACTTTCTTCCTCCTGCTGCTGGCTCTACGTTGCACATTTGTGGCCATCTCGGCTCTAAATGAAGCATTGAGAGGTTTTACTGTCGCCGAAGGAACCTGTTTAAGGCTTGTTTTTTCTTTGCCCCCACTGGAACGCTTTCGTAAAGCTGTTTCCAGTAGAGTGCGCTTTTCTACAATAGCGTTCCTGAGACGACTATTACATTTACTTTACTGTATTATTAGGCCAACAATGACATGAGGCGCTGGCTGTAAAATGGCAGTTTTCATTTGAAGGAAGGCATTGCTGTAAAATGACGGTTAGCTGACGTAGCCCTCACCCGTTGCTTTGCTGATTAGACTTAAGTTCAGACACGCTGGCGGTTGTCCAGTAAAAGACAGAGACGATTGGAGTAAAGCTCAGAATTTTTATATAGGGCAGTTTCCACAGTGCATAGATTTGTGTGGTTCTGGAATACAACAAAACATTACAATAAACAAAGTTAGCAATGCAAAGAAATGTCACAAGAACTCTCAATCACCTTAGCCTAGCATGAACTGAGCATGGAGCTACACTAGGCTAACATAAAGTAGGCTAAACCTAGCAATTGAGCTAACCAAGCTAAACGTAGCAATTGAGCTAGCAGAAACGGTTCTATTACTAATAGCAACAAAACTTACATTTACATAACATATAGCTACAATCACATTGCACACACATATCGAAAACTGATTACTTACAATTTTCATGCACGCACAACACTTTTGGAGAACTTTCAGCCCTTTTGATGTCAGTAATGGCTGCCATGTGTCTCAGTCATCAAGATGGATGACAGCAATGGTGGGCGGAGCCATACCAACTAAGAGTGTAACGTGATTGGCTGGCTGTATTGACTGATTGACAGCTGAATTAGCAAATAAGGAACTGCTAGACAAAAAGTAAGGATTTACATGAGGTAAAATGGGCCTTTTTAACAGCCGCCCCCAGATTTCTTATGGAAATCTGCACATCATCATAGAGGCCCTGCAATTAGGGGAGATCCTACTCGGGCAGTGCAGGAAGGTGAATGATACGGGCCACTGGGCGCGTGTAGCTGCGGTCCCCAACTTGCACTGTCACAGTCCGGACCCGATCATCTGATCCAGGGAAGACTTGTGATATCCGTCCCACTGGCCAGAGTGCTCGAGGCAACTGTGGATCCACAATCATGACCGGGGTGCCAACCTGTGGATCTGGTGCTTCTATTTGCCATTTCTGACGTGCTTGGAGACCGGGTAGGTAGTACTTCAGAAAGTGTCTCCAGAAATGGTCTGCCAGCAGCTGACTGTGCCTCCATCTCCGCCGACTCAACATTTCTGACTCCGGATACACAACCGGTGGGAGTGACGCGTCTGGCCGCCCCATCAGAAGAGAATTTGGGGTTACCGGGTCGGGATCACTGATGTCCGAGGAGGTATAACCAAGTGGTTTTGAATTGAGGATCCCCTCAATCTCAATGAGGACCGTCCTCAGGACCTCTTCTGTCACTGATTGAGCTCCCAGAGTGACACGCAGAGCTTGCTTGAGGGAGCGGATCTCCCTTTCCCAGCAACCGCCAAAGTGCGGTGCACTCGGGGGGTTGAAGGCGAACTGGATTTGTTGGCTGGCAAGTTGAGCTTGAACTTCAGGCTGGAGAGCGGCGAAGGCCTCCTTCAACTCTCGTTCTCCTCCCCTGAAATTCGTCCCCTGGTCGGACAGCAACTCAAACGGTCTGCCTCGCCGAGACACAAAGCGCCGGAGTGCCATCAGGTAAGAGTCGGCATCCATGCTGGTGAGGAGGTCGATGTAGACTGCACGCGTTGTCATACATTTAAAGATGATGCCCCATCTTTTTTCGCTCCTGCGTCCGATCTTAACTTCGTAGGGGCCGAAACAGTCTACTCCAGTCGAGTAGAATGCAGGCTTGTGGAGTCTCAGTCTCGCAGGTGGCAGATCAGCCATTCTAGGAATCTGGGGGGTTCCACGCCATTTCCGACAGTCGGCACACCCTCGCTGATGACGTCGTATAGCTTGCCTTCCATGGATGACCCAGTACTTGCGACGAACCTCAGCGAATACTCGCTCTGGGCCGGGATGCAATAGTTTCTCGTCAAAGTCTTTGATGATCAACTTGGTGATCCAATGCTGAGGGTCAAGCACGATCGGATGCATAGTGTCCTGGTCAAGTAGAGTGCTGTGTCGCAGGCGACCTCCCACCCGGATCAATTGAGTGGTATTGTCGAACTCGGGGGCAAGGGTGATCAGGCGACTGCTACTGGGTACCTGCTTTCCTGCTTTCAGTTGTGCCACTTCAGTGGCAAAGCAATCCTGTTGGGCTTGCTGGAGAAGAGATATCTCTGCCTCTTTGAAGTCGCTGGCGGAGGGACTTCCCTCAGCCGCCCCGTGCTTGGAATGTGCCGTAGCCTTCAGGAGATCGCCGAAAGTGGTGAACTGACTGGCTTCTGGGTTTTCCGGAGCCGGTGCTGTTGTGGTAAGGCCACAGACGAGGGTTTTCCGGAGCTCCTCTCCTTCTGGAGGTGGAGTATCTGGCTTCTTAGCCCACTGCTCAGGAGAACCTTGTAGGAATGCTGGGCCTTGGTACCACCGACTCTGCTTTCCTAGCTCGGCAAGAGTTTTCCCACGAGTAATGTCGTCGGCGGGATTACTTAAGGTGTCCACGTAGCGCCAAGCATCCCGGTCTGTCAGGTCTTGGATCTCTGCGACCCTCGTGCCGACGAATACCTTGAACCTGCACGAGTCTGACTGGAGCCACGTCAGAACGGTGGTGGAGTCGGACCAAAAGAGGGTTTGGCGGATGGGTAGAGAGAGCTCTGTCCAAAGCACTTTAGCTAACTGTGCTCCGGTAAGAGCAGCACATAGCTCAAGGCGGGGTATTGATTGCTGCCTTTTCGGTGCTACCCTCGACCTAGCAGCCAGGAATGCCACCTCGACCTTTCCGCTGGAGTCCTCCGTTCGGAGATAGGCCACCGAGCCATAAGCTCTTTCCGATGCATCGCAAAACACGTGTATGTCTCTGGTACTGGTGGAGGAATCCATCTCTCGACTGCTGTAGCACCTAGGAAGGGATATCTGCTGCAGGTCTGGCAGCTCACTCTGCCATCTTCTCCATGCCTGGAGGAGATCCTCAGGTAACTGGGGGTCGTCCCAGTCTCGCTTTTTTGCCCACAGCTGCTGGACTATCACCTTGGCCCTTGTGGTATATGGAACGATATAGCCCAGCGGGTCATACTGGCTAGCCATGACCTTGTAGATGGTGCGCATGGTAACCTCAGGACAGTCGGGAGAGCGGGACTTGTATGACAGAGTGTCGGACTGGCAGTGCCAGTGAAGCCCGAGTGCCGATTCTTGAAGGTCTGCTTGCCCTTGTGCAATCCAGCGTTCAGCGCTGTCCGACCTTGCCTCAGGGGGTAGATGGTGGATCACCGAGGGGACGTTGCTTGCCCATTGACACAGGTTAAACCCTCCTTCAGCTAGAAGGTCCCGAAGCTGGTCCACAAGCGCTTTGGCCTCCTCCTCCGAGGTCAGGCTCAACATGCAGTTGTCCACGTAAAAGGCCTTCTCGATCACCTCGCCGACGACGTCTCCTGGATGACTGCTTTCCTTGGCATGTTGTTGAAGGGCGAATGTTGCGCAGCAGGGACTGGATGTGGTGCCGAACGGGAGGACACGCCACTCGTAAACGCTGGGTGGTTCTTCGCGATTCATATCTCTCCAGAGAAATCTTAGCAGTGGCCTGTCTTCAGGGAGGAGTCTCACCTGATGAAACATCCCCCGGATGTCGCTGCTGATCCCAACTGAATGTTCTCTGAATCTGAGAAGGACTGCGAGCAGCGATGGACTCAGGGTAGGCCCAGGGAGCAGAAGCTCATTGAGGTTGTTTCCTCGGAACTGGAACGAGCAGTTGAACACTATTCGGTTCTTGCCGTTATGTTGCACCATGTGGTGCGGGACGTACCAGCTGATGGCTGTGGTCTCTTCAGCACCAGGTGCCAGTTTCACCACGTAGCCGGCTCGCTCCAGCTTCCGGATTTCAGCCTTGTAGGCTTCAGCTTGGTCAGGTGCCTTAGCAAGCCTCCTTTCAATGCTCCTTAGCTGTGGGAGCACAGCTTCCTTTGGGGCTCTTAGCTGAGGCATGTTCTTGGCATGCAAGAGGGGGGTCGCGTACCGTCGAACTCCGTCCACCTCGACCCTCACAGTCTTGGTCTCGAGAAGATCTATGGCCTCCTGGTCTTGCCGTGATCTGACGCTAGCCTTCTCACTACGCCACGGTAACACGTCCATCTGCCACAGTCGTTCGACCTGACTGTACAGGTCCGTAGATGAGGGGAGGGTGGATGTAAATAGGCACTGCTGCTCAGTAGAACCATGTTTCAACTCCTGTGCAGGACCCTGCAGCGTCCATCCAAGGCGCGTCTTAACGGCAGCCGGCCCTCCGGGTGGTCCAAGACGGACTGGCTCCACTGGCGTTAGCAGGTGGGGGTAATCCGATCCAATGAGTAGCACTGGCTGAGCCTCGACGATGGGCTGCAATGGAAGTCCCTGCAGGTGGCGAAACTTGCGTTGCAATGCACTGACGGGGTGAGTGTGCTTGGCAAGGCCCAACTGTTTTGCAGTGAATGCTCCTTGAATGTGGTACATTCTCTTAGGTTCTGTAGCAGGAGAGATGGTGAATGAGACTGCCGCCCCATGCAGGACGTGTAGTTCTTGTCGCACTGTGCGGAGGGTTATATCTTCTGACTGCCCCTTAAGCCCAAGTTGCTGTGCAGCTGCATGGAGGAGAATTGTGCGTTCTGATCCGTCGTCCAGGATCGCGAAGGTCTCCATGGTTCGGTCTCCGTTCCTCAGCAGGACCTTACTGAGCTTCAACAGCACCCTGCGTCCTGCAGCCGGCCGGTCAACATACAGCATTTCACTAGTCGTGTTGAGTAGGACAGAGTTGGCAGCATCAATGGGATCCGGGGGTTTCTCCGGCCTTTCCGGAACCCTATCAGAGACCTCGTGGAGCACCAGTAAGTGTCGGCGGTTGCAGGTTTTGCATCGCATCTTGAGGTTGCATTCCCGTGCATGATGATCTCGACCACAGCGCCAGCATCCGTTCTTCTCCTTAACCCAGCTCTCCTTTTGTTCACGGGTTAACCGCTGAAAGTTGGAGCATGTATTGAGCGTGTGGTTCCCGTTATCACAGTAGGGACAGTACATTTTCACCTTCTCTTTAGTGGCAGAGGATTTCGGTTGGGCACCTGGAGGCTTTGTCTCTGTGCCAAGGAGTACGGTGGTTGCCCAGGCAGCATGCTTGGGCTCCTTTCTTTGCTCTCGACCCTTAGCCTGGGGCTCCCTCCTCGAGCTGTTATTGAACCTGGTGTTATCCTCTTGTACTTGGATCTCAAATTCCAGCCAGTCTGCTAGATCAAGCAGAGTGGGAATGGGCGTCCGGTGTGGATGGATGAAACGGCGGAAGCTGGATCTCAAGTCATGGGGGAGTTTCCCCAGGAGTCTGGAGACGTGTGATCCACACTCAAGTTCCACCATACCTTTCCTGCCCAGCTGCTCCAAAAGGCCCACCAGTGAGCGTACCCGCAGGGCGAACAACCTGAAGGCTTTGATGTCACCACTGGCAATATTCGGGCCATCCATTAGTTCCGCGATCCGCTGAAGGGCGAGCTGGTGCGGTTGCCCGTACTGCTTGTTGAGAGCGGCCATCGTATCGGAATAAGGGTACCTTGAGTTACAGTAGGAGTCAGCGACCAATAAGGCTTCTTCTACCTTGAGATGATCCGTTAAGATCTGGAATTTGAATCTCTCATTGGCGTCGTCTGGGAGGAGGTTTTCCAGGGCGATTTTCATCCGAGAGAACTCTCTGGGATTTGGTCGAGTGAAGTCTGGTATGGTTGGAGTGGGTCCCTTATACGGCTTCAAATGGCTATCCTGTCGTTGGGGGCTTGGTGACCTACCATAGGAGTACCCACGATGAGGGGGAGATGGTGAACGTTCCCACTGATAAAAGCGATGAGAGTCTCGATAGTTAGCGGAGTCTCGCCATCTGGGTGCTTCCTGCTTATCACGTTCAGCCCTGGATGGACGAGAGGGGGAGACGTCCCGATAGTAGTGGGATGACCTACCCTCTGCTGGTCCCTGTCGTCCAGTTTCTGAGGCAGGGCTGCCTGAGCGTGCAGGAGTAGCGTTGGGTCTCCTGGTTCGAGGGGCTGGGATAGGTCGGCTTAGCTCTGGTCGTACCGCCTGCTTACCTTGTCTAGGAGCTGGGACTGGTTGTGGGGAGGAGGACCAAGAGTGATATGACGGCTCCTCGCTCACATATCTGGACCGAGTTCGACGATCAGCTCGGTCTATTTCCATCCTCGCCATTTCTAACAGCAAGGCATCTTGCCGGCGACGGAGGTATTCGAACTCCTGCCTCATTTCTTCTTGGGCGGTGTCCCAACTATCCTTTGTCCCCCATCGTGGTGGTGAGTACGAGGCCTGACTTATAGGAGGTGATGGAGCTCTGCCTGCTGTATATCGCCACTCGTCCTCATCCTCATTGTGGCGACTTCGTGGGGGTGATGAACGCTTCATCTGATCTGGGTCACGGTCGGCCCGTGATGTGACGAACGGTTTCTGTGGCGCGGCGCTCCCAGCCTGTTCTTCCTTTTCTGAATACTCCATGTCAATCCGCAGTAAGCCTGAATCCGGCTCGAAGGACCATGTAAAATGACGGTTAGCTGACGTAGCCCTCACCCGTTGCTTTGCTGATTAGACTTAAGTTCAGACACGCTGGCGGTTGTCCAGTAAAAGACAGAGACGATTGGAGTAAAGCTCAGAATTTTTATATAGGGCAGTTTCCACAGTGCATAGATTTGTGTGGTTCTGGAATACAACAAAACATTACAATAAACAAAGTTAGCAATGCAAAGAAATGTCACAAGAACTCTCAATCACCTTAGCCTAGCATGAACTGAGCATGGAGCTACACTAGGCTAACATAAAGTAGGCTAAACCTAGCAATTGAGCTAACCAAGCTAAACGTAGCAATTGAGCTAGCAGAAACGGTTCTATTACTAATAGCAACAAAACTTACATTTACATAACATATAGCTACAATCACATTGCACACACATATCGAAAACTGATTACTTACAATTTTCATGCACGCACAACACTTTTGGAGAACTTTCAGCCCTTTTGATGTCAGTAATGGCTGCCATGTGTCTCAGTCATCAAGATGGATGACAGCAATGGTGGGCGGAGCCATACCAACTAAGAGTGTAACGTGATTGGCTGGCTGTATTGACTGATTGACAGCTGAATTAGCAAATAAGGAACTGCTAGACAAAAAGTAAGGATTTACATGAGGTAAAATGGGCCTTTTTAACAATTGCAATCAGCAATAATACAGCGGACCTCTTAATCATTAAGAAAAACTAATGCCACCATGCAATCAGTTGACCTTGTGCACAATTTTGCCACAATATCCCACTGTCCCATTGTTGCTCTCTAATTTACGCCGGACATGCGGGGTCAAGTTGAGCGAGCACGATAAACGTAAGCCTGATTAAATCAACCAGAAGAGCAAATCAAGTCAACGTCTTCTGTACAGCTAATTCTGGATTTGCATTGTACATGCCATTTACTGCATGTGCTGCTCTGCAGAGGCTGATATGATGATCTCCACATCTTCGAGTTCATTCTTCTTAGCTTTCCTGTTCTGTCAGTTTGCGTTAAGCCCCGCGGCACATGCAGAAAAGCCTGTGACCAACAGACCTTGTAGGCTTTTTTTTTTTTTTTTCATTCCGCCCGGAGATTTCACCTCACTAACTTTATTATGTTCCTAGCAATCCCTAAGCATTTGCTCTCTGATCCCGAAGTCCAAAGAGATCTCAATCCCAAAGGAATGGAGAGAGACTCAAAAGAATTCAGAGGGCAGACTAGCAAAATCAAATGCACTTTTAAATTCAGAGACTGAAAATAGTGTCTTAAAGGGCATTTTTATTACACTCTGAGGAGGCTGTGATGAATGGGATGCACTGCAAACATTTTCACAGGGGAACACTATTAATGGTGGAGCGTATGACACTGGGAGGTGCAGACAAATGCAGGAAGATGTTGAGGAGGGAGATTTTTGTGTTGAAGGATTTTTTATTTTTTTTCCTGCTTTTGAAGGTGCAGTGTCAGCTCACTTCCTTTCTGCTTACAGAGCCAGAAAGCCTCGGTCACCTGGTAGGTCACAGCGAGGCCCAGATTCCCTTGGTTGCGTAGCGACTGCTTTCAATGTCATTGCGACGCTTTCGGAAACTCAACTTTGTGTATCCCTGTAAACAAGACTCTCCAGCGGTGACCTGAGGGATACAAAAGTAAATCATTTTGTGTTACAGCGGGGACTCTAAATTGAAACAACACTGTGATGTCTAAACCTAAGAGCTTGTCTGTAAGCGGAGAGCCGTGCACTTGATACCAGAGGTTAGTTGGGTCAGTAAAATGAAACACATAAACATTAGAGCACTGCTTCCTATTGCATACACACACAAACACACACACAGTGCCAATTAGAACACATTAGTGCTGCTTTGGATGACCACATATGATCAGTGGCCTGTTCATTCAGAAAGCTCCTTTCCCTTGAGAGTGAAAAATCTGTCATGAGGATGAGACATGAGTGACTGCCTGTAGGATGTAGGGGGTGACTTCATGACACCAGGCTCATGCAGGAGTCAGGACTGGACAGTGCAGCAGTTTCCAAACAAGTTTGCTTCTCCTATACAGAGGAAAGGGCCAATTCAGTTACTTATTTGTGCATGTATCAAGTATCATGTATCTGTTTATTGTTGCTGCAGAATCTAACAGTAGTGTTACGCTGCTGGCTTGTGAGGACCGCCAACACGTCTTCATCACCTCACGGGACACTTGACATTATGAGTATATTTAATTGCCAATTAAGCAGCCACCGCTTTGTAAGTGTCATAAATAAAGGCATATGTTGATGCTGATGTTTGTGTTCCTTTTCTAATTGCTAGATAAGCTGACAATGACGTACTGTTTTATAGCTTCAGCCAGTTGTCAACTCGCCTTACAATCGCAAAAGTTCCGGCCATTTTTTTGTGACTCATTTAACGTTTGTTCTCCCAAACTGGTGGGACTCTATAACAGCATTCATACGTGACTTTAAGCCGGACAATTGCTCGGAGTGTTTGTTTGCCCCCAGCTTCACCCTGCCAGACTGAATACGCTGAGACATTGTTTTGATTTCGGGCCGAGCTCCACTACCACCTGTATCAGATTGTCTATGAAAGGGGAAGAAAACTACTACACCCTGCCCTGCAATCTTCCCTGGGCTGAAGTAAATTGCTTTCATTTTGGCTAGCGCTCCTTTGTTATAATGTGACAAGGCTACTGATTAGACGAG
The DNA here is from genome assembly GCF_963514085.1 of Chelon labrosus. NCBI lineage: Eukaryota > Metazoa > Chordata > Actinopteri > Mugiliformes > Mugilidae > Chelon > Chelon labrosus. Next base: position 6,129,947 of record NC_140345.1, on the reverse strand, counting down.
AGGGAGATCAATAAACTGTCAAGCTTGTGGCTCAAAAGCAGTACAGGGAAATCAAGAGAGAGAGAGAGAGAGAGACTTTCTTCACCCCATCACTGACTGGAGTTCACATTGAGCCTCCAGTCTTTGAGGGTTAACACCCCCATTTGAATTGACACTCGGGAGTTTAATCTCTTGGCTAACTGGTTAGCTGTGGAGAAAAATGTGGTTACTGCTTACTGCTATCTTGAGCATGTTATTTGATCATCATCCTGTCTGCATCACATGATATTCCAATATTCCAGGTATCACACTATCTTCCTCAGTCATGTTCATTCTGTCACTTCTCTTCATTTCTCGCACTTATATGAGGATTTACAGTCATTGCCGTGCTCCATCTGTCCACCAGATGCCCTCAAACTTACCTACCTGCCCCTAGTCACCCGACTCTACATCTACATGTTCTGCAATAGCCTGACCTTCCACTTAAACATCTGTTCCCAAGTCCTCTGAGGCTTGTACACATTTATGTCGGCTTGCTCCCGTTTTGTTCCAGTGTCCTGTTCATGCCTCCTGTACCTGCGTTTTTGAACCACTGCCCGTGACCTGCCTTGCCATGTCTTTTTGGACCCGTGTGCAGACAATGGATGGAATGGAGACAATTTCTCTCGGAATTAAAAACACAAACAGGGTTAAATTTTTATATTTTGCTGATGGTTTATGTACAGCAAGTAGAAAGCTTCCAGCAAAGACAGGGTGTTTGCATTTTAAAAATAGTCAAATTGGAACCCAATGGAACGCTTTCATAAAGCTGTTTCCAGTAGAGTGCGCTTTTCTACAATTGCGGTCCTGAGATGACTATTACATTTTACTTTTATCAAGCCAACAATATGACATGATTCTGCAAAATGGCACAGTTTTCATTTGAAGGAAGGCATTGCAATCAGCAATAATACAGCAGATCTCTTAATCATTAAGAAAAACTAATGGCACTATGCAATCAGTTGACCTTGTGCACAGCTGAATTTTGCAATATCCCACTGCCCCATTGTTGCTCTATAATTTAGGCCGGACATGCGGATTTAGACAAATTATATCAGACAGTAAAAGATCCTTCTGTATTGCGATTTATTATTATTATTATTGTTGTTATCCTTTATTAATACCACATGGTTGCGTTGAACCAATCTATTTGTACACATTTGAAGCAGTGGGCCGTCTGCAAATAATTTAGGTGCTTGCTCAAGGGGTCTCAGCCATAGGAGGGATTCAAACCTTCCAGTCCCATATCTGCTTTTCTAACCACTAGCCCACAGCTCCCCTCTAAATATACTCTTTGCATTTAAACCATCCATTTGTACACACGAGCCACCTCTGTGGTGCCTGGGGAACTCAAGGGCACCACACGTTGATATGCAGGATTTGACCTTATGGTCCCATTAATTCCTAAGATGCATTTTATTTTTGTAGCTGGTGAGTACATATTCAGTTTAGTATACTGCTGGACAGTTTAACCTGGAGATATGTAACATATTAAATAAATTAACCATATTTTGCATTTCAGCACTTATCTACAAAGTAATTGGTGATGGCCAGATTAAAGTGCCCAAGTAAAAAGTGCAATGGGGTAACTGTATAAAGAAGCAGAGTGGTAGTACTGTAAATGTACGAAAGACAGGAACAAAATAAAGAACAGAAATTATGTCTTTTACAGAATAAATATTGTTCAATATCCACTTTAATATACATTTATTAATAATGCTAAAATGTCTGTCATCATTTGTTTGTCATGATTATTGTCATATATTACAACAATGATCTGTATCATTCATTTTCAGATAGAATGCAATGTCATTTTATTAATGGACTTAGAGTGTAGAGCATGAAGCTGATGAGTCTGCGCTGGTCAGGATGTTCTGTTCAGTCAACACTGATCCTGAGTTTGCCTCTAGTCGTGATCCACCCCAAGCTATCTATGATGCAATGGAATATTTTTTGCCTTTCTTATTTTGGTGTAAGGGCTGATGCTCATTGACAGTGACGCTGATAGGATGGGGCAGGTGTCCTTTTGATGTCCTCAGCACAGTTATTAACAAGTCATATTGTATGTGAAAACCAATCATACAGGATAACAGGCAGTAATAGCTGTTGTCTCAGCATAATTGTTTAGAATTCAGGATGCGCAGAGAGAGAGGGCCGGTGAATGACATGCAGAGCGGAGACGCATTTGTGCTTACCGCCTTTTGAAGATTGTCCTTATGCACGGAGGGAAATGAAGCAGCAGGTAGCTATTTGCCATCCAATTAGGATTATTCGTGAAGTTCAACAAGCATACATCTGAAAACTGTTTTTCATCACTTTCCAATACCCCTCTTTAATGATACAGATAGGGGGGTGCTAATGAATGTCGCAGACTTAGACACATCCCTCCAGGAAGCATCGGCCAATAACATTTTAGATCTGTTTATCTATTAATGAGTAGATAAGAGTCTCAGCAGTGCCTGAGGTGTAAGATGGAAGTTTTGCAAGAAGTAATCACTATATGTAGTTCATTAAGCCTGAAGCGCGGTGAAGCCCTTTCACACAACTGACACTATTCAACACATGGCTGTTAAATGTGCGACCGCTGCAGGTTTGTGACAAGGGGAGGTTAGACTTGCTGTTGTTAATGCACAACAGGGACCGCATTTTTAATAAACATCACGCATAGAGCAAAATGCTAGGTACTTTGCAACAAAACGGCAGTCACTCGACTGAAATGAAAGCCACTACACTGGGTAATAATGCAATGACTAACATACAGGTTTCTGTGACGCTCCGCTGTTAAACATGCAATGGTTCGTTATGCAGAGATCTATGATTATGAGATTTTCACAGAAAATTACACCACAAGAGTGAAATGGCTCCGCGTACATAATACCTACCTTTCGGATTATCCCCTTTTGAGACTTAAAGAGTTGTTGATAGAAAGCCCAGGGGGCAGAAGACAGAGCCACTTCACTTTGATCCTGACAGAAACATGGCTGCCTCCCAAAAATATCATCTCCTCTCAGCTTGACCCACTTGTTTGCTCTTATCTTCAGCGTGTTGAGGGGGAGTGAAATGATATGCTGTTGCCGGCAGAAATTGATTCTCAGCCTTTTTTTTTTTCTTTTTTTTTATCCTCTCTATGCGACAGGGTATTTAGTAGATTCTAAGGGAAACATGATATACAACATTGTGTATGCTTTTAAAGAAAGTGGCTTACTGAAAGTGCGTGCGTTATTAGCATGAGCGGACCCAGATAATATATGAGCTGCAAGGTACTCAGTGAGGAAAGTATACAGTATTTGGACAGGAAGAGGAGGAGGAAGACCCTCATATTGAAGGAAGGTAGTAGATAAGAGCATGTCACTCTATGTTTAAACTGTCTGTCTGTGTCAGTGCTACAGGATGTTCACTATATGACTTCAGGCCCCTGCAGTGTCACAAGTGCAGCTAGATCAGTGAGTCGCACACATTTAGGGCTCCTGCAAGGTGACTTCTCACGTGTCCATAGATCATGTACTGCATAACACCCTTCAAATCCCATGTCTGCGATGTTGCATTCAGATCAGAGGGAAGAAAGAGACCTTTACTTTTGTTTACAACCACCAACTTTGTCACTGTCACTTTGCCAGCTGTGCTGTTTGTCACCAAAGCCCAGTGGGCTTAATGACCCACAACCAAGCCTGTAAAATCCAAAGGACGCCATTATTAGTTGTCCTCGTCCCTAATAAAGTTCAATTGTTTTAGTAAGATGTCAGAATGTGCTTCTAAATACGGCGTCTTTTCTTCCATTTGCCCGCCCGATGCAGATGCTCTTATCACCAGCACCAGAAACACTTGGTTATGATCTCAGATAATTGATTTCGCAATGAGTGTACGCCTTGAAAAGATGCGGGGGGAAAGCACTGAGAGACATCATTAAAAAAAAAATTGAAAATGTAAACGAGGAAATCTTCTTGCCCATTTTCGTAATCGTCATTGTCAAAGTGTTTCTTTTCTTTCTCTCCTTTTCAGTATTAACAGGATTGCCTGGATTCTTACAATAAGAAATGGTTGCATTAATTTAAAAAAGAAAAAAAAAAAAGAAAGAAAAAATGTGTTTTGTTTTGTTTGGGCTTTTTTCACGTACAGCAAGGAAGGAATCTGAGTGAACAAGGACTGTGCCAGTGAGATAAGGTGTAGAGTCTCTTTTGCAGTCTTATCAGTATCCTCTGCAGTCTTAGCATTGCCACAGCTCCAGTGGGAATTGACAATAACAACCAAAATGTTTTTTACTCTTGCTCCTTCTGCAGATGGATTTGCGGGATCTTAAAGTCTCAAAGCTGTTGCCAAGTCCCAGTATTAAACACTATCTTACCTCATTTAGCCAGAGAGAACTCTAGGAAACTCAAATACATTTACTCAACTTTACAGGTGTAACTGACATAGAACATACTGGAACGGCGTTTTACATTTTTATTATTCTTTCTCACTTTGTGCTATTTCCAGCAATTCAAATGAAAATAAATGTAGCAGTGGAGATCAAAGAATTGTGTCACAGTTAAGTGCAAAGAGAAGATATATTGTACAGGAGCTGATAGCAGGATACATACTTATGTGTAGTTAGATGCTTTATTGTGTTTTACAAGTTAACATAGTGACTATAGTTCTTGTGTGAAATACTTTACTATTACTCATGCATATTATCTGGCACAGCCAAAAAGAAATGGAAATGGAAAAATGGAAAAGTGGCTGCCATCACTATGTACAATAATGCATTGCTGATCCAGAACAAGACTAATCTTTATTTTAGCAACAAGCGTTATTTTTCCTCTTCACACGGAAGTATACATACAAGCAATATGTACTGTATGTTCCACACATAATTTGAAAATTAACAACATTAGAAGTTACAGCATTATTGAAAAGATAAAGTTAAAGCTGCAGTACAAAACTTTTTGTCTCCCTCTTTTGGAAGTGACAGTAATTGCACACTAGCGACAAGCACATATGACATACCTTCTGTTTCCTTTTTAGACAGTAACCCTTCTTCCGATTGTTGAGTTTCTTTTTTATCTAGAGCATCTGGAACTTTTCTTGATTCAGTTTAATTCTTCTTGACTCCAGGTGGTGAACTCACAGAACCCAAGTTACATTCGTAACACAAATTTTTCTGTAAAAACGATCTACCAATCATTGCTGGCACAATATATATGAGTCTCCATTATACTGTAAAATACAGAGTTATGTTGTACTGTACTATCTTAACCAGCATTGTGTGAACTCAGTTGGCAAGAGCGTAACTTTAACAGGCTGTTAAAGTCCTGAACTGTAGCTTTAAAACCTCAACCCTTGTATCCTCTTCAATACAGTAGCAATCTCCAGTTGCAATACCACAATTTAGACCCACTATGGTGAGTAAAATCCTACAAGTATAAACATCACTTGGGTTATGAGCTATTTCTAAACACTTGAAACAGAGCCATTTAGAACCTGTAAGACCTTTTAACTATTTCATACAATCCCCATCAGCTGAAGGAGCTTCAGCTTTTTCTCCTCTATGTTGGCGCTGAAGTTCAAAGTATCTCCTTGACTGTGGATTTTATGCATCAGCAGGTAATCAGTGTGTACCCATTGTAACCAACAGCTGTTATTTGAAATACTATTAGTGGACTCTGAAATATTTTGAGTGTAGCCCAAACTCTGAAGCAGAGTTTCTGTAAAGGCCATCGTAAAACACTCAAGTGAAGTATTTAGCTCTACTATAATAACGTAACTGTGATTTTCAACTCACCTGCTCTTGTTCAGTTTCAGAAAACCTTTTTCCTGGAACAAGAAATGTCATACATCCTGCAGACATCCTCACACATACACTAAATTCTTAACAACGGCTGATAGTAAATGATTAATTTCACCAGCAGAGATAATATGGTGGCTCAGGCTTCCCTCACACTGCTTGCCCGGCTCCTTTTTGTCCTTTGTGTGACATATAGAGCAGGACAGAGAGGCTGCACGGGGTGACTAATGTATCCAGGTGGGTCATATCTAGCAGGCTGTATAATAAGCAGAATGGGATCAAATTTTGAGAGTGGAAACAGATCAGGACCGGTATCCTACCCCCCTGCGAATCTAATGTAGTGACCTTGACTAGACTTGGAGCCCAGCTTTGGGTATTTTGCCAGAGGTTTTGCAGCAAGGTTATTTAGCTTAAGAGTTTCTCTCTTGTGAGTGCTGCGATAGTGAAAACCAAGACAGTCATTATTACCAAAATGTATGAAGGCAAACTACTGAGAGACACAGTTGATGTAGCTTAAAATTCCTACCGTGCAATACTTTATCTGTTATTGACCTACTGACTGACCAAAATGCAATTTTCTTTAAGAAAAATTGGCTGTGAAAAACAAAAGAAACCAATAAATAGGGATAGCATAAGAGTGAAATGAGGCATTCAAATGCCCCTCGGAACACAGTAGTGGATGCAGCCAAACAAGCCGCAAAGACTGAAGCACAGTATCACTGTTCTGGGCAACATTTCACGAGCAGCTGCACAGTGCCATCTAGAGGTGCCCCAGGCAACAGAATAGAAAAAGAAAAAACCTTAAGTTGAGTCTCATGCAGGTGACACCCTACATTTCTGCAGGTGTGCATTCTGGGTATCAGATAGTGAGAGGTGATATCTGTCTCCGGCAAATGCACCCCCTCAGATCCTCACCTGGTGAAAAGAAGGCAACATGTCACCGTGATTGCTGATTCTGTTCTCCCCACATAACTAATCCCTCACTGATCCTATTTGGGGGAAAAAAAGTGATGCAACCAAAACTGGAGCAAGAATGCCTTTACCAGAGCAGACCCAGCCTGTTAGGAAGCAAAGAGTACTGTGAAATGTGTCGAGGTTGTGGTGCTGTCAAAAATATCATATCTGAATGTGGCTGCTGTTGAGTAGCTATGCTTTGTCCCTCTCTGTTTTAATCACTAGTGCTCAACTGTCCCCAGCAGCAGCGTGGCATCTCTAGCACTGCAGGTATACAGCCTCTAGATACACGCTGTCATCAATTTTTCTGCCCACTGAGCACACATTTGTTCATGTTCTGTGCACTCTTGTCACAAAAGTCAAAGCTCGCGGTTTCTGTGTTCTCTGATGGCTAAAACTTACCAGTTGACCACATATAAAAACATACACTGTGGATGGTGTCTGTGCCGGGAGATCTGGAGATAATACTGCAGCAGCAGACGCCGCTGTCTTCATGTCAAACTGCTTTGGAAAATAACGAGATAAGACGTGGCATTTGTCCTCAAGTAAACGTGGTATTTATTTGTAATTAAGAGCCCACATCTGAAACGCTAAAGGTTTGGTCCTGCTGTGACGGCGGCATTTTAGAGAAAGATTTGTTTTCTCCGGTATGAAATGAGTTTAGTCGCACATGGGTAGCACTGACAAAGATATGCAAGCTAATTATATCAGGGGGGAAGTTTCCCTTTCAGACCTTAAGCTGAGTAATTTTTGTTATTTCGATGCAAAAATTCAGAACCCCATAAAATGGGTAACACGAGCTGATTATTTGCAAAATATTCTAAATAACTCATGAATAACCGGGCTTTGTGAGACGGCAGATACCCATTCATTTTGTGCCATCCCATGCTGTGTTAGTAGATTCTGAAAATGAGATGGACAGATAGATAAATGAGTACAAAGGCAAGCGACTGAGTGCAAGCAATTGATTTTGTTTTCACACGCTGTATATGTGTGGAAGGTAAGTGGGTGGGAGGTGGGTAGACGGGGTGAGCTGTGGAGATCCATATTCTAGAGGAAAAAATGGGGACAAAAGTCTGGAGTGGAACCAGGTCTGAATTAATTGCCAACACCTCAAGCAAATTTAGCCTCAATTTTGCCACCTGATGATTACAGAGGTCACTGGAGCTCTAGCTCTTGTCCTCATTCCCGATGAAAAAAAATTGTTCCTTCCGGGCTTAATGTGACTTTAACCAATGTCACAGTTAAAATATTCCAAATTTGGGATCCTTCTAGGATTTTTACAGCTGTTCTGAAATAATTATTTATGCATGGAAATGTGCTTTGGGGGCGTAAACCTATTCTGGTCTTTTATAGCTGTGAAATATCACTATAATTATTTTCAGAACTAGATCCAGTGTCCGTGAAGGGCCACTGACAGCAAGAGTGCAACATGACTTTCAGCACCCAACTGATGGTTCAAAGCAGTACATCTTTGTTGTAATAAACATTTTGATTAGATGAAAATAGATTTTGATTTTAATTGTTAACGGCTTCCCAGTTGCAGAGGCCTATACGGCATGCAGCCATTGTTGGTGCCAATAATTCACACCGAAGGTCGCACACAAAAATGAAACTGGCAGTGATGTGACTACAAGAGATGACGTAATTTTAATGAAATCCAGTAAGTTGTAGGGATGATAGGCAAAACGACTTGTGGTTGAAACTAAGTTGAAGCAATTCCAAATTTGATTGAGGCCATGACCAATGGGAGCGACTGATAGGAACATATGACACAAACATCAAATGTTTACTGCAAGGAAACACTGTTCATGACTTTAGTTCCTACCACCAAATTCATCATGCCGACAGAGGGCTTGAGTGTCGGGTGAACCCAGATGGAGCTGTGGCCTCATTGTCAGTACTCTCTTTTCAAATACAGACTGGGGATGGCTAAGAGAGCTAGCTCCATCAGTGTAATATTTCTTTTACATGTTTTAAGTGGTTTATTTGGAAACATTTGGGCTAAGCTCTCTTGAAATGGAGCTTGTGAGCTTGTAGTGACGACATGGAACGCTGTGTACACAAAATGTTTGGTGTTCAAGTGATAACCTCGGCTGTACAGATGTGAGAGCACAAAGGTGCCTAGGAGCCGTGAGTTTCTATGAAATTATGAAAAAAAAACTCACGACCTCTGCAAACAGAAAGAAGAAAGAAAAAACCCACGGTGGTCACTGAAATAACTTGAAACTGACAACAGTAATAAATTAACTGATTAAAATCAGACATGGCTTTTGAATTGCAGTTGAATAGAATAATTAAAAAAAATACAATAAAATGAAACTGGCCTTGTTAAGCTAGTGCTAGTCAGGACACTGAACCCACAATGCAGACCACGACAGGAACGGCTTTACAAAAGCTTTTAATTCCAAGACAAACAAAAAGAACAAATCCTCAGGCTGGTCAAAGAAAGCTGGTGATCAGACAAGAGAAGGCTGAGCATGGCAAACAGGGCACTAAAGGTGGAACAACAAACTGTCAGAGTAGGGGAGGGTGAACCGGAGTTAAACACTGCAGGAGCTTGTTGAGACGATGAGATGCAGGTGTGAGAGAAGAGCAGGTGAAGATCAATGGGGGAGTGGTTGGAGAATTAGGTCAGCCACGCCCAGCCTGAAGAGACAAGGGGGGCAGACAAAAACAGACACAGAACAAGAAGGGCAGGGAAACACCAGGAAAAAACACAAAGTGATAGACAAGCCCTAGCACATCCTAACAGGCCTGGACAAAAATGATGGTACCCCTAGAAACGATTGAAAATAATTGGACCATAGGGAACTAAGGAACTAAGCAGTGTCCTGTAATTAGCATCACAGATGTCTTCAAACTTGCAATCAGTCAGTCTTCCTATTTACAGTAGTCACTGTGCTGTTTGGTATCAAGGCGTGACCACACTGAGCATGGACCACAGAAAGCTAAGGAGAGAGGTGTCTCAGGAGATTGGAAAGAAAATTATAGACAAGTGTGTTAAAGGTAAAGGCTAGACGTCCATCTCCAAGCAGCTAGATGTTCATGTGACTACAGTTGCACATATTATTCAGAAGTTTAAGGTCCAACGGACTGTAGCCAACGTGGCTGCAAGAGGAAAACTGGTGAAGAGAAGGATTATACAAATACTAACCAAAGAGCCCAGAACAACTTCCAAAGAGATTAGAGGTGAACTCTGAGGTCAAGGTACATCAGTGTCAGATCACACCATGTGGACATAATGGAAGACTACCAAGGAGGACTTCACTGTTGGGTTGGAATTTGCCTAAATACATATTGACGGGCTGCAAAACTTCTGGGAGAATGTCCTTTGGACAGATGAGACAAAACTGGAGCTTTTTGGCAAGCCACACCAGCAAACATGGAGCAAGAAAAGAAAACTGTATCTACTGTGAAACATGCAGGAGGCTTTGTTATATTCTGGGGCTCCTTTGCTGCATCTGGCACAGGCAGTTTGAATCTGTGCAGGGTGCAATGATATCTCAAGACAATCAAGGCATTCTGGTGTGAAGTGTGCTGGCCAGTGTCAAAATGCTTGGTCTCAGTCAAAAGTCATAGGTCCTCCAGCAGGATAATGACACCCAAGGATGGCTGAGAACAAAACACTGGACTATTCTAAAGTGGCCTTCCATGAGCCCTGACCGAAACCCCATTGAACATCTGTGGATGGAGCTGAAACATGTAGTCTGCAGTCTGGTGAAGGCACCCATCAAGCCTGAGACAGCCGGAGCAGTTTACTCTCGAGGAGTAGGCCAGAATACCTGTGGATAGGTCCAGAAGTTTCATTACAGAAATCGCTTGATTGCAGTGGTTGCCTCAAAAGGTTGTGCAACACAATATTAAGTTAGGGGTGCCATCATTTTTGTCCAGGCCACTTTCATTACATTAATTTTGAAAATGATTCTGTTGAACCAAAGTTCAAAATCAATGTCTGATTTTCATTAGTTAATTTTCAGTACATTTGTATTTATTATTACTTTTGTCATTGTGGGTTTTTCTTTCTTTAATGGAAGGGTACCAACACTTTTGTCCACGTCTGTATATATGCAATAGACTGGCTCCCAGTTAGGGACGGACATTCCTGATCTCCAGATGATTAATCCTAATGACTCTACGGCCCCACCATAACGCTGACATATCATATGTCTTTTGAGTGAAATTCATCACCAACTATGGGATTTGTTTCCGTAAGCACACATCCATGTTCCCCTCAGAATGAATTGTAACAGCACTGATGATGCTTTAATTGTTCATTTAGTATCCCCATCTGGTCTAAACCCCAATTTGTGCACTCAATTTAACACACTAAACTAAGATGGCGAACATATAATTATACCTGCTGTGCATTAGCATTGTCATTGTAAGTATATTAGCATGCTGACGTTAGAATTAACCTCAAACTGTACACTATCGCAGAGCTGCTAGCATGACTGTGTGTTTCGTTTTGTCCTACAGGAAGATTCAAATGAACAGATCTGTCAGCACTGGTTGTACTGGTTTTCATTTGTAGGCCATTTGGCAGTAAAGTCATTTTTAATGACTCACCTCAGACTGATCGGAGTGATTAGACCTTCAGATAAAGAGCTCATTTAGCTTTAATGTTAACAGCACTGTGTTATTAGAGTGAGTTCAAAGTCTGTGTTTGTACACAAAACCCCATTTGACTTTTGAAGAAACAGTGTGATACTATAAATGCATCTACATCTTCTAGTAGTCAGACTAGTCCGGCAACGCAGCTTGACACTGGACAGCCTTAAAGTAGAGAGTTGGACAGATGACCTGGATTATGTTGACTCAAATATTTTGCATTAAAAGCATTACAATATATATTTTAATTTGTGCAAATCTGGCTATTGATCAGCAAAATAAATAAATAAAAGCTTTTGGACAATTTTTACTGTTACATTCAGTAAATTAATGTAATTGTCGTACGTTTTACAGTTAAATTCACCTTACATCCAAATTTATTTCAATCTGAGACCCTAAGTCATTACACAAATGTGATAACTGACTTAGAGTTTAGCAGAGAAGAGTAGTTTTCATTTGTATTACACATCCCCTTAAGGCATCTAAATAATACATTTTTCAACCTGAATTTTCTGGGGGTTGGAAATAGTTGAGAGTTGAGAGAATGTGGAGTAAAGGGGATGAAATGCCACACCTTCGTGACAGCGTGCTATGGATGTGCAGCTCCACACATGAGATGTTTTCACTGATATCGTGTGTCAGTTGTATGTTGGTGTTTCATCTGAGCCATTATTGAAGTTCATTTGCAGCACGCTCAAGGCGTTTCCTTAAGGGAATACCGTTGTTCTTTGTCTTCCATGTCACTATCTCAGCACGCAGGCAGCATATTGATCCATCCTGCAAATCCCTCGCATTAAAACTTCCCCTCAAACAAAGTGCATGCACACAGATCTTCCCGCTGCACAGCCTGTTAATGTTTAATATTTAAACCGTTTTCAGTTCGATATGATTCGGTTACGCTGGAACATTTCTTGTAGATTTTATAAGAAGTGGTTATTTAGATGGTTAGTTAACCTTATTTTCTTAGGATATCTTGTTAAGATCAAGATATTTTTTCAAGAGAATTAATTACATGTTCATCACAGGAATGATCTATCGCTTAAGGATATCATATAAGGATAGTAAAACCTTTAGTGTCCTACAAGAATTCATCTATTCAGCCTTGTGCTGTCTTGCAGCTTGTTTCAATATTAAGGTGAATATTAAAAGAAAGACAATGTCTCCCATGATCTGGTTTCATGCTAATGAGCTCTGAACTGAATATATTAACCATCTTAGCCACCTAGATTGTAAGGCATTAAAAATGAAGACAGGTATGTCTTCAATTCGATCTTTGTTTGAAGTATGGATAGAATTGGGAACACATCACACATTACTTATATTACTATATAATAAAACCCCTGCTTGGACTTCTAACGGCTGTAACGATTAGTGCACTTCACAGAAGACAAAGCTATAAACCACTGCTTAGAACAGCTATTTGTAGATGAAGGTGCAAAGGGGCTCTAAGGTGTTTGCTTATGCAAAGTCAGCTACAAATTTTATTGGGTGGAGGCCAATATCTGTTCTGAAACAAAGTCGGAAGGACAAAACACTCCAAATGGCAAATTCTTCTTCTTTACCCAAAACCCTTTGCATAAGAAGGCAGATCACTGTCATCTGACTATATTTGTTGCAAGCTGTGGCGCAGAGAGGGACCACTGTGGGCAGTCACCAGCACTCAGTGTTCATGGATTTGTTTTGGATATGCGAGACAGAAGTGCGACAGAGAAAACGATCTCCTTGATATGCCAGATGTTTCCTCAGGAGCTTCTCAAATTGCCTTGGGCAAAACAACAAGGAGACACAGAGAGGAAGTTTATAGAATCATAATGTCTTCTCTTCTTCTGCATGCTAACTTGAGTGTCATTGTTATTGTTGTTGAACTGCTTAGTTTTGGCATATAAATTATATTTTCAACCAACTAAAAATGACAAACTGTATGTATGGATCCTCTGTCACATTCTAAACAAGTGTTGTGTTATCAACTGAAACCCTGCCCTCTGCATTAAGATCTCACTGCAAATATGTTGTTCTTTACTGGTATGTTCACATGATGGCTGTATATACTGCTGGATATGCTTTGAGGCCCAGTTGAAATGTTGCTCAAGTGCTCATTGATGCTTGCTGTAATCTGTTTAAAACTGAACTGGCGAAACAAACACATATGATTGTGACGCTTTGCAAAAACCTTTGTTGAGCGTCCCGCCCGTCACTCAGCATTTAGAATTTGTGGACTCAAAAAAAGATACAGAAACGAGGGGCGAAAGTTTAAGTTGAGAGGAGGGTTTATGGAAAGGCATTGCTGCCATGTCAAAACAAAAAGAAAAACGGATTGGTATCTTGTTATAACGTGAAAAGTTTCTTGTTATTACAAGATGTTTTTCACGTTATATCATGATAACCTATATAACTTTATATTATATTGTAAAATCCTTCATATTGTAACTTATATTGGTGGATAAGTTGGACTCCGTGTGATGTTAGTTTGGTAAAGTCAGAAACATATACGTTATAACGTATATGTTACCACTGTGTGGTACGGCGCCTGCACCGCGTCCCACATCCTTATAACAATATCCTTCGCAAACTGAGGAAAGCTAGAGCCCTGGCCCCCATCATGTGCACATTCTACAGAGGCACCATCGAGGGCATCCTGACCAGCTGCACCGCTGTGTGGTACGGCGCCTGCACCGCGCCCTGCCGTAAGACCCTCCAGCTCATAGCGAGACCAGCTGAGAAGATAATCGGTCCCTCTCTCCCTTCCCTCCAGGACATCCACAACACCCGTCTCACCCGCAAAGCCCTCCGCATTGCAGGTGATCCCACCCACCCGTCACACAACTTCCTCAGTCTGCTGCCATCAGGGAGGAGACTGCGGAGTCTTCGGGCCGGGAGCAGCACACTCAAGGACAGCTTCATCCACCAGGCTGTCGGGAAGCTCAACTCTGTACCTGCTCTTTCCTCTCTCCTTGTTCTGCTCCCTGCACACGCTAACTCCAGACTCTGAGATGAAAAGTCGTCCCAGATTTGTACATTTCATGTTAAAGTTGTTGTATCGTAGGCCTTTGAGGAAAGAAATTTCCATCCTGTGTATGTCTTACAGGTCATAATTGACAATAAAGCAGAATTTGACTGACTTTTGGATTTTGATATAAGTCATCAGAGACCCTAAGAGACATTATAGTGTGAAAAGCATCTTGTTATAACAAGAAACTTTTCATGTTATAACATGATACTGATCCATTTTTCTTTTTCTGACATGGCAGCAGTGCACGTCCATATGGGCTGGCCACCAGTTCCAGAAAGGTTTTCCCAATTTACATTATATTTTATTTATTTCTTTAATGTCCTAAATGTTACTTTACAGATAGTGAAATTCTGCTAACAATAAATTAGCTTATCATATTATAACATCAAGGAGCCTCTTTCTCCATTGTCATGAAGAAGTAACAGGTCAAGCACGAGCTGCTGAATAAATGTAAAATTTAAGTGAAATATCTGAAGCTGCTTCTTCCCCATTTTATTTTTCATAGGCTTGTGCCATGGATTTTTTAAATTAAAGAACCACATAGCACAGTTCTGAATCAGTTGTAGTAATGATCCCACAGTTTTCTGCAACAAAGTTACTCCAACTGCGAGTTTCATGACATTAATGGGACTCTTATTTCAGGAACCTGGAGAACTCCATGTAGCGCTTCTCACTTTGCAACTCAATTGTGATTCTCTGTGACAGCAGCCTTCTTGCCTCAAGTTCAAGTGTTCCCATTAAGAAAATTTCCAGATTTAAATGCGATAGGGTAATAGTTTGTTCCATGATATTTAACCACTTTTTTGAGAGTGATTTTGAAGCTTTTTCAGCGAGGACTAATAACACCATATGGCTGCTGCGTGTGGCAATCTGTGAACATCATGCAACAGCAGCTTCAACGGTCAGTCTATTAGGGATGGATGGAATCAATGGATGAATGCATGATCTACTAAGGGCTGCATTTTATTTCAGCTTGTGAAGTTTTGCTGTGACATGCCTCCAACAATAGTTGACAAAAGAGTTGAATTTTACCTTAAAAAAGTTTCATTTCTAAACATTAAATGTGCATATTAATCAGGCCAGAACAGTGAGCACAGTCTATTTATTTTACTCAGTGGAACATTGCAACACTCATACCAGCACACACGACACATACATGCTCTGACATGATGCATGTCAGCGTGAATCAAAGCAGCAGCAAACATCAGATAGCAGGAGTTCTTGTGCTTAGAGGAACTTGTGGGTTGACACAGTGCAGGTAAGGAAACCTGAGGCACATCATCCCTTTTCACTGTGCAGCTACCTCCTTATAAATATAGCATCAATAGAAAGCCTGGCTGGTGTTTTGGGTGAGGAGAATGAAGCAACTCCACCTGAAGACTCAGTGATCTTAGATGAATGGGGTGTCATTCAGGGAATATGCAGGGCACAGAGGGTGGATCTGACGCCAAGCACTGCAGCTGCCGGTGAAGGCCGTTCCTCTCAGCCTCAGTCACTTTCTAAAGATTAACCTATCTTCGCATCGCTTTGCACGGCTCTGAGGAGGAGCCTTTCATGAGCTCCTCCACTCAGTTTGACCTCTCTCGCAAAGACGACTCAGTGTTCGGCTGCAAACATCTTTCATCAATTTTTAGTTATAAAAAACACACACACACAAAATAAGCTTCACTTAAATCAAACTAAAACACAATGACATGCCATGCTGTTTATTTTTATTATTTACAAGGAGACTTGTGTAATCTAATAATCCAGCCATTTTGAATTGACTCAAAATACACTTCTTACAGCTTCTTTTGTTGGAGCCGTGAATACTTCAGGATACACTGTGACATGGAGAAACATTTACCAGACAGGAGATTGTTCAACCACCATGTGACCTCTGATTATGTCAAACCGGAGTTAAACATACAGCATAGATGTTAAAAAGGGTTTGGATGAATAACAGCATATGTAGCCATATGCCAGCTTGGTAGAAAAATAATTAAAAACGAACATCCACAATAATGCCAGATAGTGTCAGAGGAAAAGCTGTTGAAGTCTATCTTCAGATGTCCTCAGAGAATACTTTTTGACTGTGCGCAGGTGGACCTATCAATCTACTGCCTGTTTACATGGCTGCCAGATGTTAGTCAGCGTGACCAAAATCGTAGCTTTTTTTTTTTCTTTTTTTGTAATTTTGACTATTATTTAAAGACCTTTCTGCTGTCATTAAATGGCTTTTAAAAATTGCTGGAATGTGTTTTGCTTTTAGGCGGTGACGGGAAACGAGGGCGTCAGGCTGAACGTACCAGTCATGTGCTGAATGGGGATGATGCTGCAAGCTATCGGTGTTTTAACCACGTACTCTCTCTATATTTTTATTTATTTATTTGATAGGGACAGTGCTCATTAATGAACATCTATTCAGACAGCAATAGACGTAAATCTGCCGAATTATAGCAACAGTGCTAATTTGCATCTGCAGTCCCTAGGCAGGTAACACAAAAACATGATAAGACATAGGACAGGACAATAGATCACAATAAGAGCACACCACAAGACAGTACATTACTAAGAAGATAAAAGTCAGTGGTTACAAGCCTGGTTTGCTTTCAACCACTGCTTGAGGTGAGTTTTGAAGGTTTGTAATGTGGGACGCTCCCTTATGGAGAGTGGAAGACTGTTCCAGATCTTACTGGCCTTTACAGAAAGAGCATTTTGTCCAAAGGCTGTTTTTCTGTGTGGGACCTCACAGTCCCCTCTAGAGGAGTCTCTGGTCCAGAAACCGCTGTGAGCCCTTTTTTTAAGAAAGACATGGGAGGTGGGGCAAGTCCATGTAACATGCTTGTTGTACATCAAACAAGCAAATGTAAGATTTTTAAAATTCTCTAAATACACACGATTCCACACACACACAAAAATAAAGTGTCTGTATACATAAACAATTATACATTTATACAAGCATAAGACTTCACATAGAGAATCAGTGTCATTGCAACATCACTTGTAAATAGTTTTACTACCCCTAAACTAAGAAAATCACATCTTAAATAAAATTGCTTAAATTAATAAATTTAAGCAATTAAAGACTGAAATTCTCAATTTCAGACTGTTGTGCAATAACTCCCCGTACCCATCCCCCAGTCCACCTGCACCACTATTGACAAATTCACACTGTTACGGATAAATTTGCATCTTTTAGTGTTAATTTGCTGCTACTATACCAGTTTACTGTTCTATAATTCACCACTGTACTAATGCCATTCACATGTGCGCTACTGTGTGCTTTTACTGTATATATTGATAGATTTTATTGTGCATTGCTACTATAGTTTTTATTTTTATTGCTTCTGAACCAAGGGCGGCACAGTGGAGTGGTGGTTAGCACGGATGCCTCACAGCAAGAAGGTTCCGGTTTCAAATCCAGGCTGACTGGGGCCTTGCTGTGTGTAGTTTGCATGTTCTCCCTGTGTCTGTGTGGGTTCTCTCTCTGGATTCTTATTCTTATTATCAACAGTTGCCAGGACTCTGAGAATGCTGGCTATAAATTCATTTTGTGTTGTTGCTATATTTGTCATGGTGTTTACTTGCATTTGAATTTATTTGTTAAAAACTTTTATTTGTGTTTTGCCATGATGCACTCCAGTAAAGCTACTGTTGAGGAAAGACCAGCTGTCTGAAAGTCATTTAGGATGGATATATATGGTTTTCATTCCCACATTTTCTCCCTCCTAAAGGATACACAAACACAGTGACAGAAAGTACATTTATTCGAGTATCACTCACTGCACGTGCAGGTGTGAAGTACTTTCCATTGTATGTATTCTATATTTCTGCGGTACTAATGTTCAGATTATTATTTTTTTTATTCCACGGCATTCATGTGATTGCTTGAATTACTTTTCACAAACCCCTAAGAAAACAGAGTACATACATACATGCATACATAGTATGCACAATAAATATTCATATTACTTTCGTCTAGGCTGGTGTACATGCAGTCACAGTCGAGTTAGAGATCAGGTCAGGTTAACACCACACAGGGCAGAAAGTCACATACAGGACATGACAGGGCGAGGCAGGCAGACAAGAAGAACAGGACACAACATGCTGGGATGTCACAGGACAAGACTGGGACATAGCAAAGCGGTGACGTTACTGCCTGAGGTCGGTGTGTGTCTACCACGCCTTCACGATTGTGAGCTTGCCCACTTTCCACTGTTTAATTGACCGCTTAAGATGATTTTCGTAATAGCTGTGTTGGCAGACTGCTTATATTGAGACACAGCAGGCACAACAACAGTCTGTAAAAGTGAGTTTGCACTGATGCTGCTGCAGTGGATGCGTGCCAGTGTTTGCTTTTCTCAGAGGTTTGTGTTCCTCAATTTGTGTTTCTTTGGCTGCCATGTTGTGCATGCTGATGCAGCTCTCCTTATCCCGTAGGACCACACGGGTGCGTCAAATGTAAACTTAGCTGTCTGAACTTGGACAGGAGAAGAATTTCATAAAAGAAAATATATATATATATATATATATATATATATATAAAAGACATGTTTTGATGATCAGTATTTGTCACTTGCACTGTACAGTCTAACTCCAGACCCACACTTACATATCTTCATAGCTATGTTCTTTGATTCGTTTTCTAAGTGTGTTGTGTTGAAGGTTTTTTGCATTATGGGTACCGCTCTGTTCCCACTTGGTGTAATTTAATTACAGTGGACCTTGGCATGACCAGGCAGTGCCCACGCAGAGCGGTGCAGAATGCCAGCCGGGAACATCCTGTCTTAGGCGACAGGAACATCAGATGCGACAGATGGCTCATAAATCATGGAGGTGCGTGCACAGTGTCGATGGGAAGCCTTCCTCTGGAGAGCACACTGTGAGCAGGTGGGCAGTGGGAGCATCAGCTCAGCAACATGAGCCCTGGATGCATTACCATTGCAACTGAGTAACTGCTTGGTGTCACGGAGGCAGAGTCGGAGGAGAAAACATGGAGAACTGCCTCTACTGTGTCACACTGTTCACTTTCAGTCAGCTTGCATCTCGGCATTTTAAGGTGTGATTCCACAGCGTGTAAAATTTTTATTTATTTATTTTTTTACTTGTATCGTATCTGATCAGATTAGCGTCACAATAACTTAGGATGTAAAAAAGGCCACAGTCTCACTTTCCGCGTGCACCATATGGCAGAGTTCACACCCAACAAACTGAGCATAATTGTTGCAGATCAGAAATCATGTAGCTTCTATTTAAGAGAGATGTGCGGAGAGTGTGTTTCACTTGTGTTGCATGGCCCCTCATACAGGCACTCCATCAGTTTTTATTTATTAAAATCTCTGCAAATGTATTCAGCATTGCAAATATCTAATCAAATAAACAACACATTTCTACACACACGTGACACGTCTACAGCAGAGGCGCTATTTAGCTTAACAATCTGTTGTTTTTATATCTACTTAAAGGGACTCTGACACAAAAACAGCATTCATTCATATTTTTAAACAAGAAACCTACTCTTTTGCTGTGTAAAGATTTTTAAATCCAGGTGAAAATAAGTGATATTGTAGTCCTTATAAAAAGTTTACATTTAAATACCTTAAAATGAAAGATTTTAAGGTATTGTAATCAAATAACATCGTATTCACTTCTCCACCCATGCCCGCTTAAGCGCTTATCTCCGCGCGTATTAGGTTTCCCCTCCGCCACATTTATTTATTCCTCATATGTACCGAGTTAATTAAGACACCAGAGCATTAATTGATCCTGATATAAAATTCATTCACAGGAAAAGTAATTTCCTTTCTGATTGCTAACTGCCTTGGCTCCTAATCAACGCTTTACTTTGCATTCACTCACATGAAAGAGGTTGCTGCTCCTGCAAGTGTGAGGTGGGGAGCAGCAGGTGACAATATGCTACATCAATAAATCACAATCCTCTTTTGAATTGGAGCCTGTTTATTTCTCTTTGAGTTTGCACGAAAATTAGGCTTGACGGACTGTGGACAAAGCGCTGCTGTTCAAGACTGTTATTGTGCATTTCATCTGGATTCAGGTTTTCTTTGATTAAAAATCTAGAACTTTAACCAACTTAATCTATTTTAATTAAGTTCAGCTCTGATAACTACATCCAAAATCCAAAGGGAACTGCACAGAAAAGGGGTAATGTGGTGCAATGAAATATAGCAGAATCATATTTTTGGTTAGTATGTCACTTATTTATTCATAGTGACTGAAGGTTAGGTTAGAGTCTTTCCTTCCAAAATAAATAAATTTTAAAAGCCAGACATCACCAGTTGACAGCCCTGCAGATGTATTACGGGCATTTTATTCTATCAGACAATAAATATCTTGGTTGTTGCGCCTTTAAGCAAGGGAGGCTTTATGAATATGTATGCAGCGTGGCATGTTAATTATACTCGGGTCAAAAAGCATTTGCATACTATTAGTGTTTTGGAGGTTTGAACTCGCTCAGAGTAGAGGTTTCCTGAATCAGATTTTCCAGCGTCAAATAAGCTGGCAGTAAGTAAGGAATAAATTATTTTGGCATGGTGAATAATTTAGGGTATTGACTGTTTTGCTCGTGTGCCAGACAATGATGTCAGATGTTAGCCAATGAGGTAAGAACGCGACTTTAGGTGCTGTTACTGAAATTAAAATATACGAATGCCGATAAATCATTAGAATCACATGATCCAGTAGATGATGAAGACCCGAAAACCTACACTTGCAGTCAATTCAGATGCACAGTAATGCTGTCATTCTGGCAAAAAAAGCTTTTTTTCTTCTTCTTCTTCAGTTTTTCATTGTTATCATTATCTTAGAGCCACTGTAATTTTCTACATGGTGAGCTCATGAAGGCTACAGCTTTGAGGAAACAAGCCTTCAGAAAGGTTATCACCTCCCTATGTTACACCTGCTTGAACAGTGGGGTCACCAACCAAAGAAGAGAGCGTCAAATGAAAAATTAAAGATGATTTCAATTAGGGAGGCCCTTTGATAAGCGGTTATGTGGCTGGATAAACACACTGGCAGATGAACTGATGAATAATACACTAATAGACTTTATGAGTGAGATTGATTCCTTCTCAGATCAATACTCCTCATACTTACCTTGATGTGAAAGTGTGTGTATCGCCATTCTGAATCAGAGCACATCACAGTACTCTCCGGGGAACCTTCAGTCTAAAAAGACTAGCTGAAATATTCAGCATTAACTCCACTTGAAGCCAATGTCACTAGTTCTCCCTTCTCCAGCTGGCTTGTAGCACACACACACTCAGCCTACTCTGTTGGCATACTAATTTCAGTGTGCTAAAAACTTTCCATCATTCCTCTGATGAAGTCTCTCGGCGACCAGATCCACAGTTGTTTGAATTGTTTGTTTGGAGTTTGTTATTCACTTGTTAATGACACACAAACACACGCGGCATCTTGAAGAGTGGCATGCTGCCTTTCTCAGCCTGTAAAACCAGAATAGTAACATCAGAACTGCAAAATCTCCAATGACGGCTTATCACTTTTAAAGACGAATGAGAATTGAAATTCTGCAAAGCAAAGAAACATGTGGAGTGATTTTCAGCATCAGTTTAAAAAGATTACTCACTTAGCCGCTTGGCTCTAGGGCTGCCAGTGACAGCTGGTCTGTCTTATGGTCCGTCCAGCACTTTGGTCCAGATTGACATATCTCAACAATGATGGATGGGCTGATGTGAATTTTTGTGCAGTCGTTCTTGATCTAGGAAGAATCCCATCTCACTTCAGAAAGGCATACTTTGTGGTTTCAAATGAAATGTCACAATGACTATTTAGTGGGTTGAAAATGTGAGGACCAATTGCAATATATTGTAATCACTTGATTTTTCAGTTTTTATCTGTTTCTATCTATGTGTAAAAATGTCCTTAATAATCAAATGCTGTTTCCATTTCAAACTGTGACTAGCTAGTAAACTGTACAACACTGTATGACACAGCAGGCTTACATTGTATGATAGAGAAAAACTAAAGCAGCGGCGGAAAGGATGTGTGTCAATGAGTGCATGTAAAATCTCCCAAATTCTGTGGGACTCAACACTGCGCTAGCCAGTAAAATGTCAGAGCAGCTTGATGAAGACTGTTAAAGTGTGCCTTGTAACATGTCCCTTTTAAACATCAAGCGTCAACAGGAGGTGGTAAACATGTTTAATTCTAGTTGGGCATTGAATAATCGACGTCTGTGGGGAATAACTTGGTTTTGGAGCCGGCCTCAAGTAGTCATTGGAGGAGGAGGTTTTCACATTGTCCTGAGGGTTGATTTATTTATTTTTTTTCCCAAATTGTGATCTTTTTAGAGTCTTAACCAAGCAGTTTAATTTACTTAATTTAACCAAATCATGTGGCTATGTAATACAATATTCCACTTTGTCACTGGCAGTTGTCCTATTATGTTAGAATTGTTGGAGAGAGCTGACAAGAGGCTTACAGTACAGCCTAACAGATGTTCTTCTATCTTCAGTGCCACTACTACATGACATACCAGACTTACTGTACTCATGAATCACTCATTTTTGAGGTGAATGGAAAGGGGAATGTTCCCAAAATAGACAATATGCACCATACAGTCCGCGGTGGGTTTTGTGGAATAGTGAAACAGGGGATTTATACACCAATCAGCCACAACATTAAAACCACTGACAGGAAAAGTAAATAACATTGACCATCCTGTGGCAATGGCAATACAGTGTTGTGTGGGGAAACTTTTGGACCTGGCATTCACGTGGATGTTACTTAGACATGTACCACCCACCTAGACCAGACCAGACACCCCCCCCCCCCCCCCCCCCCCCATAGCAATGACACTCCTTGATGGCAGCAACCATCCCCAGCAGGATGCAGCCTGACACAGACACACACACAAAAACGGTTCAACAACAACTAAAAAAAACATGAAGAACAGCACAAGGTGTTGACCTGGCCTCCAAATTCACTAGATCCCAAACTGATCAAGTATCTGAGGGATGATCCACAGAGGCCCCTCCCCTCAACCCATAGGACCCAAAAGCCCCCACTAAAAACATCCTGTTGCCAGACACCACAGGACACCCTCAGAAGGCCCATGTCCGATCTCTGATGAGGCACAAGGGAGACCTACACAATATTAGGATTGGTCATAATGTTATGCCTGACTGGAGTATGTTGTAGAGCAGTAATACAGTAATGTTGAAGATAAACAATTGAGGTAGAACTGTAAAATTCTCCCATAGTTCTTCCTTACGAACAAGAGATATGATCTTTTACTTAATATTCATGCAAACCTATGCGTGGGCAATTGAGTTAAGAATCATGGCTAAAACTCAAAATGAAAACCCACTTTGCGAATAAACAACAAACCCTCCTTCACTTTGATTCTTTTCAATAAATTTATATTTTGTTAGAAAGTTAATATTTGAAGTGAGGTAGGAAAGCAAAGCCCAAAAAGTAAGCATCACATCAAGTCCCCTCCTGAAGTCACTCTTGTAATGACTGCTGAATACAGGGAGGCATAACTTTTCATTCTCAGCCCATTCAAAGCACCTAGCGCAATTTTAGCTTGGCTTGAATAGAACTGTGGAGTTTGCAGTAGTGCTGAATGTTGAAAGGCAATTGGCATCTCTCTTTTTGCATTTGGGGGTAATTTGAAATGCTTTATTATACAGAGACTACCAAAGTGGCAGCTGTGATTAGACACCACTTTAAGGCATCATACATACAGTGTTCACTCGGCAATCAAGGTCTGCTCCCTGTCTGCTGTGATATATATATATTTTTTCACCCCACTTAGTTTCTTTTGTTTGTTTCTCCAAACATGTGGTTTTGGTGAGCGAGATAGGATACAGAATTTATGATTTAAAAAGCTTTTTATTCTGTAAGGGATTTTGTACTTTTAAGGCTGGATCTATTTAACGCAACAAACAACCTGATTACAAATGAATGATGTGTGGGAGTATTGTAGTAGAGTGCCTTGTTTCAGTCATTTAGATTTTAATTAATGTCATTATTTTTTTCCAGCATTTTCATTGCACTGTACTCTAAATGCATTACTGCCGACAGTGAAAGGAGGGACTCCGTGCACGGTGTCATTTTTCTGTCTCTCAGATCACGTTTCATTTTCCCAGCGTCTTTGTATATGGTAATTTCGACCGAGTCAATTAAACGCTTCAGTAAACAAGGCAGTGCGATATTTCAAGGTTTGCATATGAAAGGAAGCCACAGGTAACGAGTTGTAACCACGGTGGTAAGCCCAGTAAGACCACTATTATATTAAAAATGTATACGTTATCTCCTGATGTCACCCAACAGTCACACAATCACCAAGGCATTTGTGCCTCCAAGGCGTCAAGGCACTAGATATATTCCTTTGTTGAGATGACCTCATGGCCAGCTTTCCTGAGCAGACCATGTCTCACACATTGTGACTGACCTTGCACTTGCTGTCTCACCTGGAGGGGAGCTTCTCGTGTCCCAGCCGGTCGACATTATACCAAAGTGGGGTTTGAGCTGAACTCTGCCATGCTGCATGCCAGAGGCGCTAAAAAATCCAATATATAATCTATAACGCTGCAGCCGCGTTGCCAATCGCCTGTCTTGTCAATCTCCCCCAGATATATAGCACGTCTGGTTCATGCTACTATGATGAATGCTGTTTGTTTGCTTTAGTATTGTTGTTTTTAATCTGTCCATCAGAGCGACGTCTTAGCGCAGGTCTCAAGGCAGCATCGCCATTTCTTGTCAGCACAGATAAGGCATTGCCTCCATGGAGCCGTCCTTGTTGCTGGAGCAGATTTCCGCTGTAGTAGCAGTACTGTCTGCCTTCACCGCAAGGATGCTGGCCAATTAAAAGCCCAAAATCTGTGTTATTCAGCACAACCAAATGACTGTTGACTGCTGTGCAGAAGCATACAGGGTGGAGGACCGAACTTCCTCGGAAAAGTAGAGGGGGTTGGCTTCCATATGGTCGACAGATCTGTTTAATGCAGCATAAGGGAGGATGTGACTACAGCTGCAATAAAATTACTAGTCATATATGACACAGAGCATTACAAGGAGAGTGTGACTCACTATTCTTTACAGTACACTGTTAATGTTTTGTCAAATTTTGGATTACTTTCATGACTTAAATGACCCTCCACGTACTTCAGAATGAAAGGTATAGCATGATTGCAGTTGAGGTGGGTGGCTGACGCCTTGGCACACATCTAGAAAATTGTGAGGGCACCCACCAGTCACTCAAAGTCTTTATGTAACTGGAATGGGTGTGTTCTATAAAAACGCACCTGCAGACAGTTGAATGAATGTGGAAATTAGCTTTTAGCTTTCGGAGCCTACCTCAAGTGGCCACTCTTTCACTCTTTGGCGCTCAGCATTGAATTCAGTTTTTAGGCAGGAAGTTCCTTCTCAGTTGAAGACTACAAGTGAGTTAAGCTAGATTTACAATGCCTCTCCATTTCTCCAGAAATGTAGCCCCCCCCCCCCCGCTTCTAACACACCATCTTCTCAGACGTCTTCTCTGTTTTCTGCGTTACAGTGATTTCAATAAAAGTAAATGTTCAACATTCATTAGCTCCAGCGTGAACCACTCAGCTCCAGTTTCCATTGTATGAACACTGAGAATCTTATTAGCCACCAATTAGCATTTTAATGGTGTAGTTGCAAAATGATGCCCACACACTAGCACAGTATAAATGCCTACAAAGACATAGACCACACCCAGACCCTATGGCTTAGAAATGTTGCAGAAGTATAAACCAAGCAGTAGGAAGAGGCTACCAGTTAGATGTTACATAAGGTGCTACTGGTTAACACATCCAAATGTCTGATCCTACTATCAGTAGCTGGAGGGAAGAGGAATGTGATAAAAAAGAGAAAAAAAACAATGATTGTTTTGGTTCTTCTGCATCAATTACTTTCTTTAAAAATTCCTGTCATGAATCCCACAACGCTGGAGCAGAACTAAGAAATAAAATTCAAAGTGACAAAATTTCTACATGACCAGAAACCCTAAAAGTGTATTTTTGACATCATTGGGAAATTCTGCTCATTTCACTTTCATGGTGTCTTAAGCGGTAAAACAGCATGTTGTGCCAGGTCTAGAGGCAGAGGGGCAGGTGGGTGCTGACAGAGACGGGTGCACAGGCACCATGAGAAGAGGAAGAGAGCCAAAACCTGCCAAGCATACACAGACACCAGCAAGGCCTCAAATGACACAACATATGGAGTGCAGCTGAAAAGTCCCTCCACCCTTCTCCACCCGCCATCACCTCACCCTCTTTTCCTGCCACACAGCAGCTCTGAGAAAAACAGGCACTGAGGCTGTGATAGCAAGTGGAGAATTTGAATATCTATTTTCGTAACAATGGCAACCATGTTAGGCATTCTCAGAAGACATGCTAAATCGTATCCTGATTCATACAGAGGGACCCTAAGTCGAAAACATCTAATTCTGTCTAATAAGAGAATCAGTGAAGCTTGTTAGCAATAATACTTTTTCCCCGCGGCATCAAAGAAAGTTGTGGGATACCTGTACGCTGCCTTCCTGTTAAGACAGAGGGTATAAGAGAGGAGCAGAATGTGAATAGTATAAGGTTTATTTGTGGAGCATGTTTCTGGGGATTCAATCAATAGCATCAATGTTCGCCCTCGATAGCAGCTGTCCACCCCTCATTAATGAAGCAGAGGCCAATTACCAACCAGACCGCCTTCCGCCCTTTCATTAAAGACACGCTCGTTGTCTGCAGGCCACGGAAGCAGACAATGGAAGCAGTGCTTGACCTTGACTTCCCGTCACTCCACTTTTGTAAAGGCATCTCTCAAGGAGAAAAAACTTTCCGCAATGTCTTTGCTGATTTGCCAGGTTTTCAGTGTGATAGAGTTGATGGAGGAATCGAGGCATAGTGCTGTCTCTGGGATCTCCCATCACTGCCTAAGAGCACTCAGTTTTCTCTCTTTCCTTCAAGGCCAATTCCCCCATCTGCTCGCCCTTTCTCCTTCCGTAACATTTGGCGCGGCGCAGTTGTAAAAGCCTCCAGCACCAACTACACCTGCAGCTTTGCTATCACTGCAGGCTAGATGTGCAATGGCCCCGACTGGTGTTACCAACAGGCTCCACACCCACAGACATTTAGCCGATTCACAGGCTGTCACAGACAGCAAATACATGCCCCTCCTGGCTTGCCAGTTGTGTGGCAACCCAGTCTGATCGAGATCCAAGCAACTTTCATGCTGACTTGCTCACAGGAGTTCTGCTGCAGAACCAAACTTTGGATTCATCCCAACCTGAGCTGAGTTTCAGTGATTTGCCCAGATGGTAAGTTACATAAGTATGATAGTAGCCCTGTCAGCAGTTGATGTATTCAGTGCTAAAAGGTGACACCACAATGGCCAACTACAGTATTCATCACTGATGTCTTTTGTGCAAGAGAAATGCCCGTCACCATCTGTTATCTCCTCCAAAACACATGGATCAAGTGGCTAGTGGGTACACAGGGAACATGGGAAGAGTACTGGACAATGTTGACCAGGATTTCCCTTCAAGGCCTGTGGGCTGTGGTAGTTCTGTGAAAGTCAAGCAGACATTCATTGCAGGTACACTGGCTAACCATGGCTTTGTTTCAATGCAAGTGCTTTTTGAAGTTGAAGATGCTCTCACTGTTTCCATTGTTTTAAGTATACTACACTCTCATAAATGTCTGAATTGGGGATGGTTCAAATTTTTAGCCTATTTTTGAAGCTAACTTTTACCATAGCAGCCAGAGTCCACAATGATGAAGGATACAAAAGCTGACATTACTGATACCTTTAACTTAGGATATTGGTGCACCAACAGTTTGAATACTAATTCTTGGCCATATCCACAATACAGACCTTTCCGTATTGCTTACATTTGAATCTACAGTGTGTTCAGATACAGACTGCTCAATTCATTTGCGCAGTGTGATGAAATGCTGCAGACAGCAGCAGCCGCCTGCGGTGCGTGGAACGAGAACAGAAAGGAAGACAGATATAGGCAGACAGATTAACATGAGCATAGATTACAGGCGACCATGACTGAACAAGCTTTTTACA
Source organism: Chelon labrosus (assembly GCF_963514085.1). Lineage (NCBI taxonomy): Eukaryota > Metazoa > Chordata > Actinopteri > Mugiliformes > Mugilidae > Chelon > Chelon labrosus. Next base: position 6,101,532 of record NC_140345.1, on the reverse strand, counting down.
CACCACAGAGCACCAATGTTGCAAGTTTGCGCTAAAATCCATGAATGCATTACAAGTTGTAAAACTGAGGGTTGATGTATATCTTGCAATTCCTCCAGAACAAATCAGATTTAGTTAATTTTACTCCACTCTGCTGCTGAGACAATCATCAGCAAGACTACAAAAATAAAGTGACATTTCACAATGAAACCATTAATCTGTTTCTGTGGCAGCCACACTACAAATCAAGGTAGTCACCAATAAATCGAAGGGTAATCTCTTTACATTTAGTGCTTTGATAAAAGTGTAGCTCATAAAACTTAAGACTGAAAATGAAAATTAAATTTAAAAAAAGAATCCTGCAGTTGGATAGAAAGTAAAGCTAACGTGAGGCAATGGAACTAAAACGACCTTACAAGTTCAACAAATACAAAATCGTTATGACAGTTAGTATGGTGTGAAAATAACACTGCTGTATGCAGGCTCAGACAATTGCAACTTGTTTTGGTGTGAATGTACAATGCATACACCATGTGTAGAGGGAAAACATACAGATACTAGGCAGATGAGAGATCTGAACTGAAGAAAAGTTGGCAGTGGAGAGTTTATAAAACTATAAATTGACTCACATAATTAGTTCATCAAATTTAAACCACGCACCAGAGATGTGTTTTTGACATATATTTGCTCATACAGTTCAGAATATACTGCTGAGCATTATGGGAATAGCTTAGAGTGCTTAGACTGCAAAAACAAGCTTTCCCATGCTTTCTTTTGAAATGCTTGTTTGTGCTTCTTGGCCCACGTAGAAACAGACATAGCTAATTAATCCCTGACGCCGGGCTGAGCCTGGAGAGATTGTTTGGGACGGCAACATGCAAAGAGACATCAACAACACTGAAATGAAGCCTGACAGGTGACAGCAACCCCAATACAAGTGACTGCATGCATGCTGGAACCACCCAGAAGGGGCATTTGTTTGGGACGTCACAAGCGATATTTGCTGACTGTTCCCTTTTTCCTAATTGGTGAGGAACTTAAAGGAGCCATCCCAGTGGTGTCATTGTTAATTGTACTTTAGGCCTTACAATATCTTGCTGTCACGTGCTGTTTTTTTCTCTCTTCTAATTTTGGAAAGCCTGGAGATATTGTAATCAACAGTCTGTGTTCAGTTTGGTAAAAGATGATAAAGGCAGGCTGCAGAAAAGACTAAATTAATTGTTGTCTCAAATCGCAGGCTCAGCAAACCTGTTTCAGGCAAGACCCTAATGGATGCAGTGTGAACAGGAGATGAATTGGAGGACCTGATAATTTGGTAATGTGGAAACTAATGCTCGGCTTTGTCTTGCACACAATCATCTCTAGCACTTTTTGTGGATATCTCACACAGCGCATATTTTCACCATTTCTTTCATTTTAAGGCAACCGTTCCTCTTTATGTGTGTGTGGTCCTTTTCTGCTGATTGCAGGGAGGCAACCTGAGTCCAAGAGCTAAAGCTTGATATCTGTTGCCCACAGCACTAAGGAAGAATGGGGAAGCTACAGTAAAAGAGTAGAAATGTGAAGGAAATTAAGGATGGAATTGAATAAAACTATTCCTAGTTTACATATCCAATAGTTGGTTTGATTTAATGGTTTTCATTCAACTTAAACATGGGGGAAAGCATCCTGGATCTCATTGTTATTAGGCTACAGCTCTCACTGCAGACCTGGTTTACATTCAGTCTAAATTTTCACAGACATTATTGTGTGTTTCAGGGTTACTGGCATGTCAGCGTATATCCACAAGCTTCAATTGTTTCAGTTATTCAGGCTCTTCCTCCTTCACAGTTACCGTACATGCAAGGAAAAGCTTGGATCCACCAAGCTGACAATCTGGGTGGGGCTGTTGATGATAATTAATGTGGCTAATTTTTGCACAGTGTTCCCCTTTAGTTAGTTGGATCCCGGTTGGAGGCTTTTCAAACAAATTGACTAAAAACTACATGAATATTTTTACAAAGACACTACTATCTAGAATGAGTGAACCACAGACCGAATGATCAATATGATTCAGGAGAGGCCAGCTCTGTATGAGCCCTTCATAGCCTCCCAGCTACTTCTTCCACAGTACCCTTTTAAGTGGTGAATACAGACTACTGCCACCTGCTGGTATGAAGAGTAGAGGGGAGGGAGCTTAAACGTCAGTTGGCCGTTAGCTGTAGTTTTTGCAGTGAGTTAAAGTGCAACTTTTTGGTTCAAACAGGTGACGCCACGGTTACCTGTCAGTGCATTGATGTCCGTGCCTTAATGTACCACTCGCTTCCCACCTACACAAACATCGCACATATAAAGAAAACGTGTTTATTTAGGAATGCATGTTTCCTCTCAGATATCCGCCTGTGTGTTAGAGATGACATACATGCATTGGGATTAATGCACTACTTTGCCTTCAGCTGTTTCTGTCAACAAGAAAATTCACTTTAAGTCTATTACACACAGAGGATGCCTGTCATTCTCAACTACCTATTCTCTTGCAGGAAGGCAATCTTAGTAATTGGGATAGATTCTTTCGGATATGCTAAAGGCAGCACGTATTCTTGCTCTTTATCTCTCTCTTGATTCATACATGTGAACATGCGAGCACACACACATACACCTACACACACCCACTGGAAAAGACACTCTGGCAAACACTGTTTACTGATATGCGGATTGGGTTTAAGAGCGGAACACTGAGCATTTCAATCTAAACAGTAAACACTCTTAATTGGATTGTGTGCTTATGTGCTTTGATGTGAATCCTCTAAGGACGGTATATTATTAGGCCTAATTGATTCTGATACATATTTACACGAGTTTGGAAAATTAGTCGAAAACAAATGCGAGGGGTTTCATCGCGAACCTAATTGCTGGGGCATTACGTGCCACCTTTTGGTCGAAACAAACCATTACTGGAGCACTGTGTCGGAGTTTGCCTGGCAGTCCGATGAGGCTGCTCTGTCTGTGTCAACATCTTGCGGAAATGACACTGCAGACCTCCCGCTCGTCACAAATGAGGCCCAGAGGAGGCGATGGGAGATGAGGAGGGGCGCTAACCGTCACCCTGAGGTTGAAAGGTGGAGCACTGTTCCTCTATTGGTGACCTTGTATAGCAGCACCTGCCTCCAGAGGGTGTGTGTCAAGCGATTCAACCCCTTCCACAGGAGTCTGATTTAGTCGCCCCGCACAGGTCCAATGCAGTCGCTTTGCTGATGGACACAGTGTTTATTAGACAGTGTTTATCCGACCTGTGAACTCCACAGAAATCCACAAGTCAAATACAAAAGTTCAAGACAAGTCTAGTCCATCTTCAACAACAGACAGATGCTTTTTGAAGTGTAGGAGTGGAGGATTAGGTCAGCAGGTCTGATTGAGGGTTGGTGTCACTTTTTAGCATTGCTTTTCTCTGTGAGATACTGTGCCGGGAAAATAACCTGATCTCCTTGGCCAAGGAGCGGGCGATCACGTCTTTGGTTTCACATCACCTGCAATTTGAATTCCATTACTTCCCATGGCACACTTGAAATAAAGCTCGGGGCTATTAATTACCAAAACTATGGGTTCAGGGTAAAGGTGAATGTGCAATTACAGAATTAAATCAAGCCCCTGTTTAGCTTGTCAGTCCTGACAGAAATAATTTGGGTGAATTATTAAAGGCTTCCGCCGCTCTCAGCTGCTTCACTGTGGCCTCGGACGTTCCTTGCAGCAAGAATCCAAGCTCAGATATTTTCTCTCTTAAACGAAAGAGTTAATTTTGCCTATTTGAAAGTTTTCTTGAACTACGCATGTTTTGCATCACTTGTATCGGGGACGCTGTTACCTGCCAGGCTTCATTTCAAAGTTTCACATTTCTCTTTGCATGTTGCCAATCTCTCCAGGCTCAGCCTGGCGCCACGTCTTGGACAACTCAACAATTGCTACAGATGGATGGATGTATACGTCCACGTGTTCGTTGCAATCTTCGAACCTTGTAATGAAAGTGGTCAAGCTTAATGAGATCTTCTCAAATTGGTGGAGGTTATGGTAATCATGTAGAAATTTGACATCATTATCATTCTTTTGGGGCCAGCGAATCCGTTTTAATGAGACGACTTCTGATGTGGTGTTACAGTTGTACTAGGATTGCAAATGTTCAAATTACACACCGCAGATTTTCTTTTAGCCAAGCTTATGCAAACTTCTGCTGCAGTGTGTAAATAAAGGATTACAGAAGTACAAGTCTGTACAAAATTGCAGTGAACCATGTTGTTTGCGTGACTCATGCTGCCATCTTTAAATGCGTGTTTCACTCCTCCGAAATGAACAAAATAGCGCAATGTCTTGTGATGTCGAATTCTGCTGCTGGCAAGCATTTTAACTAATTTCCTATAATGAAGCAATTTGCCAGTGGCTGACTGGATTCTGTGGTGGAGTTCTGGTCTCTATGACAACCAGCTGTCTGTAATTAGTAAATCAAGCCAGGCTGAGGTTTTAAGCAGTCCGAGTGGCCTCCGAAAAAAAGGCAAGAGTGACAAGTGTTTCAGTAATTGTGCTGTCGTGAAATTTATGCTGACATAACTTCAGGAATGTGTGTGCTTCTGGTGTTTTTTCTCAGGTATTTTAAACCCTGTGGTTAAAAACAATCCTTGCTGCTCAGAGCTTTTCTGTTTGGCTTACAGTGTTTTTTTTTTTTTTTGTCTTGCAGCACTATTGTGCTCGGCTCTGTGTCAGCTGGAGGTGTGTATTGTGCTAAAACAGCAAGAGGTATGTAGTGTGCTTTGATTGATGTTACTGCTTTCTTATAATTACCAATTAGTGGGTATATTTGACATTTCAAAACAATGAAACCGCAAACAGAGAGTAACTGCAGCTTAATAATATTCCTGCGTGTTGTTCTGCTGCTGCAGCCCGTGCAGCTGCCTTGGGTTTGGATTATCCTGGAGTCCATGGAGCCCCTGATCTCTATGGACCAGCTCACCATGGAATGCATCCCCGATCTTATTATGAGAATGATCATGAATTGGCATTGACTGAACCGAACATGGACACCCACCGACAAAATCAGCCAGGAGGAAGCCCCTTTGACGACACAATGCACAAACAAGCTCACCCCTGGAGTTCTGACAGATTCCTACTGGGCCACGCTTCTTACAATCCGAGCGAATACACCACCAACCGAGAGCTCGGCTTTCCCAGAGGACAGTCAGATGGTGACCTCGAGCCCAGTTTTGAGGAAGTCAAGCGTGTTGCCCTATCAACACTGGCTGAAGCCCCCAGCCAGTCTGACCTTGTGAATTGGGATCCTCAAGGTCGCTACAAGCCGGTCTCATTTGTCTACAATGAGCATGACCTTGTTGTTGACGAGTCTGGCCCAAATAGACGTGGCATGTCTCTGAGTCGACTCCGACTGCCCCAAAGCATGGCAAGCAGGGGTCATGGCGCTCACCAGAAGGATCTGGGCAGATCTGTCCTTGGTTCACCACATTTTCTCAACAAAGGAAACACCCGAGCGTCGAACGGTCGAGGTCTTGTGTTTGGTACTAGGGAGAGGATTGGACTTCCCAGCCATCTTGCTCAGTATCCGCACAGAAGCCTCAATGTCAAACCGTTTGTTCAAGGTAACCCCGATCTCAGACGTCTGATGAAATCTGGCCCAGTTTAGGAAAAAGTCTGAACTTAAAGTGCTGGCATATAGCTCAGCGGTCTTGTCAGGTGGTGTCATTGTGTCGTTAAAGTTAACAGGCAAGCATTTTGTGAACGGGGGGAAAGGGTCAGATTTCAATCATTGTGGTTTCCTTTTTCGCATCACTGGGGGGGACAAACAAACAAAAAAACATGTATCTGTGTACAAGTCACATCGCACATTCTGTCTTGAATATAAAATTCATAAATGGCAAGAATCCTCTCTGCCTCTCTCCTTTTTCTTCTTTATCATAAATGACTCACTGGGGTCTGGATGTTACCAGAGTGCCATCTGTTGGCTGTAAGTGGTAGAGGCCACTTTGGCTCACACTGTTTCACACAGGTGCTGCTTAACAGAAGGTCAGCCTTTGACAAATCCCGTAATCTGTTTACAGTCTGTTGTTTGCAAGTACTACTAGTGGCTATGCTAATTTCTCCAAATCGCCTTCCCTGGCCTCTTAGTGGTGGCCTGGAAATTCTAATAGAGAAAATGAGTTGCTAAAATACAGCTTTAGATCTTGAATTTGGTCTGCGAGTAACACACATTTATCATGAATTGATTCTTTTTGTAATGCAGAACACGAGCTAGAAGAGCCGGTACATTTTCTACACAAGATTAATTGAAGAAAAGCTTCATTTTAGCCCCAGGCTTTGATTGCTCCCTAAGAGTTTGAGCACATGAAATGGCAGGCAGGTAAGGTTATCCACTGATTGACCCGTAAATCAATCAATCAGGAGCTGGCGAGTGAGTCGGTTAGGAGCGCTCATCCAGAACGGGAATAAGGAAATGAGTGACAGAACAAAGTGAAGCAATCAACTGTTTATGGGGAGCAGGAAGGAAGGCAGTCAAGTGTAGCTATACATCATAAAGGACATTACGTTGGGCAGAAAAAGTGGGCCGTTCAGTGGCAGCAGGCAGTTAGTTTGATGCCTATATCGAGACCACACATTTGGTGGTTGCACCTTACGTGTTGAAACACCTAAAAGGAAAGTGAATACATAAAATGTTTCAGATGTCAGACAGCCATCCTGCAATTGTTTGCCTCTTTACCCTCGATCAATGACTTAATGACCCCTAGTAGAGTTTCTCGATGCAGATAGAAGTGGCAGCTGTATTTTATGTCACAGATTCCATGACCTGTTAATAAAGTTACTGACAAATACATGTGACTCCCTGAATGTTTTTACGTTAAAACAATACATCAACTTTTACACATGGTCAGAAATCCTGCCTAGTGAATCATTTTGATTGCTGTGACGCTGTGAGATGTTAAGGCCCCAATACAGAGTTAGATCAACACCTTCTTGAAGGTCTCAACAACAATTTAATAGGTATTGAATTATATTTCACACGTTTTCATTTCTGCACACAGTTTAATTATCTGCACTACTGAATTCACACACTCACTTTAACTTCCTCCATTGTGCATGAGGTTATGTCTGCAAACCGTGCGAGCCCAGGTTGGAAAAATGGGTACAAGTCTGTGCTCTTTATCATGTCTGCAATAGAAAGCAATTCCGCTTTTGTGTTTTTTTTTAAATGAAACAATGAGTTGCTAGATAGTTTTATGGCTATGTTAGCTGCTACACGGGGAACATTTAGCAATGAGAAGCAGCAAGTAATCAATAACTGCAGACCACGCAAAAACACAAGCCACAACAGCAGATCTACACTATATTACCAAAAGTATTCGCTCACCCATTCAAATGATCAGAATCAGGTGTTCTAATCACTTGGCCTGGCCCCAGGTGTATAAATTCAAGCACTCAGGCATGCAGACTGTGAAACAAGACATTTGTGAAAGAATGGGCCGCTCTCAGGAGCTCAGTGAATTCCAGCGTGGAACTGTCATAGGATGCCACTTGTGCAACAAATCCAGTCGTGAAATTTCCTCGCTCCTAAATATTCCACAGTCAACTGTCAGCTCTATTATAACAAAATGGAAGCGTTTGGGAAAAACAGCAACTCAGCCACGAAGTGGTAGGCCACGTAAAGTGACGGAGAGGGGTCAGCGGATGCTGAAGCGCATAGTGCAAAGAGGTCGCCGACTTTCTGCACAGTCAATTGCTACAGAGCTACAAACTTCATGTGACCTTCAGATTAGCCCAAGTACAGTACGCAGAGAGCTTCATGGAATGGGTTTCCATGGCCGAGCAGCTGCAGCCAAGCCACACATCACCAAGTGCAATGCAAGGCGTCGGATGCAATGGTGTAAAGCACGCTGCCACTGGCCTCTAGAGCAGTGGAGACGCGTTCTCTGGAGTGATGAATCACGCTTTACCATCTGGCAATCTGATGGACGAGTCTGGGTTTGGAGGTTGCCAGGAGAACGGTACATTTCAGATTGCATTGTGCCAACTGTGAAATTTGGTGGAGGAGGAATTATGGTATGGGGTTGTTTTTCAGGAGCTGGGCTTGGCCCCTTAGTTCCAGTGAAAGGAACATTGAATGCTTCAGGATACCAAAACATTTTGGACAATTCCATGCTCCCAACCTTGTGGGAACAGTTTGGAGCGGGCCCCTTCCTCTTCCAACATGACTGTGCACCAGTGCACAAAGCAAGGTCCATAAAGACGTGGATGACAGAGTCTGGTGTGGATGAACTTGACTGGCCTGCACAGAGTCCTGACCTGAACCCGATAGAACACCTTTGGGATGAATTAGAGCGGAGACTGAGAGCCAGGCCTTCTCGACCAACATCAGTGTGTGACCTCACCAATGCGCTTTTGGAAGAATGGTCAAAAATTCCTATAAACACTCTCCTCAACCTTGTGGACAGTCTTCCCAGAAGAGTTGAAGCTGTAATAGCTGCAAAAGGTGGACCGACATCATATTGAATTCTATGAGTTAGGAATGGGATGGCACTTCAGTTCATAGAATGAGTAAAGGCAGGTGAGCGAATACTTTTGGTAATATAGTGTATGTTTCCTGTTTGTTGTTTCAGTTTGTCTTTGAATAAAGTTTTCTGGTTTCCCACAGTTACTCTCAGTCAGTCAGTCAGTCAGTGGAGCCTACTCGTGTTGCAGCATTAGGCTAGGCCAGGTTTTGATATGATTAACTGTTAACTCGTGTAGCAGATGATCATGAGAGCAGATACTGGTCTGTGGTGGTGCCATCAGATGTGTGTTGGATTGTAGATTGTTTTTGACAATTTTTTATCCTCTGTTCAGTTTGTGCCTGTAGCAGACCATGCTACAGCCACCACACAGCATGCAGACCTTTGTATAAGCGTCTACACTCATAAATGAAAATGCATGTTTTGAAATGCTTCATTTCAAGACCTAAGTGAGCTGTTTCCTAATTTTGGGGTTGGCAGTTAGTATGTTTACATTTAATTTAAGTCTACATTAAATACAATCTGATGCTTACGAACAACATGACATGCACTATATGTCACACACACACACACACACACACCAAAATCTGGCCCACTAATAACAAAAATAATTGTTTTGTAGATAGTCTTAATGGTATTTCGGAGTTTCTGATTTCCTGGAAAATTATTTAAAAATGCAGATGACTCATCCTGCACTCGGAGATGTGTACGAGTTTTTTGTCCAATGAAACGCTTTCTTAGATTTTTACATCCCTACCACCATCTACGTCTGTCCTTCAGCAGCAGCAGCACTGCCGTCTTCAGCTATCGGCTCAAACATGTATGAGTGCTAAGGCCACTGGAACTGACCAATCAGAGCAAATGGGGCAAAATGTGGAGGGGTGCGGCCTTCCTAGATCTGTGTTTACAGGATCAAGTAAAAATGATGTGAATGTAGGAAATGATTCTTATCACTTGATGACTTAATTGAGAAAATATTTGTCACGGTTGTCACGTTTCTTGCCTTCTTCTTGTGAAATACTGCACAGTTAACTTCTTCAAGCCACTGAAAAAAAAAAGAGGAAACAGACATTACTTTATTTAAAAGGGCCACAGGGCACAACAATATTTCACAAATATGCTTTTTTTATTTTTTACTTCATTCTGCCTGACAAATCTTCCTTTAATTTGCGCTTCCAATGTCGTGAGGCAAACCTCTTTCAAAGCAATGCTGATTGTCCTCCTTTAGCCAAGCTCTGAGAAGGTGGTGGTTAATAAGAACGTGTATATGTGCTTGTGTGTCTTGTGATGTGTGTATTTCCTTCTCGTGTTACTTCTCCACTCCCCTTGTTGTCCCACGCGAGGCTCTCAGTGAGCCCACTATAGCCTGCCAGCACAACTGACCTGTGGTAAAGGGGAAATCAATAGTCAATTCCATTTTGCAGCCAGCGTGTGACAGGTACTAGATAGGAGTGGATTGGGTGCATGTAAGGAGCAGGAGCGTGAGTCGGAGCTTGTCTGACCCTCTCCTCTCTCAGTCTCTCTCACCCGCGGTGTCTCACAGACTCACTCGACCAGACCTCGTGGTGGACACAGCAGCAAAGTGCAAGAGGTTACACTCCTCGGTGTACAACAACTCGGTGACATGTAGACACATTAAGCAGTGTGTAATGTTTATTATGCTCATAATTGATCTTCTATAGCAAGTAGCCCAAATGCACAGGGAATCTAACCTGTTTAGTACATTACACATGTTACAGAGAAGAAACTTTTGCAAGATACGTCGACACATATGCTCTCTGAATCCATACCTGATTCCTACTATAGTTTCTATAACAGTAATGATACAATCTGAAGGCAATGCATCTTCTACAGTAGATAACTATGTTAATCTCCTGACTTTTCTTTCAGTGGACATACAGTCAGTCATGTCCCAGAGTAGTGGTCTGATCAATTTAAAGTCAGGGGACAGGACTCAATCAACTGGTCGTTGTCCCTCCATAAAACTAATGTAATGAAGCTAACAGGAGAGTCAAGCTTAGCTAACAGCAGTCCACAAATCTGTAAATTATATAGGAACATGTCTAATAAGTTTGTGTAGTTAACTTCTGTCACTGTTTCCCATTCAAATTGATGGGAAGTGCACCATAAATAATGAGGCCTTATCAGGTTAATTGAAGGGCCTAAGACTATTTGTACAAGAACACAGTATTTATAATTACATTTTTATGAGTGTATAATCACCTTTAACTGTACATAATTTTTCCACTGTGTTTTGTTTGCATAGTTCTTCTCATCTACAGAGGTAGTTGTTCCTCTTCTTCAGAGCCCACCATGTTGCAGCACCATGTTTCAACAGCACCCACCAGAACGGACAAACAAAATGTTCAAGACATTTACATAAAACTGTGGTCACCATGAGTTCTCTTACACACTTGGGAAGGGAGGCACGAGGGAGACAAAATGGAAGTAAGTTGGTTGTAGTTTGCAACCTCACCACTAGATTAGTAGTCATTAAATCCTACAAACTGGTCCTTTAAATGAAATAATCATTCAGTAGAACCATGGGCTTCAAGATTTTTCATCATTATTTTCTGACACACTAAGTAAAAACACTAAACATGATAAACACCAGCCTAAATACATAAACCAAAAACACATTTAAACTCTTTGTCTGAGGATGAAAGTGTGCACAGCTGGTCCAGAAATTACTGTGATATATGTTTGTAAGTGATTTAAAATTTTAGGAGGCTTTCAGTCACATATTTTCCTTTTTCAAATAATTTTGCGGAAAACGCTCTGTCGTCCAGTTAATACTTTTAGTTTTTACCTACAAATACATTTACAAACTACGACCAGTTTCATTGCACTGGAGGACGAATCAATTTTTGTTTGCTGTATCTCATTAAATAATATTCTTAAGATTCTCAACAAGAGAAACCCTGCACCCTTATCTTATACATTCAATAGCCAGCATGTGACAATTTCTAGCAGGTCTAAACTATTGAATACAAATATTATTCAAATCACCTCACATAAACATGATATTTTTGGGGGTATTACTGATTTTTTTCTTATTGATGTAATCAATATCTTACCTGACTGCACTGTAGCCTGACTTCTCTTTATATGGATGAGTGCAGTAGTAGGAGGACATAGTTTGAGCTAAAGGCTTTTAAATATTTTTAGCCTTGAATATTAGCATTCCTGATTAGCAGAAGCCCTGATTACAATAGTTGCGGCTGCGGTTAACTACAGTAATTCTCTGTATAGGGGCTGACAGCAGTGAGATGATATTTCCAGCAGTGACTAATTTGGGGTTCATCGCATCGTTAACGTGAATAAGAATCTAAAGATGAGACAGCATTCTATTAAGTATAGTACAAGAACCGTAATCAAACCTAGCAAGGCTTCATCAGTTCAACTTAGCTTCGGGGCCCTCAGCTAATTTTACTGCTCACTGAGACGTAGCATGTAATACCCAGTGGATGGAGAACACTTCGTTCATTACTGCTGATTAGGAAAAAAGATCAAGCAAAATATGTCAACTCATGATAACCAGTTAATGTATTTTTAATTAGTGCCCGCTTTTCTTTTCTCCCGTTGGTTCTTATTCAAAAACCTACCGCTGCGTGCATTTAATTCCTCCTCCAGCGGCCTCTTGATTAACAGTTAGTTCCTATTATGCTTTTGAGGGCAGCAGAGTGACCGAGCAGGGATGCAGCTGTTAGATTAAAAGTTGAGTGGGTGAGTGCTCATCGGCTCACCTCGCGCACCATTTGAAATGAGTTCTCAGCCGCGGAATCATTTTACGATATAATAAGCTAATAAACGTGATACGGCAACTAGTTTCAAGTGCCCTTGGGGGGGTCAAGGCACAGTTTACAATCTCATTTAAGAGCTTGTTCTATTACCACGCTGACAAAGGCTTAGACAGGCTCAGAGAGGGAAATGGCTGCATTTTGAAGCAGCCCTGGTAATACAGCATATCTGCTACTTCAAAAGGTCACACTCAGCACCGAAGGGTCAGTATGAACCAGAAATACCTCATTCTTATTGCAAGAAGGCTCTCAAATTGTAGGCTCTTTGACAGCTACCGTACTAACACCTTGTGAGGAGACCACTGAATAAGCTTGAAATACCTCCTTAATGTCATACAAGCAGCAAGGCTACCCCACAGGTTCACACACAGACATTTAATTCCCACATGTTGGAGCATAATGACTGTTATTACTCCAGCCACAATCACCGCGCAATGTGGTATGACAGAAAATAAAAATATCAAACCACTTGCAAAGAATTATGGATTTTGTTGCAGAGTTTAACATCTCTCTCGTTGAGCTATTTAACTCCTTTCTTTCAAAACTGAAATTTAAAAACACGCCACTTTTCCTTCCCATAACAGGGCCCCATCAGTCATGTGTTTCTTCCTGGAAAACAGTGAAGTTTCACAAATGCAAAACGAGGATGTTGCTGCCGCTGCCACTTGGCTAACACACACACATATGTTCTCCAATCTGAGCTGCTTTGAGCCTCACTGTTTCATCTGGTGCTATCAGGGCTGATGAGAGCCTCTTGTCTTTCTGGGTCTGCTGCAGCTGCTGTGTGGTGAGTGGCAAGCCTCTCTGATGGCTCTCCTTTATCTTCACATCAAGCAATTTGCCGCTCTTTTCATTCTGATACTTGTGCCAGATTTTTGTTGTTTTTTTTTTAAAAAAAAGAAAAGAAAAAGGGAAAACTTAACAAAACTTGTTTTCTGAGCGACACACGTTCGATCTAGATAGCTGCAACTCATCCAAGCGAGGGGCCACTCAACTTAATTTCAAATAAAACACGTATTTGATCATTTTTTCTGGCCAGTTTGTATTGTACTTGTGCCATTTATCATCCTCTGTATATTTTTTAAATAACATGATGGTAGATATTTTAAATATGTATGATTAAAGCAGCAACAGCCAAGATAAGATAATCCCTTTAAAGTAAATGTATTTTAAACTGGTTGCTCAAAGTGTATAAGAATACTTTCTACAAAAGTCATTTCAACTACACATTTTTTTTGTGTATAATGTTTCTCTAAACAACCATCTTGACAGATTTCTTCACAGTTGTTTTGTCATATTCTACGGGTCACTATGGACACAGTGTTAAGCAAGTCAACGTATAGAAAACCCATTTATGTTCTGGTTGTCCATTGAAAAAAGAGGATGTGAAACAGATTGCTTTCCTCCTTCTTAGATTTTGGGATTTTCAGACGTGCTGACATGTAAGGTCAATATGTCTGAGGCTGAGGGAACTGCTCTGAAGCCTGGATACAAAGACAAATCTCTGTTTCTTTTGTAAATTATTTAAACACGCAAGGCCTAGAGTGAGAAAACAGACCAAAAAGGGGAAATGGTGGCGAGTGTGTCATTGCACTCTGTGTGAAGGATATTGCAAAATCCTGAGAGTGTGGGCGTTTTGTAACCCGTAACAGTAATGGGAAAGGAAATGTATGGAGGCTAGAGCAAAACATCCCTTTACACAAAGTGACTCAGAAAAAAAAAAAAAAAAAGGTATCCAGATAGCATATTTGCATCTGCATGTTAGGACTGTAATCGACCAACACACAAAGAATAGCCAGACTTAATTTATGCTGTCTTTAAGTATGTCACATTGCGTTTGTTGACAAAATACACTCCAAATTTAATACAGTTTTCTGCTCTCCCCCTTCTCTCGCCCTCTCTTTCTCTGAATTGCCTTTTGTCAAGGCCAGAAGCAATTACCTATTAGTAGTAAGCAGAAATTCTAAAAAGGAAAGCAAAAATGGAAAATGGAAGCCTTTTTGCAAACTGCTGATAAGGAACAGGGAGAAATTCCATTTCTCACTCACTGCGAAACGCGGCCCGGTTATTATAAACTGAGGGCAGTAATCTGACAGTTTGAGCGATAGTAATAAATTATTCCAATTATAAGTAATGCTTCCTTGTCGTTTGGAGTTGTTGCAATTTGACAGTCTAGATGTGAAATTTCTGCCCAAAGGTACAACGTTGTCCTGCGCCAAGATTCTTAGAAGACCTGCTAAATGTAAAATATAATAACAAATAATTTCAATTTTAAAATCTCAAGAGTCCCAGCGTCCCAGTGGACTTCAGCTTCTTCAGTTTATCACAACAATCGGGCAGGGAGACAAATGCCGAGAATTACGAGACCACAGGAAGTTTCTCAACGCTGTGGTCTCATTTACTGGTTCTGTGTACATGTGTTGCCATGTGACACATGTTTGAGTGCGTGAGCACGCCTCTGAGAAATGACTCTCTGATGGAGAAATCAATAAGGGTCATCTGCCCCATGGTCAGATAACACACATGATCTTCCCTCCTTGTTGCGCTCTTAGTGGTATTTAATGATTATGCATTTAGTATTTCATGATGTTATCACTTGGCATGATTGACCAATAACTGATTCAATGTGGATCAACTTTACTTAATTTTATACTTTAAATGGCACTTAAAATGTCAGTGACACATTTTACTTATGATGTTGTTAATAAGTTGCAACTCAAGACTATTTCATAAAAAAATACTTTAAATGTTTCTAAATGTTTCCCAGACAAATTGTTTACCCGGCATTCAGATTCAAATTTAACACTTAAAGCAGAAAATCTCCAAATTTGATGGAACCAGGAGAAGATTTCAGTTTTGATTTGAAACAATGACCAGATCTCGCAATATCATGTAAAAATCCGGCTTCACATGAAGTGAAATATTTTGTGAAAATATATTGTGAAATGTCTAAAAACCACATGTGCGTAAGTGTTTTATGACATGAAATTCTGTGAAGACCCCATGTGTCAATGTGAACATGTTACACATAAAAATGTCATAATGCATAAGCAAGTGTACATGTGACATTTTAAAAGTCTAATGTTCTTCCATTCGTTGATCGTTGATTACTTTGCATGTGCTTTTATTGTCAGGGTAAAATAGATTTTCTCTGACTAAATCAGTTGTTTCCCTTTCAGCTATTTATCACACTAAATAATAATAATAAAAACATGATTTACAATTTTAAAAGTGATTAATAATACTTAATCGTACTTAAAATCATGCTTAAAATGATGTGAAACATTTCATTAGCTCTTCTTGCTTATGTATTGCTGTTAACAAGCTTTCACTCAGGATTATTTTCATAAGGGCTCTTTGTTCATCATAGTAAATTCCACAAAATTGTTTAAATTTAAAGTACTCTGTGACAAATTGTTTACCAGAGTTCAGATTCAAATGTAAAACTTTAAGCAGGAAATCTGCACATTTGAGAAGCTGCAACCGGCAGAAGAGTTTAGTTCTTATTTGATAAATCACAATGAACAAAAAATAAAATGTGTTTACGCGAAAAAACACACGTACGTGACAAATCACAGGTGCCCGTGTGAAAATGTTACTCATCAAAATGTGACAATGCATCTGTAATTCATTGTTGACGTGCAACATTTTGTACGTGTAGCGCTCTTAGAGTAGTTACTTTGCATGTGCTTTTATTGTCAGAGTAAAATTGCAGCTCCATCCATAGTTTTTCTTTTACTCAGTGAATTGTTTCAGAACTCTTTCAAACTCCTTTGTTTTTTCCTCCATATAGCACATCGAGTCTCAGCCATGCTGTGAAGGCATGTCTGGCTCTTGTTGGCAGTGCTCTGTGAGCCAGCAACCAGATTTGTGTGAATTTTAAACTTCCAGGCTTGTGTTATGGTGAGTATTTCAGAAACGCAAGACTCGAAATTCATTTCAAGTTTTCCGACACCTGTGCTCGTAATGTGAAGTCCCAAATGGTTCTCGGATTTAAGAAGCAGATTGGTGACTTAATATCAGAAGTACAATATGTTGGAGAATTGCTACCATCTGCTTAGCCCATCATCTCAGCTGAACATTGCTGCTAATTACACATGACCAATCAACTATGGAGTGCAAGTTACCTTCAAACAACTCGCAATCACAGTTTCCAAGAATTCTTTCTCGGGAGTTTTATCTTTCTAATTTAACGGTGTAAGGAGGAGGAATATAGTATGTACAGAGAGCTACTATTAATAACAATTTATTCTGTCTACAGGGAATTTGAATTTCATTTTATCAGCTAGCAGAGCTTTAAATGTCAAATCTTCTGTGTAATCAGGTCGCATAAATGTGGACCCAAGCTGCCACGAATGTTGATTTTTATTATTCCTGAGTGTGTCATGTGTCAGCGCTCGGATTTGTTCCGTGTGTGCTCTACAAACACAGACAGCACTGCAGGTTTTTCATTGCTAGAATTGTGGGAGGCAGCAAATGCAAACTGTTTACACTGAAATATTGTGTTTCACAGAGATCACTTGAAACGCCATGCTGATGATGCCTTTTGAAGTGACAGACACTCGCTTTGAAAGGAATGGCAATTCAAAATATTGTTTTGAAAGTTTGCAATTTAGGAATAATGCATTTCATTTTTTTGGCTGCCTAACAGGTTTTATCATCATGACATCCACATGGGCGTCAGTGATTGTCATGCTGGTGGCGTTTGTGAGTGAGGCGAGGAATGGTGAGCATTGCTGTCAGCCTGAAACAGCAAATCTGAATGGAAATACCAAACCAGCAGTTACAAAAACAAGTGTTATTGCACCTCTGCTCCGTTTGCCTTGAAGATTCTGCCCATTAAAAGGCTCGTCAGCATGCTGTGCTTAAAATGTTCTCCTTTTCAGACGTTGACATACAGCCATGTGCCAAGGTCCAGACGTCCAGCTCAGTGGTGCCTCTGGGGTCGCCTGTTACAGCCACCTGTGTCATCAGAGAGGACTGCCCTCTGGGCACTGGACAAGCTGTTCATATAGAGTGGCGCCTCGGCGATCGCTTAATTCCCAGCAGCCCCGTGGCCAATGGGAGTGACAGGGTTTCCGAAGTTGTAATATCAAACTTCAATCAGACCAGGGAATTCCTCCTCTGCTACATTCAGGCTCCTCCTCAGGTTGTTGCAGGAGTGGAGATCCGAGCAGGATGTAAGAAAACTTTAAAGTATCTTTACGTGTTTGGTAACTCATGTGATTCCATGTGCTGTGTCCTAAGCAAAAAAAAATAAAATAAAAATAAACAAAAAAGACTAAAATGGAAATTACAATTAATATTTTAACGTGCTTGTTGGAGCTTAATGAGACTTTTAAAGGCTGACTAATTATAAACTCAAGATCAATTCTTATTTTACTCATTTTTATTTGATAAAAACTGAGACCCCAGATAAATCTACATCCCTCTGCAGTCCCTTGGTGTGAAGGCACAAACAAATACTATCACTGTTATACTATACTATTTCATGCACCTAACCCTGCACAACATACTTATTCCTACTTGATTCCCATGCAATGCACAGGTCCTCTTGTAGTGAAGTTTTTATTCAACTATCGATCCACCACTAGCCCCATTGAACCTCAGGTGCTAGTGGATTAAATCCCCAACCCAGCTGGGCGGATGTGGGTGTAGACTGTGCATGAGCAGGACCTTAACAGCTCAACTGAAAAAAAAAAAAAAGAACCTCACTTTGTTTTTTCATCTTTAGATCCACCAGAAGCCCCACAAAACCTCAGCTGTCAGACAAACCTCACCAATCCCAACACAATGACCTGTAGCTGGGACCCTGGGCAGCGGGAGACCCACCTGCCCACAAAGTACAGCCTCCACACGGAGATACGGTAATACCCTGCCTGTATATGCTCTGAGACAGCGGTGAGAAAGCGGACCTCATTTTAGTGTCAGACATGTCATTTGCAACGTCTGCAACGTTTCACAACTGTGTTTCTCCATATTGTGATTTCATCATTTCAGGGATTTGAACATGAACCATGTTTATGAGGTGCCGCCAGGAGTCCACCGCTACACCATTCCTCGCTCTGGCTTTATTCTGTTCACTGAAATGAAAGTACAAGTGAAGGCTGTCAATGAGCTGGGAGAGGCACCTTCAGCAGCACTCTTTTTGGAACCCCTTAGTGCAGGTAGGATTACTTGTTTCTGTGGACAAGCAGTGACCCCAGTCAAAACAGCATAAAATGAGGTTGTAGTCCTCACTGCAGTGGTGCAGGTTCAGTCCCAGCCTGTTCCCTTTGCTGCATGTCGTTCCTTTACTCTCTTCCCTTTATTTCCTGTCCTTCTCCACAAATAAAACCATCAAATAAAGGCACTTAAAGCCCCTCAAAGAATTCTACACTCAAATATAATAGTGTGGCTTTCCAGTAGAACTGAAATAATTTGAAGAAAAATCTAAATTCCATGTAATCGTTTGTTTTCCTGACTGTTTTGTTTTGTTTTGTTTTTTTGCAGCTAAGTTTGACCCACCTGAGATTCTGAATATGGAAGCACTTTACAAGTATGGCTGCCTGAGGCTGAGCTGGACCGTGTCCCAGGACCAGGTCTGGATACGGGACCGTCTGAACCTAGAGGTTCGGTTTAAGACAGCTGACAGCAGCCAGTGGAGTGAACAAGTGAGTTTGAATCAGTCAAGTGTTGACTTGACTATAGCTATTATAGGTATGAACATGCTGATAGAAGGAAATCCTGCTAAATGTTCACACATATCTGTATGTGTCTCCTGGGGCATGCGTCAGATCCCTGTGAGCCGTCCTAGACCTGTGGACCTGTGCCGTCTACTTCATGGGACTCGGTATTTGGCCCAGATTAGAGTGAGATACAAGCAGAGCCCCTGGAGCGAATGGAGCGACAGCCAGTCTGGAGTCACCTTGGAGAGCGGTATGGCTGTGATCAATTCACAGTGACACAATCAGTCACTCTAACATTTTCTAATCTATTGCCTTTTCTTCCATTTCCTGCTCTTTTCAATATATGCTAATGCCATGTCCTGCATCTCCCATTGCTTTGCTCTACAGCGGAGGCTCAATTGATGTATTGAGTTTTGTCGCACACTCTGGCAGCGGATCCATAGGCCTGTCTTGTAAAGAAAAGTTTTACTTTCTAAAGAGTGAGAAGTGCAGGCTTTTGAGGAGCTGCCGTTCTGACAGACATCTCTTTCTTTTCAGCTCCCACTGGACACCTAGACTCGTGGATGAAGGTATCGGGGGATCAGATGCCCAAACAACTTAACGTACAATTGTTTTGGAAGGTACACACATTCCACACTTTGCTTGACACCTGTCACACATCAGCGTATTTCTCTCTCATAATTCTAGTGGAGTGTGTGTGTGAGGTCTGCTTTTAAAACCTGCTCACTTCAATTTTTTTTTCTTTTCCCTTTTTTGTGCCGCTTCAGCCATCAAAACAATTCCGTGCCAATGGTCAAAATGTGTCGTATATCGTCACAGTGCAAAAACCGCCGGGAGAAAAGGGAAAGGTGTGCTCTACAAGAGGGAATTATTGTTCTTTTCAGATTCCTGGAAGAGTAAAGAAAGTGTATCTGAGAGCTGTAAATGCAGCAGGGAAGTCCCCACCCACTGAAGTTCGGATTTTTCAACCCAAAGGTAACTGAGTTTTCTTCATCGTCTTTTTTTTCTGGTTTAAAAATATACAATACGTTGTTTGTTTGTTTTTTGTTTTTTACAGAAACATGCACAATGATATGTTTTTGTGTCTATAGCATATACGGATATATCAGACTTCACAGCTGTTCCTCGTGATGACACATCACTACTGGTCCAGTGGAAAAGCGCGGTTACTCCCGGCCTCACTGGTTATGTGGTGGAATGGACCCCGTTGTTAGAGACAGGCCTCTCCCACATTCAGTTTGAAATCGCCGACAAAAACCAGTCCAGCCTTGTTATAACAGGTATGTGTTATAGTATTTGTATTACACGTTTTCAGATCCATTCTTATTTTACACACCTTTCATTTGGTTTTCTTAATCGGGTGATCATCCTTTACAACAAGAATTCAAGCAGTCAGAGAGCAAGATCTTTTTTTTTTTTCTTTCCTGTGCACGACCTGCCTGTGCACACTGTTCGCTCGCGGGCACTGATCCACTCTAACCTCTTCACTCTCATCAATAGGCAGCTTTGAGCCCTACAAGCCCTATGGGATCTCTGTATATCCTAGATTTAAGGATGGGATAGGCCTTCCTCAGACTGTTAATGCCTACTTGAGACAAAAGGGTAAGTCACCAAAGACACAAAGAGGATCACACAAAGAGCAAGGAGAGGTGTGAGAGTCAGGCTGCCTCAACTTTGAAGAAGTGGGAACAGAGTTGGCACATGGGTTAAATATATATATATATATATACTGTATACTGTGCACTGTCTCAGGGAACAGCTGATATATGATGGAATAATGCCCTCTTGTGGAAAGAAATATATTATATTTTTTTCTGGCTTGTGGAATTCTGATAGCGCTCTACTGTTGTAATGATCACCTGGGATGATATTTCTTTTTAAAGCTCCATCCATGGTTCCAAAAATGCAAATTAAAAAGACCTGGAAGTCATATATTGAGCTCACCTGGGATGAAATACCATTAGACCAAAGGAATGGAATTATCCAGAACTACCAGATCTTCTACTGGGATGACAGAGGACCCATCAACGGTAAGTTAAAACCCTCAAATTTCACATTTTTATATACTTGAGCCTCTCTAATGTCTGACTCCTCTTTCAGTTGTGAATGCAGATCCAGATGAGAGGAAAGTGACCCTGAAAAACCTCGACGCTATGTATCTGTATGAAGCTTTCATGATGGTTAGCACATTTGGCGGGAGCCTGAACGGGTCGACAGTTCATTTTCAGTTTGAGCCTTTTGGTAGGTATTATCATTTGACTGTGGCTTTCTGGAGAAATGGAGATTAATTGAATGTTTTTTTCAAACACAACGTCGTGCGTTTTTTTCTTTTCTCAGACGCAGTTACTGTTGAGATGATTGCAACCGCAGCCGGTGGACTATTAGTGGTTATCATCGTTGTAATTTTGCTAGTGCTGACTTGTTTCTCCAAGCACAAAAGGTGAGATAACCAACATGCTGTCTTATGATGTGAACCTACAATGTCTTTTCTTTCTCAACATATTTTTTTTTTGTTCCCTTACTTTAAGGATCACTGGTCGTTTTTGGCCAGCTGTTCCAGATCCAGCAAACAGCAGCATCAAAAGATGGACATCAGAATCAACACAGGTGTGGAGAGCTGACATCCAGCTGTGCAAGATAAAATGTCTTTTGCATTCCAGGTTAAAGCTACAGTAGTCAACATTTTCATATTAGCGATACATCAAATTACTGTGTGACGTGAAAGGGATTTCTCAAAGTGATGAACCATGGGACGAAAACAGAACTAACAACAGAGCCGACAACAAAGTGAATAAAGGACAAATACAAATAAATCAAATGAATCTTGCTCACCGTTTCTAAGCAATGAACTGTTTACTGTTCAGCATAGCTCTGTCTGTCAGTCTTAGATGTTTACAGCTTCTCTCGCTGCCCCAAATGAGGTCAAAAATGAATGCAGCTAGCATTATGTTTAGCTATCTTGAACTAATTTTGATCTTGTGCAGAGCCTAGATGTTGTCATTTACTAATTAAATGCATTAATGACTAATTTAATTTTCTTTTGCAGGACACCTATCCTTCCTGGGATAGTGAGGAGCCCAATCCAATATATTTGTCCCACCTCAGCTTCCTGGACCTCCCTGTGAAGCCAAACAAAGTGGATGATCCTTGGTTAAACAGTGCAGAGGACACCAGTGACCTGGGGGAGTCTATATGTGGCTCACCATTCATCCCAGGATATTCTGGTTCAAATAGCGACTCTGTTCCCTATGCTACTGTGATCTTCTCTAGTCCATGCAACAGCCCACCACCCAAAGAAACTCATGTGTACTTGCGCTCTGAATCCACACAGCCCCTCTTGGAGTCAGAAGAATCCTTCAGCCCCAAGTGCTACCAGAACATGGCGACTGTTGGGATGTCAGGGGAGCAGTGTTTCTTTGGACCATCCCATGATTGTGTGCCCGAAGAAGGGCCAGACCCTGCCAATCTTTGGGACGACTTTCCTTTTCTGCGAGCATTAGCCATGAATGATACTCAAAATGACTAAATGTATTTGTTTGCTGATTATAAGAGTAGCTGTTTTGCAAGATGCTTATGAAGATCTGAGTTTTGTGTAATGAGCTTTGTGTAACAGGTTGCATAGCATGCAGCTCCAAATGCAAACTAGATTTTATGCTAAAATCACTTGGAAATTTTACGATTATGATGGCCATGCTTTTTCTGTATGACAATCTGTGTAAAAATCACCTCATTAGAAAATAAACTTTTTTTTTTACAAAAAAATCCTCTCTAAGTGCCGTTACTTCTGTTTTTTACCTACTTTGTTTGCCTTTTTTCTATTTATATAATAATTGCTCTTAAAAATGGAAGCAGGGTAATTTAATATACAGATCACTTATTAACATGTCTACAGCAAAGCATTAATTAGAAAGTTTTATTAACTAAAACAGGTTAACTCTCTAAGAACTAGCCATAGTAGTAAACATTCAGTTACAGTAAATACAGTAAGTATAATAATGAAGTTTTAACAATTATTCGTATTTAATGCAAAAATAACTAAAAAGAGCGCAATATACCGAAAAGTATGTTGTTGTTTTTCAAGAAATAAACCAAAATCCATCTCCCCTATCCCCTGTCGTAGTTGTTCGATCGATGTGTTCTGGGATCGTTATATAAGCCTTGTAAATTATTCCTCTACCCTCGCTCATCAGTTACTTTGGTCTAACCAAAATGGCGAGGCTTATGTAGGGGTCGAGTGTGGTTACTTGGCACATTTTCATCACTTTTAAAGAGTGCAAACTCTTACTCACTATCCTGAGAGCCATGTTCGCAAACATAGGCCTGCGGGCCGTTCTGAAGTCGTCGGCTGGTGTTTTACGTGAAAGCTCCGGCCTGTTCTCGGCCGTGTCACTCCAAACGCGAACATGCAGTCCGGCTTTGCTATCAGGACCTACAGTGAGCCGTGGTAAGTGTGGGGAAGCAAGAAAAAAAGTACAAACTGTACAGCTTTGTTGAGTAAATAGCTGCCTAACGTATTACGTTTTTGCCTGACCGTTAAGTGTGTCCACCAAGCCTTTCTGTAAACAGTTAGCTAGCAAGGTTGTCAGTTAGCTAACATCAACAGTAGTCGGCACTGTTGACTCCAGACAACATGCTAGGCGCCACTTTATTTTAGTGTAAATAATTGGGGTTGGGCTATAATCATAGATGGCAACAACAAACCAATTTCATAAGTGTTTTGCAAGCGTTTTGTAGTGATATGTTAAACGGCTTGTCAGATAATTGAAAATAACTGAGGTTTAATAACACAAATTGGCAATTTGTAAAATCAAGAGACATCTTTGGCTGTAACTTAACATACTGTAAAAATTCCATATATCAGATTATATATCAACTTCACTGTGACATAATGTACTACAAAAAGACTTCAAACTTCGAATTCAAACATAAACTTCCATGCCAATATATTATGTTTTCATATAAAAAAAAATCACCCTTCATGACTGTTAAAATGTGAGTAATTTATGCTGAAACGGCTTAAAAAAGGTGGTAATTCATCTGCATAATCATTTTGGAAGATGTAGTTTGTGGTACATAACACAACCATACATAACTCAAAATAAAAACACAGTTAAATCAAAAGCTCTCTCTGATATTTTCAATAAATGCTGAATACCGTGACCTTTATGAAGATTTAGCATATGGCTGTTTTGTTGGAATGCATTCGTTTTCACTAATATCCAATGAACTGGCAAGTGAGTGAAGGTGTAAACTGCAACTAGCTGGTTGATGCATACAGCCTCAGTTGTATGTGTGGTTGCATCCCCCATATATCTTTGTCTGCTTACTCCAATGCAACATCTGACTCCATTATCATAATATCAAAAGCTTCTAGAGAAGCTAAACTTTCATTTCCCTTTGGTCTATAACGTGATATCTTGTTTTCTCACTGTCGCATCCTATGCACTGACAGGCTCGCATGTACCAGCCGTCGGTTAACAGTCCCGCCTAGTAAGAACTTGGTTAGCAGACCACTTCTCTCTCCAACTCTGACATATTTGCATCATAAAACATATTGATGTGTATGCATTAGCTAGTCTGTGTAATATCGTATAACTTGTACAGTGCTGGTTAACAGAAGTTAAATTTCTATCAATGTCTCAGTAAAACATGCAGTAACATGCAAACTACATAATGATAACTAAAAAAAAACTTTTATCAGTTTTAAAAGAACTTTTATCAGTATTTATAACACATCTCTGGTAGATCACAGTGTTAGTTGTTCATGTAGCTGGATTTCTAATGAAATGCTTTGAACGGTATTGAGGAAATTGCATCATTTTTGGATTTCGTGATATTAAAACCCACACTCTTCTCACCATCTGATATGAGCGTACTTGGGTTTTATCAAGTGTGTAGGATAGCCAAGTTATGATGACTATCTTGGCTGTACTACTGAAACTGTTGAATCAGTCATGCAACTTAAACACGCAGCTCAGTTGCATCACCATTCTGCGAAGTTCTTCTCACCGCTAACCCCTTTCTCACAGCTAAACATTTGTGACAGCTTTATACGTCTAGACCATCATTATGATGTGCCTTTTTGAAACCATATCTTTCTTGAATTCTTAACAGCTTTGTCCGTCAACTACTACCATTTTTTTTTTTTTTTTTTATCCACCTCGTCTTATGGCACTAACTGTTCTTTAAGGGTCTTTAAGCACAAAATGGCAAACACCTTTCTTAATTCATTTTTTCATCTACTATGCATGGTGTGAATACACCAAGATTTCTCATACGTGTTTTTTTCTCAGTTGCAGGAAGTTTTGCAGTTCCACCACCAGTAAGACATTATGCTCGAGGTCGAAAGCAAACAGTATCAGGTATTTTATGAAGCAATGCCATTACCAAAACATGATTAGACATTTCTGAAATACACACGTGATTTAAAAACAAACATTTTCATCCAAGCATTTGATTTCTTCCAGTCCCTCAGAGCCAGCTCAGTGATCTTGATCCAGCAATGCTGAAGATGGATTACGCGGCTGTTCCCATTGCACAAACGTAAACATACATGTCGCCAACTTTAAAACAAATAATATCATAATCATAATGCATTATAAATATGGATTCAGATTTGTATTAGATTTATCAACTACTCTCTACTGTATTTTTCTGCCAACAGAACTGATGATGTTGTCAAACGACTTCTTTCACTGGAGCTGGCGAGTCATGTAAGTCTGCATGTCTCACGTTTATCTTGTGTTTTGTTCTAATGGTTGCTTCTCCAGAAACTGCAGTATGTTGATATGCCTCTTGCAGAAAGTTGATTAACATGTAGCTTAATTCTAGGAATGCATCAGTATCACTTTTTATCAGACAAGCACCGAAATTTAAAGTTTTGTTTTCATAATTTTCTCACTTTCTGACATGCTCAGCAAACACACACTGACTCATGCACATGAGTATATATATATATATATATATATATATACACACACACACACACACACACACACACACACACTCACACACACACTTTTACCAGCCAATAGGGCAATTATAGTAGTAATGCAGTAGATTTTTTTTTTCCCCCTGTCAGTGACACGTCTATTGATATCTGCAGCTAAGGATGGATTTCATTGTTTTGATGTCATGGTGCTTGTCTGTTTCTTTAGTCCAAAGTCTCTGAAACACAATCACAGTGGGAATTACATCTGAAACTCCCTATTTCCTCAAATGGGGCCAGAACAGACGGTATCCATTTTCAGAAGTGTCTGTTGGTGAGCAGTGAGGGGCAGTTCATATTCATTCTCAAACACTCCTTGTTTTCTGCTCAATGAGAAACATGCTACTTGCATGTAGAGCCTGATCTCTGAGAGGGTGGGCACATCTTGCCGACTTAGCTGCATCTGAATGTCTGCCAGGCAGGAATAGCCTAAGGTGCAATGTTTAAAACTACTTTACATCAGAATACGAATACGAATAAATTATAATACTACCATCTATGAAGATTCTTAGTTATCCAGTTCATGGTGTATCTAAAAACCCAAGCCGTACTGGTGTGGGTTGCCTTTGTTTTCGCTTTGTTTGGCATAAATCGAATAATGTTTTTGTTTTCAGAGTGAAAAGCTAAAGGTGAAAAAGGAACAACTGATTGCAAAAGTCCAGAGGGATGAGAATGACCGCAGCTCAGTGGAAGTAAAGGGTAAGATGCTATTGAATATAGTGTGTTCACCAAAATAAGATTTAACTTGTATTGATTACACACTTATTAAATTCCCAATGCGATCCTTCTCCCTTCAGTGGCTATTTTGACCGCAAGAATCCGAAACTATCAAGAGCATTTGAAAAAACATCACAAGGTGAGAGTGGGAGCTGATTTTTCTGTCTTGGATGTTAACACGGACACTAGTTCTTTGGACAGGTTCTACTAAAATGACATGTGTCAGGGCAGTTGATGTGTACCACAAGAGCTTTCATATTTGAATATGTCTCTCCACATTTCCTCTCTGCCTTCCTCTGGTGTGAGGCATGCATGTTCTACAGGATATCCTGTTTACTCCCCCACATTAAATGAAAACATGCGTAGCGCGACCATGGTCGGAAGTTTCCGTGTTGCATCACCTCTTTTATTTTTTTGTAAATTGACTCGGGGGAATATAGATTATAAGTTTTAAACTGCTTCTGTGTTACATTATAAACAGCTGCCTACTTATAATGGGATGACTGTATATAGTGAGCTTCAAAATGTGTCTTCATTTCTGTCCTAAATGAATCACATGTATAGTTTAACTCATTTGTTATTTCACACCAGGACAAAGCTAACAAGAGGCGGATGCTCATGTCCATTGACCAAAGGAAAAAGCTTTTGAAAAACCTTAGGTTGGTTCGCTATGATGCCTTTGAGAAAGTGTGTGAGCAGCTGGGCATCACCTACACCTTCCCTCCAGAATACTACAGACGAGTCACGCGCCGCTGGCTGGCCAAAAAACAGTTCTGCATTATGGTAATGAACAAATTATCCCGTTATATGGTTTACATCTATATTTTCTGGGTGGTGAATTAGCTACATAATACCTTAAACGTGTTTCATTACACACCAGTGAAACAATCCTGCATATGCTGTAGTATTTAAGGTCATTGCTAAACTTTCTGTGGCTTCATCTAACTGACATGTTCAGGTGTTATTTCATGCCCCCACTAACACTTGTGTGTGTGTGTGGTGTGGCCATGTGTGTTTCTCCTCAGGTCTACAAAGCAGTCCAGAAACAGAAAGCAGAACAGAGGCTGAGGATGAAGCAGAGTTCCACACAAACACAGGCACCTACCACAAAAGCAGAAGAGGCTCAATAAAAGACAATATACCGATGATTACAACAGTTCATTCTTCATGCTTGTCTTGACCAAATTATTTACTTATTCTCCTTCAAATGTGGTTATGACGCATGTGGATAAATAGCTTCTTTGTTTAACTGGTTTCCATCATACAATATTGTTTGTGTTTGTTTTCAAGTCGATGTTAAGAATTGTCTGTACATGTCAGAACTGAATGAGAATAAAATGTCCGAGAACATTAAGGAAGACGTTTCCACAAACCTTTAAGAGATGCAGAATTACAGTGGAGTGATAGAAACTGAAAACAAAACTGTGGTTACATGGTGCATGAGCAAGAACACAGTTTGTGTATGCAAATGTGCAGTATATGTGGAGGCTGAAACATGCTACATCAGTGACATGTTCCAGGCTTGAAACACAAGTCAGAAGTGTTATGCCATGGCCTGTCAGTGAGGTCGTCTGTAATCTGGCCCATGAGGCCCTGGTCCTCCTGCAATGCAGAGAGCTTGTCAGCCTGATAGAGTGATCAAAAGAATATGATCCCCATACCCTGTATTTTCCTAGCATTTTCTCTGCAACAAAAAAGTTTATTTTAATGTTCAAAAATACATCTCAGGTAGTACATGTTTTACGCTTTCATTGCTTTATAACATTTAGTGTGTATGCCTAGTGTATGGCAGTTTCATTAATGCACAACAATTAACACATATCTGGCCCTTTTTAGCTGATGGCGCAATCATTTTTCCACCCCTGTTTTGGCAGTGTACAGGCCTTCTGCAGGCGTCACACGTTTACTTCTTATTCTTTATTGTTCTTCTGTGCGTCCAATACATGGCAGTATTATTCCCCTTTTTAAGCATTGTTTAATTAAATAGGTCAGAATTCAGTGAGAATAAAAATGTCCTAGAACATCAAGAAAAAACATTTCCATAAATCTTTAAGGAATACAAAATTGCAATGGAATGGCAGAAACTGAAAAGAAATCTGTATGTTTACACGGCATATGTGCAAGAGCACCGTTTGTATATGCAAATGTGCAATACCTGTGGAGGCAGTGATGACTGAGGCAAGAAAGATCCAAGGAAACACTTCGAATGGTAAATTTCCTTGTTTTTATATAGTGCTTTTCTGCCTGTGGGTACACAAAGCGCTTTACAGGCGCAGAAACATCTACCCATTCGCTCACATTCACACACCAGTGCCACGCATTGGGAGCAACTGGGGATGCAGTGTCTTGCTCAAGGACTCTTCGGCATGTGGCTCATGCCCCCGCCTGAATGTTTGTTGGAACCATAAGTGGCTTCGAGTCGGGGAGGAAAGGCTGTTAAATGGCCTTAACCTTAGAGTTCCAAACACTATGGTGAACACCTACAAGTATGACAGATATGCTACAAACTTCCTGCTACGGATATACACACGTCATAGCTTATAATGTCAGAATGTTTTTGTGACTATAATGGGATCCTGTACAACATCCCAATGAACAAAAATAGATCACAGATAATTCATTTTCATAGCCTAATTGCAGTATAACAAAACAATACATCACAGAAGTATCGCCAACACTACTATCTGACTTTACTTTAAAAGTTCTTGGGAAATTTCATTGATGTTTCAGGTTTCTAAACACGCCAGTCTTGAAATAGCAATCAGTGCAACCTTGTGTGTGAAACAGGGAAATTAATATTAATGTAAAGAGCACTCCCTCAAGGGTTTTACTCGTTCTGTAAGGTTTTGTAGCTGCATGTAGTTTTGTGCTGATTTGAATCCACACCTCTTTTTACAAACTGCAGTGACGATATTATAGGTCGCTTAAAACCTCAAGGTGTATGATAAGAGACACGATGCTTTTGTGGGTGTCGTATAAAAGCGTGGTCGACATGATTCTGTCAGCTGCACGAGTTCCCTGAACTGCGCTCATCTGATGTGAATCTTTGCTAGAAACATGTGCCAGTGACCCATAGTCTTTTCAGATTGTACCCACTATCAGCATCAAAGCAAAGCAGCAGTTCTCGTTAATGGACCGAGTTTGTCAGTGAATTACCACAGATCTTTGTCATCCTCAGAAACAGCAGTTTGTTGGCAAACCAGCATTTCACAGCTCGAGCTCGTCACAGTTTCCTGTGTGGTGTGCAGCTTGTCAGTTTCATCAGGAGGAGTTCATACTTTTCACAGACTCTTCTGGTAAGCGACACTTTCTTTTCTTCTCACAGTAGATTAACTTTAAATTTCACGATTTATTCTATTGGACTGATACTGCTGATATTTGACATATTTGAAAATCAGAACAAATACAGATAAAATCCTGAAGTGAAAGAGTTTTCATTTTGAAACAACTACTTTCTGGGCAACATTTTCGCATTAAAGGCTGAATTAAAATGTTGACTGGGCTAAATGAACATGCTAAATTTGTGATTAAGTCACAAAAGCTCTCGTAGCCCACAGACACTGTTTCGTGTTAAGGAAGAAGTCCATGAAACATTTGTTGAAACAATGAATACTTTGCAGTAGCTTATCGAAAGCTTATTAAGCGTGAAGTATGACTCAACACAGTCAAACTATGACATTTCCTACTGCGGAAATTAATAGCATCATATGCATTTATTTGTATACATGACGAAATGTGAAAAGAAACTGTGACACATGGAAAGATTTTGGTATTCAGGTCATCGTTCTTCTTTCCTCCTGTAAACCACCTGCTCTCTTGCTGCAGTGCAAACAGCGGAATCAAAGTAAGCAGATCCAGAAATCCAAATGTCAAACCCAGTGGTCACCCATCAACCTGGAACAGGCGGCTATGGGACAAATGTCCAAACAGGAGAGTGGAGCACGGGCTTGTGCAGCTGCTTCAGTGACTGTTTAGTCTGTGAGTACAATTCACGCTATGAAAGACTTCTTCACTTGTTTGATTTTTTTTTTTTCCAGAGAGATGTTGTTTTTTCCTTTCAGAAATTCACAACTAAATACATTTCTGTTACTCAGGTGCCCTTGGCTGTGTCTGTCCACTTGCGTTGAGCTGTTACACGGCAAATAAGTATGGCGAAAACTGCTGCTTGCCTCTTGTGCCAGGAGGTTTAACAGCCATGAGGACTCACATGAGACTCACTTATGGTATTCAGGTAGGTTACCTAGAAACAATGAACAAAAATCCTTATTATGCAAGCTTTTCACAATGATCATTCCCAAGTTTTGAGTGAGTCTTGTGTTACAAAATTTCAACTGTGATGTTATGAAAGACAGAGATTTCGTGAACATAGGAAATTTTGGATGTTCCCTGCAGTTGAGAAACCTAAATTGCACTTCCTCACAGGTTATTATTCCATCGTGTGATTTTTTTGCAATCTTTTAACCACAGGGAACAGTATGCAACGACGCCTTGATGAGCTGTTTCTGCGGACTGTGTGAGGTGTGCAGGATGGCGCGAGAAATCCGCATCAGGAATGGAGAGATTACACTCTAAGCAGAGATCCAGCTATTTATTCCTGGAGCTTTCATGCAGACTAAGGGCCGCTAATGAACCATGCAGTTCAATGTATTAACTGTAATTTTTCCTTTCGCCTCATATGAATCTGTGTAACGGTACTGGTATTAATCTGCATATCTGTAAATAAATGCATTTTCCACATTCATTGCTTGAAACACGATAAATAACATTTCTCAGTTTTAAACCAATTTATTTTCTTTTGGACTGTGAAGCCCATGTACATTTCATTTACTTTTCAATGCGAGAAACTAGATAACATCTCAACGTGAGAATCTGTGCTAAACCTGTGAATGAATGCCCTTTTGTAAACCAGTTGTATGCAACTGTTCTGAGATGTGCAAATTTCAAATGAAGAACAGAATAATTTTATACACAACCCACAAAAACAGAGCATAGCACCATCATATGAGTACCATTGTCTGTAAAACAGTGGTTCTCAACCTTTATGGGGTCCTGGACCCCCTGCATATTTTTGATCGACCCTGAGGACCCTGCCACCCGATCTGGTGGGTGGGGGTGCAATTTGATAGAAACAGCAGAAACTGCATTTTAAATTGCATTATGGCATTTATTCACTCTTTATGACTTTCAGTTGTAACTTCCAGAACAAAAAATCATACATATGCAGTAGCTTCTTGGCATAATGTAACACAACAGGATAGTTATGCAGTTTCCAGAAATTATTTAGCGTCCCCCCAAACCCGGACAATTTTCACGTGTTAGCAAAGTTAGCGCAAATGGAAATATGGATTTGAATTTAAAACCAAATCGTCACCTTAATCAAATATTATATATATTAATATTGAATTGTTAAATCTTCTAATGATCGGATCCATTTTTAATTCAGACTGTTTAATAAAATATCTTCCATCATTTACTACTTTCTGTTTTGACTGAAGTTTTAGATTTACAATCTTCTATTTTTTTGGCTTTCACACAGAGAAAAGATCCAATTAATGGACCGACAGTACAGTTGACTCAGCGTAGAAGAGCAACAGCATGAACCAGTGGCTCACTAGCGCCCTCTTCCATGAGGCAGAAGTACTGGCTGCCTCATCTCGTGATTTTTCAGTGTGGTTTAATGTCAGATAAACAAGACTAAATATGTTACACTCATACATGAAATGCATTAATTAGGCTATGGAACATTAGGACACATGATAAAAATGTACACAACCAATATATTGATGGCATACAGAGAGTTAGCCACAGGCACGCGCCAAGGACACGAGCCTAAAGGTTAGATTATGCTTCCGCGTAGTGATCACGCAATGGTCACGCAATGGCCATGCAGTTGCTCGGACGCAGTCGTGAGACCGTGATGGTTCTGCGTGGGGTTTATGTGTCGAAATGCATGCCACACCGGTAGAGGGCGCTATGGTTTTTTGTGACCGACCGAGACTCTTGTGACTATCTCGCCTCGTTATTTACCTTCCGGCTTTTGCCGTAGTCACAGTGAACGATGGACACTGAGACAGGGAGACTGGCATTGGAGCTCCAAATTATTCAAGCAGAGGAAGAAATACTTCTATTGCAAATTAGGGCACGACAAAGGAGACGATGTTTATGAGTGGAAACCGGAAAAGCGGTCTCCAGCGGATGTAGTTAGCGGACCAATCACAGCCAATGCCGCTGCGTTGCTGCTGCGTTGCTGCTGCGTTGCTGTTGCGTCGCCTCGACGCGCGTCGAGGATTTTTGGGAGGTGCGCGTCTGGCCCTTGCGTAGGACGCACGGGGGTCCGCAAGGACGCAATAGGTCCGTAATAGGTCCATACGCACGGACGCGCTGTGTCAACGCGGAAGCATAATTTCGGCTTAACGCAGTTTGTGAGAGATTGCGCAATCCGAGGCTCAGCTGGGCTCGCTGCCTCAACTCATGTCGCTCCCTGTGGTCGCTCTCTAGAGTCACACAAGAAATACGTAAATTCAGCGATTTTGACTATAAAATTGATCGACGTGACGGGAATCATACAGAAATTGCATTTATATCCAAATTATATCAGACCAATGGACAAATAGTATAATTTATTTTATCGTCATTACTTAACCTAACCCATGTTGTCAAGTTTAAATGTCGCCTTCTTCTTTTTCTTCTTCTTCTTTGTGTAACTGTGCTTATCATCTTCTTCGTTTGTTTGTAACATTAGCATAATTTCAAGCGCTAACCTGAACCTTGTAGCTGATGAGTTTTACCACATCAGCTTCCTGCAACTATTTCACAATAAAAGCATTATTAAGAAATTAATGGTGTATCCCCACTGAAACACTATGGGGCTCATAATTTGAAAAGAATGCAGATGCTGTTAAGTTTGTATTAACAGTGTCATGCAGCAACTTTAACAATGCAAACGGGTGCGAGATCTCTTATTAAAATACAATGAATTACACTTGTGAGTGAAATAGATGGAATTAGAGAAAGTCACGTTACCCTCTGTAGTTTAGGTAGATAAAGGTCTCAGTCACATTTGAATAAAATAATACTTTTTGTATAAATGTCATATAATCTTTTTTAAAAGATATTTTATTTTCACGGACCCCTTGCAATTACACCACGGACCACTAGGGGCCCGCGGACCCCCGGTTGAGAATCAACGCTGTAAAAGATGGTATGAGATTTCCTGCCTGGCCACCCCTTCCTGGTGCGTCATAACACCACAGCGATCTGATTGGCTGTTTCCTTCGTGGCCTGGCAACCAGAAGAGGCTTTACCAAACAGACTCCCACAAGGAACGTTCGAGCTAGCGACACTCGCTAGCCTTCTATATTTTCTGAAAAGGTTCAACTGTTCGGAAAAACCATCATGTCTTCAAGGACTCTACCGCTGCTCTTTATTAATCTCGGCGGGGAAATGCTGTACATCCTGGACCAGCGTCTCCGTGCTCAGAATATACCTGCTGATAAAGCTAAGAAAGGTAGCTAGCTTAGCAGCTATCCCACTAACAACATACAAATGTCACCCTGCTGTGGTGAAACGTTAATCTTGCACCGTGATAAATGCACATTCTGTTTGGTGAGTTTGTTCGTTTACTGGTTGGTGCACAGGTAAGTGATTCGGGCAAGATTAACATGAAGTCCAGTCATGGTTAACATTAATGAGTCGATTTTATTTTCCTTTAATAAACCGCATAGACCACAACTGCTGGGACGTAGGACGGTGTAACTGAGCTCAGAGCAGATGTAATTGTGTTATTCCCCCTGCTCCATTGTCTATAAACGGGCCATTGCTCTATCACTTTTATATATCTCCATAAAAGAGCCTGACGGCCAAGTGAAGCCTGGTTTCCACAAAATGACAGTGGAACACAATGTATGTAGTGTATATAAATATTTAGCATAATGAATGAATTAATAGCATCTGGTGATGTTATTATTTATCTGATTTTCAGAACATCATTTTATTTATCTATTTCCTTTTTAACTAAGTTTCCACAATAGCTGGCTGGATAGAGGAGGACAGAAAGAGAGGTATTCTTATGAGATTGAGTATCACCACGCACTAACATATTAGATGCTCTTTGCTCTGCTTTGGCGTAGTCGGAGCCCATTTGCTGCCTAGGCTGTATGATTTCATAAATGCACAAAAGATGAGATGTCATATGCACAGATCAGCTCACAAATAATGTGCTCACGTTGCACACGGGTGCACAGTGAAAGTGGCTGGGCCACTCACATACTCACATCCAAGACACATACTTTATTATTTATAAGGGCTTTCACTGTGTAGACAGGGTAACAAGCTAAGGAGTCATTAAACAATCAAAACTGAGTGAAATATATCCAAACCATATTTTCATGTTATGAATTAAACTGTATCTGTGTATATACATACTAAGACCCTTCTCTGGCGTCACTATATATATTTTTTTGTGGAGGGGGGGTGTTGTTTTCACAGTTTTGTATTCAATCCTTTATTTATGTGTTTATTTATAACGGTTATACTCAGAACTGATAACAGCACAACACACATTTAAAACCAAACTATTTCCAAACTGCCTGTAGGAGTGCTATCAAGTAGAACAAACTGCTGCTGCTTTATTATGGCCTTTGGGATTAAGCTCTGGTTGAATATCACCTTGGCCAACAAATAGTATAGAGTGCTCGTCTGCCTGCTTCTCAACCTACAATGTGGAAAGTACGTTTGTCTAATCTCAGTTAACGCTTTTGCTGTTCATTCGATTGACTAGTTATGAATGACATCATCACCACCATGTTCAACAAAAAGTTCCTGGAGGAGCTTTTCAAGCCTCAGGAGCTTTATTCCAAGAAGGCCCTGCGGACTGTGTTCGACAGGCTGGCCCATGCATCCATAATGAGGCTCAACCAAGCTAGTATGGACAAGGTAAGGTGTCCGTACTACGTTCACAGATGTAGCCTTTTGTTTATTGTTGTGTTACATTATTCTTGTCATTTGGATTTTGACTTAAGTGCGCAGAAGTGATTTTTCCAAACATCACATCACATTCCTTTATTATCAGCACAGAGATGTCAGTTTATCGTACAGCTTCTTCATCACACACATTAGAGTGATGTTTTTTTTTAAAAAAAAAACCATAAACTATACACCAATAAATCTTTGATAAACCAGTTTATAATAATGTTTTGTTGTATTCAAGCATACTTTATATCAAGCAGTCAAGCTTTATTATAGATTGATTCATATACACTGTATGTGGCTCCCTCTGCTGTCCAACAACAACCTACATTTATTTCTGGTGTACTAGGAGACAATGAGGTTGTTTGTGTGTTCCTCTTTCACAGCTCTATGACTTGATGACCATGGCTTTCAAATATCAGGTGCTTCTCTGTCCCCGACCAAAGGACGTCCTCCTTGTCTCCTTCAACCACATGGACGCAATCAAAGAGTTTGTGAAAGACACTCCCAGCATACTCAGCCAAGTGGATGAAACTTACCAACAGCTCATAGCGGTACTACGTGACTCTTCACATTTGTTTCAGCTTTTTGCAGTGGGCCCAAAATGTTTGAGGTTTTGCATTAACGTTGTAACGCACAAAGTGCAAAAAGGCTCCCAGACTTGTTAATTTACAAAGAAGATTGAGTTTAACCATGCATGGTCAGCTGCAGAGCATGACTTGGGTTTTACACTCACGTAGCTGGTGATACATTGCGAGTCACTGCTTTTCCTCGGGCAGGATTTAGGAAATAACAATCTAGTTACGTGACCAGGAAGAAACTCCTCTTATTGTCATGAGTGTCATGGTCTTATGACCAAATAAAATGTGACCATCCAACCATTATGAATAAGACAGAGACAACGTGCCAAAGTAAAAATAAATAAATAGGCTCTTAGTCACATGTAGTGATTTATGACTGACAAATTGTGCAACTGTGGAGTACATTTAAGGATTATCTTAACTTTTATATATATTATATGCCATTCTTTTAGAGTAATTTTATATAAAAATCTAGTTCTCATTTCATTAATCAATACATAATTTGCTTTTTTTTTGTGACTGCACACTTTGTTTTTCTTTATTTTTGCTTTTTTACTCTCTAGATGTATACACCCTTGTCCAGTGGTGAATTCCAGCTGATTAGACAGACTCTTCTTATCTTCTTCCAAGACATGCATATAAGGGTAAGTTCCTCCTTAGTGACATTTAATCACGGGTACAGTATTAATTAGAGAAGATTCTTTTTTGTTGGTCTTTTATTTTTCTCACGTCTTTCTCTGAATGCCTCCCTCTATGCCAGGTGTCCATTTTCCTTAAAGACAAAGTGCAGAACTCAAATGGCCGCTTTGTACTTCCCACCAGTGGTCCAGTGCCCCATGGAACTCAAGTCCCTGGCTTGATAAGGTACCACAGTATATACACAGCTCTCATGCCTCAGATCCAATCAATTTTAACGATGGAGATAACTGCAACAGTAATTACTTGAGAGTAAACTTTGCCTTTGGTCCTTTCAATGATCTTTAATGTTTGCCGTTGTGTCTTACATGTAGTCAGTTTGCAATCTTACCTAGATACTGTAATCTGATGTTAAGTAGAACTGTCTACAGCAAATTGTATTACAGGGGTTTTCTAAATTTAGATGTGTTGTATTTTTAGCTCGGATTAAACGTCTGTGTGTTTGAACAGTGAAGCATCAATGAAACAAAAGCTAATATGCAAAACATCCGAGCTTCTAGTTAAGAAAACAGCTTTTATCACTAGCAAAAGAAATTCAAAAGAACAGAAGATACTGCACACGTTCTTGCTCATACTTTTGTGTTTTCTGTCAGGATGTTTAGCTGTACTGGTGAGGAGCTGACCAGGCTGCAGTTCAGTAATGGAGGGAACTACACTGCTGCACTCCGAGAAGGATCTTTTGAGATTTTTGGAGATCGGGTCACAAAGCTAGGCACGAACATGTAAGACACTAAAAACTGACCATACACTTTTTAATGCTGTTAATGACAACCGTAAGTCATGGGGGCTGATAATGTAGGCAACACATCCTTTCTCATTCACGAGGTCTGATCAAGATATGCACTTGGTTCAACATATTTTTGTATGCTGACACAATTTTTGACACTTTAGCTTTTTACTGAAACATTCGTTATATAATGAATATGGTCATAAGGTGCAGACTTTTAGGGGATTTTGGCAACAGTGACCAAAACCATGCTGTAAAAATCTACCCTGGGCTGCATGACTTTATTACTGAACACAAAGTAGGAAACCCTTGGTGATGTCCATGCCTTTCAGACCTTAGATAGATAGATACATAGATAGATAGATAGATAGATAGATAGTTTCTTTATTAATCCCAAACTGGGAAATTTCTCTGTTGTAACAGCAATGTACAGGCATTCAACCATACATAAATATAACAAAAGCTAAAATCAACAATAAAAATAAAAATAGAGAACTAAAAACGTACAAAAGTATACACAATATTAACAAGATTATAAGATAAGTGAATAAGTGAATATTAAAAGTGAATATTAAAAAGAAATGTTAAATTATATTGCAATGAGGTGAACTGAATATAGGTAAGATTAAAAATTTACAGCCAATTACCCAAAACAAGCATGTGCAAATGTGCAAGAAAAAAACAAAAGTAGGCAGTCATTGCCTGCAAAAGATTCTGGTTAAACTGTTGCAAATTAACTTTTTTTTTTTTATGTACAAATTAATTTATTCAATTACATCTGAGTCCCTGAAAAGTTCACAGCTTCAATTGCTCATATACATTATATAACTAGAACTTGAATATGTTTTGGTGAACAGATAAAATAACAAAAGTTATGATGATATTGAAATATCTTTATATGGAGTAAATAGAAATCAGCCTTTACGCATTTAAACTGATGCCATTATAGTCTGCCACAATACAAATAACCATTTTAAAAGACTTTGGAAGGTGTTGTTGACACCATTAGATGGACATATACAGTATATGTGCTCATTCTCTCTTTTTTCATCTTTTCAATCAGGTACAGTGTAAGCCGCCCTGTGGAAACTCACATGTCTGGCACATCAAAAAATTCAGCTCAACACACAAAGGTAAAAATATTAATGAAATAAAATATTAATTATCATACACAACAAATAATTTGTTTTATGCACACAAATTAAAACTTTGTCTGTCTATCTATTTGGTAGATAGATAGACAGACAGACAGACAGGCAGATAGATAGATATGTATGTATTGTATGGTGGCCAAAGCACGTCCATGAATTTGGTGCAGATTCAGCATAAATATACGGAAGTGCTATTGTGTGTCAACAGGTCAACACTGCTCCCAACCCTCTCGCCAAAGAGGAACTGAACCTGCTGGCCAGGTTAATGGGAGGATTAGAAGTTCAGAAGCCAGGAAACACTGACAGTGGCTTCCGAATTAACCTCTTTGCCACAGATGAAGAAGAAGTGTGAGTGAGTGTTGTGATATTGCAGACTATTTAGCTTGTTTTAATTTCCTAGAAATAACACTCTGACTCTCCTTTATCACAGGGAGGCATTAATATCAAGACCAGATGAGCTTTCATATGGAATTATAAACATCCAAGCAACAAAGGTAAACAATTATCTGTCCTCACAAACTCTTTATGCAGGAAAATAACTTCATGCCCAGTATTTCTTTAATAATAATCCTGATTTTACTAATGCAGACCATTTTCATCTACATTGAGACTACAAGTCTTTGAGTTGCTTTTCTGATCAACTGCAAGGCACTTTTGTCCCTGTCATCACTGTAGAAACTACACAACAGCTCTCAGGCAAGGTGTATGATTACAAGATTAGTCTTTGGAGCCATAGTGTTTGTTCTAAATGTACTTTTGACCTTTTATGTCAGATCTACAAATGTGGGACCGGCAGAATTCCTGGTTTGCATTGGCCCTAACATGTTAGCATTCACAACTGATGGGCTTGTTCTATTTAAGCAACCCACATGATCAGACTATTGGAAGGTCCTTCGTGATGGACTTTAGACTATACAGTCAATGAACAGAGATGTGAAGCTTTTCCAGTCTAACAGGATTTACCGTAATGAGCTACTGAGTAAGTCCCTCTCTTGATTGCTCTAATTTTGTGATTGGTGGATAACATTGTCTGTTAGGACCAGCAGGCTAATGCAGAACTCGCCAAGATCATGGGAGAGTTCACAGAGTCTGGAGATCAGTCTCCCAGTGCCAGCAGCAAAGGAGACGACCTTTTGGCCATGATGGACGGTCTGTGACCAGGGGTCGTAGACACAAGTCAGAATCAAGAGTCTACACTTTTGAAGACCAGTCTGTCAGTACCTGCAAATACACCGCCGCAACCTCACATGGCGAAAGAAAACCACCGTCTTGCGGTGCTTCTATTGGTTGTCAGACAACCACCTGCATATTTGCATTTCACTACAAAGAATGTGTGGTAAGACGAGCTCTAAGTGATAATATGCTGTAATAGAACGTTGACTGTAAACGGAGAAGAGCTTCATTGCAACAAGATATACGGTAGGCATATATGAGTGTGACATGTATGGTAATAACAAAACATCTGTTTATACTGTAAGCTCTTTGTAAATTGCACATTCCTTTAATGTCACAGTGTCATTTAATCGTAAACATACACTGTTACAATTGCATTACAGTTTTAGTTTTGGATTTTCAGGTTTATGGCGTAATTTCAGGATATTTGTTTATTTCACCGTATTTCCTATTACAAGAAAATCTTATCTTTACACAGTGTGAAGAGGAAGTTCATTAACCTCTTCTGCATTCTGATGAAAAGGTGATTAAATCGTACTGTGGCAAAATCAGAGGGAACCCAAGTGCTCTTTCTGTTTTGATTTGAATTCTCTGTTCTTACACCATGCTGTTCCACTTTAAAAGAGTTTGAACTTATTCCACGAACCTGTGATGTCTATGAATGTTGCAGTAAGTACGTAATGCAATATAATTAATTACCTAATATGTACATTTGTTTATTGCATACTTTATTTACTGAACGTATTATTTTTGTGTATAGAAATAAGAATATTGCTGCAATTGGTAAATTGTTGAATGTGCAATGTAGTATTTTTAATAAATAGATTTAAAAAATATATCTCTTTTTTACACACATTATTGCATAAACTACTGATGCAATAGAGTGTTAATAATGGCATGAACCATGTAACAGTGTAACGTTGCAACATTTATCAGTAGGGGGCGCTGTAGGACCTTTTTT
The DNA here is from genome assembly GCF_963514085.1 of Chelon labrosus. Taxonomy (NCBI): domain Eukaryota; kingdom Metazoa; phylum Chordata; class Actinopteri; order Mugiliformes; family Mugilidae; genus Chelon; species Chelon labrosus. The sequence continues at coordinate 6,060,605 of NC_140345.1, read as the reverse complement.
AAAACAAGTACCCAACTGTTGTCATGAAACGGCATGTCACACATGGCTAAAAAATATTTTATTATACCACTATGTTTACATGCATATACATATACACATATACTTACATATGCACCCCCCTCCCCCACTTGCCCAGACCTATAGTACAATCAGAATTGGTATGGCAACGACAATCTGCAGTATGCACAATGTTTGCCTGCAGTCTACCTGCAGGCGAGTCAAAGTGAGACTGTGATAATCTGCACTCCCCCATTCAGCCACTCACGCACACGAGCATAGTGCATACCATGCAGGCAAAACATGCCGAGACATTTCTCTGAATTGATCTGGGGGAGGAAGATTCTGGTGAGGTTCTCCCAATAATCTTGGCAAAAGAGAGGCAAGAAACACTACATGCCCTCAGGACACAGCCTGTACTTGCAAAACAAACAGAAACCAGAGTTCATGCCAGTAATCTTGCATGAGTTCAATGGATTAAACAGAGCTCGCTGAAAAACAGTATTTCACCATAAAGCTTTGCAAACTTAATTGTGTATCAAATTACAAGGTTGGTTTTGTTTTTAATATACTGTCAAAAGCTACAGCTGTGAAAGCTATGAATTTACCAACAAGAGACTCCACTCAACCTTTCTCTTAACATGCCAAAATAATCTCTAAGATGTGTTTCTTTCTCAGACACACATTTTAGTTATGATTCAGTTTCCTCTTTAAAGGCTGTGGGCAGGACACTGTAAAGCCGCACTGTGACATGCTTTTCATGTGGGTGAAGCATATGCTGTGCTGATTCAAGGCAGGAAAACTAGTACAACTCAGGAGAGGATTTGCCCTTTAGGTTGCCCTCTCTGTGTCTGTCACATCTGCCCACTGGTTTGAAACTGGTAGCTGTGGGTGGAATATAAGGTTAATCAGTCAGTCTAAATTGGGAACATAGGTGGGCTAAACTAAATGTCACAGTCATTAAAAAGTATGCTGAGTAAACGGCACTGCCTTTTTAGAGAGCTTAGTTGGTAGTCGTGTGTTGAATAACATCTTGGCCAAATGCTATTTAAACATTAAATAGTGCTAAACACAGTAGCGCTCATCCAGAAATGTTGCGAGCAGACAAATATTGCAAACTTGTTACGCATTTATCAGATGAAGTAGTGATTGAATTCAGTGATACACAGTTTCACTGAGTCATATGGTTAATCTAAATGAAGTGCAATATCCCGTTAAAAAGCAACTAAGGCCTTATATTAAGCAACACTTCAATCATCTCCTTTAACATACTTTCAGGTTCTGTACTACTACTGTTGAAAATGTAACTGTAGATATAATGGTTTAACTGAATAGGCTTGTTGTGCGACTTAGGTGACATTGAAGACTGCTCCATTTAAGGTTTTACTGCAAATTCAGTTATATTTTTGGATTAATATGTGATGACCTCTTTCTGTTGGGCTATTTCTTTTAAAAGTTTGCATTTACGAGTATTGTTTTTGTACAGTCTAAATGGCAGAATAAGTTATGTTCTTACTAACAAATGTTCAACCACTGGAACTCTATTTTAATGTGTTGTAGAATTTAGATGTTTTTGTATGTGAAGGACAAAATAACAAACCAAGTGTGATATTGTATCTGTACAATGACAGCAAACTTAATTTTAATTAAATAAATGCTGCCCCTGCAGACGGCCATGATGTAATGTGTTTCATTTAGCAACTTTTATTATGCAAAGTATTTCATCATCGACCATTTACTGGGAAGGAAGTGCTGGCATTGGTGGAGGCCACCTGTCAATCAAATAACTGTGTGCGTCATTTCCGTTGTCAGGTGGTGCTGTCGCTGTGGAAAGATGCGATCAGCGAAGAGCGAAGGCTTTCCCTTAATTGCTCATTTCGGTAACAGAGGCTAAACAACCCGAAACCAAACCTCTGTGGTCCCTCCTGTTTAAGAGAGACGCTCCGCGCGACAACCGCAGCGTGTACCCGAGAAATGTCCATGTTTTAAGGAGGCAACGCAGACTTTACCCGGCGGTTTTGGCTCGAGGTAAGCGAGGTGGTGACTACGTTGCTATCTAGCTTTCTGGCACGGCTAGCCAGCTGTAATGTTACCTACTTTGTTTAAATGGCCTCGCGGCTGCTCACTAGCCTCCAGCTCGGCGTTGGCTAACGACGCTCTCCAGCAACCATATTTAAACCTCTCGGGTAGGCGAGAATTCAAGCTAAAGCGGCCGTAATCTAGCTAACAGCTGCTGTGTGTAGTTTGCAGCGAGAGCTCAACTCCTTGTTGTGCGGTGTGCCCCTTTGTGTGGCCGGTGAGCCGGGAGCAGTAATAGCGTATCCAGCCGAGGATTTAAGTCAGCTTTGCTTCCCTGTTTGTATGTGCAATTACGCTCGGTTGTATTTTCCCTACGTTAATATATCATGTAAAATACGGCGTGCGGTAATGTGTTCATTAATAGTCTCAGTCAGACGTTGTCCACATATACTCACTCCTTGCAAAGCGTTTGAAACCGCACACTGCGCTCAAATAGTTATTAATGGGTGCACAACACATGAAGTTACGAGCTGCCCGTGGAGTGGTTTTGTCCAAGTTGCAAGGCATAACGTCAGCGTCGTACTCGTCTCGTCCACACTGCTCGCTGCCACGGCTGAGCGGTGGCCAGACTTTGTGGTCGCAAAATGGCATCAAACAACGTGTGTGACAGCCCGTGTGCCTGTGTGATTGTTTTTCGGCGAGCGGTTTACAGTGTGACCTTGTGTCCGCGGGATTGTCGTGTGGTCAAGGGCGTCGGTTATTGCAATAATGCAGTCAGCAACTGCAGCTATCGGAAGGACTGTGTGATATGTGTGGCATTTCATTCAAGCAGGACGATTGCAGCTTGTATGACCTTCGAGTTACTTGGCCTTTTTTTCTTAGTTTGTGATCTATTCATGGACTAATTGATTGTTATCATACCCTCTTCAGTGGGTTCAATTTCTTATCCATTCATTTGTTTACTACCTGCCCAGGTGCCATTTTACTTTCTTTGTCCATCTTGATACTACCTTGATTTTGCAGTCAAGCTTTTCTTGCAGAGCCAGACAAGTGGCATGTAGTCTGGGTGGGTGGATCCTGAGACACCTACGTGGTTGTTTTGTTCTGATACTATTTAAGGAGCCCACATTTCTCGTGGGCACAGGCAGCGTGTCTCTCCTCCTTTTGTGTGATATGATTCAGCGGCTGTATCTGTTCTTGTCCTCCCTCTGGTACAGTCAGAGGCAGAGGCAGTCCTGCTTGCCAGATCACTGGCTGGGCAGAGAGGCACAACAGTGTCAGAAAAGGAATAGCTGTGTGGTGTCATCGCGCTGATGTCATTTAGGTCAGTGTGCGTTCGTTGGTTGCGTTGACCTTTTGTTTTTTATGCGTGTCTGGGGTTGGCTCCACATTGCTGCAGCTGGTTTTAGTAGGTAGACGGATAGCCTTGGGTCAGTTTGCCATGTGTTGTGTAGCAGTTTCTGTCAATGAGTCAGTTTCACGTTATAAGCCCAAGGTGCATGATTTACTGTGCTTTATGTGTTTTTAACTGATCATTTGTCTGGAAAGAAATGCATATCCAGAACAGTTTCTATGAGTTCTGGCTCTGTACCTTTATGTTTCTTTCTGTGTCAACCTTTCTAGCACTCTTTAAAATGTATTTATGTGTCAGGATTGAAAGCCGTATGCACATTGCTCACTCTGCCAACCGCTCTGGCTGCTGGATGACAAAAGTTAAATAATTTGTCTCCCCAGGAGCCTCGTGAATTGCAGTAGCTGATTATTTGTTGCTTTTTGTGTCCTCTAGAGTAAGATGCTCTCTTACTATTGGCAGCGTGACTCTGTGTCACTCTGGCTTGTGCCATAAATGCTGTCAGAAAACCTCAGCTTATCAGACTCAGTGGGTGATGACTAGTGGAGATGGAGACAGATGGGCGAGAGACATGATGATGACACTGTCTGCTGTCTGGGATCACAAAAAGCCTCATGGAAGTGAGAATTCATACCAGCCCATACTGACTGCCAACTGTCCTGTCTCCTATCTGCCCAAAAACGCCAACTGGCGAGTGGTGCACGATTCGTTTTGAAACGGGAAGATGGCCTTATTCATCAAAAAAAAAAATCTTTTGAGTTTGCCTCACTTGCATGATAATTATATATTCAGATTTGTTTTGGAGTTTGTCAGCTCTCTCCCATAACCTCTAGTTTGCGTTCAACTCTTGTTTTGGATTTCATTTGTCTGAGTCACTACTCTTGTTCAGTTGGCTAAAATATGCACACCAAAGCTATGAGTCCCATTTTTACTTAAGCGGTATCATTTCATCCTGCCCTGCTTGTGTACATAACTTCAGATTTTCAGACGATATGATGCACATGCCAGAAGCTTGAGGGCACTCTCTTATCCGTGTCATCACCTGGACATTTAAGCATGTCTGTCCAATGGAAACTCGGGACACCAGCAGAATGAATCATCCCTCTCAGTTCATGGCTTTACTTCCCTGTTACAGGAAACAGATGGAGTTTCATCACATAAGAACTCAGTATCAGTAAACAAAGCATACCTCTTATACTCTGAATTCTGGGAGGTAGATCAGATCTGCTGTGGCGGCTAAAGTCATTTTTGTAATGACGATGTGTCACACTGTGTCACTTGTTCTTCTGGCATGTGAATCTTGCTCCTTATCGTATAGTACAGGCTTGTTTTTTTTTTTTTTTTCTTTCAGCCTTGTTTGAACGTGTATGTCCTTTCAGAGGAAGGTCTCCACAGATAAGCTGGCTGCACAGATTCAGAGATAAAACATGCCGATTAAGAGCCAGAGGATTTTCTAAACCCACAACCACTGCAGCAGGAAAAGATAAAGATTAGAGAGTTAAATTAAGATGCTTCGGTTTAAAGAATCTTGTGCTCGTGGTGTCATGCATTAACATGAGAGTGCTAGCTATTTGAATTGCAGATTGTGGCACATACGCATTGCCTGTCGGGGAGATTGAATCTGAGGTGTTACCCACGACACCAGCAGCCATTATTCTGAATGGAGCCGTAATGGCCTCACATTGACACCGAGGTGTTGGTAAATGTGAGGGAGGGATATTTAAAGTAGAGGGTGGAGCTGCCCTGAAGTTTACCTCCTTTAACCTCTGTTTACTAATCAGTGTATTCTCGGCCAGCTTGTAGGACCACTGCTAAAGCTCTAGGTATAGTGTTGATTTTTGCACACTATTTATTACAATTTAGAAAATGATCTTGTTGTTTACAGCTCTCTGATGTTTTGTCAGCCGTTTGAATATTTCCAGTCACGTGTATGCACTTTCCCTTTAACTTGACTATCTTTATCCCATGTGCTAATCAGATTTATTCCCCCGTAGAGCTCCAGTATGTCCAAGCGGCGCTCGTCGGAGAGGGGGGCTGGAGAGACATCAGGCAGGGCCAGCAAGCTGCAATGTCCTGGGATTTCCGGCAGCAATGCCAAGAGAGCTGGGCCCTTCATCCTTGGTAAGGAAGCTGCCAGTGTTTGCTAAGCCATTTGAATGTATGGAAATAGCAGCATGTCAAAAACATCTGTGTGAATGAAGTCGCATTGTGAACACGTTTACGCACTGCAAGAAACTAGGGAAGGTTATTTGTGTGTATGAGTTGTGGGGTGTCTCTGTGTGTATGCACGCCTGAGACAAGAATGTGAAGAATTTTGCTGATCCCCATGACATTGGCCTGAAAGGTCTGTGTCGAAGCAAGGTTATTTCCTCCCATGGGCAAATGTATTTCTCTCCCATACTCTGGAGACGTGTATGTTTTCTGCGGCACAACTCCTCCACTATTTGCAATACAGAGTGTCAAAGAAAACATTACACTAGGGGTGTTAATGGGTGCATGCACATGCAGCCTTTAATGAGTTGCAGTGAGAGCACACACTTCAGCGTGTAGCCTGCCTTTTGGTCATGCAGCTGTTCCTTTTCTTATCCTTGCAGGGCCTCGCCTGGGCAACTCACCAGTGCCGAGCATAGTGCAGTGTCTGGCCAGGAAAGACGGCACCGACGATTTCTATCAGCTCAAAGTAAGTCTGTCAGGGGATAGCATGCTTTGTGTGTATCTCATAAACATAATCACTACAACACAGTTTAATAAAAATTTGGCATGTCATTCAAAGGAAAGCTGTCATTTCCCCGTAGACATGTGAACCTTTGACCCTCCTTTGTTGGTGTTCATTTTATTGCCCCAAGTTTCAGTCTGGTGCAAACAACAAAACGTCCGCCAGGCAGTCTGTTTACTGGGGCTATATAGCATCTGTTAAACAAGGGAAGAGGGGCTATAGAGCTATAGAGGGGGAGAAAGGAAGGGAAGAAGGTGGCGCCCCACCTGGAATGTCAACTCTTAACCCCCTATGACCATATGATGAGTCAGTGCGCGACCCTCCCCTCATACCCGTGACTACAGCACCTCGGTGTCTACTACACAACTTGTTGACTTCACATTGGGGTATGAACTTCAAGAAAGCTATAGATCTTTGACAAATCTACTCCAGACTTAAATTTCATACACATGTCACTTAATGTCATGACTTCACACATTAAGTGGTTTAGTGTCAGGGCTGACACTGACATGGAATAATAGTTGAAGCTCTCTTTTTTTGCTGTCTGGTTTTGTATGAGCTCTTGTCTTGTGACTTCTAATATTTGCTCTGTGATTATGTGCAGATCTTGACGCTGGAGGAGCGAGTGGACTCTGCCGGGGAGACTCAAGAGGAAAGGCAGGGGAAAATGCTGCTGCACACAGAATACTCCCTCCTTTCTCTGCTGCACAACCAAGATGGGGTGGTCCACCACCATGGCCTCTTCCAGGTAGGCCTGTATACATTTGGCAATTAAGTGCCGTTTCTGTTAACAGGTTTATAATATAATGTTAGTCAAATAATTAGCATCATAATAAAAAGAAGTATTTCTAGTTCATGGTGTATTACTCAGCATTGTGTGGGTGAGTGTTCTGTATAACTGAGCTTGATAAATACAGCAGCATCACCATGGAGAAGTTTCTGTCACTTTCTGTTCAGTTTGAAATATGGTGTCACCGTGCAAGTACAAGTAACAGCATGCTCTTATCAACTTAGTAATAGCTGCGGTGAGCTTGTCATTAGCCTAGCCAGTTGCTTGTATTTTCCTTATCAAGGTTGTTTCAATAGAGAAGTGGGAGTACCATTAAAAGCTATATTTATCTGCAGTCGTTTTCTATTCACAGCCCCATTCATTCACAGTGATCCCCCTCCCTCACCTGTCTTCCCGTCTGCCTCCTCCTCCTCTAACTTTGTTATTGTTCCATCTGCCTTCTCTCTCTTTCTCTCTCTCTCTCTCTTTCTGTGTTTTCCTTCATTGTCTCTCTATCACATCCTGTCTCTTCCACTCTGCCTGTGTTCTCAGAATAGCAGTATTGAGCCATGCACTCTGATTCATTTAGGCCTGCAATATTGATTGGATTATAATGGTGCATCTCCACTGTGATATAACATCTAATAATGTACTCTTTCAGAGGTACTGACTACATCTAAAAAAAACAAAAAAAACCTGACGACCTGATACAGAAATCAATAATCAACAAGTGGTGACTCTGCTTAGGCTGCTGGAGGAAGAAGAATGACCTTTGTTATTTGTCCTCCACCACTCAGTGTGGCGGGGGTAGATGAGTCTTATTCATATCGGTTACATGTAGGTTGTTGATTGATGGACTCTACCTTCCTAGAAAATGTCTTTCTAAGCTGAATGAATATGCTTGCGTAGCTTAACTGATATAGTGCAGAACAAAGGGGATGGGTTAGTACAGGAAACCATTCTGTTTGATGCATATGTGAATACCTCACCTTTACAATGATTGGATGCTGGCAGAAAGGGCTTCTGAAACACATCAACAGCTCCACGAAGTAAGCACCATCTCAAATGTTTTTTTTTCTCACAATTGTTATTATTCTCAAGGATCGAGCTTATGAAATCGTGGACGACAAGGAGGCCAACAAAGTGCGCAAGATGAAGAAGCGGATCTGCCTTGTGCTGGACTGCCTGTGTGCTCATGACTTCAACGACAAGACGGCAGATCTAATAAACCTGCAGCATTACGTCATAAAGGAGAAGCGATTGAGCGAGCGTGAAGCGATTGTCATCTTCTACGATGTGGTGCGTGTGGTGGAGGCTCTACATAAGGTGAGTCTAGGATGAAATTTAATAACTAGCCCCAGGAAAGTTACACTTTTCTGAAAATACATTTTCCATTCTACCTCTCCCACTGAGTGTGAGAGAAAGTATGAAGGCACAGTTTTCTCTTTTCATCAACGGAGAAAGTCTGGATACTACATTGTTTTTGTCAGCTGCAGGAGAAATGCTTTGTTAGTGTTTGCTGCTTGCACATCCCTTTTGATTACTCATTTCCCATGCTCGCCTGCCACTCCCAGAAACAAACTGATTGTTTTGATACCAGTGATTCAATAAGAACAATTTGACCAAACTTTTTTTCCAACTCTCTTTCCTCCTTGCAGAAAAACATTGTACACAGAGATCTTAAGCTGGGAAACATGGTGCTGAACAAACGGTAAGACCATGCACAGTCTTTCATTTGACCTTTTCCATCAGTTCGCTGTCACTAACCTCTCCCATTATACTGGATCAGTCATGTTAGCCTCCCAGTAAGTCATACTGTCTCAGCTCACGTGTGTGTGAGAGGCCTCTGCAGGGCCTAGCAGCTTGTATTGGTGAGTGTTTAGCTAAAACCCAAGCAGAGGTCACATTCTTAGATTAAGATCAATCTGAGGAACTTCAAGGCCTTCTCTTTTGTGCCTGTCTGTTGAGCAAAGGCTGATGATTCATTCCCAATGGTTAGATTTTTGGGGAATGGAGGATAAACGGGGCCATGGCGCAAAACAGAACAAAGAATGTGCCACTGCTTTGTTCTCAGTGGGAGTGTGTTTGGGGTTAGGGGGTATGAGTGCTGTTACACAGCACGCAGGACCCCATTGAGTGCACCTCGGGTCACAGAGTACTGGAGTTCAGATGAGCCGTGCAGAGTGGAAAACTACTCATCTGTAAACCTTCTCCAGTCGCGTATGAACGAGATGGTTTGTGTGTATTCTGGGCACGAAAACCACCCTTTCTTAAAATAACAATTTGTCTTTTATTTTGTTTAAAAGGAATTCCTCTGGAAAATTAGGAAATTTCGCTTCAAAAATATACCTGTCCGATCTTGATACACTCTTGATAATCGTCCCACAAAGCTAGTAGCCTATTTTTATTTGGAAGGACTGATTGACTAAATCTGCACTCACTTAGACATACCTTCCTGTATCACACACAAGTGACCTTTATCACTGAGTCTTCCCGTGGACTATTCCATAACTTCTTGTCTCCACATGTCTGAGTTTGGGCATTGAGATGTCATGTCCCTGGCTTATCTTTTTACCACATACACATGCTGCGTTTTATGCATCAGCACCCATAACCCCAAACAGGAGCAGCAGCAGTCGTAGTAGTGTTGGTAGTGATGAAACAGGAGAGTGTTTTGATCAGGGGAGGGGGGGGGGGATTCAGGGGAGAGGAGCAGACGAGCGGAACACTCCGTCCCAGCTGGAGACAAAGGAGAGGCCTGCCAAAGGCCCCATAGCTCAGAGCTGACTCACATGGCAGTGCATGTCACAGACACACACACACACACACACACACACACACACATATACACGTGCACAGAGTCATGATTTATTTACCCTATACTCTGCTTTTTGTCTTTCTTTTACACTGCAGTCCCTTTCCTGCATCTATTGTCTTTCTGGCTTTACTTTGTCATATCTTTTCATTTTCCCTCTGTGTTTTATATTTGCTCGTTCACATCTCCTTTTCACCCACCTTGCATGAATCTACTGTCAGTGCGGGAAGACTATGGTCAGTTTAGAGGGAGACCAAAAAACCCTCTCCTGCTATGCAGCTTGTCGTCTCTCTGAGCAATCCACCGATGCCATAGAAAAGCTCAGCAGTTTATGCAAGAATGATGCGATTTCCTCTTGCAGAACCAGCTGTTATGAAAGCAGGATGTTATTAATCAATCTGCAGGGCTGCTGATGATGCATGTCAGACCTGAACCAACTTCCTAAATGTAATTCTATTTACAAGGGTACATAGCCAAATACGGACTCGGGCTACATCAAGGCATGTTTCATTTTTAAATATTGAGAAATCATCCACTCTTGCATTGCCCATAAAATGTACCTTGTAAATGTGGTTGTGTTAGATAGGCAGTGTCCATGATGCAGTACCTTGGCATAAAAAAACAGTGTGCTACACTATAGCCTGTGCCTGTGAAACCATTCAAATGGTTGGTTCCTAACAGTTCAGAGGAATTAAATTTGCTGGTCTCTGTAGAAGCTGCCCTGCGTTTAACCTCCTTTCTCATCAGCTGGTGTATTTTCATCAGAATGTTGCGGGTATGAAGGGGGGGGCTGTTTAGGTTTCTGATTTCCTGACTTGGCCAGAGTCACGTGACCAGGAAGCTGAGATAGTGTGGTCTCTCTTCAGTCCTCGGGGACCCTTGCCTCATGAGGCAAACATGCAATTTCATTTACCCAATCTCCGGTGTAAGAATAGAAGCCTGGGTCGTGATGCACACAGACAAAAGAACAGGCTTCTCCATTGAGGAAGCTTTTATGTTGAGGGTCCTTGAAGCATTGCACTCTGTTTCTCTGGCCCATCCTTGTACAGATCACAACGCTACTGTATGGCTGGATCACAAAAGATGTTGAAGGGGTTGTATCACATAAGTAGCTAGAAATTATGTGGAGTGAATGTTCTATGGGGAGGCTTGAGATTAGGGCGTTTGGTTGGAAAATGAGTATTTAACAGGAATTGGCTCCAGACACTGTAATGGGAGCAGTGAATGTGTGCGATGGAGCAGGGTGTGAAAGTGAGAGAGAATAAGGGAAGCTGTTGACCTCAGGCTTTTTAGAAAGCGGATGTGGGAGAAGAGCATGATCCACAGTGGACACAGGCTGCAGACGGTGGCTGCTTTTGTGTGCGCTCATGTGCTTTTGAGTGGATTTTTGCGTGTGCATGTTCAGCATGGGAGTGAATCGTGTGGGTGCACTTGAAGTTGCGCATTTGTGTACATATTTTAAGTCGTCTTGAGCTTTATATATTTGTCTGCCAACCCATCACTGTGCAGGCTTAGTCATCAGGACAATTATCCTAAGCCACAGGTTGACTCATATGTTTGTCAAAGTGCAGCTTTTTATTTTCTCTTTCTCTGTTAAAGCGGAGGGACTATGGACTGTGCTCTTTTAGCAAAGTTAGGTTTCACCGTGTAATAAGCAAAGTAAATTTACCTTGATGACTTGGATTTTGTTATGCCACATTATTTCCACAGAAACCAAATAAATCAAACAGAGTGTATATTCTTATTTCCTCCTTTTTATTCAGAAAACCTCATGTTATCTTCTCATGTTTTCATTAATGCAATATCTTTTTAATTTCTGTTTTTGTCATTTATAATTTTTGTTTGAGGCACACTATTGTGTGAAATATGTGCTATATATATTCTCAGATACTGGAGTGCCACTGAAGTGGTCGTATGTCAACATATCTGTGTCAAGATGGTCTCTGGCTAAAAGTACAGTGTTAATAATAAATCTACTTTATGCAGAGCATTAGAGCTTGTATAGACAAAGTACAAAAACAAGAACACAGGGGTGAGATAAATATGGTATGGTGAATGGAAATATTTTAAGAGAACATTTCATGTTTCAAGATTATTGACAATGAATCCTTAATGCAGGGCCACTAGATTTTAAAAAGCCCTCACGTCAAAAACAATCAAATTCAGGTGAAGCTAAAGGATGTGGGTGCATGTGGCTCTGTCCTTACAGAGCAATTGTTATCTTGAAATCTATTCTGTACTTGCAGTGGTTTATGCAGTCTGCCAAACATGCCATGAACTTGCAGAAAGTTTTGCTTAAAAATCTTTATGTTCTATACCATGCCTTGATTGTGTTCTTACTTGAAATTGATATATATATATATATATATATATATTTAAGAAATCAAGCTCTATATTATAGATGATGACTAGCGCACCAGATAAGTAAGTGAAGGTCTATTTATATAGCGCTTTTAAAATAGCACACAGCATTAAGAAACAAATGTAACACAGACCAAATTAAAGTGGATACAAAAAAAAGGCAGAGGTGGAGATATAAAAGCACTCGCCTGTGAATATGTTTTTTTTTAAAAGCTGCTTAAAACAGTCCAGAGATTTAACAAATTGGATCGAGAGTTGGGACTAAAACTGCAAAGGCGCACTCGCCATTACAGTTGGAGCATGGGATAGATAAAAGTCAGAGATTTGAGGATCGGAGTGAATGAGGAACAAGGAAATTAGAAATGTAGCAGGGGAGAGTTTTTTGAGAATCCAGTGGAGAGATGCAAGAGCAAGGGTAGAGATGACATCTACTACCTCAGTGTTATTACTGAGGAAGTTGTGTGAGCATTGTGTGGCTATCAGGAATGTAGTTTTGAATTATTTTAGAGTAACAAAATGTACATGTGTAGCCTGCATTTATTCTTTTAATATAGGCTGCGTATATTCTTGTCTGCATCTTGTTGTCATAAGAAACTAAGATATTTTTAAAGCCCAGTGAACTGTTAATTTACTAAAATAACAAGGCATGCTTGCAAGTTCTCCCGGTCTTGATCAGCCTGTGTTCAGTGTTTCACATTTTAAACTGAAATTAGTATGTCTGAGTAATTTTAAAGTGGACAGTACTTGGGGATGTGTTTATTAGCAGTGGAAATGTTTAGGTGATCACTTGATCAAAACTAATTTCTGTTTCAGAATCATTTTACCTGGTGTATTTGTGTGTACTTGCAGCACTCATCGAATCACCATCACTAACTTCTGCCTGGGAAAGCACCTGGTGAGCGAAGACGACCTGCTGAAAGACCAGAGAGGAAGTCCGGCCTACATTAGCCCCGACGTATTAAGTAGTGAGTGAAAACCATATGTTGCTTGCACGTACTTTAAAGGACACTGTGTGGATCAAACAAAATGCAAAAGTGAAGTGCTGAAAAGTTTGTCACTTTCAGAAACTACTGTTTAGAGTCTGCCACGTTTTTTCTGAAGTGACTGACGATGTGTGCACAGGTGTGAAGAAGTGAAATAGCACTGAGATTTGTGTTAACTTAAACTAAAACACAATTGTCTAATGTATTTCCCTAAGCGCCAGAGCTAAATGTCTAGAAAAGTGACCTTTATTGATCTGGGTCCAGGCAGGATTTTAATTGCGCAACGTTCAGCCGTCTTGTGTTTGATTTTCCGGTTATTAAGCAACAAGAAGGAGGTTATGTTGCAATCTTGGACTGACAAAAGCAAGAAATAGCCTTTTTTTTTCTGTTTGTGTAATCACAGTGATGTTGCTTTTTCTCATGTATGGTATGTGTGTGCAGAGGAAGCTATTTTGTTCTTTGTGAGGCTGACAAAAGAAGAAATCTATTTTTGTTGTTCAGCTGTATAGTGCCCATTTGTCACAGTAAATGTTGTACACCTGAGCGCTGCACACTAGTAACATTGATGCTTGACGCATTTTCCTTGGAATTTCCGTCGGCCGTTGATTTCCAGAGCAACATCCTTGACAGTGTACACAAAAACACAGAGCTTTCACGTCCAACCAGTCGGGAACTGTAGATGAAACCCATTGCATGTATATCAGCATAACGTGACAGGCACACAATTACACAGAGCTTCAGTGACTCATACACTGATGACTCACGAGAGGGAAACTACTCCCATCTACCCCTTCCCGTCCCATCCCCCGTGTGTGTGTGTGTGTGTGTGTGTGTGTGTGTGTGTGTGTGTGTGTGTGTGTGTGTGTGTGTGTGTGTGTGTGTGTGTGTGTGTGTGTGTGTGTGTGTGTGTGTGTGTGTGTGTGTGTGTGTGTGTGTGTGTGTGTGTGTGTGTGTGTGTGTGTGTGTGTGTGTGTGTGTGTGTGTGTGTGTGTGTGTGTGTGTGTGTGTGTGTGTGTGTGTGTGTGTGTGTGTGTGTGTGTGTGTGTGTGTGTGTGTGTGTGTGTGTGTGTGTGTGTCACAAGCTTTAACATAATTGCCTGTTGCTGTTGCTGCCGCCTCCCTGGCTGTAACAACACTGCCTATGGTCATGCACAGCCGCGAAGCTCCACCCTCTCCAGCTCCAGTCTCTTTATTGTCAGTGTACAACTGGTTTAATGTCTCAGGGTTGATTTATAAAAACTGTTTTAAAAGTCAGTGTGCTGGAAATATATGGATGTGGACTCATTGCTTGTGTTTGCTCATTTTGTTAATCATTAGTCCTGGTGGCTTAACTGGAATTGAACTTGCTAAATGGTTGATTATCCTGAGTCACACGGGGCAAAAACTGTCGTTGCAGTAGATATCAATTCCTCTGTCTTATGGACGATACTGGTTGTTAATATCAAACACGGATCCTGACTCCCTCTCCTTCCTGTCTTCAGGTCGGCCGTACCGCGGTAAACCCAGTGACATGTGGGCTCTCGGCGTCGTCCTGTTCACCATGCTGTATGGCCAGTTCCCCTTTTATGACAGTGTACCTCAAGAACTCTTCCGCAAGATCAAGGCTGCTGAGTACTCCATCCCAGAGTGAGTATAGAACTTGGTCAAAATTTGTACAAAACAATGGGATCACACTGCCCTAATGACGTAGCATACGGTTTCATCTTTACTTATTCTTTTGCAGTTCTGTTATACAAAATCAAATTAAGTGTAACTGTTGCCTTCACCTCCTCACAGGGACGGCCGTGTGTCGGAGAATACAGTGTGCCTCATTCGAAAGCTGCTGGTGCTGGACCCTCAGCAGAGGCTGACTGCAGGAGAGGTGCTGGAGTCGCTCAGTGGCATCATAGCCTCATGGTAATTGCACCTCCTGCTGGGTCTTTGAAAAACTACACCATTTTCATTTGCACTAACTGCAGTTGCTTGCACCTTGCTGTTGCTCATAAACTAATTGCACATATGCCATTACAAATCCTCAAGCCCATCATTGTGTATGAGTCTTATTGTGTGTTCTTAATCACAGGCAGTCTGTTTCATCGATGAGTGGGCCTCTACAGGTGGTTCCAGACATTGATGATCAAGTCAATCATCCGGAACATCTGCAAGAGGTAAGATCTTGAAGCATGGTTATATCCCAGATGTTTGCATAGCAGACCAAACTATTATTATGTGTAGGTGACTGTGGCTAGATGCTAACAGTAGCTATTAATGTTAGCATCTAGCCACAATCACAACCACAACTATTAATGTTTTACTAAACTAATTTGCCTGTATATAACACACCGTGAACCTACATGTACCTACACATTGAACTGAATGTGTTGTCTTTCTCTAGGCCAAAGCGATCGAAGAGTCTTCACAGTACGAGTTCGAGAACTACATGCGTCAGCAGCTGCTGCTGGCTGAAGAGAAGAACACTATTCACGAGGCCAAGAGCTTTCTCACCAAGCGGCAGTTTGGCAGCATCCCACCTGTACGGCGTCTAGGCCATGATGCCCAGCCAGTCAGCCCACTAGATGCTGCCATCCTGGCACAACGTTTCCTTCGGAAGTAGTCCCCAGCTACCTATACGACCTCTCTGGCCTCCCCAAAAACTAAAGAAACCTGCAGAGTTCAGAGAGGACTGAGGAGGATAAGCCCCAAAACTGACCTCGCATACAGGAGGCCCAGCACCCGCAGGGGTACAGACAGCTCCATATGTAGGGGGGTTTAAGCAAGCTAGGTGGAGAAGACCAGATCTGTGCGCTGCAACAAACTGCCAGGTGAAACGGAAAGGCCTGCAGGAAGATCTGAACCAAAGGTTCCTAGCCCTCAGGTTTCCCATTGTCAGATCTCACTGTGCTACAAACCTGATGGCAGTAACACAAGGCGCTAACAAAGGTTCTGCTTGGAGTGTTGAAGAAACTATTAACCATATTCCTCCTCCTCCTTTAAGATCTCCCTACTGTAACACTTCCCTCATCAATTCTGGTACCCTGAGAAATACAGGACCAGAATCATGTAGCAACCCCTTCTCTAGTGGTTAATGGTATTGCCTCAAGTCAGATCACCTGATCACAGATGTCACTTCTGTATACCTCCATTCCACCCTTCTCCTCTCACTCCTTCCTTTTCCTCTCTACTGTTTTCCTGTATAGAAAATAATCCTGGTCCTGTCTGTAATTCTGACTTCAAATCAATCTACCTCTCTGTCTTTCTTCTCTGTTGGTAAACCATGCTCACTGTTCTGAGACAAGGGATTGTAACAATTGAGTTTTGATGCCACCAGTGACATAAAGCATTAATGTTTTCTGTCAGAGTGATGCTTTGAAACCTTTTCAATGGTTTCAAAAAATCTGAATAAGCTTTTTCTTTTTTTTTTTTAAAGTCATACTTACCTTAAGAAGTAGCATTTTATCCCAATATTTGCATTGAAGACAGAGCTTAATATCAAAGTATGTGTACAAGCATCTTTTGGTATTTGCAGAATGCCTTGTCTCCTACTTTTGCCCATCCCTGTGGAAATCTATTTTTAGCATCTAGGCAGCTAGTGTGAGGTACCTGGAAGTCACAATGCCAAGAACTGAATGGGAAAAACTGTGGGATCCTCCCTGCCAAGGCATATTAATGGTAAAGCTTCCCCAGTGCCACTACGGTGAAGATCAGGCACGGTCATGTTTCTATTGCCAAAAATGTTGTCTTAAATCTACTCTTAGCCAAGGAAACTGGTACCCACAGGCCCATTCAGAAACAAATGGCTTCTAGGTATTCCAACTTCCCTGTTTTTCTTCGTCAAGACAGATCATGGGACAAGTGTTTCTCAGTATGAATGTGAACGGTCACTCTATCCTTGTAATATGTCTGCAGTATCCATGAGTGTGTGCGTGTTCTTTTGTTTTGGGCCAGGCAAAATAAGAGTCTGCAGAGCTGTCAAGCTCTTAACCTCTGACAGTCTCAGACCTTTTAAGCTATCCTCCAATCATTGTGTTCTGTTATCTGGCCTGCCTCAGAGGCAGACACTGTGAAAACCAGAGCAGGCTTTACTAAGACAGGGCTTGACTGAATGTTTTAGAGGATGACATGAATGCTTTGCGTTTGGACATGATCACATATCTGTTGCCATTCTCAAGCCCTCTCTTGAGCTCAACTTGTACATGCTTGTATTATCTCACCATGCAGGCTCTCCTTGAGACAAGCTGGTGGCTGGTAATCAATACTGTAATATTTAGACAAAGGAAAATACAGATAGATTTTAATTTAGTTGAGTTATCTTGGCATTCTTCAGTTTATGAAAGTGTTTCTTCAAACCATGGCAAAGCTACTAACCAGTGACTGTTAGGCATCTGTACACTGCAACTTGCCTTTGCGTATTGGTACCTGCTTTAGGCTCTAGACTTCTTCCTATTTATATCCAAACTGATTGCATGAACCTAGACTCTGGAATATTTTTCAAATGTCTTTACTTGTTCTCTTTTCTTTGTAATTTTGATTTATTTATTCACTTGTGTAGACTTTTCCCCTAAACCACTGGGGCTTGTATCACAGACATTGATTGTAGACAGTCAAACTTATGCCAGTGAAACAGGCCCCATATCACTTTGCTCTCTCAGCTTTAAGAAATCCAGCAACGGTTCAACTTCAGCCATCTAATTTTGATCATTTTCAGCCTGATTCATGAAAGAGTAGCATTGTATTTCCTTTCTGTGGATTACTAAACCATTTTCTTGCCATTTTGCCACAAAGTCCGTGGTCACCTTAAGCTACACTAATAACGAGACTGACTTTTGCATAGTTCTATTTTTTAAAGAAAACGATACTCGCACGTTATCTTGATTTATGGGGGGGGGGGTTTGTAGTGTTTTTTTTTTCTTTCATTACCCCCGAATCCCCACATGAGTCTGCACTCTGGTCAGTATGTAAATAATGTACCATCATGACTGCGCCAGTCATATTGTAATGTAGTTCCACCCCGTGAGACACCAACTCTGTTTCAACACATGCCGATTGACGTGTATTTTACCACCACATTTGGAGTCTAAACTATGTAAAGAGAGCTGTCGGCTTTCTCCCACCTCAATGTGAATTCTATAGGTATACAGCAGTATTGTAGTAGTCTAGGTTCATCAGAAGAGGGTGTTTTCTGAACACTGTAGGCATTGCTGAATGTTGATATTAACAATGGCCAGTGGAAAGTGTCCAATGCCATCTTCCATGAGACACCACTACAGATTACTAACTAGAGGTTAAATGTAGATGTTATTATCTGTACTCCCCCAATCAAAAAGTGTTTCACTTCCTAGCTAGTGGATTGTACCACATTCAATGTTTGTTTTACGGAGTTGTATTGGTAGACTGCATTGTGGACTGAAAAGCATGGAAATAGTGTGAGGTAAAACTCTGTGTAAAACATGTGAGTGTTGCATGATTTTGAACTTGGAAAGTTTGATAGAGCAACAAGAATTTGAAGTTAATTTACCCCTTTGGATTCTAGGAAAGGTAAATCTAAAGAATGAATGATCTACTCCCCTGACTGGATGAAAAGTACAGCTTTTAGTTTTTAATTATTATTTTTTTCCACCCTGGTTGTCAGTATATAACTGATATATTGCTGACTGTTTCAACTGGAAACTTGGTGTAGGATGTGAAACGTGGCGTAGTTTAAACCCAATGGGACAATGTGTTGTAAGCTGCTTGGTTGGACATGGGCATCTAAATACAGAAAACTGCATAATTGTACAGATGAAAAACACGTTTGTATAAAAAACATATTTTTCTACTTCATCAGATCTCTACATGCATGTCAGCAATAAACTTTGATATGGAAGCATTGAACTGTGTCATTGGATAATTCTCCTATGTTGCCACTAGGTGGAGCAGTTTATTAAAAATGCAACTGAAGGCAGTAAATTTAATCTGGACTCCTCCAAGACATAATACTGGAAGTCCTTTTTTAAATGTTACCATTTGGTAACAATATGATGTACAGTAAATGATCAGTTGTATTTCTGTGCCAGTATCTACAGTGTGTGTACTTTTATAGTGTGCAATTTACCTGTATGAAGAGGAGGCAGAATAATTGACTCTTTGTGTATCTATACTGCTTCAATCTTGTGGCGAGTCCGATTTTGGGCCAGAATGAGGTAGACGTGCTCAAACAGGAAGCCTCCTGCTGACTCCTGACAGCTCAGGGTTTCTCTGCTGACCGCCCACCTCACATCAGGTCTTGGAATGAACGCACTCTCTTGACTTGAGCATTAATTCCATTATAAATCATAAGCAGAACTGACTAGATTAAATCTGTGATACTGGCAAATGGTTAAGTCATTTTTAATATTCCGCTGATCACACACACACACACACACACAGTGACAAAAACTGAAAATAAAAGTATTGCTCTGACTCACTCAGAGGTATAAGTGGACAAAGTTTTCTCACTCTATCCTAATTGAGTCTCTCCTCTGGTTCATGCACCCTTCTCCCAACATGTCAAGCTGGGCGGGAAACTTAAGAGATCTCAAGGGTCAAAGTTGCTCCAACGCTTTGTCCCCATAAATTACAACCAGCTGGCCTTGAAGAGGTCTATCCTGGATTCACGTGTGTCTCAAACAAACAAGTGTTCATTAAAGACTACGTCAGACATCTGCAATGTTCTTGCTTAATTACCTTAGAGAGCATTACGTATTCGGTTTCACCAGAAAAGAGAAGGATTTATGCAGCTGGACATGGATAACACAAGGATTCACAAGTCCAGATGTGTGTATGTATTATTATTGTCATAGCTTTGTGTGTGTGTGTATGCTTTACTGGTAGCAGTGTGTTTGATTGTTAAAAATGTATTGGAACTAAGTGATTTAGGTGCACAGCTGTGTCAGCCTTGTAATTCCATGTGTTTATGTCTGTTGGAGCTTGTGAATGTGTGTCCCCAGCTGTGTCAAGCACTGCAAGGCTTATAGTCTCTCGCGATGAGACGCTCCAAGAAACCAAATGTATCCTGCGCAAAACCTTATATAATCTAGCAAAAAAAAACACAAAACAGAGAACTCAAAAAATCACACGAGCTGCGTCTGAAATGGTTAAATGGTTAAAAAAAATTCTGCAGCTGAGTGAATCCTGGCAGGAATTTTGCACCTCTGGTCATCTCCCTCCCTAATGGTCATACAGTCTGGATCTTCTTAACGTAATATGCTGTTTACTGTCCTAGTCAAGAACATAAGCAAAGGCAAAGTACTCCATTCTCTCCATGAGCACATCATTTAATATCACGGCCCATTGCAACAAACATGAACGTCTGCAAAATGAATGCATATAAGTGTTAAATTTGTCTTTTACAAGAAATGTAAAGCCACAGATTGGTGTTATACATCACTGGTTTTCTAAAGAAGGAAAGTTCAACCTCTGAGGACCATGAATGTACATGTATGCTTTAGATTTTGCTGTTTATACAACTAAAACATTTGGCCAAACAATCACCCAAGAAGTATCTTTTGCTCCCAAAGCTACCACAAAAACATCCTTTTGTTTCCAGCTGATACCTCAAAGACTCTTAAAGAAGAAGGGAAAATGAGATTAGCAGCATTATGACATGGCATTCTGAACTAAGTTAATTTTTGTTGGCAAGCCGTCACGGCAACAAAACAGTA
Source organism: Chelon labrosus (assembly GCF_963514085.1). Classification (NCBI taxonomy): domain Eukaryota; kingdom Metazoa; phylum Chordata; class Actinopteri; order Mugiliformes; family Mugilidae; genus Chelon; species Chelon labrosus. Next base: position 6,039,936 of record NC_140345.1, on the reverse strand, counting down.
CAGAATGTGCATACGGCCCCCACATGAGGAGCAAGGAGGGAAACATCTGCAAAAGGTTTTACTTTAACTATTTTAAGTTTGTCTTCAGTCTTAAAACAGATGATAAAACAGAAGATCTGAAAATGAAAAATCTATTTACGGTAAAGTCAACAGCAAGTAGAAGTAGTTACGGTGGCCATAAAGAAACGTCTGAGGGATCCACATATCCTGTTTGGTTTAATATTCAGTTACTGTGTGACTTCAGTGATCTAGTCGTACTACTGAAGGCATCTTAAACATGATATCTTCATTCAAAACAATAAAAAAAACGAGGTAACAAAATCACTAGTCCTCATATTGTCGCCACATTAAAGAGGAAGACAGAATTCAGTCACAGACGGATGTGGCTGTAAAACTGGTGCCAGTAGGACGAGGCTTTGTTGTGGCACTTTACACATGGTACAGCAGTGTGATCAGAGGAATGAACTGACCAAATCTGATACAAATAAAGTTGTTTTCCTGTGACTAACCAACATAACGCTTTCAAACCATATTAAAGTGCCCCGATGTGATGCTAAGTGTTTCCAGTGAAAACCAATACGAAGAATTCAGTATTAAAACTCAATCCAACTAAATATAAAATGACTTAATTAGTTCAACATTTTGGTCTGTTTGTTGAACATTGTTCAGATTGATAGCTAGAGGAACCAACTACCCTACAAAGCTAAACAGTTAGCATGACAGCTAACTCCAGCTAAAACCTTTTATAGTTGTGTTAGTGTATGGATAGAAACCAATTACATATACTTTGCCAGTTAGTGAGATCTGTTTGTTTAACTTAGCTAGCCTAGCTGCGTTCCTGCATTTCACCTATGTATGCTACCTTGTAAACACATTGGATTCACCTAGGGCACATGTTCAAGAATTATATTATGATTAAAATGCAGAATACATACAATACATGATTGTTATTTTTCACTTTTGGGCCAAAATTATCAACACCACTCTGCAGGTCTATACAGTAAATATAAACAGGTGGATGTACCAGCCTGTTAGCTTAGCATCAAGCCAAGCTACACTGTTACCATAGTAACCTACCAGAAAAATGCATACACTTTGACTTGCGTCTTTTAATTTGTGATTTTTTTTTTTTTTTTACTGTTGGGAAGAACCAATCTCATGTTTCTTCAGTGAGTTTATGCTAAGCTAACCAGCTACTGGTTCCAGCTACATATTTTGAGCTGCGTTCAAATGGGATCATGCGTCCATGAGATAAGTTCGTGTGAACGGCCACTTCTTGTGGCATTCACACGCTCTTAAGAGGAAATTGTTAGAAATGTTCACAGGCTGTGACATGTATGCATATTCCCAGTTACCTCATCCTTTCATAATGATTTGCATAAGTTGCCCCGGCCATTAGCTTGCTAGGCTGTTAGCCTTAGTTACCACTAGACTCCAGCATGTGGTGTTCTCACGCCTTACTATTGATGTTAGCACTTGAAAGCCAAGCATTTTGTGTACACGACAAGGTTGTGAGTTCCTTTTAAAGGCAGTATATTGAACATGGGTATGAATCTGCCTATCTAACTAAAAAAAAAAAATAAGCATATTTCCTAAGGTCATTCACCACAGTCAACAATCTGGTATGTAATGTGGGTATGAATCCTGCCAGGAGGTACCATTAGTAGAGCTTCATGCAGGCCGAGGGCATAACCCTTCCTACTCATAATCATCTGAAACACATCAGTGTGCATGTGGCCAGAAGATTGTTTACAGCTGCTCTTTCTCTCTGTGACCTTGTCCTGTCCCGCAGGAGAAACACTTCTGTTTCTTGTCTCTTTTGGGATGACATGGGACATTCTTACATTCTGTAATTATTCTTTAGTGGTGTGTGCATTTGATGTGATGCAGAAGGGCTGTGATGGCCCATCCAGTCCTTGCATATTTTGCCTACACATGGCTTTGTTCACTGTTAAGCTCTTCTTAAATCTCAAGAGGAGGATGCTGAGAAGAGCCAGGCCAGCTGTGTTGGAGCACTACTGAAGCTGTTTTATATAACTTTTTAAAAAGAAATCGATCACACTTACTTCTGACTGAATTCATCCTTCTACTTCTAGTGCCTCTCTTCACCCCCTTCAACCCATCCGTCCGGAGCTGAGTGGCAAATCCAACATGGCGCAAGAGCGAGTGTGTCATTTTCAAACTGCCCGCTAACTCCGAACATCTGGTCGTATGGGGAGGAGGGCGACCCTGTCAATGGGAGCCCTTGTCTCCCTTGTCAACACCATGAGAACCGCCCGCTGCAAGGTGAACAAGGAGGCATGTGTGTATTATAAATGTGAGCGTGTGTGTGGACCGACACTGTTCCTACTGGAATAACCTTTAATAGGCATCATTTAGATTCATGAATACTGTATGCTTGTAGAAGGAGCTACTGTAACTGAAAGACTATTTTTTCTTTAATTTTGCTCTAAAAACAATGCACAGTGGATACATGCACCATCTCAACAGTTTACAACACACACTTTTATGAGAATGTGTTTAGTGCAGAGGTGCTTCAGGCCGAGCCCATCCTTAGCATGCCTAATGTGAGACCACACACAGATGGCCTCACAAAACATGCTCTGAATTAATTTATGAAGGATAAATATCTGATGCAACAGCCAGCAACAAGATCATAGCATACAGAGTAAATACTTGTGTGTTTTTCACTGTTCATTTATGAAGACACATGCATGTAAAATCTTGGTTCAGTCCCTCAAATGTGAGTATTTTGCATGTCTATTATTGTTCATTTGAGATTGCAAATGACACCACGAGAGTCTCCAAAATTTCTGCAAGGTTGCACATGTGCAGCTGTCTTTCACCTTCTCTTGTTAACTGATGTTACCAGATGAAGCTTGTTAGACAATTAGTTCGCCATCGTATTGCGGCCACTTGTGTGTGAACTGGTGTCTGACATTAACCAAGCAGAAGGAGCAGAGATCTGTGAGCTCAACTGTTATCCTTACGTGCCAGTCTGTGCGGACCGAGAGGGTTAAATTAATCCAATCATAGTTAATGGTTACACTATTTCATTTTAGATAGTCCCTAAATTTGGCCAAAAGTCTGAATGTCAGAGTGTCATCACCCCAAATCATGTTCATAATTTGATGAAATATAGTGTATGTGCTTGACACGCTTGAGGCTTCCCAGTGACTGTTAGGAGCAGAGGTTGTAAAGTAAATATTTTTTTAGCAGTTTGCTGCTGTTACAGTGATTGAAAACCTTAGCCCATCGCCAAGCAGCAGTAGTTCCTGCTAGCGAGTATGGTTTAATTGTGTGATCATTAAGCAAAATGGGAAATGGGATTAAGTGAAACTTCTCTGAGTGACCAAGGCTGATGAGAGACTGAATCAGTTTGTATTAAATAAACAGGACTCTCATCTGTTTAAAACTCAAATGAGAATAACAGTCTGAGACGGACTGAGGGAAGAAGCTGTTCGGTTTTATGCAAATTCCAAATGTTGAAACATGACAGAATCAGGTCCTGGCCTCTGGGATCTTTATGTGGGGGAAAACCATACCTGCTATCCAAATAAAAAAAAAAAAAAAAAGGCAGAACGTGAATGTGAGCAATCCCCAGAACGATCCCACACTGACCATTTGTGGGCAGAGGGAGTGCTAGCTTGGGAACGGAGCTGTGCATGGACACGCACAGTGATTACGACTCTCGCAGCTGTCCCCACTCAGCGCAGTCAGCGCGGAGGAACTGTGGGAGCCCTGCTAATGTTAAACGTTGCGGAAAAGCTTCGGAAAACTCAGCTGTCTGTCTGCACCTCTCCGTGCCTAATGATGTTTGGGCTCGCACCACATTTCTCTGTCAAACCCAGAGATATAAACGCATATTTTTAAATCATACGCTGCAGAAGAGTTCAGGGTCATGCTTCCTTTTGGACAGACGTGAAGACTATATTAGGAAAGTGAGGGTTAAATTCATCTGGAACTCTCCAAACTAGCCATTCTTATATTTGAAATCAAGTGTCTCTTTTTATATCTACGATTTAGTGACACATTCAAAATTGGTTTTATCAATGTGTTTCTTCTTCATTTAGGTTCATGTTTCTCTAGGGGGCTCCTGCAAGCAATAAAATCTGTCAGTCAAAACTGCTGCATGAACTTTTCCTAAGGTTTCTCAACATCTCCGACACATGCAGCTGTTGACCAGAGCACAGAGGAGCCTTCATTCTTTTTCAAACAGCATGTCAGCTTTTGCCTCGGGGTTTGCAATTTGACTTTTATCCACTGCTTTCAGTACACTGATATAGAATGCAACAGCTCGTTTCAGTTCAGTACTCACACATAAAGGTGTTGCACTTTATTAGCACATGAAACACACTGAAAGTAGACATTTAAATGTACTACATGACGTGTTGTCATCAGTCGTGTGGCTGGTTAACAGCTGAGTCATTCAGAGAGTAATTTCTCTCGACACATGAGAATGTTAAGGAAAACAAAGCCCGCCTGCACTGTGTCGAGAAACCACGAGGCCTTACGTATATCATTATTCCTGTAAAGATACCAGATTTACCAAAATGTTGAATAGATTCTGACTCTCACATCCTCCCCCGCGTCTTCGCAGCTTCCTCCCACCCCTTCATCCTGCATCTGGTGATGGCAAACAGCCGCTGGATTTCCTCTCGCTGCCCGTTCAAAAGTGAGCGACGCACGCCTCTGTGTCTTTGTGTGCGCTGTAAATATTTTCTCCAATCAAAGCGTTGAAACTTCAGAGCACGGTCTAATCTCTGGAAGCCCATCACTTAGACTCACATCAAAGCACAGGATGAAGCAGAGAGAGAGAGAGAGAGAGAGAGAGAGAGAGAGTGTCTCCTCCACTTAGCTTAGTGTTTGTAATGAGAAGGATCTTTAATTCCTGCAGCATGCAGATAAAGAGACATGGATTACACCATTTTGAATATAATCGACTTTACAAGTACATGACACCTTAAAGCAGATCATGAGTGATCATGAATTCCTAAAGTCCACACGCATTTGGTTTCTCTGCTACAATCAAGATTCCAAAAAGGCGACGTCCTAAGTAAGGAAATGGCTCCAGATGTATATAATGCGCCATTATCATGGCCCCTGTTTAGTGGAAGTTAACAAATCCAGCAGGTCTTGGAGGTTTTAATGTCTGATACCGTGGGCCTTCATAAGACAAACCTCCACCACAGTGTCTATAATACTTTGGAAGAATCAGGAAGTTCAGCATATTGTAGTTCTTGAAGAGATTTCTCCACTCATCCAAGTGGCCTCTGCAGCTCCCTTTAAACAAGTCCAGTCCCCTTTCGTTGAGCTTTTTTTTTAGATTTACTGTAGGTCACGGACAGGAAGTAAAAATGTTGAATCTGAACTTGAACCTGAATCTGTTTGCACCATTGTTAAATGATCCATGAGCAGTACCTGTTTGTAATGTATCAGTGGATGTATAAACAGAAATCACTGGCTTACTTCAGTTCAAAGTCTGACATAGTGTCTTTTAAGCAGTATCTTTGCCTCACACCTCTCCCTCTTTGAATCACAACCCCATAATTAAACATGCTCAAAGTGTCTTGGTCCCGATCACGTTGCTATTTTACATTTTTATTTTCAAATGACCAGGCATTTCCTTATTTTTCTGAGTGTCCACAAATCTCATTTAAATACTCAAGGAAGCTTTAAAGGCTTATTTGGAACCCGTTAGGATTTTCATATTCACTAACAATGAATGAGCTTTGTGAATGATGTACACGGTACCAAAATGTTTGCCTTATTTTCTTGATATTTTGCATGACATAAAACTCAATTAGCGCTGCAGACTTTTTAAATCAAACTAAACATAAAGCTATGATACCACTCAGTGACTAAAGGTGTTGATAAAAACTGTAGTCACTCTTGAATGACTAAGAAGCTGACATCTGCAAGTTTCAAGAGACGCACTCCTCCGTTTGATTATCATGGGAAAAACACCAATAATGTAAACATTTTAAAAACAGCCGGCAGCGACTGAAGATACCGATAAAACAGACGATCAAATGTTGCCCTCAAACCCTGCAAGTTTGTCAGTCTTTGATTAAGACCATTGCTTCAGCTTTAATTTGTCATCCCTACATTTATTTTCAACTGCCAGCTTACAAACTACTGCATTCAAAAACGTGCTCTGATATCCGTACCACACATTCTTTGGCTTTGTTGAACAAGAAAATAAAAAACCCACCTACACCAACAACACAGACCTTTAGTTTTTGAGCGACCTTTTTTTTTTCTTTAGCTTCCCTCTCTGTTTCACCCTGAGCCACCAGTCTTCCCGCAGAAAGCCAAATAGAGCTGGAGGTAGTCATTACGGACTTCCCAGAGCCACGCTTGACTGACTGCTCAGGTCTATTCTCGCTCGGTCAGGGTAAAGTGGGTGCACGGCGGTTCTTATAGTAGACACTGGGTGACAAACATTCATACAGGGTGTAATTCTTGCGGTTGTGTCTTCAACCCCAATGAGGCATGGGTGGAGTGCCACTTACTAAAAACCAAATCTCGATTCCCCGAGTGGTGCCAGGCACCCACGGAGGAGAAACATGTCTGGACCAAACTCTGGCTACATCCTGGTCCAGATGTGAATTCTTTAGGGGTTTGGTTTGGGATCCGTCCCACGGCTGGCTGCTGGTTTGCTTTGCATATTTTTGTGTGAAACTGTAGCAGTTATAGCAGCAGGATGTAGGATAACAGAAGTGAAATCAAGATGTCTGTCATCAGTTCATGGCCATGTTTGGAGGTGCACTGCTACCTGAATGTGATCTGTTTTGGACATATGGTTGATGTCAGTCGTTTTGAAGGGTCGACTGTTTAGTTGCCAGTTCATCACGGCCGTCCACGGACTCCTCAGACTCTTAGCAGCGTGTTTATGTTCAGTCTGTGTTCTGCTTTATCTGAAGATGCAATGAAAGCTTTGCAGGCAGTCATTTATCATTACACTACAATTGCAAAACAGTTACCGCAGTCGTGTTAACACTTCCCCTACATGCCTCAAGCTGTGTTTCATGTATTATTCATAAAAGTCAAATACTGTCTCCGACGCTTGAAAATAAGTCCTGCGTGCGCTGGGCGTGTATTCAGTTCTGTTTAGTTTGAGAAAATTGGGACCTGCACTTTTTTCGTGCCTGCAAAAAATTAGCTCTTCCTCCTGCGTGCACTTTTTAAATGGCAGTAGTGGCTGAAAGTCCTGACAGGCTATCATTTCCCCTTAGAAAAGGAATGCATTTAGAAAAAGAAAAAAAAAAAACTGACAGCAAGGGCTATATCATTTTTTATTTTTTTTTTCTGGAAGTGACGCAGAGCGTTCTGTGTGAAGTACACTGTAATAACACGGATAAAGAACGGTTTCAGAAGCCAAATATTACGCAGATAACATCTCTTCCTGCGTTAATTGAATTCAGATACCAAAGGAGTTATTTCAGCTCTGGGAACGCGTTAACCTTTTGCCCTTCATTGTGCTTGATATAACTGCAGTCACTTTTAATGTCATAATTATTAATCTGAGATCGCTAAGTGGCGATTTCTCCATCCAGTTAGCGAGCGTAATATTTTATTTTAAGGTAGCCAAAAAACAGTAACGTGTCAGTGCACAACTTCAGTTTTTAATCACCAGCATTAATCACAAACCTAGACAGACATCTTGTGACAAGTTTAAATATAAGCAATTACTAAATCGGACCTTTATCACTTTGTGAATACATGAGGAATTAGAGTACTTGTCATCAAGAATTGGGCTACTTTAATGCTTTGCAAAACCAATTAGACAGCTGTTAGAGAACAAATTTCAGACGTCTGCTCTGGATTCCTGCGCGTCAGTGAACTGATGTTAAATAGTGATGTTGGCTTCTGCTTGGCTATGAACTGTGCAGACCCCGCAGATAAGATCGGAGACAGGTTTTACTCACCGAGCCAGCAGTCAAGGCTTAACTTCAGGAAATAAGCTGTCAGTTTTTATAGAAAAGTCGTCGAAAACTGCTCCCCAACTCTCGATCCTGTAAAATCGAGGTTTAAAACTTTTCAGTTTGCTCTGTAGTTCAATGCATTTTGTTCCGTTTCTGCTTAAACGTGTTAAATTTTATTGCTTTAATTTCACGTTTACGACTTTTTACTATTGCTTCTTTTATATGTTAGCTTGATGCCTTTTTTTATATTGTATGTGGAGTTATGGCAAATACATTCACCTTTGCTTGCGAAAAGAAGAATAAAGAAGAATAAAATATTAACTGGATCCTCCTCTTGCTCAGAATGAATCTTTAATTTTTACTAGAACAGTGACTCAAACGATCTGCCACGCTGTAAAACAGTTTTAGACGGCCCTGGCCATTATTTATTAAGCGACTGCCTATGTCTCGCCTCCGTCGTCTGCTCAACTCAGCAGCAGGTTAAAAGACTTTTATTCCAAACACCTGGTCCATCAAGAACAGCAGCAGGGATTCGGACAGCAGACGGCGCAGAGAGAGATTAATGTCCAGGGAGAGGGGTGAAGGTTTGGTTAAACACAGAGAGAGAAAGGGTGTGAGATACCAGCAAATATTTGCAAGATGATATTACTAAAGTGAGGCCTCGTCCAATCAGCATGTCCTGTTTTTTTTTTTTTTCAGCTGTGACTGGATGTCAGCTGTGTTTATGTCCAAATCTGTGTTAAAAGTGGCATAACAGCCCACGGTTTAGAGTTCAAGGCTTCAAGCTGTGTTTATTGTTCCCACTATACACCTCCACGCATCATCTCTCTCTCACACACACACGTACGCATACACACAGGGGTCCATTTACTTCCAGTGAATACTTTGTGAGACTGTAATAGTTTATTTTCTCCTCTCATCATGTCCCAGGGTGAACTCAGCAGTCGAGCTCCTCAGAATGTACGCCTGGCCTCCCGGCGCCTCCAGGCTAAACATCACTCTGTACGCTGCACTGTCCAGCAAAAACTGAGCCCTTGATTCTATTTCTGGGTGCAGACAATTACACGACGATGAGTCAACCTGAGCAAAGAACGCTGAAAATGCACAGTAACGTTGACTAATAAGGTAAGAATCAAGCTTGTGAACCTTTTAAGTAGAATCTTTGGAGGTGGAAAAGGCAGCTGGAACTGGAGGCTTTCTCCAAATACTCCAAATGACATCTAATTAACACTCAGCGCAGAAAGCAAATCAGAGCGAGCAAAGGTCAACGTATAGAGTCATTATTTTTGGACGTCAGAGGAACGTTTCGCTCCGTCTATTTAATTTCCCGCTGGAACACATCCTCGTGTTACAGCTAATGCTGCTGGATCTCGGAGAGGTCTGGTCCAAAAGCAATGGCTGGAGTCTACGTGCTGCTTGAGAGGGGGACTGAATGTGGGGGTGGGATCAGGCCGCGTTGCCCTGCTTACTTTGTAGTCCGACGCCAGCAGCTGCAGCCCTGGAATTTCATTCTCTCAGAGGAGATGTTTATTACATTTCACCCAGTGGAGCAAATGAAAAGATATCACTGGAATGAATTTGGGCGGTGTGAGGTTCAGCATAAAGATGAAAACCTCTTGATGGCGATCATCAATCATTCTTTTACTCAGCTGTCACATTTAAAAAGTCGATAATTAAGCATTCTAGCAGCTACCTGGATAACATCTCATGTTTTCCCAGCTAACTACAAAACCTCCGGAAGACGCAACAGGGTGCAGGAGAGCGTGCGCAGCTTTTGCATGAGGGCAAAACATTCTGGTTGCTTCCCAGATTACAGGTCAGCCATTTCACCAGTGATAAGCATCACTCTTTGCTGATGCTGCATTAACTCTGGGTGTTGGAACAGGAAGCTGATTTATGAATCCTCGCCTGTTTTTTTTTTTTGTTTGTTTGTTTTTTCGTCTTCCAAGCATGCAGCTTCAGTGTAAACACCCTGACACTGCACAAGCTGGCCAACAAGTGAAGCAGATGGTTTCCACTACAAGGGAGTGATGTTTTTGCATTCCACTGTCAGGGAGAGCTGAAGAATGCATGCAGCACATACGGCACGCACACATTCGCTCGCAGCACATTTATAAGGATGCATATACTCGCAGACGCATACAGAGACACGCGCAGGCAAGGTTAACTTACTGCACTCCCTGATGTCTCTGGTGCTGACATATTTTGTGCACTCAAGGGGAGACTCTATCAAACAATAATGCTTGCAGAAAGCATTCAGCAGAAATAGTCCGGCTGGATTTCTTTCTCTCTTCTTGCAGCACTCATTTGAATCCCCAAATCACTAAAAGGTCAGACTTCATCCTTAAAGATGAGTCTCTGCCTTACCTATAAATATCATTTTACAGGTTGTCATTCTAAGAACAAATAGTTCATGAACTTAATAGCTCTACAGTTTGACTGACAGTAATATATTCTTGGCTGTGCCTGAAGTAAGACATAGATCACTGGGAGACGTCACTTTGATACGGTTTGACTTTTCACAAAAAGATGAGATCTGTCCTGTACATGTTAGCTCACGCAGCAGCTCCAGGGATGAGTTAATCATTAAGTGCTCCAGCTCAAAATGTGTGATTGCATGCAAAGCAGACTTTTTTTTTTCGAGAACTCCTGTGTTCTGGCGTGCAGCCGGTGGCGCGCGACCAAACAAATTTCCTGCTGTTCTTTTATTTCTGCTCGAAGAAAGGAAGCTCCCACTTATCTGCTGGCTAAAGACGTTTTCTGAGAACAGAGCATGGAAACGGCATCTGCTTCCCCAAAATCCTCGGGTCCCGAAAATAAAGAACTCATGACGAACTTGATCTGGCATAATTACAAGCCGTCCGGGTCACTTTTTGACACCGCTCTGCTCCGCCGTCTGTGCGGTGGTGTCACAGTGCTTGTTTTCGGATGAGAGGCAGCTCGGCTTGTTATCACGAGTGTCAGTTTGTGTTGACTATAGCTGCAGGGGTTTGTTCCGGTGAAGAGGTAAATGACCAGCAGGCTACAGCAGTGACCAAAATCCAGATGGATGCCTCTGTTTCAACACTGTTGATTTAGCGAAGCATGAGTCAACAGTTCCCAGCAGAGAGGGGACAGCAGGATGGAGGGACAGAGGGAAGGAAGTGGAGTGGTGTTGAATGATTACACGGGGCTTAAGCTTCTGGGATGGGGGCAAACAGGAAGCAGATGCCTGAATGATCCAGAGTGAAAATAGTGAGGGATGCGTACAAACTGCTGTGGGTGTGGAGCGCTGTAATTATAATGCTGCTGGGGTGTGTAAGACTGTGAGGTTGGTGTGCTTGACTGAATGTGCATTCATGCTCACTTCTTCTAATTGCACTGGAAATCGAATGCACAGCCTGTAAGCTTTAAAGGCGGTGTAAACTACGAGTGGAACTGCATGCAAGCATGCACGAAATGTTTTTGAAGGCGCTTCTCCCGTCCACCTTTCACATCTGCTCTCTCCCTTGACCTGTTGGGTCCTGTCCTCAGGTGGTGCTGTCAAGTAAACCTGCACTCAAACTTTCAGCATGCTGACTTCTCACCTGGCTCAGCTCCACAGTCCCCATCAGCAGCTGCGCAACCGTGTTATTATCTCGATTACACTCCTCCAGCACACTCCTCCGGGCTCCACCTTAATGACAGGGAGGAGAAAAAAAAAGAAAAAAGGACAGCATCTAATGACTTTGGCCTTCATTATTTGGACCGAAATACATGCTCACGTTTGTCTCTGTGCGCGGACTTCTTTTAGCCCAGCAGAATTGCGTTCATATTGACAACGCTCCAGTCCGCATTAGACCCTTCAATGTGGGAAAACATGTTCTCAGTAGTCATAAATACCAGTGAGGGTTTTATTTTTAGTCCTTTTCTGTGGGATAGTTCAAACACGATTCTGTAAAGTCTATCTATCACCGGAAATGTCCATACAAGTGCATATAAGGATAGGAGTGGCTGTGTTTTTACAAAAGGGATGACTTTGAGGCTAGGCATTTGGGAAGAGTGTGGTTTCACGATGACTATCACGAATACTCACAGGGATGTGGATTTATTTAGTACCTGACTGTCTCATTTAGTCCCAAGAGGGTGACTATTGGCCAGAGAGAGAGAGAATGAGGGTAAAAATATCTGTATTTATATCTGTTCTAGCGAGATTCTGCTTTACTGATACACGCTTTCAATATGAGCTGATTCCTTCTGTGCATAACGCAAGAAAACAAATCTACCCTCTCTTGATGCAAGAAACACGCAAGTTTCTGTTTGTGCCATTAGTTCTGCATCATCATGGGACTCTCACAACTTCACAGGTCTTTTCCAGAATCAGGCAATAACACGCTTCCATGGTTTTAGGCCAGAGGCTTGAGGAGGATCGTTGCACTTAAACAAGTGACTCTTTAATTTGGAAGCCTTTTTTTTTTCTTTTTCAAAGAACATGTCAACAGAGAGGCACTGTTCTTCTGATGAGCTTCATGAAATTAAAAAAAACCCCTGATGATAGCATCAGGACATGATCACATGCAATGTGAAAGATCTGATGGGACTAACCAGTTCACAGCCAAATAACACAAAGTGGATATTTCATAAGTATTTTTGTTTGCAATACTGTTTTGACTTAATTATGATTAACAAGATTTGTTTAAATCCTCGTATGACTTAATGCAATTTGGTCTGTTAAAATATGAATTGGGTTGAGTATCATGTCACTTATAAAACTGAATGGGAAAATACATCGTTGTAAACGTGGCCAGCAAAGATCCACAATCACACAAATTAAATGGTTAGACAGAAAGTAAAAGTTAATTGAGAAATACTGGAATATTGGATGCTAACAAGGTTTGAACCAGTCTGCCTGCACATTCTCTCTGTGACAGTTGGGCTTTTAACCCAAATGAATACAAGACTTAATAAACTAACTGTAAGTGTGTATATGAGTCTGAACGGTTGTTTGGCTCTCTGTGTTAGCCCTGTGGTGGCACTGTGACTGGCTGGTATCCCACCTCCCACCCAGTGCCAGTTGGGAGAGAATCCAGTCGCTCACAACACTAGTGAATACACAACAATCAGCCACAACATTAAGACCACTGACAGGAGAAGTAAATAACATTGACCATCTTGTGACAATACAATGTTCTGCTGGGAAACTTTTGGACCTGGCATTCATGTGGCTGTTACTTAGACATGTACCACCCACCTAGACCAGACCAGGCACCCTCACCCCATAGCAGTGACACTCCTTGATGGCAGCAGCCATCCCCAGCAGGAAGCAGCCTGACACAGGCACACACACAAAAACGCTTTAGGAACAACTCAAAAAACATGAAGAACAGCACAAGGTGTTGACCTGGCCTCCAAATTCACCAGATCCCAAACTGATCATGTATCTGTGGGATGATCCATGGAGGCTCCTCCCCTCAACCCATAGGACCCAAAGGCCCCCACTAACAATATTCTGTTGCCAGACACCACAGGACACCCTCAGAAGGCCCATGTCCATTCTCTGATGAGTCACAACTGATTTGGAGGGAGACCTACACAATATTAGGATGGTGGTTTTATTGTTATGCCTGATTGATGTAGATGATGGATGGATATTTTTGTAGTCTAGGCTAACTGATTAGGATTTTATGGAAGGAATATGCTGCTTGTCTCACCTGAAAGAGGTGTGTTGGCCCAAACGTTGCTCCACTTGCACCTAATTATGGTTTTCGTAACCTCAAAACGGTTTACAGAAATGGACAATATACAGGAGATATTTACATTATTTATATCTCTGGGTTATTTGAAGAGTTTATTTTTAAAAAAAGTACAACTACAATCCATTAAATAAATAATTAGTCAAACAAAAATAGACAAAAGTTGGATGAGAAGAAGACCTAAATATTGTGGAATGTGCAGTTTCAGGTGTGAAATGTATTTGCACAAATGTTTGGCAGATATGTCATATATTTCAGTGCAATAGTTTCACATTTATAAATGATTTTTTAAACAATTTAACCGTTGTTTGCCAATGTCAGCAAGCCATTTCCATCTTCCTAAACTCATAGTTGTCTCGCTCTGGCTCAGCTTTTCTTTTCAGAGTGTTGCGAGTCCTCTTGTCCGCCGTGGACCAGAAACGGTTAAAACAGCCTCCACTTTCAGTCTGGTAAGTTGGCTCAAATTGTTTATGTGTAAACTAAATTGGTACCTCTGAGAAGCCCCGAGGCACCTACACTGCAGTCTGCAGCTCCTATTTGCAACATGTGTGGTGCTCAGCAGTGTTCTGTTGTACGGGGTCAGCGAGGATGGGAGGAAAGGCGCTCCATCTAAAATTCACAGCAGATATGCGAGTGGGTTATCTGTGTGGGAGAGCTGTGGTCACTGCGACCTCCTGACCTGTGATCTTATTGTTAATATATACTGATGGATTTGAAGCATGTCAAGCTGATGATGAACGCCCTTTGAGATTTGATGTTACATGAAGTTATCCAAAACACAAAATGCCAAATGCCATCTGAGTTCTTGTCCATTTTTCTTATACTCTGTTTTTCTTGCTTGGCCAGTTGGGACACTGGGAAATTTGTCAACTTGTTTTTCTTAAGAATTCTTCTGTGTGTGTTTGGAAATTGTCCGTCTAGCAAGGACGGAGCCGACAAGGAGGCAATGCAGGATAGGAAGCCAGGTCAGGGGTGGTGGGGTGAGGTTAAATATGCTCGTCTGGAGCCAAAGGAGGGGAAGATTTTCTCTTTCTGCGTGCCTGCCTCTGCATCCATCACTATATTTGCGTGCGTGTGTGCAGCACAGATGAGTAAACTGGCTCCAGCTTGCCCTGCGATTGATGCCTTTATCAAACCATAATCACTACTGTTGCCGTTTTTAGTGTCAGCCTCAAATTTGATATTGTGTAAGTGTTTGTGGTTATGCCCCGTAACATTCTCTGCTGTTCCACAAAAACAGCTGTAAGCTCTGAAACATGCTGGCTGCAGTTTTCCTGCCTTACCAGCTCCAGGTTTTTATTACGTTCAACAGAGCTACTGAAAAGTGTTAAGTGTCATGCGAAACGTCAGAAAAGAAGAATTTTAAGGAGAAAGTTCTAAACACATTTGAATTCAGGTTTTTTTTATAAGCTGTAGCTATGAAGCTTTAAAAAGCTTGAAGGTTTTCTCTGTTGGGAATCAGTTTTTTGGCGATTTTATGAAGGAAGCCGTAAACACAGTGCAGCATTGTTCGTGCTTATTTTGGGATATATACTTAGCATCTTTTACAATTGCCTGCATGAGAAAGCCCATCATTATGCCTCGTGTGTCAACAGAAGTGGAGTTTTGGTGTTGCTAGGAGGGGTGCTGCTGGCAGAGGTGGCCATAAGTGGAAATAATTATTCATTTTCTTGGACGGCAGCTGACCGTTTTCCTCTCTCTGTGCGCTCCAGGCAGCCAGAGAGTGAATTAATGCGACTGGATGTTAATAAACCTGTTGTTTGAGTCCTAATCGGAGCTTACAGAGGAATCCACTGCAGGGCTTTACCCCTCTGTATCTAGACATTGGTCAGTCGCATAGTTTCCACCTAGTGCATACTTGCGTGAACACAAAGAGCTATTCTTCAATATACAAAGGGTTTCTAAAAGAGCTTTTTCAGCTGTGGCCTGCTGAACGGTCTTTGTAATGTTGTTCAGATGTGCGCAGCTTTACCAACAGAAAAGGCAGACTCCTATTGAATGAACGTATGCACTCGTGTAATTTCGCAAGACCTGACCAGAACCGCGATCAAAACAGCACGGGCAGCAGTTTTTCACGGGGAGCCCGGTTGGGGTTTGCTGGGGTAAGACATTTAAAGGCCTTTCAGGTGCTTAAACACGTCACTTGCCCATCTTACAGAACAGATAGACTCCCAGTCAGTCGCATGTATCAGTTCAAACTGACTCCAAGAAAGCACGTGAGATGAGCGTCAACACGAGACGCCACACATCTTTTAACAAGTCCGCATTGCTTTATTTGGCATGCTTGGTGAAGCATAATCTCCAGAGACAGCAGTTTATCTATCTTTATGTTCCAAACTAATGAGTGTACTGTATATGTAATCACTGATAAAGGTTCAAGTGTTACGGGGGGTTCACTGCATTCCTTTCCCAGCGAACAAGGACAAAGGGAAATCTATTTTATCAGTGAATCAATACATAAAACAATGCTGAATTTGACATGCTGGACTCTGTTAGAGATATTTTTCCTTCTGCTGCTGAGAGAGAAATGTTCCGGCTGAAGGTTGAAACGTCAGTGTGGTAAACTGACATATTTGGTCTTCCACGTTGATGATGGACTTGATGATGATGATGCTATAATTACCATCCGTCCAGTAAATGGATGACATGTTTAAGCTGGGTCCAAAGTAGTGGCAAACAAAGTAACAGACAAAACGGACCATTCTTTAATGGCAATGAAAACACCGCACTGTTTCCTGTTTTGCATGGCATGCTCTCCCCATTTTGAATAAATGATAAACCACACTAGTTATTTCATTTAACAGCAGCTCCCCCGTTACCACCATCGTGACCTTGATAAGCTGAGCAAAATGAATCCTCAACTTTTGACAAGGCACTGTTGTGAACTGAGGAGAAGCGCGGTGGAGGAGTTGGAGAGCAGTCAGGGAGCAACTAACTAACTGTTTACGTAACTAGGGAGGCAGAGGGAGATATTTCAGGTTGCTAAGGTGTTGAAATGTTTATGTAACGCCCCTCAATTTTTACAATTCCCCTGTTCCTCCTCCACTCATTTAATCTCTGACATCCCCTCTGTGTTTAGTGGCAGAGATACGATCAGTGGTGACGGTGAACACTATAGCAGGGCCTTCTCTTGCCTCTGTGCAAACCGTTTCCGGTCCCGGGTTTCCCGCCTAACATCAAACAGACGTTTCCCTCAGTCTCCGTTCTATTTAGCACTGCATGGGTGTGCCGGAAGCAAGATGCCATACCCCTTTCTTGAGATGTTGTTAAAAGCCTGCAATCATGCTGTACAATGCTTTAGAACATAGCAACCGTTTGTATGGATACTCTGCACACCACACTGTCATCAGACGTTCTACAGTTTAAAGAAGTTCCAATGAAAGCTTTGCATGATGGGGATTCTCTTTCTAAAAGGCTCGGCGACACAAGTTTTGCAAGCAGCAACATTTCACACAATGTACTTGTAGGAAAATGCTCTAGTGTCACCAAGATACAAATACTTCCAAAGATGCACAGATAAATTTGGCTGTTCGTCTTGTTGTTGTTGCTCTAGCCCTTTGTGAATGCATGGTTTGCGCAACGAGATGTAGCTACTGCACTTTCAATGTTGATTCACCTCTGTAAGTGGGTGGGTTCTGGGAGAGATAGGCCAATGGGTAATAGCAGAACACTAAGTAATCTACAAACCAGAGTCAGTAAGCTGACAACTGTATGTTTTTGCAATTTGGGTAGATGCTTTAAGCCCATTTTAAAGGAGCATGCCTAGGTATTAACACTAGGCCCATACTGACTCATCAGTATGTACAGTACATACAGTATGTGCATCTACTGGAATTCCTATGTGCCGACATATGCGCACGTGATTTATTATCTATGCAGGGAGCGGGAAATCACAGCAGGAAGGAGATCAGACTTATGATCACAAAACAGACCCCGTATGCAGCAGCTCCCTGCTCTGGGAGCCCATCTGTCTCATAAAGAAGCAACTGCTGGCAGATGCCTCCAGTGCACTTTTTTATAGAGGGGCACAGGGGCCAAAGACAGAGACATGTGTTTTCATGCACTGGAAAGAAGGTGTGGAGAATACCTGAAAGAACAGACCTGGAGTAAATTCGTCTGCAGCTTTGCCAGAGCGGTTTGTGAATGCCAACGTGTTTGTACCTTGACAAGGAACATGTTTCCCCTCCTCTCCTTGTTGTCTGTATAATTTTCCGTTTATTCATCAACGCTGATACTTGACATTTCTCAGCAACACGTGTTTGCAGTTTTATATCACCATATGTTTTTGATTTCAGAAAGAATGATGCTAATTCTCTCAGGGCTCCCTCCAAGGATATTCGTTTCAGTGTTCAGCACATGGATGAGTCATCTATGGGTGGTGTGTTTTCTCTCTCCCTCTCTGAGGTCGTACCAGAAAGACAGAGCTTTAATTATTACTTTTTCATGTCAATTATCAGATTACTGCCTTTCTTGAGAAAAAAAAAAGTCGCTGCTTCCCTGTAAATGGATCGTGTTGAATTTGCACTTTGAGAATGTTGCGGTAGTCTTAAGTGCAAACAACATAAGTGCCTCTTGTCTTAATTTTCTCTGCTTTGTTGTGTGTCTTTGCCAGCCAAACCCAAGCCTTTCATCAGAAGTTTCCATCTACCATTCATTCACACAATATCCCCGTGGTGCAGCTCAACCAACAATGGCTCAGCAGGGCAACCTTTGGAAAATGAGTGGGCGAGGCGACTCCCGTGAAATGCACTGCAAATATTAAATACTGCTCTTAGCTTTTGTTACTATGAAACCAGTCTGGAGCATGTCGCCTCGCTTCACCCCGGCTGAGAGTTTTGTGGACGAGTGCTGTCTTGTTTAAATCTCCCCTCCACCTTGACTTCATGTTTCATCCTTTCCAACCTGCAGGCAGACCCCCCTCAGTCATCAGCCACACATGCCTCCCCCTTGCCGCCTCCACAACAGGCCACCGTGATATACTCTGCATTTACTCTGAGCACCCCGCTGGCAGGCATATCAATTTGTCTGCTGTGATCCAAGAAAAGTCTGCCCTTGACAGCTGTAGGTGCCCTGTAATTAGACTACTCTCATTTATTTTAAGCCTCATTTTCACCTTCTCTCTTCATACTTTTCTTCTTCTTCTTCTTTTCTTCCTTCCTGTGTGCCTCTCTCCTAACTTATCCACCCTCCTCAGACCAACCCGGTACTGGAGTATAAATCAGCCCCAGGGACAGGTGGACATCAGCCAGCCATGAGGAGATTCAGGCAGGAATGTGATCACTGATGCACCACAGAGAAATATTTCAGTCTTTACATAAAGAGACTCGACTTTCCACTCAAAACCCTAAACCTCCTCTTTATCGATAGAGCTGACAGGGTGGATTACTGGAGAGATGCCTTCTGCTTTTCTTTGTGTTTTGCATCCAAGATTTTTTTTTTTTGTATAAGAGGGCAGTAACTTGAGAAAGGTGGCGGCAAGATGTTTGATTTGGAGTGATGAACCCGAAAGCCCAAAGTGTACAAGATGCAGTTCAACTGCAGTAAGTGTATTCTTAAATTTTTTCTTGGCTGCTCATGACTCCCAACAGGTTAGCAAGTGGGTTAATGAGTGAAATATGTGGGACTGAGACCAAGATGTTCTTTTAAGCCCCGGCAGGGTGTAGCACAACAACAGCTCTGCTCTTAATAACACTGACCCGCTGGATAACTAAAATGAACTCTTGATGTCACCGCTCTCAGCTTTTCCTCCCAGTTTTCCCATGAACAGTGCAGGCGACGTTAATGTAGAATGTCACTGTGCCCTCCCGGGCGTATGGCTTTAATAAAATCTGGTCAAGACGGATCTCGGTGGCCGCGCAGATTTACAGCTGAGCTCTCTGAGACGGAGTACGGCAGAGGAAATGTCAGTAGTAAAACTGTTTGCAAAATATGACAAGCACGGGTGCCGTGAACTTGAACATATGTGACATGCAGAATTCAAACACTAAAAAAACTTCATTCAACCTCAGCTGCATGCTCAGTTATTGATGCAGTCCCCAGTGATAACAGATATAGCTTTTATTTTCATTTAGCTTGCAGCTGTTAACAATTAGTATGTCAACTCCTTCAGCATAGCAGTTAACATATTATTGTGATTACATGTTTACCATGTTTTATGTGAGGCTGTTTTCAGCAAAACCATACAGTCTTCTCATTAAAGCTGAGCACTGGGACTAGCAGTGGGAGGGCCGTGTTATAAGTTGTAATAAGTTGCAAATGTCCACAGTTTTTTTCATTGAATTTTGAAATACATATCATCGTAAATGTCTTTATTGTGTTGAAAGTGTTGTGCCAGCATAGTGAGACACATACAATCTGTCAGTTCCATTTTTTATTACCTGCCCCATTAATAGAGATGGATGAACCCTCTGTCACATTCCCCATAGGAATCCTGTAGAGTGGTTTTGAAGCTCAGTATGGGTGGCACCGGCAGTCGCTATCTTGGCATTGCCTGCCTAACTAAGTCAAAGATGGACAAAGACGTGCAGCTAATGCGGGAGGGGGACAGCAAGGCAGGTCTTATGAGGGCACCCACCTGTCACTCTGCCTCTCTTCTTACCCTGATGGACCCATCACCCCAGAACAGGGTAAATCTGGACTCATCAGACCTTCTTCCATTGGTCCAGAGTCCAATCTTTATGCTCCCTAGCAAACTGAAGCCTTTTTTCCGGTTAGCCTCACTGATTAGTGGTTTTCTTAAGGTTGCACAGCTGTTCAGTCCCAATCCCTTGAGTTCCCTTCAAATTGAACGTGTGGAAATGCTCTTACTTTCACTATTAAACATAGCCCTGAGTTCTACTGTTGTTTTTCCTCGATCTGATTTCACCAAACGTTAAAGTGATCGGCGATCACGGTCAGTCAGTTTTTTTGACCACATTTCTCCCTCAAAGACGTTGGTTCCCCACTATCCTTCCAGTTTTCAATAATGCGTTGGACAGTTCTTAACCTAATTTCAGTAGTTTCTTCAATCTTCTTAGACTTTTTCTCTGCTTGATGCATGCCAATGATTTGACCCTTCTCAAACAAACTAACATTTTTTCCACGACCACAGGATGTGTCTTTAGACATGGTTGTTTAAGAAATGAGAAGCTACTCATTGCATCAGTTGGGGTTAAATAACTTGTTGTCAGCTGAAAGATAATCACCCATGCAGTAATTATCCAATAGGAGGCTCGTACCTGTTTGCTTAGTTAAATCCAGGTGGCAACTTTTATTTTTAGCCAGGCAGTGCACTTTGAGTTAGCTGCAAATCCTGGCTAGGTCCAATCCCTACCAAATCTGTCTAGTTTCACCTCCAAAGGACTGTTCAGAAAATCAGTGGGCATTTGAAACAATTGCTACAACTCTTGTTACACAAACCTGCTGCCAACACAAGCTGCATATTTACAGACACGAGAGTAGAACTGATCTTCTCATCTAATAAGACATTTAATACAAATGAACACAAATATCCCGACCAATATCCCCACACACAATATTCACTTGTGGCCATCAGAGATTTAGATGTATGAAAAAAAAACAAAAAAAACAAAAACAAAACCATACATCGGCTGCATAATATAGCCTCTTTGTTGATGTTGTTTCTTTCTTGTCACACTGGACTGCACATGGGAAAACTTGGGCTAATCAGCCTGGAGTTTCTTTTTGCCTTTTTCCTCAACAACAGAGGGAAAGCCCCCCCCCCCACTCACACACCCACACCGCACCACACAAAACACACACTCACCGCAGCTTTCCTCCCTCCCCTCTTCCCCTAGCTTGCCCTTTTTAGGCTGTTCCTCCTATTTTTTTTCCATCTGAAAGAGGGATAGTATGACAGCTTTTCCTGCTTCTTGCGGATTGGAGCCTAGAGAGGGAAAACTCTGTTACTCACTCCGTCTCCAACTTTGAGAGGAAGTTACCACCTCTTCCCCAGACTCTGTACACACACACACACACACACACACGCTGGAGCAGACACAGTCAGGCTGCTCAGGACTTGAACACAACAGCAACTGTGAAACAGCCAGGACTGCTTGTAATGCTGTGTTTTTCAAAATCTGGAGGGAAAGATTTGCAGTTTGCCTGATGCTTTTGTGTGGACTGAACGCCGTCAGAGGGACGTCTCCTCTCATCACTGACCGGTGAGTTTGACAGTTTTGTTTTTCAGTGTGTGTGCAACACCATAGAAACCCAAATGAACCACGGACACTGGAGTCTTACAATGGATTAAGAGCCCAAAGTGTGAAAGCTTTGCTAAAACTTGTTCTTGTATGTGTAGGTGTTTGGGAAAACTTCCATTTCTGTTTTTTCATTGCAGCAGTTTTAACTTCACATCAAACATTTGTGATTATTTCTGCTTTATTAAACTGCAGAGAAGAACACATTTAATGAAGCTTTACACATGATGCTGACTTTTTCTATAGTGAAAACAGTTGTTTAGTAGCAATACACACAGTTTTTGCCATTTCAAGTCTAAGCTGAATATTCACATCCATCCAAAGAGCGTTCATGTGAAGCTGCTGAACAGATTTGTTTTCAGATTAACCTGTGCTGAAGAAGAGCTGACGCAGCACTAGTTGAGACAGGACAGTAGAGCCCGGGTCTGGCTTTCCTGTGCAGCTGCACATTGTTTCCTAACCTTGCAGTGATAAGTTAGTTATCACCCTGCTACTATCAAAGCAAACATCCCTTTGCGCTTTGTTTTTTTTTTTTGTTTTTGTCTGACCTGAGCAGACGTCACGTAACTAAAGCGACGTCACAGGATTTCAAAAGCGTGGGCTAAAAGTGTACACATGGCTCTATTTTTCTGTCTGCTTCTCTCTTTTTTTTTCGCGCAGGCTAATAGAAACCTTCATACTTGACAGCAGTTGACCATATGCTTCGACTCCCATAGCTCTCTCTCTCTCTCTCTCTCTCTCTCTCTCTCTCTCTCTCTCTCTCTCTCCTCTGGACGTTTGTGGTTTGCACCTCTTATCAGAGAGAAAGTGAGGCGAGGGAGAAGAAGGGAGGTGATGGGTGGCGGCTGGACAGGGCCGTGTTGCTCTCTGGGGTCTCCTTTAATTTACACAATCTGAGCGGGCAGGCAGCACTTAAACTGTGCCTCCTCCAGTCAATCAGATAACCCTCCACAGGATGAGTGTGAAAGGTAGTTAAATAACCCCTTCCAGGCTGACTGGGGAGAGCTGACTTCTGTACGACCTCGCCAGCCTATTCAGGCTAGCAGACTTTCCTTTTTCCGAATCCCCTTTGACTCACTTATCAGTCGCCCTGTCTTATCTGTCCCGAGGATGGTTGTTAACTTATTCTATTTACCCAGAGGCCAGGGGTCAGAAACTGATTTCAACTGCTTGTCTAAATTCCCATGGCACCAATCTGTTTTCAAGGGAGATACGGAAAGTTTCGGGAGAAGTCTTGAGCGAAGACACAATGAAAGGAGATAAACACAGACCATGGTGTTGTCCTTGTGGTTTTTGCACAATAGCAAAAAGCACGTGATGATGCAACATTGTATAAAACTTGAAGCAGCTCCACACATAGACTTGAATTTTGCAGATTTAGCAGGCAGTTTATTTCTTTTAAGCAAAAATCCCTGGTTTGTGTAGAGGAACTCCCTTTAATTAACAGCTCCTCATTATATGGCTCACAGGGAGAACACTATATTAAAAAGATTAAAAAAGAATATTAAAAGATAGATCTTGGACAGTTACAGATTGTAGTAATAACATTAAGGTTCAGCAAGTTCAGCAATTCAGGTCCTAATGTACTTTGACATGCAGAAAATTCTGCATCCGGAGCTCGGTGTTGGGTGATCATCTTTGGGATCGGAAAGAAGGAAGAAATAATAATAACCAGCAGAAACTCACGGTGAAAAAATGACTTATGAACTGACAGTGCTATCCGTAGTAATGGGGTCACAAAGCACTTTTAAGCCATAGGACATGAAGTCATACCAGATCAGATGATCATCAGCAGATCTCTTTGAACTCTTAAGCTACAAACCCAGCTCCAAACAGAGAGGTCCATTCAAACGCCAGGCTTTCTACGTGTAATCATTACAGTATACAGTATTATGTTGATCACATGAAGATATTCATGGACAGTGAAAGGTTTACCGACTGCACTGTTAACAGTGATCCTCCTTAACAATTACTCCAATGTAAACTGTCACATTATGACGATATACATACATGGCAAGACTTTATGACCCGTCAGCTGGAGATCTAATCTCACTGACGTTAAGTAATGGATATTTTAGTTTTGTTGAGAAATAGAGGTTTGATGAATGAGGTGTCTCAGACGCTATGTTTAGCAAAGCTTCCATCAAGCACTGATGCCTTGCAGGGCTCAGGGCTTATTGCTTTCTAGTAGGAGCTTCACGGGCCCAGACAGCCCTCTGTTTAGGTTTAGTTTGGTTTTGTTTGACATGTTAAATCCATCAGGGTTTGACTAAGCTCACCCTCCTATCTTGGATGCAGATATGCAGGACACACACATAAGAAGAGGCACATGCAGAAATGGAAACATGCAACAGCTGCGATGGCCTTATTCTGTTTTAAATAAAGCATTTGATTTTAAACAATATGAAACAAAGATTAGATTCTAGACCCAAGATTAGATTCAATTTGCTTATATTTATCGTACAAATTGGGTGCCATTGTGGTTTGAGATGACACTGGCACTGGTTGCTAGATGACAGTAGCAGCCGCTGACTGAAACCATGCAAGCAGCCCACGATTTCTTTGCACCAGGGCAGTCCTGTCACAACAACCCTTCTGAACTTCCTAAACTTCATAGAGCTGCACCGTGTCCATGGGTAGTACAGAGGGGATTCTACGCACCCAATCACGGAAAGGGCAAACACGTGTTTTGTGTCACAGAGTAATCCGTAGGACCCATGTAATTGATACAGTATGTGCTGCTGGATGGTGGCCCAGATCAATGAAAAGAGTGAGATCATGGCTCTATTTTTGGAGCTTTACATTTGGGATAATCTAAAGCCGTCAGTGCTTTACAGAATCATGGAGGAATGCTCCTATGAATCAGTTTAATGCAGAAACATACACAGATGACTAGCAACTGTCAACAAACAGGGAAGTGCTGCACACATACATAAATACACCCTCTCAGTAAACACAACCATGGTTCCAATCTGACTTCCTACTGACTGGTACCTTGATAACGTCACCATGAAGATGGAACATGGGATACTATTTCTTGATTTACATAGTAAAGCATTCTGACTCTGGCCCTCATCAGGATCACATCTGGGTGCTATTACCCACTTGCCCTAACCTCGAGCTCAGTCCCACATCTCTATTACGCCCCCATTACCTGCCATAGCCCACAAAGCATACTCTTCACAGGGCAAGCAGTGCACTGTGGTTCACTTCTCATGACACAAAGATGCAAAGTGGCTAGGGACACTTTACTCTCAGCCAGGCTGCTGTCATACTGGCACACTGAGTCATCTTGACTGTGTAACCCAACTGTTGTTGAAAAGTAAAGATTCCACAGCCAAATAATAATTGACCAACAATGCCTGACTGGGCTGGTTCTCCTCTCCTGGAAAAGTTTTTGCCCTTAAAAGAGAAGCTGTTGTTCATTGAGTCAATGTCAAATAGAGTACAAGCCCAAAGCCAAATACATCAGCACTTGAAAAAAACAAAACAAAGCTCTCTTTCAGCTCCATATCAAACTCTAAAACACATTTGAGACGTTTGGATAGAGCTGAAAAGGAACAAAATGTCAAAGTCTTTTCAGTGAAGAACCACACAGGAGGAAACTTAATAATAAAAGTTGGGCAAGATCTAGATTCTCATTATTGGTGTGGTTTGTCTTGCGGCTGGCAGGACATTGTAGTTCAGACTGAGGTCAAATATGATTTACATTGTGTTTGGTCTTACCTACAAAGTGTTTTAGATGGGTGGGGTAATTTAATATGAAACTTTATATAAGCTTATATAAGCATTCTCAGAAGTATATGAAAGGCTTTTCTTTGAGGTGTTGGCAAATCAGTGCTATTGAAGTATAGTCACTGGATCTGCTGAAGGAGCGTTTAACTCTTCAGCACAGTTTTCATGACTCTGAGGATCTCTTGGACCTTTCATCTTTGACATGCACAACTGAAAATTAATTTTTGACCTTGGAATTAGAAGCTGATGAGACTTAAGGACTTCTCACGTGATTTGGACAATATCATACAGACATCATAAGCAATTGTGGTGCTCAGAGCCATAGAACGAAAGCAGAATTGGTCTGCTGGCGAAAACAATGTGGTACAACATGGTCAACTGATTCAAAACTAGAGAGGGGGTTGATTGGTTGCTGATTCAACTGTTGCTTCCAAGATTTAGAGTGAACTCTCATGACCTTAGAGTTAGATCTCAAACCGCAGACTTGCATTTTACCATTGATGCAGACACAACAGCGCACAGATATAACGGCTTACAGCAGTGTGTTTTTTTTCTCATTTGCATCTACCTATTTCATTAGGCCAATACACAGTCAGTATAAAACCAATTTCTTTGCAAATACCTTCTGACCCAGGTCTGTTCAGGTCAACCTCAGCTATGTCTTTGTCCTGATGGCAACCACCTACATTCCTCTCAGCTGGATACACTGGCAGCCAGATGCAAGAGGGAAGCAGAACTAGCATTTTAGCACAGCTTGAAACCCAAGATCTTGATGTCAAGAGGAACTGGGAAGAAACTGCTTTCTCCAGAAAACCAGCACTTCGCAGCCCTCCTGGATCAGAAGAAATCTCACTATGGCTTCCACAAGAAATTACCTTCACCGTGTGGACCTTCATGAATGCTTTTGCAGACACTGTAAACAGAGATCTTGGTTTGGATAGTATTTCTGTTTACCAAGCGGAAAGTAATCGTTGCCTGCACCTCTGCTGGACTGGGGAGAACTTGAACTTCCATTATATTTTAGTGCTTGGAGACTGTTCTCTGGATTGATTACAGGTGCGTGATAAATGACCTGTAAAGACACGCAGCAGATAGTTTTGTGATACAGTTACAGATTCTTTGGCAGTTTGTGGGTAGCTGTTAACATTTCATCAACCGCTGAGAGAAATTTTCTTCTTTTTTCTTCGTGAGTAAGAGAAAAGCAGAGCCAAGACCGAGCTCTAATCCAGTATATTTATTTAAGGGGGGGGGGTGGGGGGGGCTTGAATTTTAGAATGTGCTCTGAAGGCTGAAAATAGAGAATAAATTACCCACATTGCTGCGTTTGATGCAGCGCATCATTAAGTTCAGACTGATTTTTTCAGTAGCAGCCACTGAATCAAAGCAGAAACATTTTAATGAACATAATTAAGAGCAAAGACTCTAGTAAGGTACTATAAATCCTAATGTCAGATTCTGTGATCTCTCTCACTACAGACAGCTTGTGTGGATTTGATTTTAAAAACAATGAAATGTGATTAAATTTAAATCTGGTTGGTCTCAGGCAAACCACATACAGGGATTGTTCCAGGGATTGTTGCAGCAGCACAGAAATTTGAAGTATTAAAAATATTTCTTTCCCTCTGCGGTTCGGTGTGTGTCTTTACAATGAGGAAATAACACAGACTGGCTCCCTTGTGTAATCTGACCTTTTCATCTTCTGTGTGTAAATCAAATGCGGCTTGACTCCCTGCATAAATTCCACCAAAGGGTTATGACTTTGATTTCTTCATTGTGGGAGAGGAGTATTATGGTTGGATGGTTTATGACAATATTACTGGCGAAATATCTGGGGAAAAGTGTTTCTATTCGGTGACAACTTTTGCTCTGGAGGTCTGCTCCTGTTAGGAGGCCGTTGATAAATCACCAAGCTGACATCTGTTTACAGAAGATAGCTCAGTCAGTCTGTCTTAACATTACTTATCTTAGACAATGGCAGTGATGCTGGAGGAAGGCTTTGACCTGGATGTTGTCCATGTGGAAAGGGACAAACCTTGTGGGAAGGAAGAGCAGTTGTGGGTTGGGACACCAAAAATATCACACTCATTTACTCATGATAGTTTGAAGTTTTTCTTCCCCTCAGCTCCTCCATTGAGACCAAAGCAAACAATGCCCAGTCAGAAATAGCCCATGCCCTCATGTATATGCAGCAGTCTGTTTATGTTGGATCCTGGTGTGACCTGGCATAAAAAACGTTTTGCAAAGAAGAAAAAAAAAAAAGCTGAGTTAGTTGAAGACTATATTATGTATCACTGGATGATATTTTCATTTGAGTTGTAAATACATGTAGACATATATTTACTAGGACGGCTTTTGTGATTATTTAATAGTCAGCACCATGCAAAGCACTCAGGAAGAGGATGCCTGAGTGTTTGACCTGAGAATATGAGGCCAGGAAAGAGCAAATGATAAGCTGGCGGGGACAATAAATAGAACCAAACATTAACGTCACAGGAGCTTAGCTGTAGCACGAAGGCATGTGCTGCAACATGCTCGGCCAGATTATTGGAAAATTTTGTTTCAGCTGACTTATATTGTTTGGTTTGGTGCTTTTCCAGTTGATATGCACTTTATTTTCTGTAAAAGAGATAATGAATTATCAGAGGAGGTAGAAAAGCCTGCAATGAAGGAACTCGTTACTGAAGCTCACAGTATTACGTAACTTCTATAGATGCGATTTTGTGTAGGTTCGCCACACAAAAACATGATGTTTAAGGATTTTTCTCGGTTCAAATGTGTATAAAATTGAACAGCTTTGTTTGTTTTTCTTTCGTTGCCAACTTGCGTAGTTGCTAGCCAGTTGTTTGGTTTGGTTTCAGGTACTTTAATGATTAAAGTTTATGTGTAAAATGTAAATTGTAAATCTGCTTCATTGTTTATATGTATACTTGGCCAGTGTTAAGGAATTTGTTCTCTGCATTTAACCCCTCCATTTGGAGCAGTGGGCAGGCATACAAGGTTCCCTGGGTGCAGTGTAGGGTTTATGATCCCTGCTCAGGGGAATCCTACACTAGTGATCCTACACTCCCAAGTTTTACTACTGCTGTTATATTCATGCAACCTATTTACCAGAACAACAATGCGACATTTATTTGAGTTAAACGTGATGGAATAAAATTACATATCCTATTATAAATGCATAACGGATGTCTCCTTTTCGAGGCTGTAGTGTAAGATCTGAAACATATAAACAAACTGGCTCACCTGGAGAAAATGACTGAAAGTTGAGTCATGGGATAGCGCATAGTGTAGCTGCAGGAGCAGGCCTGTTAATAATTTCCTTGTTTGGTTGAAACAAAAACACAACAAAACAAGGGGGGAGGATAATTAGTGTTAATATAGGCTTTAAACAGGTCTCCAGTTGTCATTAACCACTAGGAACTCCGGTTTGCTGCATTCCAGTGTGAAAAGAGCCCAGTTACTGTACTGTAGGTGTCCAATCATTGGCTTTGACCTTGGCTTGAAGAGTAACTAAAGTCATTTGAGCTGCTCGCTTTATTACCCCTTGAGACAAAAACTATATAACTCACTGAAAGCCTATGTTCTTCAGTTCAGCTTGGATAATGATGAATAGACTCCATTAGTGCAGCAGGGTTTGAGTCTGAAGGAGGGAGGAGATGAACTTGGTCATTATTTTAAAATAAATGGGAGGAAGGCTGCATGGAAGAAGAGAGCGCACAGCTTAACCCTCTCCTGCAACTAAAAGACCCATCCTCTCGCTCCCGTGGGGACACGGAGGGTGCTCGGGAGAGTGGGTTGCCGTAGTGACCATTCCGTCACATAGCCCCTGAACCCTGTCTCGGTCAGGCACTGTGTAGAGTACATAGGCCAAGAGTCAGCAAGATCAAAATCTGCCCTGGAAAGCAGAGAGACTGTGCTAAACCAACTGCAGCTGGCAGTGGAGCTTTTTCCGAAACAGGGGTCCAAGTTTGAAAACTTCACAGCTCAGCATTTTTCACCGTGCTCAGTTCTCCACCTGGCATGTAAACCCCAAGCAAGTTAGAGGGCTGGGGCCAAGTGGAAAGTGATTCTGGAGCCCCTGTCATAGTTCAGTAATTGTTGTGGTTTGAGCTGCTGGAATAAGAAAGGACACCTTTGTATCTTTTTTGTCAAAGTTTTCTAGTATGCCTTCTTCTTTGACTCCATGCCATGTCATGGCAAAATTCTCCACTGTGGGAGAACTTAAAGGAATATCTTATCTTATCTTATTTTTCTATTTTCTGAGGCTGGACAGCAGTAAACACTCAATGGTGACAAAAAATTTCAGCTGCTTTACCCCAAAACAAACACAAGGGGCAGCAATGAGCACATTCCCTATTCAGGTTTCACAAGAGCAAAAAGTTTAACAATGGCACTAATTGGTTTAAATAGTCCCGAAAGCTTTGAATCTATTCAGCTTTTTCAAAAAGGACTCAAAACAGCCAATGTTACTCCCCATTGTGTTGTTAAGTTTGTTTTTAAAAATGTGGATTTGTAAGCTCACGTCCACACTTGGTACTAGCTTATTGGGTTCAGTTGTAGTGACAGCACTGAAAAGTCATAGCAGTGGGAAGTCTTCAGGTCTCCTTACTCCATGTTATGAATCCTGCCATGGAGTGCTGTATGGTGAATGCAGTCATGTGGAGTCATGTAGAAAATCATACACGGGAAAATGTCCTACGGCTGGTTATTTCTACATCAAACAACACTTTTGATTTACAACAAGTTTAGCTATACAGTTAAAGCTGTGCATGGACGCTACTGAATCCCAAAACACTGAAAAAAAAGCCTGCCTCTAGTCTCTTGCTGGACCATGTATCCTGCAACTGGCTTGTCGTTGTTTGCATTGCAGTCGCCTCAGTGAGTTTGGATCTAATGAAGCTTGACGTCTGTATGTGTGTGTCTCTGTGTGTGTATTTGCTCTCGTCTCAGGGTGGCCAAATGAACTGTCTAGCCTGAGGACCAAAGATCACAAGCTTTAACCCAACAACGAGGCAGAGAAAGAGAGAGAGAGAGACAGAGAGAGAGAGAGGAGCGTGATCACTTTGCATCCGTTCTCCAACTTCTCATTACACTATGAGCTGGGACTGAGGACTTGCTTCGTAGTTTCATTTTGTGGTAAGTTTTATGCTTTGTCTGTACTCCACTTTCTGTTTACTTCTGCTTAACAAGAGAATATTTGCAGTGTTTTAAAGATCATTAGTGGACCACATTACATATGGTTTACACATGTGTGGTTTTATGATAGAGTTTTACTAAAGGCTGCTTCAACAAATAAGCACAAATGCAGCATAAATCGATGGGGCAGTCACATCACGATAGAGATCACGCTTAGAGATTATCTGTGGGTGCAATTTAGAGGTAAAAGCAAACGTAAACATGTGGTTTGTGCAATTTGATGACATCCATATGACCCATGTATAGGTATGCTGACATGTGTTTTGACTTAGAGGACAGGTTAGAGTGGGAGTTCATAATAATTGTAGAGAATGTGTTTTTTTTTTTTTTTTTTTTTTTTGCTTCGACAGCCCCAACACAAAGCACATGTTAATATGGAATGGTAACATTGGATTAAAGGCCCTTTATTTTGAATCTGTGCTTCATATGTTGCCACCAACACTCTTATGTATGGTGTTCCATGGAAACAAATCCTCTAATGTTTTTTTCCATAAAATTAGAAACTGTTGTTTCTCCTGAAAACACAAATTACCAAGTGATGATTTTGTAGATCAGGACTAAAAAGAAACAGCAGACCAAATGAACTTTAACTGTCCTTGTATCTCAGCTTGTGCGTGTCTTGACTGGTTATAATTTGAGTAAGACTTCCTTGGGAGTGTTAGGAGTCATGCCTTCACGTAAGAATGGATACAAACACAATAGAGCTCATCAGACAGACAGGATGCCAGGAGGATAGGCCACTTAAATGTCAGGGACACAATGTGCAAACAGTAAGTCAACAACACACTGGCCTTTTCCACCGAGCTTCACAAATTGATCTGGGAGCCCCATCTGACAGGAAGGAGTCCTTTGTGACTACTTGGAAAATTGACTCTTGACCTCTTTATAGAGGGTTGTCATGGATCAGAGAGAATGACAGAGGCAAAGTGCAATGTGCCGAATGCATTATGATGATCCCAGATGAAGCCAGCACTTGAGAAGGACACAGAGACGCTTTTGTTCGAGACTTGGAGGCCTTCTGCCATCCACCCACCCAGAGGCATATGAAGAAGTGCTGCGCTCAGTGGGTTTGACATGTGGGCGCTGCACAAAATGTAACTCTAGAAGAAGGCATCTTGGATTTTAGTCACCTGGAAGAGCGTTGATTTGGTGTATAAAGCCTGATTTAATCTGGTGTGTCATTTGTTTATTGCAGGTGTGAAAAAGTAAAGTTTAAATCACCATGGATGTGAAGAAAAAAGAAATGGACCTCCTAAGCAACAGCATAGCTGCATATGCACACATCAAAGGTAAGTCAAGCTGCAGCTATCTGAGTTCATGACTTAAACAAAGCATTTTTATCATGCTTCTAACTACATCTGATGTTCTTTATTTGTGTCCTTTCTTTAGCCAATCCAGAGAGCTTTGGCCTTTACTTCGTCCTTGGAGTGTGTTTCGGCCTGGTGCTGACCCTCTGTCTCCTTGTAATCCGCATCTCCTGCAAGCCCCGGACCAACATCACCCCCTCCACGCCTGAGAAAAAACACTTAAAGGACATCAGTGATGAGGAGGAGGAGAGTGATGATGATGAAGACGAAGAAGGAGAAGATGTAGAGGCAGCGATCCCGTTGCCCTGCACAGAAATCCCTGTTGGCAATCATACCAGTCAATCAGATGGGACACTGAGCGTGAACGTATTTACTTCGGCCGAGGAGCTGGAACGCGCACAGCGGCTGGAAGAGAGGGAACGTATAATCCGTGAGATCTGGAGGAACGGCCAGCCTGATATTCTAGGGACAGGAACAGGGACTATCGGAAGAGTGCATTACTACTAAGACACATGAGGCTAAAAGGGAAACACTGTGAGCTCTGTGAAGGAGGAACATGGACCTTTGGGTGGGCCTGGTGTCGCTGAAGCCTGAGAGCCTGTGTTAGATACAAAGTGACATTCCACATTTGTTGTACTTGGCTCTGATAGAGATAAACCAAGAGATATTGCACTTCTTATGTAGCAACATGAAATTAAAGCAAGAGATATCTTAAAGACTGATCAATGCATATGGAAAAGATGTGGTATGAAAGTGGGAGATGATGGACACTTGAAGTAATCAGTCTATTAAAATGTATGGTGCTTATGGCAGGAATGAACGTGAGGGTTATGTAAAAAGTTTATTGTAATGAAGATTATTTGTTTGCAGACACAATTCTTCTACTCTAGCCCCATGAGTTTGTGGAGGAAACTTCCTCCAAGAAAAACACCCTGAGGCTGAGGGAAATGACATATCAGTCACATACACAGCGTAAATACAGTTCATTTTGGTGTCTGTAATTTATGACTACATCGCATCGATATCTGTGTTTTCAGGGAAAATTCCACCAAAGGAAATGGCAGAATTAAAGTATTAAGCTGAAACTATGTACTGTTGTTTCTCTTCTCTTCTCTCCGCAAACATACAGCAGCCTCTCTGTACATTTCAGCCCATGGGTTTATAATCAAGAGTCTTTTTTCATTTTAAGGAGAGAGACAAAGACTAAATTTGCCATTGTGATTAATGGAACGTTCATAATGTCTCACTTGTTATTTCTCAATGTCTCCCGCCCTTTAAAATGTTTCAAAAGTACGGCTTTATAATAAATTACCAAAGAGAATGGCGTCAGAATGAAATGAGTTATTTCTTCCCTCACACGTAGACAAGTCGGTACCAGCTGCATGGTATATCAAGCGCACCCTTAAATGAAGGCGGTTCATTTAATCTGTGAACACCTGCTGTGTCTCCTGCGGCTCCTGTCGCATTATCGACATAAACCTGCCAACTTGCAATCCAAGCGTGTTATTTATGGGCGAATTTATTGTTGAAAAGTTTAGATTTACGTCAGGTGTCCGCAATCGCCGCTTCAGGCCGGAAGTTGTCCTTCACCTGATGTTGACAGCAAGGACCACCCCACAGCTTCCCCTCCCAAAGCTAAGTACCGCCTGTTTGCTAACGTGTGTAATGTGAAGCATGTTTTTAGCCACGCTACCGGGGCTTGTGTAGTGTTGTCCATATAGGGGACGTTGTTTATATTTTTGTTTTCGAGGTGAATATTTTGACTGTATATGTATTCCCATAAAAGTTGGTGCAGATTTTCAAGTTGTTTCTTTCACTGTCTGCCACCAGCAAGTCAGGTACTTGGCCTGACCAATCTTATCAGTAGTTCCCAGAAGATGAATCCAAATGACTTAGAGCTAGATTTTGGGATTTGCATAATGTTTTTTTTTTTTTGCTTATTTATGTTCCCAGATGATTTTTCATTAAGGACATTTCCCTCTGTCTTTCATGCTAATTAGCCAATGTAAGCATGCTAACACTCTAAACTAGGATGATGTCATGATGAAACGATGACTTAACGATGGCTAGTCTCTTTTTTTAAATGGCTGTTTTGGCTAATTTCTGTTTTATGCACCTATTGTGATGCCTGATGCTAATTGCTAGTTAGTTCCTTATGCAGGCTGCTCATTTCGGCTGTTATGTTGTTATTTGTCTATGCTTTGCTGCTAAATCCTGTTCTTACGCTGTCAATACTGCACTGTGCATCGATAACTACATCTCTTTACACTGTTGTGTATTGCAGTTGTTAATTTCCTTCCTGCTAATCATACTGTATATGATCCTAACCTGTAAATTTAAGCTGTTTACTGTGCATGCTTACTGTTAACTTTGCTAATTCTGTTGGCTGTGTATGCTAGCTGCTAATTTCTGCTCCTGTTGTTGGCTGTGTATGCTTGCTGCTAATTTTGCTAATGCTGTTGGCTGTTTATGCTAGCTGCTAATTTCTGCTCCTGTTGTTGGCTGTGTATGCTAGCTACTAATTTCTGCTCATGTTCCTTGGCTGTTTATGCTAGCTGCTAATTTCTGCTCCTGTTGTTGGCTGTGTATGCTAGCTACTAATTTCTGCTCATGTTGTTGGCTGTGTATGCTAAGTGCTAATTTCTGCTCATGTTGTTGCCTGTGTATGCTAATATATGCTCATGTTGTTGACTATGTATGCTAGGTGCTAATTTCTGCTCATGTTGACTGTCTGTGTTGGCTGCTAATTTCTGCCCTTATGATGTCGACTGTATATGCTAGTTGATCATTTCTGCTCATATGCTGTTGGCTGCTTGTTAGCTGCAAATATCTTGTGTTTTGCTCTTGCTTTAGTGATTTTGTTGCTGATTTTAAAGGGGCTCTTCATGGCTCCCTGCAAACATACCTTTTTAGTATCTGGATTTAAGCATGACTTGGACCATAGATCATTTATTTTATTGCATCCTTGCACTGTCCACTTGACTGGAAGCTCAGCATGGGTTTAGTCTAACAGAAGGTAGGTGGGAGGCTACCCTGTTCAGTCAGTGGAAAAATGCCACTCAGTACAACTTTAACGTTTTGTGTGTCTTTGTTGCTGCTCCTTCATTAACATTGCTACCATGCATCAATGGTCATCTGTTGCTGGTCACTGCAACATTTCATTTCTAAGCTTGCTAGATGTATATTCTTGGACTGGAGTTTATTAGTTTATGAATGGCCAAAGAAGAACCAGTCCTGGCTCACATAAAGGAGGTACAGTAGTCACTAGACAGTATATTCCCTGTGGTGTCTTGCAGGATAACGGCCCACAAGGTTCCACATAATGACTGTCTGGCTCTGTGTCTAATGTGGTTTTGGGAGGAGTGAGTTATTATCACTCCCAAAACTCTGCTGTTCTTAGTTTCTTGCACGTTTTTTAGGGAATGACAAGGTCGGGGCTTAGATGCCGATATAAACTCTGTATTTGTGTAATAAATCTGCTCCACGTGAGCTGGATGACTGAAACACTGTTTGACTGCCAATAAAGACCTACAGAACACTGATGAATTGACCACACTGGGCGAATGTTTGTGCTGGACATTATTACAAGTCAATCTTCAGTGGTTTGGTGATTTACAAGAAATGGCAGTTTGAATTTTTGGCACATCAGCAAAGCCGTGCAAAGTGGAAAATGTACTAAATGCTCATCAAGGCTGGCGTTCTTTCTGCTGGCCATCCCGGAGCCAGAAACGTCAGTCTTACATCCTTGTGCCGCGAGGCTGGTGTTGCACAGCATGGAGGTCTTGTTTGGAGAGGGAGGCTGACCATGAACTTCCGCTAGTATCCATCCTCAAAGAACAAACTGTGCTTGAGGAGCAGTCAGGGCTCAGGTTTGTCTTGGGGCCCACTCTGTTTTCAGATGCCTTCTCTTCTGTTGAGGTCTTGGAAAAGCCTCTCATGTGGTCACGGGCTTTCAGAAATCAGTGGCGTTTATGGTGTGGACTCCTCGAAGTGGCTGTGTAATTATATTCGTATAGACCGCTTGTGAGATGGCGTCTACTTCAAAATCATAGTAACAAATATAGGTTTTGCTAGACCCATGATTCAGTATTTTAAAAAGTGTTCTTTGCATTTTGCTCAGTGTAATTATGACACATAATTAGAAGAGACATATTTAGCCGTGTTTTCACAATGCACTCATAAAGCAATACACATAAAGTCAATGAACATCTCTATGAGGGGGATACAGCTGGGGACAATCATAAACCTGAACCACAACATAGTGTGGCAAAGGTATCCACAAAGGCTTATTCAGTGTCAAATGTGGGTGTTTGCCTACATTCATGCCATGTTGCTGGTGATTTTTTTCTGCTTTTGTTTTAATTATCAAAACTAAGTTA
This sequence comes from Chelon labrosus, assembly GCF_963514085.1. NCBI lineage: Eukaryota > Metazoa > Chordata > Actinopteri > Mugiliformes > Mugilidae > Chelon > Chelon labrosus. The sequence goes on along the minus strand of NC_140345.1, from coordinate 6,003,482 downwards.
ATTTTTAATGTATCTGTCCAGCTTTCTCTTAGTCAGCTCAGTTCCTCATTCATTATTTCTATATTTAACTCTGAATGATCTTTTTGCATCTGACTCCTGAGTTCCTAAAGGCTTCACTTTCCAGTACTCCCTGTAGATCCATCTTTGTAGTTTAAGATTCAAACAATGGTAAGGTGCACTGTACTGAGTTGTAGTCATCTGATTTGCTCCAACAGATTTACATATTTGTACTTGGTGTGTATTATAATTTATTGGCATTCCTGTGTTGTAAGGTTGCAAGCGATAGTTACTGAGATTATTAAATCTTTTAGAGACCAGTGATAACAAATGTTCGCTTTACAAAAAGAACACACATTTTTTTTTTGGCATCTTTAAAAATGACAGACATTTCTTAACTATCAACAGACCATTTGTTGTTTTACCCGGATTCACGTCACCCCTTGTCCAAGAAGGAGCATAGTTTTTAAAAATAGTATGTTCCCATGGACGTTTCAGAAGCACCCCGGCTCTGATGAGCTCCAGATGTTGTCAAGATGTGCTCTACCATGGCCGACAGTCGTAGTCTTAGGAACCCGCCACCATAACTACCAACACCGTCACCATTTGGAGCCAAAACCACATCCATACACTGTTTTTTTTTTTTTGTTTGTTTTTTTTTTTTTTTTTGTGACAGTTCTCCCTGTGATGGGTGCAAAGAATTTCTCATTAATTCACGCCCACGCTTTCCACATCCACTGCAATGAGTCACTATGTTCTGAGATTTCAGAGTGAGTCAGTTTTTTCTTTTGAGTGACACAAGATGCCTTTTTCACTTAACTGCAAAAATGACCACAAACTTGATACCGTAGCCTTTTCAGCTCTGGTTTTTGTCGCATAAAGGCACTATTCATTAACATGAGCAATGCTTCCTAAATCTTAAATATTTATAAAAGTATTGTCCTCAATTAAATACTTTACTAATGTGAGGGTGGTATTGCCAGGTCACATTGATAAATCCAACATTCTTCCTAGCACCTCTTTAGGTGGAAGAATAGATGTACAGTGCCCCCTAGTTGATTAATCCAACATTACATCTGGGTGTATAAATTCACCTGTTGTTCAGTTTTTGACAGTAGTATTTCACTTATTAACATTCAGATAACAATCTTTAAGCTCTTTGCAAAAGACAGTATAACAATATTTTCTCCTATTTACTGCTGCATGTGTTACAAATATTGCTGAGGTATTAAAAATAGCCTACCATAAAAACTACAATATATATGTGACAATGGAAACGGAACAGTGTAAAACATTAATTCGCTACCGAGCGAAACCCACTTAGGACCATTATTCGTAATTTCCAGCATTCAAATAAGCAACAAATTTACAGCGTGTTATTATTATTTTTTTTTTTAGTCGGATCTTGTGCTTCCGGTCCATTGCAGGATGAGCTTGATCCTATGTCCAACTATCCTTTTAATGTATCCCTCGCTTGCGTGTCTTCAGTGGGAGGGTTTTGCCTTCTCCTCGCTTTAACTCAATGTCACAAAAATGTTAAAATTTGCAGTCCAAGGGCATGCATGGCACAGTGTCAGACAAATGGCTCAGTCTGTGTTAATGCTTCATCTTTAAAAGCTGCACTTCCTCCTGTATGGGAAATAAAAAAAAAAATTGAATTATAACACAGTAATGATCGTGGGAAACGCAGCTTCTGTATTACTACACAGCAGCCAGCGAGTGCTTATGTACGCAAAAACCAAGACGTGCCCCACTGACCTGCAGTGCCAGTCGTTTATTTCTTTCCTCCTTCAGTTCTTCTTTCACTTCTTGCATATCTCGCCTTATCAAAAGAGGCAAAAACAAGAAAAAGGAGGATGTAGATACAGGCATTGCTAAATAGGTCAACTCAAATGTGCAGTTCCTGTCAAAACAAATGAGCCTGTCGAGTCAAATATATAGTGAAACCATAAATAGATTTACATTTTCAGATAGAAGAAGTTCCATGGTCAGGAAATCATGTGTTTAGAGCTCTAGACAACGTGTCTCATGCTCACCAAACCGACTTCCGTGAAGCTTTATATCAAAGCGAATCAAGGAGATGAGAAATATCTTACGTCTTACTGCATTTTACTGGATGACTAACGCATTGTTTAGGATTTTTTGTGTGTGCTCAAATGTCCACAAACACTATCAGATTTGGGAAAAGAGATACTTACTGACAGGGAGGGATTTTGTATGAATAAAATATAATTCTTAATTTGTTAACACTTCTTGAACTGAAACAGTTTGTCAGGTTTTAAATATGCCTGCATTACAAATGAGTAGTACTCACTCGTGTCGCGTCTGAATCAGCTCCAAAGCCATGCTCAGCTCTTTGATCTCAGCCTGCAGGCTTTCCAGGGTTGGCTCTTCTTTATGGGTCACAGTTTTGCCATCCACAACTACTTTGGGCGGTGCTGGGCGAGCTTGTTGTGGTATCTTGGGTAGAAGCTCAGGCGGCTTTGCAGGGGTTGGCAGGAGATTTTCTGTATCCTGCAATGATTTGAATGATTTAATATTTATGCCAAAACATGCACTCATGCAATATACAATGATTAGCCACAACCTTAAAACCAGCTGCCTAATATTGTATAGGTCTCCCTTGTGCCTAAAACAGTTGTGACTCATCAGAGAATGGACATGGACCTTCTGAGGGTGTCCTGAAAGGGGATGGCTGCCATCAAGGAGTGTCATTGCTATGGGGTGGGGGTGCCTGGTCTGGTCTTGGTGGGTGCTACATGTCTAAGTAACATCCACATGAATGCCAGGTCCAAAAGTTTCCCAGCAGAAGATTGGATTGTCACAAGATGGTCAATGTTATTTACTTCTCCTGTCAGTGGTTTTAATGTTATGCCTGAATGGTGTGTAATGCACAACATGCTATGTAGGTACATTTTTCTGAACTCAGTCTAATGTGATTTTTATCACAAAATTACTGAACCAAATTACTAAACACTGTCGGTGTCACAAACCTTTTGAAAGCCTGATGGTTTGTCTGTTTGGAGCTGTCTTGGTGGTAGTTCTGATTCGGTCTCGTCTGAGGCACTCTGGGACTGCAATAGAGTACCAGCCATGTTAAATTATAATCAACGATCATTCCTCTCCACCTGCCTTAAGGACTCTTGTTTTCATCTTAACAACTAGCTTGTTCTTTTGAACAGCCAAGTACAAAATCTTTAAAGATACTTCAAGGAATGTGTTCTTTTACTTCTAGGAATGACTCGTGATAAAACAGACATCAGGCCTCAACTTGTTGCTCTCAGTATAAAGTGAGAATGTGGGCAGCTGATGCAATCTGGTGGTGTCTATAACAATGGCCTTTTCTCTCAGACATCTCACGGCTCCCTTTCTCTTTTACAAGCTGCATTTACAAAATAAAATAAAAAATAATACCCAGACACACCTACAAAGATTCTGCAAATTTGTCTGCCATATTAAAAAGAGTTATCTGTATTTACAGGTAGTTTTTGTGCCCAACTCTACTACAGCCTGCTCCTCTCAGTCTAGTTGATGGCAGTAATTGACTATACAACAACATAACATCATGTAAGAGATGAGCAGTAGTAGCAAAACGCCAACACAACCCCCAAAGTTCATGTAGTAGTACTATCAAACCTGAGGAGGGACATTTTGGGGAGCAAAACACCTTACTCAAAAGTTCATTTAGACCTTGGTCCCTGCAGTGGAAATGTACCTCTAAAGGTTCCTAGTCTTAGGGGACTATACACTTTCTATTGACACATGGCAATACGTTGAAATAAAATAAATATATTGCTATAAGTGTAAGACATCACTAAAGGTATTCAAGACTATTTCAAAGAAGCCTATCATGCTCCTCTGTGAGGCAAAAGAGCTTTTACCTGTCAAATAGGTGTACGATTAAGAAGGAAGTTGCCAGATAAAAGTCAAGGTCATCTGCAGAAATGGTGGTTATCACTTCTGGTGTGGTTTTGCAAGTGGTAATTTAAGTGCCCCTTTTGAAACTCTTAACTTCTATATTCTTCACGCTGTATATAAAAGCTGAAACAAAAGTGATTTGACATTGCCCAGTACTTGTGCTGCTGCTGCTGTAGCCAGTGCTGACGGTGGTCTCCTCTGTGGAGGCTTGGCTCTGTTTGCCGTGGGATGAGTTAACTTTTCAGTCTGCACGTCGACTCCGTCAAACTGGTCGGCCTCCTTCTCCTCTGGCTGTTTTTGTGAAACGGGTGCAGCATCACCATTGGTTCGACTGAAAACAAAATTAACACTGTGTCAGATTTAGATAGACACTTTTTACTTGAACTAAATAAAGACTAAGGAACCTAAAAAGGAACACAATATTGATTTTTTTTTTTTTCAGATGTTTTCACCTTACAGCTTTACTAACGGAGATTAGGTGCACAGTCAGAAGTTAAAAAAAAGACAAAAAAAACTGAATGTGGTTTCCGGCTTCCTGAACTCTCAACGCATGCAGGTGCAGTGCATGGCAGCTGACCTCTTAAAGGCTATATATAGTGTTGTTCATCCTCGCATGCGTTTCATTTTCACACTACAAAGGGAATGAGGCAGACGACAGTAACATTTCATAACCTTTTACATCCTAATATTATTTTATGTTAATCTCTTGGTCAGCCTGGATTTAAAGGTCTGGAAAAATTAGCTTGGGAAGAATTTTGGAAAAAAGCTCAGGCATACTGTTTTGGAAACCATTTTCAAATGCTTGTTCTTCATTAGCAGCCTCCTCAAGACAAGGCTGTTTTTGTTTTCTCAGTTTGGTGTGTGCGAGTGTGTGTGTGTGTGTTTGCCCAGGAAACAGGAAATGGGCTGCTCTCATCTGTTTCAGCCCGATCTGACTCATCCCAGAGTTTCCACTGAGCCACTAAATGTCAGGCATCCTGGCATTCTTCTTTAAGGACGCCATGGTAACTGATGGCAACGACCAAAAGCTTTAACATCTAAAGGCTCTGCTCCTCGTGCCAGACCAAAGAGGAAAAAGTGTTCCTGACATTTCCTGGAGGCCTTTTGCTTCAGAAAGGTTGCTAATGAATAACCATTCAAGTCTCCATGTTGTGGAACATATTCTCCAGAAAGTCTTCAGTGGTTGTGCATTGGGATTAGTAATGGGGGAGAACATCAGATATTCACTTACGTTTGGATAAGCTTGGTAGGTTTTTCTTTGACTGGAGGCGGACTTGGTTTGTTGAAGGCTGGCAGCTTGACTTTGGTTGGAGGATTGCTTCTCATGTCCTTAGGCTCTGGTTTGTCTTCTGTAAAGCAAAGTATTTACATTACAGGTTTTTTTTGTTTTGTTTGGGATGGAATGAACCCAAATTGGATGATAATAAAATTCACTTGTACCTTTTGTTGGCTTTGCTGCACTAACTTTCTCCATTGCTGAAGCCTCTGTCTTCTCTGAAAAGATAGCAGTCAATGAAAATATACACTGGACCACATTCATTTGCATTTGGCGTGTACATAGCAGATGTGCACATAGATTAAAAATGTTGTCACTTTGGTTTCATCGGCCAGCCTGAAAATGCTTTCCCAGGCAATAGATTTTGAGGTCTTCTCAGTGTGCAGTGCATTTCCCAGGGTGACTTTTTATTTCTTCTCTGGGTCACAGTACGAACAGATATGGAGCATTGTTGTTGCTGTAGAGCACGCCTGCTCAGCGAACCTGCCTGCGCTTAATAGACATTTGATTTCACACCTTATGCAGGTGTTGCTTCTCTCATGGTGTACGAAAGCCCTGAAACACGGCATCTAAAACGTACTGTTTCCTGGCAGGGTCTGTAACCCAGGTGTTGAACCGTGATCTTGATTAAGAGCAGTTGCATGAAGCAGCAAAGATGTGCACACGACTGGAGCAGACCAGGTCACAGCTGTATCCAACAGCACTGCTATTTACAGTTCCCTAAGGTCTCAACAAGTTCGTCGGGGACAGGGACAAGAAAACACAGCTCCTAAGATGACATTCCTGGGAGAGAGCAGATTTATATATTGTGAACTGTCAGTAACAGATGAGGTTACAGACCCGCTGAACGAGTATCAGCACATATCTAAGTACAACCGCTCCAATGTACACCCTCAAGGAAAATAGATACGCTGCTTTAGACTTAGGACAGTCGACTCAGAGATGGATAACAGAGCGTATGAAAACACAGGAAGCCTACCTTGGGTGTTTAAAGCATTGTGAAACGTTCCCCCTCAAGCAAACCATCCACTGAGCAGCAGTTGCTCAACTGTTGTTTCTTGCTGGTTGTGAAAATCTCTGTGACAGAGCTCTCCTCCTCCTCCCCCCCACCCCTCTGTTTCCTTCAAGACTCCTGAACTGTGTCACGTGACCCGTTTAACCATCCCCCCATCTCACTGTAGTCTCAGACTTCCTGTGAGAAACTCTGTGGAAATGTTGTGTTTAGGGTTATGTGGTGGCAGTGCATATTAAGTGACTGCACTGAGATTAGTTCAGGTGACTTCTTTGAGTACACTTTTGAGTTGTTGACTAAGGGTTAGGGTTAATATTTTTGATGAGCATGTACCATCAGAATTTACCACCAAGGAAACTGGAAGGCTAAAGTTGTGTAGTTTTTGTCAGTACACACATTTGTGGCACTGTAAGCATTTATCTGCTAAGATTTAAGCCACATCCTGCTCCGTCTGCGGATTCAGTTTCTACATCTTCTTGTTTCAAAGGGTACTAATATGCATTTGCTCTTTTTTTTTTTTTTTAGTTGCTGGTGTCAAGTTTGTGAGAATATGCTGCTTATCTGTGGTCTTTAGTGAATAGTTGCGCAAAACACCATGTTTGATTATGTCATTGTGATGGATTTTTTGTTCATGTTTTATTGACAAAACGGTCAACCAAAAAAATAACTGGCAGATGAATCAATATGAAAAATAAAGTTTAGTTTAGACTTATGCAGTAGTACAATTTTGTTTTTGATCTTATCTTGTCTGGTTAGATAAACACAGTAAAGCCATGTAAAGCCACACTACAAATGCTTTAAGGTGCTGAGGCCCAAACCGATAATGCTGCTCATTTCTCTGTGTGCTCTAACGACATTTCATCAAAGCCTAAAGTGTCAAAACACTGGCAGGCTAAACACCACTGCAGTCAGAAATCATGAGTCAGAAGACAACCTCTAAAATACAAAAGCCCAGCGCCATGCTCTAGTGTCAAACTGCAACTGCCTTTTCCCGTGCTGCTGTGTTTGATCAATGTAACGTTCTCTTACCTGAGATTTTCTTACTGCCGATGCGTACGGGCGGATGGTTTGTGGTCCCAGACTAGAAAAGAGAAGGGGAGAACCAGAAAACTCACAGTTTGGCCAGTCGGTTCATTTGTGCGTTAAAGGCATCGCTACACACTCTTTCCACAGAGGGAAATTTCAGTGAGTAACTCTAAAACAGAGTGTGTTTAAAGACGGCCCTGAGTCACTGAGGACTGGGTGTAGGCTTGATAACGTAGCACAAATACCAGTCAGCTGAAAGCATTATGCACTTTATGTCCCGTTCAACAAGATGATATTTAAGACTGTTTTCGTTCACTCACCAGCACACTATCCATTGGCGGTATCACCATGACAAAATTATCAGGAAAGAAGCCGCAGCGACCATTTAGCTCTCCCTCAAACCAGCCTTCATCATCAGTTTCCTTCAGATGGAGATTAAAGAGGCACATTAGAAAACTGGCTCTGTCCTTTGGGATGTGTAATTGCTCAACAAAAGTTTACCAAGAGGTCAAATAAGACATGGCTTCCTTGTTATGGTTTTATCATACAACCTATCTCAGAAATCATTTCCCTGTTTCAAAAAATATGTTGGAAGGTTTCCACACTTGAGTCTTCAAGACGTCACATTGTGCACAGAGGCACGCAATTTATTTGACAGCAACACAGCTGGTTTGTCCGGATGAACAAGCTACAAACAGTGAACAAAAATTGTGCCAGAAAATAATGAGATGTGCTCACACCTTCCTCAGAATGACAACAGTATCTCCTTTTTTCAGATCCAACTCATCCTCTGCTTTGGCCTTGTAGTCAAACAAGACTTGGCAGACCTCCCCATCTGTGGACATAACATAAGAGATGACAAGGTTACTACTCTTACAGAAACCAATATTATACTATGTGTTACTGGACTTGATGACTAATCCTATCCGCATTGTTTGTAACCATCACAACATAGGTAATATTTTGAAAAAGGTTGCAACTAACTGGAGATAAAAGCCATAAACCTTTAACCCTGAAGGGTTTCACTCTGATGTAACCCTCCACACATATTACCGTCAGTATCGTATTTGACCCCAGCCACTAAAGCCCAGGTAGAAGTACAGGAATTAGCACTTGTCAACTGTTGACAACGTGCCTGTCGAATTACATTTAAAATGTCCAAAAATCGAAGCTGTCTCTCACTGCAGGAATACGCTTAGTACATTATTTTTCCAACTTCCTAACAACAATATGGACAAAGAAAAGCTTTTTTTAAAAGGTGTGAACTTACTCTTCTTATTTTTGTTCCTCACACTCGCTCTCTGGGAAATCTTCATGGGGGGAAAAAAACTATATGAAATAAAAGGGATATGACTGATATATTTTGGAGGAAACTTTTCTCTGCATTACATACCTCCTTAGTGAACACAGCATCAGCGAGTTTGGGTCTTGTCTTGCCCTCATTGAACTTAATGTCTGTTTAGAAAGTCATTAATTGATGTTAGTTTAGGCTTCGTTCAATAAAAGGGACAACGGATGAATCTGAAGTTGACTTTACCACCCACCTTTTGGAGAAACAAAAATTTCATTGACAAAATTTGAAGGAAATGCGCCGACTTTGCCGTTTTTCACCCCCATCCACCACCCGTCTTCAATCTGTCGTGTAGATTGCACAAAAAGCAAGAAATCTTTATGTAGCTGCAACTTTTTGTAGCTGCAAAACTAAACTAAATATTATCATCGGGTATGGCTTCCAAAGATAGAAATCTGCCTGTTTATATTTACGAGAATATAAACATGGGAGTAATTAGACAAGCAATATTGACATGTACATTTGTCGTATGTTTACAGTCTACACTCCCTCAGACTCTCCTCTTCTCTCAGTGCTGTCCAACAACAACACAGTTGGCCAGATCTAAATATAGTCAATCAATGAAAACCATGTTAAATACTTTATTTACAGAGGAAAGTTGGTATGAGGATACTTTCAGCAACACCCTGTTTTACATTTAATGGTTTTGGCTGCTCAGCAACTTAAGGAACTTGCAGGAACATACTTTTATTTCTAGGAAAACTAAACAATAGACAAGTATGCAGCAGCATGTCCTTACAGAGATTCCTTCCCTATGTATGCAGCAGGTTTTGTAAGCCATTACGCCACTGTAGCTTCCTTGGAGAGAGAGCGAATTTTGACTATTTGAGTATTTCAGCCTTGTAAGAGTGATAAGAGCTCTACCTCTCTGATGATCTCTATAATGTCGCCGATGACCAGCTCCAGTTCATCTTCGTTCATGGGAGAGTAGGCGAACGCCACCTCGCATTTCCTCGTCTGTTTTATTTTCTTTGCTGAAAAAAAAAAACAAACAGCAAAGGATTACCAACCACATCAACAGAATGTTATTCAGAATGTGCTGGTGATCCAGATGAAGGAACTAGAGCTCAATAATGGTGTGTTTGTAGCCTGATAAAAGGCAGAGTAGTCGAGTCTCAACAGGACTGTACTGTATAGCTCTTGGCTAACATTTCTAGCAAGTCTAATCCTTCAAAGTCATTGTGCTTGTTTGTCTCGCTTCCATTTTTATACAGTATAATTAGGGCTTCGTGCGGTAGGGTTGTGGTAAACGTATATTTGCAGTCAGCAGTTGCTTTCTATACGGCATGCACCACAGTAACCAAATTTTAAACACTTGTTATTATAGACTATAAAAATTACAATAGAAAAAACAACTTGTATTGAGTAGCACCTTTAAATACATTCATGGTTTATTTTGAGTTTATTTTCAAGCTGAGATAAGGAGTTAATATATGGAGAGGATAATTATTCTGTGGATTAAATGTAATATAATTATATCTATGTGTTATGACATATAATAATAATGACATAATGTGACTGACACTGAAATGCCAGAAGCTAGTTCTGGGATATCACCATTAATAACAGCATTTAAACTAAAAGTTTTGATGGTGATATAGAACATTTGAAGTAAGTGATAGATAAATGTTATACCAAGGAGCAGATGTTTTTTTTACTAAATACAGACTGCCAGTGTAATAAGTTTGCCTGTATGTGTGTACAGTAAATTAAACTGAAACCCTGCACAGTTCATGTTTCGTTAGTAAAGCAAAGGAAGCTGCTTCCTTCTTTTTCAGCTGATAACTGTGAAAAGTGCTGAGTGTTAAGTTAAATTTAGCATTGCACTTTACGTTTTCTAATGCTTCGTGGTTCCCTCTTGCTGTCACCCATCAAATTGACTGGTATCTCCTGCAGTGAAAACCAAAACAAGGCATGTTAATCACACATAATCATGCAGCGTGCATTAATGCTACAGTAGGTCTGGGTTACTTTATCAGACCTTGACGAAGTTGGCAGGGAAGATGCCTCTCTTTCCTCTCAGCTCACCCTGCAGCCATCCTTCCTCACTGGCCTTGGTGACGTTTTTGACCACATCCCCCGACTTCACTGTCATCTCGTCCGCCATGGTGCCCTCGAAGTCGATCAGCACCAGGACCTCTAAGCACCAGCATCAGTAAATGGGGCAGAAAATTAGATTCTTTGCACCAAGCCTGCTTCAGAAGAGATGCGTCCTGACGTTTCAAGACAAATCTCAAAGCAGCCAGGCGTATGGGCTTGCAGTCAATGTGGATTATTACAGATGCAGTTTTCTTTGGTCACTAGTCTTTTTCTTACAAATTGAATAAAAATGTTTCATTCCAAGCTGGCATTTTCTGCAACATCACCAGAACAAATGAACCAATACATTACAGTGAAGTCAGCCAGCGTCACATTTGAGCTCTCAGTGACATAAAAAGATCTGCGGACTTAAATAATTACCCAAACGTCACAGCAAACGCAAATATGTACATTCAGTCACCCTAAAGCTGCAGCTTTAGTTTTATTTGCTTGTCAAATTAAAATAATGAACATTTCTAAGTACATATTTATGTTTTACCACAACTGAGCAAACGGGGATTAAAATATCAAGCAATCCTCGTAAAGTATTAGAAAAGGTGGTAGTGCCGACTCACCCATGGTGTCCTTCAGCTGTTCTCTCCCTGAGATTTGAATATGTAAGTCCTTTACAAAGCGTCAAACAAACTCTTGAGTAGAAGGAGAACTGAAAGAGTGTGGTTGTATTGTCTAGGACGGAGAGATATTGCAGCCACGGCCCTTCTTCTTCCTACTTGTCAAACATTAACATTGAGCAACTTTTCCTCAGGCTAGTCATGGCAAATCAACAGCAAGAAGTAGGATGGGTCAGACAGGGAGCGGGAGAGAGAGAGAGCGAGTGAGAGAGAGAGAGAGAATGAGACAGAAAAACAGGTACGACAGGTTTATGGGGAAAGAACAAAGCTTGTGATAAGTGGGACTTATGACAATGCAACTCATCTGCAGCAATAAAACATTTGAACACAAAGGTTAGCATTACTGACACAGTCCGACTTTACTCCCACACTCTCTCATTCTTTCATTCTCCTCTCCTTGTAGTGTCAAATTTCTTCAGATTCAAACTCGGTACACAAATCTAACGCTCATGGCCATCCCTTGAAACAAACTGTCTTGACATTTAATTGACAGCACAACCAGGTTACAACAGGCAAAGCAATACAAGTAACTACATACATGTTTTGGAAAAAGTACTTTAATTTCTTTATGCGAAGTGACGCAGTTGTAGTATTACAAACTGTTTTCCTTTCCTTGGCTCCAGTTAATAGGTCAACATGGTTAGTCATCGGATATAGAGACCTGCTCACCTCAAGTACTTCCTCATTTTCCTTATTGTGTGTTGGCAAGTTCTCCCAGTCAAGTTCTCAACGTTGTGTAGACCTGTTTTTCCTGTAAAATGTTCCCGGATGTATTTACTGTATATTGACTATTATAAAGCACATATGTATGCTGTTTTATATGTTTAAAGTCTAAACTCATTGAACGAGTCATCTGATCTCTTCCAAAAGCACTCTACAGCATGGCAGAGAGCCAAAACATACAGCCATAATCATAAAGTATCACTGAAAACCTGAGGCCAAGATCTACAACAGGGCTACGTTGCTATGGAGTCAGGGTTTATACTTCTTCCTCTTTAAAGTGAATTAAGCCCTTGAGCTGAAGACTATTTGTGCAATGCCCAGCTGAAAATAAAATGCCCAAAAATGAATCAGCTTTTATTACTTCCCCATCTATGAGACCAGACTGAATAACATGGGCCCTTTGCATAAGAGACAGCTTTGAAAAATAGTTTTACATATTTTTGTTCCTATTGACATTTGTTCTGTCAGTTGATGTTTCTCTTAATTAAAACTGTGGATTAGAGCGTAACAGTGAGTCAGGGCCATTGATGTTATTGAGTCTCTTCTAAAGATTCTTAACTGTATTCTTGGGGCATTGCAGAAGCACTGTGGTCCGGAAGAAGAACAGCTGATATCAGCTAGAACCTAAATGCATGACTGATCAAAGTTTACACGGAGACTTCAGTAATTGCGTGGCTCTGAGAGAAGCGGGTGATCTTGGCCTTCTGTCAAACAGAGTGGTAAACAAATCAGGTTGAGGTGCCACAACCCATGATTCTCTGACCGAAAAGAGGAGCTGCACAATGTTGTCGATGCAGGAACACACTGTGGCCCACACAGGAAATGTTGCTTGTACGCAGGCTTTCGCACTTCTTTTTATTGTCACATGCATTAGGCAATCTGCAACAGACTCAGGATCTCGTGGTTGCATATGTAGATGTCTAGATGAGTTATTTGTCCTTAAACACAAGATGGCATTGTTTACCTGAAAATCTAAATCTGTAGTTATTTGCTGTGAAGCTGAGATATTTTTACAAAATGTGAAAGGCACCTAGGAGTCACGGGGTTTGGTCAGCTAGGAGGTTGATAAATGGATTTCAATCGCTTCACTGTTTAGAATATATATATATATATATATATATATATATATGCAGTAGTTCTTAACATATATTTTCTATATAGCTGTAAATTATACGGTGTGTTCAGTGTCCCTCAGTGCCACTGTGCTAATGATGGGAGCTGTGAACGTAAATCCAGCTGCAGCTTGCTCCCCTTTATCTTTGTTGAATCCAGAAAACTCCAGTGATGGCTGCTTTTTCAAACAATAAACCTGAATTTCTCTTATAAGAAAAGGCAAAAAGTGAAAATCCAAAGTAATCAGTGTCTCTTTAATTTAGGAAAATACAGTGACAACTATTTAAAAAACAATATATCCTAAGCAGGTAACAGTTAAATGTTATTCTCAATCTGTAGGCTTGTATTGTAGAAGTAAGACCAGGGCACCCACAGCCACGTACACAAAATATGCCATTTAAATGTATGGCTAGTTAGCTGGACACAAGCCCAATCATAGACTCTAAGAGAGAGAGAAAAAAAAACATTGATTATATACACTGAAAAAAACACCTTTTATTCTAGAATTAGACAGAATCTGCACAAACTTGTGTTTGTTACAAACTAAACAAATTCTAATTACAAAACCCCACAATTTACATAAGTGATAAAACATCTCTGGACGGAGAAAAGTTTGCAAACGCCCATGAAAAAAAAAAAATACACCAAAATCTATGGCAATGAAGGCAAATTCTCCATTACAATCAAAGTCAAAAAATCCTGCCCAGTCAGGCACAAAAACTATCATGAATGTCTTTAAGAGGAAGAAAATATAGTCACTATCAACATTATACATTGAAGTGGTATCCAAGAAAAGCTATTGCAGCTAGCCTTCTAGCTTCCTGCTATTATTGTAAATTGGTTAGAGACTACAGAGCATGACCTTTGACCCTGTACAGTTTGGTCCCATTGTCAGGTCAGGGTCATTTGTAGAGTGGTGAACTGGCTAAACAGTTTTTCTGTCAATGTTTACAGTGTACTTACTGATGTTGGTTTAAACCAGACAAGACACAATTCAAAACAGCGTACCTACTCTTTTCAGTCAGTACTACAATGTATCCCTTAGTTTACCTAGAAAACACTTTATTACCACAAGGCACAAACTGGTTTGAGCACCAGATGCAGTTTCTTTCTTTCCAATGCAAAATACAAGCACTATTAAGGAGTTATTTTCTAATCACCTCAAGTAGAAAGGCATAAATATTCAGTTCACTATACCAATAAAGCAAAGAAACATATAACAACAGAAATATCACGTCACCTTTTAAACAGTGCTTCTTCTAGTCATAATCTGTATCCTGATGTAGGAAATGGTTGTGTCAAGTTAAAGTGATAATCCTATGCTGAAATTAAAACATAAAACAAAGCGAAAGATGAGTTGTAAAGCATTTGTCGATCCATCGTGATAGACATAGCGGAGTGGAGTAGGCCCATGTGACGACACAGGAGCCAGTAGAGATCTTCAGCCAGCTGCTTCACTGCTCAAGTAGTCTTCCCATCGATTTCTGCCCCTCTATGGTCCTGTCCTGCCTCTTTTCCCTGCATGCCGTCTTGTTCCCCGTTAGTCTGGAACTTATCCAGGGCCCATCTGGGGCTAGTTGTAGCTTTGCGGATGATAAATCGCGCCCTTCCTCGTGTGAAGCTTCCCCGACCTCTCCCTCGGTTGTCAGTCCACTTGCACTCTGACTCTCCTTCCCTGTCATCGTGCTGAAAATGTAAGCGATGGAGATGCGTCAAGGAAATAAAAACTAATGTGTAAACTAAACAGATAGATTTGTTAAAGCGACGTGGTTCCTCGTGATGGTCCCTGGCTGATTTAATCAAACTAGAAGCATGAATGAGGAAAGAAGTCAGTCCTACCAGGTAGTATTTTTTGCTCTTGGGAGTGTACTCTGGGTCCCAGTCTTCACTTTTTTGTACGGCTGTGTTGACTGGATTACTTTGTGAACTGTTTCCCTGATAATTGCCTCTGTTCCAACCCCGTCCACGGATTTTTACTTGCTGTAATTACAGAAAAAGTCAAGAAACTGAAAATGAGCAAAGTCACGGATACAAAGCAACATTTTAAAGTAGCTTTGGAGCAATTGCTCCAAAGAATGCTCCTCGTTAAACTTACAAATCCTCCACGTGACAGTCCTCTTTCAACTGATCCTTGTGACTCCTTTTGACCCAGGCATGACCTGTTAAAGCCATCAGCTTTTGAATCACACTTGTCAGGAAGTAAACTTTCGTTTTTTTGTGATTTGGAGGACGAGGAGGATGAGGATGAACTGGAGCGAGAGCGCTTCTTCTTACTTCTCCTAGAAAAGGAAAGCATACATAAATTTTCCTTCATTTCCAACTATTTGTAGGAACAGAAATACTTACGACGACTGAAACAGTGTAAGTATGAGTCACGTACTTTGATTTTTTATGGTTCTTGGAGAGCTTCCCCACAGATCTCTCTCTACTAGAATCTGGAGATTCTCCCATATCTCTTCCCCGATCCTGGTCATGATCTCTTTCATGGGTGGAATATTTTTTACGCCGCTCAATATCCAGGCGAAGGTCTGTTGGGTCACCCTTCATTTTTTCCCCACCGTCCTGAGCACATCAAAACAGAACACAATGTCGTGGACAGACTTTGGATTAGCACGTACATGAGCTGGTTTGTAAACTTAAAGAGAGGTCCATGAGGGATAGGAGGAAAAACGTGGGTGACAGCCAGCTGGCACGAATAAAACCTGTGCTAAAGGCCAGACCACTAGTTTTACATGTTTCCCAAAAATCAGAACCATTCTCCAAAGCATATCTTTATAGACTGCTTGAAGGTAGCTCTATAAATATGGTATATAAATCAAATTTATAGACTTACTTCAGCTAGGCAGTCCATCACAGTCAACATTAAGTCAGCTTTATTTTATGTCATAGTTATGTCATTGCATGGTCAGGAATCCCAGTTGTGTGTTTTGAACACTGTCTCTGGTCTCTTTGACTGCAACAGAGACTTGAAGAATCCACTCAGTCTACTCAGCCACAACAAACTGCACCAGCATACATCAAGTTCTCCTCACTTGTTTGTCTTCCATGCTCCCACAATACTTCCAGCAGCCACTTCCAACATATGAAATGCTCAAGCTTCAGAGACAGGATTCGTTCGGCTTTTTCAAAACAACAGATTGAAGAAGGTGGTTTCAGAGAAGTTTCTGAATGTTCACTGTGATGGATTTCCTATTTCAAACAAGTCATTGGAAGTCGGTCATCATACCGCACTGACACCAGTAGTCGGAAATCAATCTAAAAGCTCTGAGATATGCTTTGGGAAATAATTGGGAAAATAAGCCAGTGTATAGACAGATTATATGTATTTGGTTATGGCATGTAAACCCAAGGAAGGGCTCTTCAATCACAGTGAAGAAAAATAAGATAGAAATGTTCATGCTGATTATAGGATATGATGTTTTTAAGTTTATAAATAATACTGATAATAAAAAAAATACTATGAGTCCAAGAGGTCATAATGTTAAGCATGTAAATGTAAGCACAGGTGCAAGAAGTGCTTGCTCTTGGTTATTTCCGTTCCGATTTTTTTTAAAGAATACTTACGAAGACGATTTCTTAGAGTCCCTTGAACAGCTTTGGCACAGAGGCTTCCATTTCTGACCTTTTTATTTGATTCATTAGCCTTGGCCAGGCTTTCGCCCACAATACAACCAATTCACAGTGTGAGGCGATATAACAAACAACAAAGTCAAAGTGCCTTATTTTGCATTGCTTAGACTTTGAGCATCTCCCTTCAAGAAGGCACCGGCACAGGCTTTAAGAGAGCGCAGTCTAAAGGCGTCCTGCTTTCTCACTTGCTGTTGTTTGTTTTCCCAACATACGTCATACAGCAAAATGTTCAGTCACCTTGAAAGTGCCATCCTCTGTGCTTTTCATCGCCTCAAAAAGTTGGGAGTGTTTCTTAAAAGCACTTGGTGATACGTCAATTCGCCTGTGTGAAAAGAAACACATTTAAGGCAAAAAAAATAAAAAAATGAAGATGGCACACAGTACAGATGCTAAAACACAAACAAACAGCAAGCCACATTTTATCAGGACGGCAACGTAAAACATGAAAACTGCTGGGGAAATAGGACTGACCTCCACCAAGCATGAGAACAAATAATCCAAGATTATCAGGGAGGAAAGGTGACAGAAATACCTGAAAGCTGTTAAAAGAGGAGGTGAAGCCACAGCACACAGAAGTGAGAAGGTCACTCAATAGGCGACTCTACCTGTGTATCTCTGGGCTTTTTCTTGGCTTCATCATTTCCTTCTCTGCAGCTTGTCTTTGGTACAGCGTGAATCGTTCATTTAGAGTCATGCCGGAGGACGAGAAGTGCTGAGCTGTGAGGGTAAATGGAGAGAAATAAAAGCTTATAGTTATATCCGCAATTGTTTATCATGTCATTGTGCGTAACGTGAATGAGAAGATCAGCTTTGTGGCAATATGATACTTTCATAGGATTGTTGCATCATGACAGTGAAGTACCTTTATTTGCAACCTTTACTGATGACCTTGTATTGAGTCCATAAACCGTTCCCTAATTGAGTTTCCAAAAACTTTGTATTTGCCAAGCCCACTGTTTTGCAAAACATAATACTTCTTTTTCAGAAAAATGCAGTTGTCATGTAGTTCGGAAAGATAATATGAGCAGCTTTAATGGCCATAGCAAATGTAATATGATGTGTATTTCTGAAAAACAAACAAACAAATAACCAGATGCCTTCCTTCTTTAGTGAGGCAAAAAAAATAAAAAAAATCTGGGTTTTAAATTATATAGCAAGACAATGCCTAGACGCAGAGGTCACTTACCTTTGATGTGGTGGACAATGCTAACAATGTGCTGAGCGAACAGCTCAGAGGGATTCTTCTTTGACTGAGCAGCCTGAACGTGCTGAAAGATGGAGCGAAACTCCTGATCCTTTTTTAAAGACTGCACAAGATCTTGAGACAACTGTCGCTCCTCAGCTAGAATATCTGAAGAGCTAAAATAAAAAAAAAAAGTTATTTAGTCTTTTACTTCATAATGAAATACCGATTTGACAACATTCAAACAAGAAATACCAGAAAGCCTTCCGTGATGCTCACCTCATCAGGCTATCGCCAAGGAAATCCATTCTAACATTAAATTTGGCTTCCTGTTTTCTCAAAGACACGAGAGGTGAGTCCTCTCCTCTGACCATAAACATCTCTCTGTCAGAGTTCCTTCTTGGCGGCAGTGTTTGAGATGGCATGGAGGGAGATTTTGCCACCTTCCTGGCCTTACAACTCCAGTCTGGGGACAGTTCCTCAAATAACTCCCTCTTGGCGAGGGCAGCAGCAATGGCCGCTGCCTTATCCTGCTTTCCGCTGAGATATTTCTCTTCCGCCATGGCCTCAAGGTCACTGTTGGCAAACTGTGAACAGGCTGCATTCTGCCACTTGCCAAAGCACTCTTCAAACAGTTCTCGGGCTGAGTGAGTGACCCTACTCTTTGGCTTTGGGGAATCGTCCCCATTATGGCAGTCTTTGTGAAGTGATTTTGAATGAGGCTTGATTATCTCGTCCTCTTCCTCCGCGTCGGCAGACAGAAACGGAGAAGCTTTCAAAAAGCTGTTAAGAGACACTTCACCATCAGTGTCCTCTCTGTACTTTCTGGATGCTGAGTCAGATGCCTTGCCATTTACTTTCCCTTGTTCCATATCCACATCATTTGCTTCTGTGTTCTTTCCGTTTTCCCACGCAGATTTAGCTTTTTTGTTTTGCTCCTCCAAAAACCTAAACAGTGAAATGGAGACAAAAGGCCGTATCTAACTTGGCATGCTGCTTGAGAGACGACTGCACAAATATAAAAGATACAGCTGTAAAATATGAGCATTCGATTAGTATTGGCTCTAAAAATAAAGGCATAATATCATCAGGAATTTCACTGAAAAATAATGATCACAATGCAAGACAAATATTTTGAATCTCTAAATCTTATTTTAGGCTGTTATCAGAAGCACAGTTTACTCAAAACATGCACAGCCAGGGAAATGCCAAGATAAAATTAATGTGTGACGTCAGACAACAACAAAGCTATAATTCACTATTAAGAATAAAAATGGCCTTACTTTCTGAAGGCAATGGAGATTGCTGTTTTATCCCCATCCATGTATTCCTCAGTGGAGAAGAAGTCAAAGCTGGACAGCATTGGATTTAAACCTTCATGTGAGGGCTTTTTTGTTGAGGATGAACTACACACTGTCTGCCAGATGGGGGCGCCCTTGTCGGTGTCTTTTGTGATTTTAGTGGGACTTGACTGGTTAGTAGTTTGGCTGTTCTCACCGATAGTAACCACAGAGCTTGCCAGAGGACTGTTTTTCTTTGGACTGCAGCTGCAGTCTGTCAGGCCCTGCCAATTCCCCTCAGCTTTCCCATTGCTTGTTCCTTCATTAGCATCTCCTGCTAATAACCCAACACGCTCCACTGACTCCTCATCTCCTGCTCCTCCTCCTCCTCCTCCTCCCTCTTGGACCTCCTTGAAGGCCAGCTGCTCCTCATTCACATCTTTGGAGCTTTGGTTAGCCAGCAACGAGGCTGGCCTGCATTTGGGAGAGGAGGAGTGTGACGAGGAGGAAGAATGCTGCGAGTGTCTTGATGGAGGAGAGGAGGATCGGTCAGAGTGCTGAGCGTGACCATGGTGGGGGCTCCCTGAGCGTTTCTGCTGACTCTGTGTTCGTCCTCGTGAGGGGTTCTGCTGCTGCTGCTGTTGCTGATATTGCTGGTACTGTTTCTGAGGATGCTGCTTGTAGTTCTTCCAGTTGGGGCGATAGTTGTTATTGTTGTTGTTGTTGTGGTAGTTACCACGCCCACCACCACCACCACCACCACCACGCTGGTAACGTCCACGGGGGAAGTAACCCCGCCCTCGGCCCCTGAAGTTGTAGGGCCTCCGGAAGCCGCGGTGGTAGCCCCGGAACTCCCGGTTGTTCTGGTAACCTCTCGGGTATTTCTTGTCCCGATTGTGATGTGGAGAATTGGATCTTGACCGTGACCGAGACCTAGAGCTGAGGAAAAAGAAAGCATGTGGTTAATTTCCAAAACGTTAGAGTTGGGTATAAGTCAGGAATAAATTGATTTTCTGGTTTCTGTCCTCAAAAATAGAAAATGGAGCATAATGTAATGTAATATGACACCAGCACAAATTTTAAAGGACTTACACCGATCAGCCACAACATTAAAACCACTGTCAGGAAAGTAAATAACATTGACCATCTTGTGACAATCCAACGTTCTGCTGGGAAACTTTTCAACCTGGCATTCATGTGGATGTTGCTTAGACATGTACCACCCACCAAGACCAGACCAGACACCCCCACCCCATAGCAATGACACTCCTTGAAGGCAGCAGCCATCCCCAGCAGGATGCAGCCTGACACAGACACACACACAAAAACACTTTAGGAACAACTCAAAAAACATGAAGAACAGCACAAGGTGTTGACCTGGCCTCCAAATTCACTAGATCCCAAACTGATCATGTATCTGTAGGATGATCCACAGAGGCCCCTCCCCTCAACCCATAGGACCCAAAGGTCCCCACTAACAACATCCTGTTGCCAGACACCACAGGACACCCTCAGAAGACCCATGTCTATTCTATGATGAGTCACAACTGTTTTGGAGGCACAAGGGAGACCTACACAATATTAGGAAGGCGGTTATAATGTTATGCCTGATTGGGGTATGTACACTTTGTTTAAAAATCATACAATTGTAGCTTGACATCAGAGAGTACAGAGCCTCTGTAGTGCAGTCAATAAATAAATTTAAAAAAAGAGTTATGCAGTTGTGTTGCATATTTGATCATGCAGCCCAATGACATTCAAAATAAGCAGATCATGCCGTTCTTTAAACAAAAACACAATAAGAGTATAGAGCACCAAATGACACTGTGTCTGAACAGACATTTTTCAGTAGGGAGAAACTCTACCACTTCAAACTGTTCTAGCAGGCTCCAAATATTTAAAAAGCAGATAAGCCATTTGTCTATCAAATAAAGGATGTCATAAAACCATTGCATACATGATTTAGAAGTGCAGTTATATATCAGTGGGAACTGCTCAAACACATGTTCATTCATTACATGTGTGTTTCCATGTTGAGCCAAGCCCACAAAGGACTACTGCATTTTTTCGAGTGTGAGCCAGGCTGCGCTACCAGACTAGTCCACCTAGTGGCGCTGCTGCCCCTCTGATAGAAAGCCTCATGCAGCATTAACCTTTACAGTAGTCCTCAGATTAGAACCACAATAGAGTATGTTCCGTTCTTCCTCAAATCTCTGATTTAATCAGAGCAACGTGCTTTTTTTTTTTTTTAAAGTGGAACCACATTTCAACACAATGTCAACAACTTTCCGCTGGTATATTTGAAATTACTTTGAGCTGTAACGCAGCTAGCTCTTCTGCACAAGTTTTTATACAACCATGCGTCTTCGGCAACTTCAATACAGCTACATTGAAAAGCCACAGCTCACTGTTCCCATGGAAATCTTAACATAATATAGACTGAAAGCTGATACATAGAAAACAACGTAATGGAGTACAATATTAAAATAACAGCTCAGAGCAGTACCACGTGCAACCACATTATAAAACTACTAAAAAAAGACTCACCTAGTGCGTTTTTTCATTGGAATACAGAGTGACTAAAGAAAGCAGCGCACTGAGCAGCACTGCACACACACAGTGCGAGCTACAGACACTGCATCTCCTCTGACCAGCTCTGGTGGAGGAGGGAGTCACATGGGCCGTGTGAGGAGGGGAGTTAAAAAAAAATCATCTTGAAGCCTTCGACTCTACGCCTGCCAATTGCAAGAGCTAGACATATATCAGCGTTCTGTTCCACCACAATTATGCAGATATGAGCAATTTTCAACTTCTACAGTGACTTGTCTGTTAGTCATGTAATAGGCTGGTTGCTGAGGCAGTCTACTGCGGAGAACATCTGACTACTGACTGAGATGTCGGTTTAAAAGCACAGGACACGGACAGTGGAGAAGGGAGAGTTCACTGTCCTCTGAGCCCTTCCAACGTTGACATCATACATTATGTCCATCCAGCAGCCCACAACCTTTAATTGTGGTAGAACAACAGCAACAAAAGTATTGCCCACGCACTGGGACAGCTTTCTGTCTCTTTCAGTAATCACATATTCAACATGTTGGGTATGATTTGCCTGCTAGATGTGTGCAGTTTGTTGCTTGTGTATCGTTGCATGTAAATCTCTGTTTATACATTGTAGGACTTAAGCAAACGTGTGCAGTCGTGTTTTTCCACTTCTAGTCTGCATCACCACATTGTCGCCCGTGCAAGGTAGGTTCAGGAAGAGTGAACCGTGAGATTCCTTCCATGTGTCTTCGTTACGCTAATTTTAATACGAGCCTCAACACTGCCAGGAAATGAGCTACCCCGCCATTTTTATTACCTTGCCGCAGTTGTTCTGAATGAACCCTCAAAGGCGATGGAGTGACGCCTCACCGATTTCAATAACCCCAGCAGCCGGGGGATTTCTACTTAAGTGAGGCTATAAACAGAAAATTGTGCCTTTTTTTTTTTTTGTATAGAAGCTTGATAAAATATTTCTACTTGCCACTGAGGTTAAATAAGATGTGAATGTTTTCCCATGTAATGAATAGCAATAATAATTCCTCACTAAACTAAATTCTCCAACCGGCAGCTGAACTCTTTTCCCAAACATCAATTTCCTGTGGATACAGAAGCTGACTCCAGGCTTTGGGAAAGGCTCAAATCCCTTAATTAAGTTTGCTACATCAACTTGGTCTATTCATAGAAAAACGACAGTTTAACCAAACACTGTTTGTATTATATATTTCATTTAATGCACATTGCATTTCTCAATTCTTTAAGATAAGTAAAGAATCACTCCATGGAGAAGAGTTAACAGAAGCATAACACTATCATGGAATAATCATCTCCAGGGCTCGGCCTCTGCACCTGCTGCTAGTCTATTTTTTCTTCATAACAAAGGAATCATTCATACGTGTGAGGGTTTAAACCAGGTAAGGCATTTATGCCTCTATAAAACCCTTCAAAAATTTGTTCCAGAACTGGAAGCAAGAATGCCTCTTCAAAGAAGCTGATCTTAACCACAAGCACACCGTACCTTTATTAAGGTCATTCAAACAGTTGTTCATACCTGTAACGATGCTTCCTGGACCGGGACCTGGAGCGACTCCTGGAGCGAGAGGTGGAACGGGACCTCGAACGGGACCTCGAACGGGACCTCGAGCGGCTCCGAGATCTGGAGGCTGATTTTGTGGACCTGGACATCACTGCGCTCAGCCCACCTCTAACTGCCACACAAAAACATTGGACAACCGCGTAAGTACTGAGGAACAAACAGTACAAGAGTTACAATGGTACGACAGTACACAAAAAAAAAGTTTACCAGATCACCTTTTCAAGGCTACCAGAGAACAGATATTAGTCATCTGAGCGGACAGCTGAATGAACAGTGCATGGAAAAAAAAATAATAATAATGCCCGAAATGAGATATCCAAATAGAGATAAAACATCCAAGATGCGCTTCAGAGGCAGCCTTTATGCCAAAGCTGAGTGAGGAGACACAACAGCTGTGAAAAAGGAATATGGCAATCTGTAGTAGTGTAGGGCATCCAAACAGAAGCAGTTTTATTTAGTCACTGATCATTTGCATAGTGGGCAGTCTTCACTCCGTCATCTGACTGCTTATTTTTTGAGCCCACTCAAAATTACACATGATAATAACACAAAATAAAGATATCAGAATAAGTTTGTATATCCCACGCATGCAATATACCCTTCTAATAACATAAAACTGAAATGTTTCTGTATATTTTCCATTACTTTGTGAAGACAACATGCCACCACTGAGAGTGTGACAGCAAAATTGTTTGAATAGGAAAACTCAACTGCTTTGCCTAAACGATCAAAGTAAGTAGTTTTGAGGAAGGAATGATGAAAATGAAAAACCCCTCTATAAATACAGTGATGTGGTGTTTTGAAAAAAGCTCAGGTTACTGTTAAAGCCATCACTGGCTTGACGAAAGTTAAATATTTAAACTCACCATCACCCTGTTAAATTTATAGGAAAAGGGTTGATATGTTCCGTAGCTTCGTCAACAATGCAACATTTGCTTGCAGTTAATGATCAGCTGTGAGATGTTCTCTTTGGCCGGGATGATCTGTGCACATAGACCTCTGTATGCTTTTAACCTAAAAGCTCGTGTCTTCTCCTCCTCCTCCATGGCTTCACTTGTAAACTCCCAGAATTATATTAATACAGTTCTATAGTCGAATGGTCGTAGTCCTTTCCAAGGTCCACAAGGCATTATCTGCGACATGTGATCCTCAGAGTACAGTAAAAGCCTGGGATCAAATAATTGATCTTTCATTATGAGAGTCATCTTCAGGGACTTTGGAAGGAGGAAATTGCCGACTGCACATGACGGGGATTTCAAAAGCAGTGCACGCTATCACATGGAGGTCCCTGTGTGCATCCTCGCTACTATTTTGGAGGGTATTGAAATGGATCTTCTCCCGCCTCCTCCTCCGCCTCCGCCTCCTCCTCATGCTCTGTGAACTTCCCACCCTGCTCATTCCTGGCAGCTTATTGTTTTTGGCTTTCAGAGGATAATTTCCTGAAGGTCGAGCCTCGGTTTAGCTTACTGTGCACATTTCGTGACAGGCATTCAGATGTGACCATTTCCAGCATACAGTGGCTCAACTGTGAAATTGTGACGACCGGCTTTTTTTGTGCTTTTCATATGGAAAGTTGTTGGCTTTGTAGGCAAACTGTGGAAAACCTTTATTGTTGTGGAATATTTTGAATTTGCTGCTATAATAACACGTTTAAAACAAACTTCCTGTGTTTCAGACATTTTCATATGGCTGTTAATAGTTGACATGAAACCCCTGAATGGCCGTCAGTAGTAACGGCTGGACAAAGCTATGGCTCGCCAGCCACAGTAACTATTGCATTATGACTACTTTAACAAACCAGGACCTACTTTTCAACAATATGTATTACATTCATCTTGTCTTTGCTTGTACGTGGTAGAATTAAACCTTGAGGTGTGATTGATAGCTTCACTCTGAATCGATTGATTACTAGCTGCAGCTGCCTTTGCACCGTGCTGTGTGGTCGGCAGCCTAAATCACAGAGACTTCAGCCTCTCAGAATGGCTGTGGGTAAGTTTGGTCTTTAATCATTCACTTCTAATTTACTCCCTGACACACGTGCACACAAACACGTGTGCTTTTCTGCACTTGCGAGGACAATTCGTTGATAACATTAACCCTGTCCTGACTCTGAGCTAACCACCTCACCAACATAACCGCAACCACTGAGATGATGTTATTACTAGGGCTGGCTACCGCTGCTGATTTCCTGAATCGATTCAAGGTCCTGGTTCTATTTATTTAGAGTGATTTCAGTTTCAGAATATTTTTGCTTAGTTGTGATTTAAGAGATTTTATAAGAGATTTGTGGTAGTTCTGCAATATTGCACATCTAGTTGGCCCATCTTGCATATGACTTTGTTTTTGTCCAGCTCTTCTCTGTAGCCAGATGTCAGGCCTGAGGCTGCTCTTAGAATTGTAGCTTCTGTCATGTTTTGGATCTCCTTTGCACATGAACTGATCTTGGTGCGAGATTTCGAACGAGAAGATGAGGGAAGTGGCATATACGAAAACGATCCAATGATTTTATTAGTCGATATTGGATCTTCCAATGGATGATAGATTTGAATCGGACAATTGATTATTTATTTTATTATTTTTTAACCCAGCCCATGTGATTATTATTGCCAGCACTCAGTTCTGTACATTGACAGTGCAGTCTCAGTACGCAGCACAGCGTCGGTCCAGTTTTTTTCATTGTTTTATCACTGGGAGTTACAGTTGGGCATTAGGGAAATATATATTAAAAAAAAATCCCGCTGATTATTATGCTCATTAGCCAAAGATACACTTCCTGTACTTGACTTTGTTTCAGAAAAAATAAATAAATGAATGCCCACAAACAGGAACAACACGACATCGGGGAAAAGTTTGTGAAACAAGAAAAGCAGGTCTGCAACATAGTTGGATGATTGCACCACAGGATAGGTACTGTGTATAACCGAAACAGAATTAAACTAGGAATGGGTCTCTCACACACACATACATGATTAAGACTCCACTGGAGAGTAGAGAACAACAGCTGTGCAATCCTCATCAGCTGTTTATTCCATGTAGCAGCAAAAGTAGCTCCAATCAACAATGCTCCGGCAACTTGATATATATACACAGCTCAAAGCGTATGAGTAGAAACACTCAATCAACTGCTCTATCATTAAGACCGGGATGCCGCGGTGACAGCTGGAATCACATTTGCTATCTATATGCACCCCTGACACCCGGCCTTGCTATTTCAGAAAAGCCCAAGCAACTGTCATTGGCACAATGTTTGGTTTCAGAAATGTGGCAGTCCCTCTTAGTATTCCCTCAAGACACTTCACATGTTCGGGCCGTTAATGGATGGCAAAGCCACCGGCAGCACTGTGGCACACGAGATAAAACTTTGAGCTTCCTTTGTGGATTTAAAAAAAACAAACTACGTCTGAATAGCTGCTTCACTTACAGTTGTCTGAGTATTAACTGGCCGTTGTTTGTCTTCAGGGAGCTGCTAGAAAGACAAACAATGACTTCATGCAGAAATTTCCTGCAACATTATTCTTTGCTAATCACCTACAGTGATGGATGAGAACATCATCATGTGCCGCTTGTAACGTTCTTCTACCTCACCATCGCTCTCTCCTCAGCCAGGCGATCTGTTTTTGGAAGGATTTTAATCGTGATGTTTTAAGACGACAAGCAGCAGGTTGTAGACAAACACTGTATAGTTTCCATGAGACACCTTCTGCGTGAAAAATGGCAGACGGCTAAGTGTCACAGAGGCATCCCCGCACCGACATGCTTCTCAGCTGTCTGTCATCACCACATTTGTGGGACTCTCGTGCACACGAGAGGGGTTTCATCCGCTAAAGGTCCTCTCTATTTTGGTCAGTTGCAAACAGCCTGGCAAATGATGGGTTACATTTTTACCCTATATTTCTAAAATACACTATGTGGTTGTTTGCTTTGTTGCAGCTTGTGATCGCCACAAAGTTGGAGACACGGTTTATGTTATTAATGATGAGTGGCAAAACCAGAATACTGGCACCAGCTTGCTTAAAAACTGGGATGTTTAACATTGTCAAGCGATCCATATACACTCCCAGTGGATGGCCTAAATAAAAGTGAAAACAAAGGTAATTGTGTGTAATGCTACTTCAGTATGTGCCAACATACTTGGACATGGGCACACCCTCCGTGTGCTTTTCTGCAGCTGGTGTTTGCCAAAGAGGATCAACCTCAACCAGGATCCCACAGACCAGCAGGATGCAGGCATGTTAATGCTTTCGTGCGTTTTTGCATCACTGTTTCCCAGAAATAGACGGGGGCAGAAAACCTCACTCGGATGAGCACTGACGAAAACAAATGAGACTGCCCTCGCTTTGACTTGGCAGACTTGATTGAGGCTGTTGATGGTGGAGTGACAAGTTGAGAAACCTGTAATCACCACATTCTTTCTTTTCAACTCATCTTATTGAGATTTTGAATGAACCCTCTGGTGGTCTGAGGCAGTATAATTAAAAAAAGAAAAAAAGAAAAAAAAGATTATTTAATGTTTAAGATCTAAATGTTGATTGCCAGTATAGGCGTCTCTCTGGCATGTCCTAAATTTGGCATCTTGAGCGTAACGACGCACCAAGCGCGCGCAAAGAAAGCACCAAATCTACAAGAAACCTCTCATCGCGTCAGGTGAATTGTGGAAAAGAAAATATTTTCGTAAAAAATATGGATTTTCAGATTTTGATGCTAAGACGTTTGTGCACAGAATTTGCCTGTGACTCAGTGGTAGCCTCATAAACCGACTGTGACTTTGTGGCACGGATGATCCATGTGCTGCGTAACTTCCCTTGGACCGTCCGTACGCGTCAGTTGCCAATCACGTTGCTGATATCAAAGTATTTTTTCTAAAACTTTATTTTCACTATCGATAAAAGAAAAAGACGGCTAAAAAAAATAAAGAACTTACCGGTCGGCGTTGTCGTTCACCGTGCTCGGGTCACATTCAGGCTCCGCGTTGTAATGTGGTCAGAAAGACAATTTCTCCGCCGGTCTTCTGTGCGTCTGTGCCGTTGTGTCCAACTTATGTGTGTTTGCGTGTGTGTGCGCGTCTCGGCTTGAAGTCTGCCGTGTTTAGAGAAAGGGGGTGTGACTGTGACCGCTCCGTGCTACTCAAAGGTTCATATTTCCTTCCGCCTTCACCACCGTGTGTCAAAAGCGGAGCGCCGTGGATTAGAAAAACAACAGGTCTAATAGGACCACCACCTTATATTAACTTCTGACACTGAAGCGTAGCCATATTCCTAAAGGGAATTCGATGGAGCTACAGTTACATTATTGTTTTTAAAGGTATTCTTGGGTGTTTATCATTAATCAGGTCACTTGTGTTGATTTGCCACCAGCATTTATTTGGCAGTACATTTAACTGCTATACTAAAGTCCAGTTTCATTTTAATGTGGCATCTAATCTCTTCAGAATGCTTGCCATAAAGCCTGACTGTCCTGCTATAAACTCCAACTTTATGCTGCCCATAATATTCATTTTGTTGTCATAGGCCTGGAATGATTTTACAGTCGCAGCCAGTGGTGTTTTACTGGGCTGCATCAAACTGTTCCTCATATTCTGATCTATGCTAGTGGAACACTTGGGAACACTTCTCAATGCGGTGCATTTTGTAGTGCCACCATGTTAATATGTGACTTTCGTAAGAAACATGAAAGCGACTTTATGTGTCCCACAATGTCAAAAACAACAACTGGATGCTATAAAATACATTCACGTTCAAATTAACGGTGCCGCCGTCATACTGACGTGCAATAGACTGTAATAAAGTGTCACGTGTGTACTTCGGCGGGGAAAGTGCTTTCTACTGATAAGTCACAGCCGATAAACACATGCAAATAAATTAGACAGAAGATGAACTCAACGCCACATGCTTGCCTTTTGAGGCCTTTCCTCAGCTTGTCATCGTCTGCAGCAGCTCAACTTTGTAGATAGTTATTAGGATGTACTTTTGTAAAAATGCACAGTGGCAGTTTTACAAGTGCATTTTGTAGTTTGCCAAAAGTACACCGACTAATAGGTGTAAACAAAGTAGAAACTGAGCCGTATAACTTGCAATGGGCCAAGCAAATACAATACAACCAAACAACCTGGTGTGTGACTGTTACAAAATCGGCTGTACGTAATCCTGTTGGAATCGGACCTCCTGTGGGATCGGCCTCCCCTCAAGTGAAAATAATGCTGACTGGCTATGGAAACCAAGTTTCTAATAGGTCACAGTCATTCTTAAGCCAGTGGGAGCATTCAGCTTTATGGATACTTAAGAGTCACAGATGATGCGTGCCCATGTTTAAGAGTAGAGCTCCTTGATACATTTCCCAGCTGTTGTTGTATTCCAGCACTGAGCGTCTCACCTCAGACGTCTCTATTAGCAGCTTGCAAAAATAAATTAATAACATTTTTCAGATGATAGCCTCATATGTAGCATGTTAGTGATACTAACATGCTGGTTAACGATGTTAACCACATCTATACAGAGGGACAGTAACATCGATTGGTTCATCTTTAACACACCGCCTCCTTAAATGTTTTCTGCTCTGCTCTTATCTCTTATGTTTTTTTAAACAATTTCAAATGAGTGGCGCCAGTCATAAAATAGCTGCTGTCAGGCTAATGTAATAATGGTTTTATAGGCTGATTATGACTGCCTGTGATCTATATGAAAGGTTTTTCCCAACTTGCCAAGAATACATTTCTGGGACTAATAAATCATTCTTATATTTTGGCATGGAAGTATCTAATTTGCAGACACCGGTGGTGCACATGCATGGTTCCACTAATACTTGCTCTGTGGACGAAGATATATTAGATGATTAGTTTATTAATTTGCCAGACATCAGACATGTTCTTGTACATGACACAGCTGTATTTTAAGGGGGGGGGGGGGGGGGGGGGGGTTGCTGGCAAGGGACTCACGTAAGGCACAATTGTATGATCCCTTATCTTTTGTTTTCTTTGGCGTATTCTCAATGTCAATGTGTTCTATATTCCTACCAGACCAGGGGATAGAATCCCTCCAGCTGCTCCATAAAAATAACTATTAGTCTTTTTTAGCTGCAGCAGACAGTAGCTAACAGAAGTGTCGACCACAAAGACACTAGCCTTTTCACAGTCCTGCTGGGAGCAAAATTATTCTTACTTGTCTGCATAATGGGAAGAAAATATAAGGGGATGTCTTAGTTCATGCATCCAACCTAACATTGACAGTAAATCATAAAATACCAGCTGGCTTTTCTATCTAGACGTACTGTAGCCTGCAAAAACAATGTACTCTTGGGGATAGAAATTGAAGATATTTCCTGGATTTGGACCTTTGATGTCTTTATAATCTTCATATATCTTGACGTAGACCAGACAGCATTTACAAGGTGATAATATTCTTAAGAGCTGTACAAAGAAATGTTAAGTTCCAGAAGCTTATCATACATTCCCTTGCCCTTCCAGGTTGAACTTAATGTGTTGTGTCAAACTAAATAAGTGTATATTTGCATTTGAAAGGCAATCAAGCAAAAATACCACAGTGTGCACAAACCACTGATACATCCTGCTCATTTGACTACATTCAAAATATGCCTTCCCCGAAACTGAAACAGTACAATACCCACGTTTATTAATGTAGTCAAAGTGTTAGTGGGGAGGTATGGTTGAATGACACAGGAATGATTAGACAGGAAGTGTGTTTTTTTTTTTTTTTTGTTAAGTTTGTGATGTCAGAAATTAAAAGGGTTTTAAATCGCAGAGACTCTAAACACCAGTGAATAGGCTGTATGCTATGTCTTACACTGGTTCTGGGTGTGCAATATAACAAAGTACTTCCAAGGGCTGACTGATCATTTTGCAGCCTAAGGTAGAGGGATAAGCTATAAATGGCTGTTTCTACCTTAGACCACGAACTCTTCAATCACCCTTCTCCTGGAAAAAAGACACAAATTTTGACATCATTACAATTAATACAACGTTGGTGTAATAATTACAATTATTTGATTCTGCAACTGTTCAAAACAATGGCCTTACATTAATAATTTAGTATTAAAAATGTGGCAGAAATTGGGACTAGGTATTGTCTGTGATTTTGGAGCCATTGTAGCTGTGTGTTTCTTGGCTTAGCAGTGTCCAGACATTTACGTTTCCCAGAGGATGGATCCCCCTGGTTTTGGTGATCCCTTAAACTTTGCCTGTAAAACCACCATGAAGACAACTTTTGTTGTTTTAAGTGAAAATTTTCAGGAACCACTGAATAGACTGCCGTAAACTTTGGTACAAACATCTCCAGTTCCATTTTAGATCGAGGGTAGTGCCACAAATAAGTATAAAACACTTTATATTACAATTACATTGGCACAAGCAGAAGGCAAAACTTTCAAAAAGCATTCCCCTCCCGTGTGTAACCTTGACATTGTCTTTGCTTAGAGTTGGCCCCAGGATGGCCCCGCTTTAGCACCTACAGTATGCCCTGTGGCCCCTTCCCATCCATCTCTCTCGCCAGCTCTGCATCATATCACCACTGTCCAGACACCAGTAAGTCTATTTTGGGCAATCCCTCTGACACCACTTTCTCCCTCTGTGCCTGGATGAAAGAGTTCACAAACCCTCCCTACTTCATATCCTCCCCACCTGTTGAAGCTGTCCGTCTCCTTGCTGACACGCCTGAACACACACAGCTTCAACATTACTCCTGATAACTCTAGTTAAAATCTCCCATGGGAGATGTTCTGTGGAAGGCCAGGAGCCATATGTTACTTTGGCGTTTATAGAGACGGCAAATAAGAAATGACTTGATTTCATTGTATGTTTCGCTACACTGGAGCTTTTTCTTACTGCATACTGTGAGTAGTGTGAAGTAAATCATCAAATATCCATATAGTATTTTGTATAGATAGATTTTTGCAAATGTTTTAAATCTCCAAAGTAGTTTTAGGCAGACAAAAACGGCCAGAAACAAACAACTGGTTGTCAGGCTTTCTTTGCCAGTGCTTTTGCATAACATTACTTTGATATAACCCATCTGGTTGTGGTTACCTCTTGAGAAGAGCCAAATTCATCTTATTAATTCTGTTGCTGGCTGAATACAGTACATTCAGTCAGTACAATTCATCTGTAGGGCATTGTGGTAGAAATTTCTTGAATTAATTAATTAATCACTTCAAAATAAAGCTTCTATTGTCTTTAACAATAGCACATTCAAACAACCAGGTCTTATCCACTCCGTGTTGGTAAAACACTATAGCTTGTGAGAACACATCTGTTCATTATGACTCAGCAGAATGAGTCTGTGTTAAATCACACAGTGTTTTCGAGTTCACTGTCCGCTCAGTTTCGCCAACTTACAACACTGGAATTTCTACCTCGTTTCACCTTTGATAAAGCATTGATTTTTAACCACATTCTCCAAAGGTCAACTTGAAAAGAAAAGGAGAAATGCTTTCTTTGAGTTAGGAGATGCGAGCAAAATATACTGTAAATATGTCAGTGTCAGTCAAGAGGAGGTTGCCAAACAGATTTTTGTTCTTTTTTTCTTTTTTCTTTTTTTTTGGATGCACAGAAGAATTTGATACTGGAATACTGATACAATAAAAGAAGTACCCAGTTCTACAAAATCCTACTTATGTAAAGTAAAGAAATAATAACAGCAAGAGGTACTTAAATGATCTAAATATGAGTTGTCTGTAGCATAAAAATGACCTCAGTGACTGATATGTTTCTGTATATTTAACCCACCTCTAAACTGATACTGCTGATGAATTTATAAGTCTCTGTAAGGTTATAGCTGGTGGAGGCGTTTCTACAGCTGTCATATTAATGCAGTGGATTAAAAAAAACTCTTGACTCTGAGTAGAAGTGCGTCAACATGGAGACACTAGAGGAAATAAAATCATAATAAATACAACAAATGTACAGCAGTTGGCTGATGATGCAGCACGATCATCTGCCAATGTACAATGTGTGACAGAGGAAAATCAGTTAACGGAATAGAAGGCTGTAAATCCTTCAGCGCTAATATCGCTGTCAAGTACTACAAGTGTTTACGATCATTATATTTTGGAGTTTAATGCCCGGTTCATTTCAGTGCGTCCTTTCCAATCCTGCTTTCCCACCCTTTAAATGATCACATTTGGCCAGAAAGTGTAAAGACACGCGCTATGCCGCCACCATCTGCACTGTCCTCTACCGTCACTGCAAACCCAGAGTCATCCGACACCTCTCCATAAGATGGATACTGCTGTTGTCCTCTTTGTTGTCAACACGGCCGACCCAGCTGAGCCTGAGAAGATGAACACGTAGGCAAGACAGCTGCCCGTGCCTCCTGAGGGTTCCATGACCCCTGTCCAGAACCTATTATCACCTTCTAGAGGTTTCTGCAATGCTTAAATCCCACCGATCCCCATCAGACCCTGTGTCAGCAATAGGCAAGAAAAGTGAGAACCCAAGATGAATCTGATGGCTCGGGGGGTTTAATGAGAGTTCTGATTATGAGCAAGAGCCTGATGTGATTAGTAGAGAAATAGTCATAAAAAAAAGCTGGACAGATTTACAAGTACAAGCTAAAATTACAAGGGCTGTCTGTCCCCAACTTTGGTTAGTTTTCCTTTGTTCCCTTAAGATTCTAATTAATTACTCTAAATGCCAAACGTCATGTCTAAGCCCTATTGTATAATCACCAATATGTATAATATGTGATGTTCAAAAATATAGAGGGTGTCATACTGGTGAAATCCAGTAAGATTAAATTGGATCAAGTCAAGTTCTAAATTAGGCATCTGCTTTTGTTTTTACTGAATCAAAATCAAGCTACTAATCTCAAACAAACACCAGAACCTAAAAAATATGTTTTGGAACAAAGATGCCTGTGTGATTCAAAGACACCTTTTGCAATAGAAGCACATGTCAGGAATGGGATCCAAACTAAGGCCACGTCCACACGTACGAAAACGATCTTTTCCCTCTCTGTTTTCCCTGGCATCGTTTCAAGAATATCCGCGTCCACACAGATCCGTTTCAACAGACTGAAAACGCTACTTCATATTCCAGGCCTATAGGTGGCGCTGTTTCAGTTTCAGAAATTCACCAAAAACGGAGCGGAAGAGGCGGAGCATGCGCGTAAAGCTTGAGCACTGTTTACAAATCGGCTTTAGAAGAAACCAAACTCAAGGAGAAATGATATTTTGCCCTAGTAACCATAATAGGCTCAATATCTTCTCCAGCAGGAACACGAGCATTTAGTCCGCCATTGTTGTTGATGTTGTTATGAGACGTCTCGCGGGATATAAGAGGTGGAAGGCTGCTCGAGGGGTGTGGCGATGGTGGCGATGACATCATCGTATGCGTTTCTCTCCGTTTTTCGCCGTCCACACAGAAACGAAGAGGTGCGTTTTCGAATTTTTCCACCCTGGGACCCGGTTTCAAAAAAGTGCGTTTTAGGGCTATGCGTTTACAGGATTCGTGTGGACGATCGGCCAAAACGATGCAAAACATGTGCGTTTACACCAAAAAGCGTTTCTGTGTGGACGGCCCCTAAGACTCAACTCCAAAGCTAATTCTCACTGGGATTTACGCTCACTTATTTATTTCTTTCTCTGGACTAAAGTGCATGATCAGTGCCACCATCATGAATTATTAGATGTTTATGATTACAACATCAGCCACAGATGAAGTGAAAATATTTTAGATTTATTCAACTTTCCTATGGTGAGCTTTTTTTTTTCTCTCAGCTACCCATCACACAGTAAGAAAGGAACATCCAAAAAAGGTTTGAAAAAGTCAACTGGACTTTTTTTGAGAAGACGTTTCTCCACTCATCCGAGTAGCTTCTTCAGTTCTAGGGGACTGGTGGGAAGTTTGAGGTTTCAATAGGAAACTCCACCTGAAACTTGCTTATTGTCTCCGACAGAGAAGCCACGAAAGTAGTATGGGAAAGACTACAAAAGGATGACACCTTGGCAGGTAGAACCATCCTCACCCCAGACCAACTCTGTGTGTTGCTCAGTCTGTGTCTGACGACCACCTATTTCCAATTTCATGGAGGATTCTACAGGGAAAACCACGGCTGTGCGATGGGGTCACCAGTGTCACCAATCGTGGACAATCTCTACATGGAGGAAGTAGAGACCAGAGCCGTGAACCCCTTCATGGGAACAACCCTGACCCACTGGTTCAGGTACGTGGACGACACTTGGGTCAAAATCAAGACACAGGAGGTGAAATCTTTCACACAGCACATCAATGCAGTGGACAGCAACATCAAGTTCACTCGGGAGGACATCAGCAGAGGTAGTTTGGCCTTCTTGGACTGTCTGCTGCATGTGGAAGAAGACCGAAGCCTCAACACTGAAGTATATAGGAAACCCACTCACACTGATCAGCACTTATTATTTGATTCCCACCACCCCCTGGAACACAAACCAGGGGTCATCAGAACTCTTTAGCACCGAGTACAGACTGTACCCACATGACTGGATGGCAAGGAGAAGGAACAGAAACACATCAAACGAACACTCAAGACATGGGGATATCGCAACTGAGCCTTTGTCAAAGGCTCAAAAAGATATCCCAAAAAGGACTGAGAGGAGGAGTACAACAAAAGGAAGAACATCGTCGTCCCCTATGTGGCTGGGATAACGGAAAAACTCAGGAGAATTTTCAGGAAACACCGCATTCCAGTTTATTTCAAACCAGGGAATATACTTTGGCAAAGATTGGTCCACCCTAAAGACAAAACACCCTGGCAAAAACAGAGTAATGTGGTGTATGCTGTTCAGTGCAGTGAGGAGTGTACAGACTTATACATTTGGGAAACCAAACAACCCATCCATAAACGCATGTACCAACACAGGAGAACCAGCTCATCAGGAAACGATTCAGTGGTCCACCTACACCTGAGGGACAAAGGACGCTCCTTTGAAGATAACAACGTCCAAATGTTGGTCAGAGAAGACCGATGGTTTGAAAGAGGAGTAAAGGAAGCCATCTATGTCAGACTGGAAAAACCTTCTCTAAACAGAGGAGGTGGACTGAGATTTAATCTGCCATTTATTTACAATACAGTTTTAAGTTCTGTCCCCAAGAAGTTTCAACCCCATTCACACCTTGACACTGGAGCCTCTGACGGACAAGGGTCGTTAGAGCACCATTCATAGGGAAAGAGGACAAGGACAAGACAGTCCCCCCCTCAACGGCAGGTAAGTACCCAGCCGGAAATTAGCTGCGCCGGTTTCTGGTTGTTTACATAACAAGCAAGTTTCCTATTTAAACCTCAAACTTCCCACCAGACCCCTAGAACTGAAGAAGCTACTCGGATGAGTGGTGAAACGTCTTCTTAAAAACACTCTACAAGCCCAGTTGCCTTTTTTGGATTTACCATGACCTGGATGACTGAGAACCTTCACAGACAGTATAAAAGGAAGAATTGGAAGACACCTTCTGAACATCTTGTGCATGTTTAAATTTTAGTTCCAATAGCTGAGAATACAGTCCAGTAATGTGTTTCATCTCTTTTTTTTTTAATATAGCTTTGGTTCCTGGAACTAAAACCTTCTGGCTTCGGATCAGTTCATATCAGAGCATTTTCTCTTCTGTCTTTCTCTTAAGCAGATCTTAAGTGCATACAGAATGAAAAACTAAAGTATGGCCACACTCCTATCTCTTGTCAGCTTCCCCAGCAGGGCCTCTTTTTTTTTCTTATACTAAGTTTGGTTCTTAATCCCCTACTTAGAGTTAATGTCAGTAGCCCAGACCTAAATAGACTACCCATATGATGCAGCACAGCCCAGCGTCCTCATAAAAGAAGAACCCACTCTGTGCGTATTACTTGAACACGCAACCCAGCAGCTGGGTCAGTTGGAGTTACAGCTAAGAGCAGTCTGCGTCAAGTGGGGGATTGTTGGTGGGGGGACCAAGGTTTCCATGTATGCGGTTTTGATAAATCAGTACCCGGGGGATTTGGAAAAACCTTGTGCTAAAAATGTTAGCCAAATACATGACCGGTATGAGCTACCAAGCAGTGTTAGAGCAAGTGGACTGACTGGTGGAGGAAATTTTTCACTCTAATGTGATTCAATTTATGGTGGCTTCATTTGTAACATAACTCAGCAGGAAGAGACAGCAGGTGGTAAGGCTGTACAAACATCCACTGATGACTTATAAATGACCAGAAAGTGAACTAAGTAGAGGTCTAAGGTCACACGACACCTCTTGTGGCATCTCAAAGACTTCAGAGACTAAGGAACTGGATCCTATTTGTCAGTTGCCCTCTGTTGCTTTATAGTGTCTTAAGTTTGATATTCTTTCAGCCTGGGGATAGCAAGGCAAGCCTGACTGTGCTTATTAAGCTCTAGGTGGTGACTATGGCAACACGTTGGCAAGTCTGAGACCTTTGTGCCACAGAGATACTATAAAGCAGATGTTGTGGTGTGATTCGGCCCTTGTAACAGCTGACATATAACATTTCCACCCATCGTAAGCTGAGAAAAGGCTTTCAGTCGTACATCACACTTCTCAAACTGCTTTGAGCTTAAGACGATCTAATTAAAAACAGATAAAAGTGATGAGATAAAAAGAGGAAGTGTCCGTCTCTGGGTTGTTAACCGTTTTCATATTTCCCACTTGTGGTGAAAATATACCAGAAATATAACCTAACTGCACAACATCTCACTGCATGCATTTGTTTGTGTTTGTGAAATGCACACAAGGGTTCACGGTACGCCAGGAAAAACACTTTAGCTTCCATCACAGCTGCACTTTCTTAGACCCAAAGGGGGCGGCCCTCGAGCCACCTAGATACCCAGAGGATGCTCTTTATGAAGGAGAGCAGCTGAGGCTGCCACTCTCCACCAAGCCACATCTTGGCTCTGTCCCATGGAGGGGCAGTTTGTGATGTTGTTACCTCAATAAAAAACATTACAAGCTCCCCTCTCCCTATCTGCAGCCACAAGGCTGTTTGTGTGTGAGGTGAGAGGACAAAGACTCGATCTGCTTTCACACTTAAACACGCACGCTTTTTTTCTGACTAAGATGCAAACACAGGTGCAGTCCCTCGCATACCTTCATTCTGCGGTCTTCTATGGGTAAAATTAGTGCCTGTGCAAATCCACCTAACCTTTGGTGCCACATCTTCCCGAACTGTCACTCAGTATTACAGGCTGTCAACGGTTTCACTTACAGTTAGCGTTCCAGGGGATCGCTGGTAACCAGAGAACATAACCAGAAGACAGGCAGTGTAGAAAGAGGCTGCAGATCCCATCATAAAACGTGCATATGACGTCTTGACACCTGAGAAGTTAAAAAAGGCCATGCACATAGTAAAAACCTGGGAGGCACTGAAATCTAAACAAGGGGTTTTGCTGCCATGGAGTTCAAATAAAGTTTAGTGCAGTACTCGATATTCACTTCAGGTTACTCTTTGTACACTTTACAACTGTGAAATAATATATGGAGTAGTTGACATCATATAAATTATATGTTCATCTTTTGCCAGTGGCATTTATGAGACTGCATTTTTTTTAAAAGGTCACCTCCTTAGTTGTAATGTCATCTTAGGAATGAATGGGCAGCATATTTTTATCTCCTGGAGGAAGAGCCTTAGGGCTTATAGCCAGACACTTAAGGTCACTGTGGCAAAAGAGTAACATAGTGTGTTCATAGGGCTGAATCACTGCTTATTTGGAGTACAGCCAGGGATATTATCTGGGAGAGAAACTACTCTAAGTATCCTGAGTCGAAATCTAAGGGACAATTCCAATGCCACAGACAGATGGAAGCTGATTGACACATATCTCGCCCCTCCTCTGAAAAAACAATCATCTCAAGCGTCAAGCCAAACATTTTGCTGCACAGATGCAAGCCCACAGTTGAAGATCACGACAGTTTAAACTGTGTGGAACAGGTGCACATGGACTTGTGGTTTCCATAACATGATTCAGCATTGCATTCGTTCAACTGATCCAGTGCAATGAGCCAGACATTGGTCACATCGTGGCACTCTGGATATAGCCGAAAATTAAGTTGGTGTCGATAAACTTGAAACACAGTGGATGTAGAAGTAAAGCCCTCTACATCCACTTGTGACAAATGAAATGTGAGCCGGGTCTGGTTGAGCCTCAATAACTGCTCAGAAGGCGTTGCCAAGGTGGCTTCAAGCGGCAAGACTTTTTGTTGAAGGACTTTTCTGCTGCCCACAGCATGTTGAGAAACATCCATCGAAAACTTACATCGAAAATTTATAGTTGCCTGTCACTTCTATGCTACTGCTATGGTGTAGCTGTTATGACCCCGCACCGTACCCTACGCCGTACCTTATGCCATACCCTGCACCATACTCTATGACGTACCCTATGGTGTACCCTATGGTGTACCCTATGCCGTACTCTATGACATACCCTATGTCATACTCTGATGAGCACCTCCCCAAAGAATTAACTATGTGTCATGGCAACGCAGATCATAATGGCTGTGATTGGTCCAAAATGCATTTCCTTGTGCTCTCAGCAGCCAGACAGCCACAGCACAAGTTCTCCATTGCACATCCTACACATTGCCTACTCAAATGTCTTCTCTATGTTCTGTTGTGTAGTACAGGGTGAAACTCAACAAAGCTGACCAGTAGTCACCTTGCAGTTTAGTGGTGGGATTACAGAACCACACCAGTGTACAGGTATAAATGCTTTCCACACCGTAACCCCAACAGTGTAGGCTCCTCGTTAACCAGTTGCAGGAGTATAAACAAAGCTCAGCAGCCCAGTATCACTGTAGCTATTACAGACTCCAGTTCCTTTCAGTTTTTCTTCAGTATATGAAGTAGTGCATCTGTAATGGTTGATTGTTTTGGTACACATGAAAAAGATTTTCGATAATTTAATCCAAATGCTGGGGAACCTTATCCTTTCTGTTTTTAATACTGCACAACACACTGTTTGATAATAACAGCCCTCCTTGGAGTGCATAAAATGGAATCATTGGTTGTTTAAGTAAAGGCAGATGCCCACAACAGAGTTTCACATTAGCTTACTCTACTACCAAGTTCAAGCTGATATGAAACTGTTTGTTCCTGATTTCATTGAGGCACAAACATCTTACGAGGAAAAACAATAAATTCCACATAATTAAACTAACAAAAACTAGGATTCAGCTGCTTTTAGCAATCTTTTAAAAAAAGCATTCAGGAAATGGAGGGCAACAGAGGAATGCCTTTGGAAGACCACAATGAGTCACTTTTGGAAAGAAGAAAACAGCCTGCCAATACTACTACTTTTGTAGAGATGGAAAAATGTCAGTATGGCATGCATTTCTTTTTATGTCACGTGCTACACATTTTTATACGCATTGAAATTGAAAAATGTGCACATAAAGGCACTGGAATTAGTTCGTCCATGTGGACGCATTTTGGCTTATGGCAGTAAAGGTCGTGATACTTGTGGCCAGAAAACAGCTTTTTTATTTTTTTTAAATCTCCTCATGACAAGGCAGTGTGTGTTTCTCATCCGCTGTCTGGACACAAGCTGCCTCTTACTGCCCCCGCAGCAACAGAAGTGTTGAACCGCAGGCCTCCGCAGCCCGCTGAAAATGTTCCCACTCAATGTGCAAACGGTGGATGAAAGCAGGTTAGATCAAAAGCTCTTGGCGTACACTCATTCAGCACTGCGTCAGCTTCAGTTAAGGCAGGTCTCACTTTTCACAGTCTAACGCAAAAAAAAAAAAAAGTCAAACAAAAATAAACATTTGTTGTCAATATGCATGATGATCACGCTTCAGGGATGGCACTGAATGGAAAAATAACTTTTGGTTGTTTGGACTGTTAATAGCAATCTTCACGTCTATTCCTGAGGCCATTGTATAAATTTTGTTTTTGATATATCTTGAGGTGTAATGTTTTCAGGTTCTATGTTCGTCTGTCTCAAGGATGAACTTCTCTGTATCTGGAGATCAGAAGTCACTGTGACCTCACAATACACGGTTGTTTCCATCAAGCAAACACACTTTGATAAATTTCACTGCATATATTGTGGGACTCTGACCAAACATGGGCATGAGTGAGAACCCGAATGGTTGGCTGAGGCATACAAATTGAACTTCTGTTTTTGTAACAAATTAAAACTGAATAACCAGTAAATTAAGTGTAATAATAATATTTCTGACACCTCCTCCCTGTTCTTGTATGGTAGGTGATACCCTGACATGGCACGAACATGCAAAACTATGCACAGCTAAACCCCACCAGTATTTCATGAAATAACCTTTCATTCTTCCGAGTTTCAGAGGTTCCTGTTTTTGCAGTTCGGGCATTAGAACATTATTTAAGCTCAAGCATTTTCCACTCTCATTAGCAGTCTCTGCTGTTGTTGTTCCATTTACTTT
The DNA here is from genome assembly GCF_963514085.1 of Chelon labrosus. Taxonomy (NCBI): domain Eukaryota; kingdom Metazoa; phylum Chordata; class Actinopteri; order Mugiliformes; family Mugilidae; genus Chelon; species Chelon labrosus. The sequence continues at coordinate 5,961,766 of NC_140345.1, read as the reverse complement.
GGCTGTGTGAATGTTGCATGTGGCTGCTCAGTGAGGACGGACTGTGACCTGAAGGTATAACTGAGGGTTGTTTCACCAGTGTAAATCTAAGGAACTTTTTCACAACCAAAATAAATTGGCCATGAGTGCATGCTTCAGCTCAGACTGAAACTGACACATTGTAAATGTCTGTGCCACAGACTGAACTCGTGTTTGCCCACCTCTGCTTCACAAATTTTACATAAATTTGCTATATCTGCACGCATGCTCCTTTCTAGTCATGTCCTCTGTAAATATACAGTAGCTCGCAGTTATAGTCAAGGCCGTCCAACAACTACAGCTTTCGACGGTTTCCCTCTTACCAGATCTAGTGTTTCAGTAACGCTAATTTCTTAAAGGCTTGTCGAGACATGTTAACAGTAGCAGGGGAAGAAGTGGAAAATTCTACTACTTCACATTTCTGTCCAGACGTTTGCAGCCAGCCTAAAGATTAAATCCAGTAACCAGCTGGTCACAAGCCCACTTCTCTAACTCTGGGATGCTGAGTGATTTGCAAGAGCACAACTTGCAACTGCAGCCGCAGAGACATCGGCCTCAGCTGACTGGATTTGTTGACTCCAACACCCCGAGGCTACATTTACACAGTGCTCCATAAACACCACATTAGAACTCAGAGTCCACCTTAACGGAACATATAACGGTTTAGCACTATGGTTTGCACTTTTTTACATTGCACTTGAAGAATATTCTTAAAACGTAACTATATACTTCAACAGTTTGAGGGAATTGGCTGTTGTTGTGTAGAAGTGCCTATTCTGCAAGGCAAGTGCATGATTGATGACATGGCAACTAACAGAAGACTGACACAAAGTAAACAAAAGTCAATCATCCACAAAGAATCCATTTAGTCAGCAAAGAGAACTCAATCTGGTGTAAATAATCTGCTTGGAAAGGTTACTCCAATGCAGTTCCTATTGGGTAAAAACGCCAATAAAATGGTAAATAAAACTGTGAAAACTCAGATGGATTAGTGGTATTTTTGTCTTTCAACAGTTGGGTTGATTACAGGCATTTATTCGTCTCCTACAGTAACTGCTACGCTTTAACTATTCTCAGCCTCACATGACCCTGTGTTGGCTGTTGATGACAGACTTCACTAACAAGGCACTAGCTGTGGTTAGTTAAGACAGAAGGAAAGCAGTGACTTTAATTACTGACACATGCGTGGTGGGCCATTGAGAAGAACTGGCAGCGTGTCTACTGCATGTAGAAAATAGACTGGTGGATAATTAAAAATGCTGATCGGCACACAAGCACTTTAAGTCATGGTTACAGAGTTTCAAAAGGTGAGAGCACTAATGGTCATTTTGGTTACGTTGTACACAAGTCGAAGTCAGAGTGAAATTCAGAGATGCCAAAAAACATTGGTGACCTTGGCTGTATGCGAACATCTGCAGTGGGGAGTTTCTGAGTATCAGATGTGTTCCCAAAATAAGATGATCCGACTTGTAATTGTTTTTCAGCGTGTTAAATCCCCAAGAGGAGGATCATGATACACGGGACACGCATTTAATGAGTGAAGTCTCTGGGGAAATCATTGTTATCTTGCAAAGGTGTCACACCATCACACATACACACACCAAATACAGGCACAATGCACAAGGCTGGAATATACTGAATCTTATTGAATGTTTTCTTATTGTAGAGACTTGAATAATGCATTTTATGTGCGTCAATCATTAGTTGCTGTGGGGAGATAATCTATTAGTTGGTATTTCAAGATTAAAAGTATTTTTGTAAATACGTTTCAGTCTATTACTGCTATTTGTGGCTAACTAGTAAATAAGCAGAAAAGGAACCTGTGCCTATGTTAGGCTGGTGTGACATTGCATTATAATTTTCATTAGAAAATTTCTCACATAAGTTTCTTAAATTATGCTTTTCACTGGTGAAGTTTCTCAACTGATCCAAAATCCATATATATCTCAAATATTAACCGCAGATCAAAAAGATGAGATGTTTTCAATTGTGTCCTTTCAAAGTTGTCCAAATTCTTCTGGCATTATGAAATGGAAAAGTTTCCCAAAAATGCCGAGAGCTGTTGTTCAAATATGGATGAGCGGTTTTAGCAGACTAACGGGAGCTCACACAGTCGCCACAGCGCCCTTGTTCACACTCTGAATAGTCATGACAACCAGACGAGACCTTTAATTGAATGAATTGCACTGATGGAAGTTATTATTAATTGAGAACAGTCAAAAACATGTCACAGATGCACAGAAAGAAGTATTCAGTTTGGTGATCGGTTCTTTTCCTGGATTAGCTCCCTTCCACTGTGATTTGCCAGAATACCATCTGGGTTTCATTCCCACTCACACTGGGTTACTTAACTAAGGATAATTGTTCCTGAGAGACGTACACCCTTCAAGAAAAGTACAGGCAAATGACAAAATGTGTTAGTTTGCATCAGTGGTGTTGTAATTGCAAACCCTTTTTATTGATTGCATTTATAGGGAACAGAAAATAATTTTGAGGCTAATTAACACCAAATTTAGCAGCAGATGTTGGAACACTTGGTGACTGATGTGTCCATTTTATTTTGTGTTTGCCTTAAATGACTGACGTACATTTATATGTCAGTCACTTAAGGAAATAATTACCGGAAAGTCTTCTGTTTGCAAACTGAAGTGGGTATAGGATGAAGAGATGAAGAGCTGTTTTCATTTTCTTATGGCATGTCAGGTTAGGATGGAAACTCAGCTTGTTCCAAACCAGCTGACTGAAGCTGGGTTGATTTAATGTGCTTTGTGGATTCCTGACTGACTACTGAATCACTGTCAGGCTGTGTCTGTCAGGCTATTTTTAAAATGACTGATATATGGAAAATGTATTTTAAAGGAGGATCCATAAAGTTTTAGGTAGGAAACACATTTCAATGAGGGCTATGTTCTACTCAAGTGTCCCAAAAAGCCAGGACAGCGTCAGTGAGCTAGCATGGGCAACAATTATTCACTCCTTTGGTTTTTGAATGTGACATTTCAAAATGACCTTTTAAAAAAACATTTTTTGTATGTACCAAGTACTTCAGAACAAATACTACTATATCAAGGAATGAAGCTGTCCTTCCAAGAAAGTGCCTGAAAACAGCACATGTTTATGCTGAAGTGACAGCCCACGCTAGCTCGTAATTTTTGGGGTGGATGGGCGGGTCAGCGAAACACACCCTGTCCAACTTCAATTTCCGTAGGTGTGAGTGAACTGAATGCCAAACACAGTATTCCCCATAAACCGCAATTATAAAACTTTTGTAAAACTGTAAACAGATCACCTCCAACTGCAATCAAGTTTTCTGTTATGATTTATAGGTACTTTCATGGAATGTGAAGTCTACCCAGTTTTATTTAGACGACATTGCTGCAGTGTAAAATTGTACGACCGGGGCACCATGCACTAGGCGAGCAATTTTCAGTCAAGCTAGCCAGGAGGCGCCATCTTTGAGCCCGGTATCAAGTTGTTGTAAATTCATCCATGTTTGTGTCCTACCAATAGTCAGCATCTTCTTCAAATATTCAAATATTCAAGTATTATGACAAAGGACCAACCACAAAACTTTGTCATTTAAACAAAGTTGGGATCTGCCAGAATACCATCTGGGAGGGCCCCATGAAAGAAGACAGAGCTTCCATTCATGTTAGAGCTTCTGGCTTAATTTTGGTTGCCGAATATCGACATCTGTTGCATATTGTTGCGGTTATCCAAACCCCCTCGCATAAGTCAGCAGATGCTACAGCCTGTTGGAACGTGCCACACATAAGAATAAACAAATGACTTTTGCTGCTCCTATTTAGCCAATACTGTACAAAAAACAAAATTTGCACCCATGCGGATTATGCGCACTGCAACTGTGTCAAATGTCCATTTGAAAAAGTTGGAGGTTTGTTTTGAGGCTCGTCAGACGATGTATAATATGTCGGTAAACGGCTCAAACATGCAAAGTGGGTGTAAAACTCCTGACAGGAAATTATTTCACCTTCTGAAGAAAACCTGTTCTGTGTCCACCCACTGTGGTTGGGACAGGAAGACGACAAACACAGGCTTCAGGCAATTTGGAAACCTCACGAATAATCTTTAACACAGCTCCACAACCCTCTCTGGAACTATTTGTACTGAACTTTGCTACAAAGGAGCTCTAGCTAGAGTCCAAGCCTGCGTTTGTTGTCCTATGTTAGATGTGATGCACAATGACCCTCACTGTAATACAATGAAAGCTGACCAATGTGTACCCTAAAGTAAAATGAATTCAGTTATGTTAACATGCATCATGAACAGTTTCTCTCCTTTCCATTTACACGTGTTCCTTTCTGTACTGTTTGCTGAAAACACTTTTCTCTGCACAATATATGCTATTATGCTGATGATATTTTGTTGTATATATCAGACTGTGGTAAGCCCGTTCTTCGTTTTTTTCTAAAGTTTCGACCTTGACCATTTCTCTATAACTATAGAGAAATTAAGCCATTCATCCATTGTAGAACAGCACTGTCAACAGCCTATAAAATGCTCCGAAACGATGCTGTGATATCAACACCAGCATTATGAGCATAGGCAACAATGCTTTTTATGGCATGTGCTGACTGACAGTTCAGCTGCTGAAATGGTGCTCAGATAGACGCATTGAATTCTTGACTCCTTGCCAAGGATTCTAAACTTTATTTAGATTGCTACCATTCACTTAGGATTTAGGTTGAGAATATTTACAACTATATAGACATCTACAGTGCACACTGCACATTTGGTGACACTCCTACAGTAATTGCTTGTTGTATGTGGGATTTCCCTCCACCCACTTATTTACTGTAAGCATTTGTTAGCCATATTTATTTCCTTTAAGAGGAATTTGCATTCAAGTCTGTTTTGTTTTTTTTAGCTTGGTCACCTGGAAGGCAAGTAGGATACTTGTGACTAAGATCATTGAGCATGTGAAGGTTGTAATGAGTTAGCCCACCTGCTTTCACTCATGGGGTCAGTTTATTACGGAAACATGTGTCTTTTAGGCTTCCTTAGTGGTTGTTTGTTTTTTTTGTTTTTTCTCCGAACAGTATGCATGAGTTAGGAAAACATTTCCAGTCCTCTCCATGTCTAGAAAGAAACAACCCCACCAGGAAAAAGTGAGGCCCCACCAGCTTCAATTTTTTAAATTCACTATACGATGCAACCTTATTGCACTCACCTATGACACACGTCGGACCCAGCTGCTGTTTTGGAAGCTGGAAAAAGGCTTTCTGTTTTTACATTTTGCCAATTGCAAAAAAAAGAAAAAGAAAAAAAAGAGTGATCTCATTTTATACCCATTCAAATTGGAGCCAGGGAAAAATGGTTTGGTTTGAATAGAAGCACTGTTCTGTACGGCTCTGTTCTATCCTGCAAGACGCCTCTACAGGGCTCAGGGATGCTGGATTCAGAGCTACTTCTGTGGCTTTTGGTTCCCCTCCAAGGTTCAGTTAAGCGGTATTTCCCCCTTCTGTGTGATGTGTGATCTGCGCTGCGGACACATGCACAGCCTGTCCGTACACTCTCTGTTACGCATAATGCAAATAGCAGGCATCCAGTTGCACATGTCCCATCACATTCTTCCTCATGTTGACACACAGCATCCTCCAGCTCACAAACACTTTTTTCTAATGCAACAGAGGCACTCGCAGTTTCCTGTCAGCCTCCGCTGAGAGGAGTGACTATTGAGGGCCAGTGAGAGCAAGCTGTCTGTCAGCATTACATCCATGGCTGTCAGAAATAGCAGTGCTGACATGCTACGCTATTGTAAACTCGCATGGCACTCTAAAATTGTTCCTCTCATAAACAACTTAAAGCACCGAATGCTGAAATGAACAGGTTCGTTGGAAGGGCATAAACTCTACCTCCTCTTAATTTGTCTCACCCCTACACCTATTAAATACTTTTTTTTCCCCCCTGCATCTTCAAAGCAACCCAGTCCACTGTTTTACAACTTTTTATAGGCAGCACGAGTAAAGTGTTTGTGCAATAGTTCTGCTGCAAATGCTATAAAAACTTTGATTTCACTTCAAGTGTGTAACAGTGTCTGTGAAATCCGGTTTAGCCGAGAGAGCGGCCAAAACATGCTATGGCCCTCTGCCCTGTGCAGCTTGACCACGCCGCCGATCTGTGAGACTACGCAGAGAGAGCTGGCTTTGTAGAAGATGCGCATTGACATAACTCTGGTCATCCTCCAGCTCTCAACCCTGTACGTTTTCCCATCAGCCCAATTGAAACCAAAAGTGTTGCACAAGATGGACATTTATTCTGTGTGCGCACGAGCATTATAAATGACCAATCTTTTGCGAAATCACTTTTATGATCATTATGTGCAAAGATGGTTGCCTTTGCGGGGGAACGTTATAATAAAGAAGTTCCCTGGCACCGGATCTCCAGATTTCAGATTCCGTCCAACTCTTCTCAAGTTTTTTCATCCTTCAGTTGCTCCCACAGCCTACTGAGGTTGCCTTTTTTTTTTTTTTTTTTTTTTTAACAGAACGTTGATTTAGTGTCTTTTTCACACCAGATGAAGAACACATGTAGCAGACGGTTCTTTTTTTTTAATGGCAGAGGAAGAACAGAAAACAATTTTCATTCGTGCTAATGGGGGAGATTCGTCATCGACTTGTAACGCCATGCAAATAAACATCAATAATGTTATTTGGATGGCTTCCTAAGAAACACATCGGGGTGCCAGTTGAAATTGCCATGTCATGTATATGACAAAGACCCTTTGATTTTGAATTATAATGCCATGCTAAGTTGTTGATTGGTTGTGGTTGGCCTAGCTTAAAATAAGTAATATTCTTCATATTGCCACACTTTTATCTCTTCATTGTACGCAATCAAAGAAAATCCTACAAGCTTGTATAACCTATAATCAGTCTTCAAGTCATTTGGTGTTGGTTTCTTAAAGAGAATCACATACACATGGGGACATGTTGGAGTCCTCTTCGTGAGCCACTGTAATGTGCACCAACAACAAAAAAATCCGCTCACAAACATTTTGCACACCGCATTACCCCGCTGTGCTCCTCTTAACAAAGTAGAACACAACCATCAGCACAAACTCTGTAAAGCTTTTTTCGCAGACTGCACCCCTGTTTGGAGTTTTATCCACGTCCAAAAGCCGCTACGTTCGAACACACATGTGCAGATCTAGTGGGTTTATTAGCGCGGCAGAATCCACCAGCATCAGTTCTCTTGCTCACTGCAGTCTGTCTTGGCTGCACTCACAGTTTTTTTGGGTCAGAGTTATGCAAGTTTGTTTAATTCAAAACAATTTTTAAAGTAACCAGGACCAGCTTACTCTCCACCATGCCAACCCCACGGCTTTAATGATGCCAACCATCCGTAACCATTTCCTTGTTTGGCAATATCAGCGCAAAGACAAAAACCTCTCCTAGACTCCTTAAAGCCAAGCAGTCTGAAGTCATTATGCAATATGCAACCTGGCACTACTTTAAGGTGCAAAATGAAGTCTGAGGGAGACTTCTGTAGACTTTGGGTCAGCTGGTGTATTGCTGAACAGACACCCCCGAAATGAGAATCTGGGAACACAGGACAGAGGTCAGCTCAGAGTGCTGACATAGGCACAGAGCAAATAGATGACTCCGTGTCAGAACCCTGCTGAGGGGTTAAGGTTAGATTATGCTTCCGCGTAGTGATCACGCAATGGTCACGCAATGGCCACGCAGTTGCTCGGACGCAGTCGTGAGACCGTGATGGTTCTGCGTGGGGTTTACGTGTCGAAATGCATGCCACACCGGTAGAGGGCGCTATGATTTTTTGTGACCGACCGACCGAGACTCTTGTGACTATCTCGCCTCGTTATTTACCTTCCGGCTTTTGCCGTAGTCACAGTGTATGATGGACACCGAGACAGAGAGACTGGCGTTGGAGCTCCAAATTATTCAAGCAGAGGAAGAAGTACTTCTTTTGCAAATTAGGGCACGACAAAGGAGACAATGATGTTTATGAGTGGAAACCGGAAAAGCGGTCTCCAGCGGATGTAGTTAGCGGACCAATCACAGCCAATGCCGCTGCGTTGCTGTTGCATCGCCTCGACGCGCGTCGAGGATTTTTGGGAGGTGCGCGTCTGGCCCTTGCGTAGGACGCACGGAGTCCGCAAGGACGCAATAGGTCCGTAATAGGTCCGTACGCACGGACGCGCTGTGTCAACGCGGAAGCATAATTTGGGCTTTACTTGTGATGTTTCTATCAAAATACATACCTCTACTAAGGCCACGTCCACACGTACGAAAACGATCTTTTCCCTCTCCGTTTTCAATGGCATCGTTTCAAGAATATCTGCGTCCACACAGATCCGTTTCAACAGACTGAAAACACTACTTCATATTCCAGGCCTATAGGTGGCGCTGTTTCAGTTTCAGAAATTCACCAAAAAACGGAGAGGAAGAGGCGGAGCATGCACATAAAGCTTGAGCGCTGTTTACAAATCGGCTTTAGAAGAAACCAAACTCAAGGAGAAATTATATTTTGCCCTGGTAACCCTAATAGGCTCAATATCTTCTCCAGCAGGAACACGAGCATTTAGTCCGCCATTGTTGTTGATGTTGTTATGAGACGTCTCGCGGGATGTAAGAGGTGGAAGGCTGCTCGAGGGGTGTGTCAATGGTGGCGATGACATCATCGTATGCTTTTCTCTCCATTTTTCGCTGTCCACACAGAAATGCAAGAGGTGCGTTTTCGAATTTTTCCACCCTGGGACCCGGTTTCAAAAAAGTGCGTTTTAGGGCTATGCGTTTACAGGATTCGTGTGGACGATCGGCCAAAACGATGCAAAACAAATTCGTTTACACCAAAAAGCGTTTCTGTGTGGACGGCCCCTAAGTTACTTTCAAATGCAAAGTATGGGTGAAAGCTTTTTTGTTTCTCCTTCATGGCAGAAAGCGCTCTTGTGACCTTGCGTGGGTGTACTGTAGCCAGCTGCTGTTTATTTTTAATTAGTGCCTGTCTGCGAAAATAGGGGAGAAAAAAAAATACCTGAGGTTTCACAGAGAAGGAGCTTCTTTAAACTGAACTCCTCCAGCCAGTTATCTGAGGGATTTCAGCCACAACAGCACTGCTCTATGGCAGTGTGTGTCTGTCGGCTGGTCAGCCCAATCAATCACCCGTAAAGAGTTGGGCAAACACTGTTAGTTCCGATGCGATTAATCCTACTGACCTTTGTGTTCGCTGACATTTCCTGTAACGCCATGAAGTCCACATTTGTGCTCTTATAGCAGAATGCCTCAACGACGGCTAGAACATTCTAAACCGTTGTCGGTCTCAAGGGGTCAAATAACGCTGGAGGTCATTTGCTTTGATGCGTCAAGTTTCTAGCTGATTTTGACGTTGACCCACCCCTTGCAATATTAGACGGTGAAAGCAAATGCTCCAGAGACGATGGTGAAATCTTTGTATGGATGTCGGAGGGCTAGTTGGGGTATAAGTCGCAGCACTTTCAGTTGGGAATCTGGGTCTGTGTCTCATGTGGGGACCATTATTTAACTTTCTATTAGGTAGATGTGCTGAAACTGCTTGGTTAGGTTCAGGAAAAGGTCTGGACTTTGAGTTAAAATAAACCAAATGGTAGTCTACTATTTCTGCCTTTGGGTTAATATTGGTCAAAGACACACTGTCGTCAATTTGACCAGTAACTGTCAATGCTAAACTAACATGCTAACATGTGAGCATGGTAATTATTTAGCTGCTAAGCGCATCTAGCTTGCTAGCTTGCACAGCCATGCTAGCTAGCTAGATGCTAGCGCTTAGCAGCTAAACTAACATGGTGAGCATGGTAATTATTTAGCTGCTAATCGCTAGCATCTAGCTAGCTAGCATGGCTGTGGAAATGTTAGAAGGTTGGTCACTTGGTTTTCTTTTAAATTCCGCATCATGAGCTTTAGTGAAGTGCACATGCAGGTGGATATTGGCCATTCATCAGCACCGTGATGTTTATGGCAACTTTCCATCAGCCTTGTTTGCTCGCTGTGTTGTTTTTCACTTCGGTGTTGTTCAGTCTTCAGTCTCAGAATTACAGTATATCTTATCTGGATCTCATATCTCATTGTTTTCATTTCTAAACCCATCTGTGTTAAATAAGATTTCAATCACATTCCTTTAAATTTGATTTGAAGTTTATGCATGAGCTACAAATTCGGGATGCCGTTCATCATTTATTTTCCAGCGTTGCGTCCAGCTGAGAGAAGCCCCTGACGGTTAAAAGAAAGCCGTAGACACCTCCAGAGTCCATCAGTCATCTGCAGAGATCTGCGCAGAGGCAAATTTCTGCAGGAAAACGGCTCGGCCACGTCACACCCAGCAGCACAAAACTAGAGGCCGGTTCTGTCGACGTCGTTGGCGAGCTGCCTCCCTTTCATATGTGAAAAGGAAAGGGCAAAACAAAACTGAAAAAAGTGATGAGCACAGTGATGCGCAAAGAGGGACTTTCCGCTTCTTAGACTGAGAACCAGCTGGGCCTGGTGTCCCCACATGGGAAATAGAGAGCAAATGTTCACTAAATCAAGACACTGCTTGGTACCGTTGCAGATCTTTGGAATTAAAAAACACACTCTGGCTAACACCGCAATGCACATGATTAGAAGATAAACTAGAGTTAGAAATATTAATATTAACAACACCAGAGTTGTTATGCTAACAATCAGTGGCTGCAGCTGCACAGTAAATGCAGGTAGACACGTTCTTTTTCATAATGGTCTCACAGCAACACAGCTGGTAACCATTTCCCATGTTTAGCAGAAAGCTGTGTTTGAGGACTGACATATCAATAATGTCCATAAAACTGTTCTTAACCCTTTTCCATAATTCACATCAAATCTCAAATTTCAGTGCAGCATGTACTTTTATTTCACTTTGCAACAAGTCCATCTTCTATACATTTGTGACTATAAGTGAAAGTAATTTTTAGGTATTTACAGAAGTTACTTGGACAGTTTTTTTTTCCTTCACTAATACATACCGTAAATAATGATATAGCAATAGCCTCACCCACGCTGAAAAATACAGACACCTCCCTGACTGACACTTGGCACCGTCTTTTGCTGATCTTTGTCACGGAGTGATGTGAAACAGAAATGTGTCACAGTTTAAAAAAAAAAAAAAAAAGAAAGTTCCTTCCACTACCCAAATGCTTTCTGCTTGACAGCGTTGACAACTCAGGGCCATTGTCGCTGGGCGAAAAGTAGTTTCAGCCCCCCTCCTCTCTCTATTCACTCTCTGCTCTCCAGGGTCCCAACGGCTGTTCTCATGTATCATGCAAACACGCCGGCTTTCCAGCTCTTTCACACACACACACACGCATTGTTTGTGCACGTACAGAATTGTGGGAACCCAAGCGCTAAATCACATACATTCTGGCTCTACCTCCCTCACCGATTTCAAAGCACACCTCAGGAATCCCTAGACAATAAATTCAAGCCATCCCCCCAAGTGTTTTTTTTTTCCTAGCAAGATAAATAAAGATTTTACTGCCTTAGCGACAAGGAAAGAGTTGAGTCATCATTTTAAAACAATATGTCATGTTCTTGTTATTGGGGCTCATAACTTTTGTAGGGCAGAAAATGTGTGAAACTACGGTGTAATTCTAGATGTAGTTTTACATTTTGAGCAAAATTTCCCAACAATAAATCAGACAGAAAGTTAGACTACTGTGGTTGTGATGTTCCACAGTGTCACAGCAACCAAGACACAACATGTTAGTGGAGTGATGATAGCGACACTAGACACTACAGGTGGTCCAGCAGTGACAGAAATCGGCTGTAGGGGTCCTACCTTGCTGAGCCAATACTAACACAGGCCAACATCGAGGAGGATCAACTTTCTACCTTAAACCCATTTGGCAGCCCGTGAGCCCCCGTTTTAGAGTTTTCCTTTCAAACGGAACAAAACGAAAACCGAGAGATCCAAAAGCCCGTAGCTTAGCTGGCAGTGAGTATGCAACGGGGATTAATTCTCAGCTATCCTATGAACTGAAAATAACCAAGCCCTGCAAGCTGGCAAAATTAAAGCTGTGTGCTGATTGGCAGTGATGCTGTAAAACTGTCAGCTCCGAGATGAAGGGACAAGAGGTCTCTGACATTAAGCCTGTTCCGCTGTCTAAATGTGAAACCTCTGGGGTGTAGTTTGTTACACTGCTTTTTAGCCTCCCGCCCGTGTTAGCGGCCATGTTAGCGGCCTAGCTCTAGCTTTCGGAAGGCCAGCTACTGTGACTGCTGCACAGGTTGCCCTGACATTTGGTGCAGACATTCATGGTCCCCAGAGAATAAAGGCTTGTGACAGTCCCTTGAATTTTCCTCTGCTCACCCCGTGTGGTTGGCATGGTTCGTTTTTGGTGAGATGTCCAGAAGGGCTGGTGTTTATTTTTGTACAAACATTCACAGTGTGCCGGGTGTGAATCCCACTGACTTTAGACAGCCACGGACGTGGACAACAGGTCAAAATGTGTTCTTGGGAGTGAAAAATCTCCACATATGGGTATATAAAAGACTGACCAGCACGTTCACGTACACATGATATAGTCTAAACACACCAAGAATACCTTAGCACAGCTTTTAAGAAAAATATCTTGGTATCTGTTGGAGTATTTGTCAGTATTATTTAGTGCAGACCTTAATGTTCCCACAGAGTAAGTAACTGTTGTAACACTGTAGTAACTGTTCTACATCTAATTTGCAGTAATTAGCAACTGTTAGCATGCTAACACTGACTTATGCTTGGCAGCCATAGTGTTGGTCATGCTCAGAACCGTAGTTTAGTGTGTCCCCAGAATGCATGGTAGCTGATCCGCAAGCGAACACTGAAATTTAGACAGTATGTGTCTTCTTGGTTGTCGTTCATTCTTTCCACGTTACAAAGAATTTGAAGAGTTTCCTAAACGGATGCGAGGCATTAGCAGATTTCACATCCAATCTTTATAGTCTATATTGTGACCAGAGAGCATTGGTAATGGCGCAGACCCAGCGCAGTAAAAGCTATGTTTGTTAGCAAGGCGGTTATTCAGGCCCGACATTCTCGGTTATTAGTTGTTAACAAAAGAATCTCATCCCCACTGACCGCCAAGCAGATGCTCCCATAAAGTGAATGCCTACTTGTACGATAAATCTGCCTCCACTTTATTTGAGCATGCTTATATTCGCACGTACCCAAAGGAAACTCTGCACGCCAGAAGCTCACAATAACGAGAATGCACGGTGCACAACAGAGATCAGATTCAGTCATCACTAGAGGTTTAATTAAGTGTCTAACACCGAAGATGGACCTCATCAAAGGGCGTCCATTTCCGACAGGTTGTGACAATGATTCAACAGCTGCCCGTTTAGTCTCAGCTGCTCCCTGTCTCTCGACACCCCCCTGATATGATGCGAGGCCTCCGGTTTTCCCTGCAACCTCACGGCAGTTCGGAGGTATTAATGCTCCGAGGGGTGTCTGGTGCCTGATCACACTTAAATCATGCCGTCAGAATAGCTGAGAGGTTGCCCGGCTCCGACGGCTCCGTTAGGGATCGGGGAGCAGGCTTGTGGTGAGTGCCGGCCATTCTGTGGCCTTCCATTAATGTGCTGCCATCCGAGAGCAGCTGTGAAGAGAGCCTGTTGCCGAGCAGATAAAGACAGGAGTGAGGGTAAAGACTAAACAGAGGTTGGGCTCAGGGGCTTCGAGCAGCAGTTCTGGTCTTATCTGAAGTGGGACGCCGTGGTGTGACCCAGTGCTGACCCCTCCCCATCTTGTTTAAAATGGAGGCTGAGCGGGCACACTGTGGCCGTTCGGAAACATTTGCAAGATTCCTTGCAGTCTGCAAGTGCACAGATTTACGACCGAAACAACAGCGAGCGCGTGTCTAAAAGCTGGCAGGCCGCATTCTCTGCACGGAGCTGAACCTTTAACACAAACGTTTGATAACATCCTTATAAATTCCTCAGGGGACGGGATAATCTATGTTAGTTAATATATAAACCTTAATAAGAAGATATTCACAAGGTCATAGACAGCGTAAGAAGAGTCGGAACTGTGACATGTCCACCTCCTCAGCACACAGAGGAGATAATGCGCCCATCAATCAGTACAACAGGGTGTCTGTTATGGCAGATACCCTGGCTATTTCCAGAGAATCTGACTACTGATAACCTTAACTGCTCTCACAGCTCCTTTATTCAGTTATTATTCATGGCTTTTGGATCACCCTTTACTTTTTTTTTTTTTCATCCTTCACTCTGCGAAAATTTATTTTGAAACTTGGCACCACTTGGCCTGTAACTGTGCACTGCCATGCTGACACCTCCCTAAAAATAGTGCCCACTAATCCTCAAGTCCTCTCTGAGAAGTACTATACATTACCACGGACCGAGTAGGACATCAGCTAAACTCCTGAAGTACTACAACTGCAGGAATAGTATTCATTTGAAAGAAAAACTGTCAGTTTTATCTGATTTTGGACTTTGTATCCTCTTTAATAATAACTTTTAAAGGAATCCACAAAAGCTACTATATATATGTACTATATACTGTACACGTCCAGTACTCCCACACTGCACTGCAGTGCTGCACCCTCTTGTGGGGTTAATGAATACAGCCTTTAACTGCAGACTCTTATGTGGACGGCTGCAGTAGCAACATTTTCAATCAATGAGATCATGTTGTTCGAAACTCGGTTTAATGCGTCTCAAGCAGTTTACGTCTCGCTCGAAGAAGCTTGCCTGATACAGATACAAACGGTCTTTGTAAATCTTCTGGTCACGCTGCTGGCGCTCCATCATTTCACAAAGCATTGGTGGCAGCTCTGGCTGGAAGACTCATTTTGGTGATTCAGGAAAGACTGCAAACATTTGGCTGACTTTGGGAAATTATTTGTAGGAATAATGTTTCATTGGGTGGACGGCTTTAAACACACAGTTCTCACTTCAAATCTAGGTCAGATCCAAGCCCCTTACTGATGAATCATGGGCTTTTTCCATCTTTGGGTTTCGGTTTCATTTTATTAAAACAGTCCTTTCAAAAGATAAACGGTTGAAATGGTTTGCTCAGAGCTGTCATCCTCATGGTGGTTTAATGTTATGTAGCCCACCAGGAGGGACAAGGCAGTCTTGAAATGACAGGTTAAGTGTTAACAAATTGTAGTCCCTCAGCCTACTGGGCTCCATTACAATCACAGCAGCTTTAAGTTGTACATGGTGATCTGTGTGGCATGTATTCACATTTGGAAGAAGGTGACATAAATCCTGTTTGTAATGCGCTTCGGCTGCCTGGAGGGCTGGAAACACAGTGTGCCAGGCCTCCCGCTGAACACCAGAATAAAGTGAAATAGGCGGCAGAGAGGATGGCATGCACCCCCTGTAGGGATTTTGTAAAAGGAGACCCAAACTGAAATGGACAGCTGAGTCAACATGCATGTTTTCTATATTAACTGTGAGGTCTTTTGGTACCTCCTCTGGGTCTGTTTTTCTATGGTTGGCGTGCACCGTCTCTCACAACTTTCAGTTGGAATATGTACATGTGTCCTATGAAAAATCTAAATAGCACAGAGCCTGAGGAGTAAACAAAGCAAAGTACAAAACATTCCCAAACAGGCAAACTACTAACAAATGGTGATAGGTTCCTCTGAATGTGACATGGGCACAGAAACCAAAGAATGTTGAATTTAGAGATTCAGGACATCTCTATCATCTCACAGTTAAACCCTGAATGCATCAAATCCATATTTATGCAGGACAGAAGGTAGGAGCAGGACGGTGGTTCAGTGGTTCGCACTGTCGGGTTTGTAACCTGTCTTCCAGCTGGGGCTTCTCTGTTTGGAGTTGCTCCTACGTGGTTTTTCTTCCCCCTTAATTGGTAATTCTAACTTGGCCACATGTGTTCGTGTGATTGTTTGTGTCTCTGTGACAGACTGGTGATCTGTACAGGATGTACCCTGCCTCTCATCCAAGCACAGACCCCCGTAACCCTCCAGAGATGAAGCAGTAATAGATAACGGATGGGTTAGACAAAAGGATGAAGAGACCACAGACTGGACTGCTTGTCTTTAATAAGACTTAACATACTCCCAGTGACCTTATAACACACATCAAAATATATTTATAGCATATACACGCACCAGCATTTCAATTACATAAGAATCCATGGACTCTTAATGCAAATGAGAGAATGAATGAGTCATGCCTGCACATGTGAAAAAACAGCTTCAGCTGTTAAATAGTGGAGTAAATCCCTGTTCATAGATTTGACCTTAGATGACTTGTGGTTTTTGAAGCCTCCAGGTTGCACACTCATTATGACATCCAGTTCTGCATACAGTCAATCTTAGCTGAGGGTATGAACAGCCAGTATGTTTACACACAGTAAGAAGCCATTCCTTGTAAACTTAAAATTCAGATGATTTGAATTTTTTACTTTACATAAACTGTTACAGGCAGCTTTATACAAACCAGGATGTATAATACTTCCTTCTTTATTTAGAAGATTTACTCACAGTAGAGTAGAATAAAATGACTCCCTTTCATACAACTTTAATCCACAGACACTTCTTTTGTCTGACACAGGTTCATTTACATTATTCACAAAGATGTACCCAGTCTTTTATATTTCTCTTTGAGTTAAATAACTAAGGAACAAAGAAAACGGATCTTTCTCATTGTGATGTATTAATTACTCAGCTGTACTGTAATGTACAAAGGATGACACTGTTCAGTAATAAGGTGCATGGAATGGGTGCCACAAATATCCTGAAGACATGAAAACACTGATGCACCTGCGCTGCATGCAGCAACACCTTTCATCCTGTTTTATCTGTTGCTTGTGTCCTGATGCTTTGTCGTCGTCGTCTTCTGTGGCATACTTTATCTTCAGAGAGAAGTACGTTTGCTTTTTAGAGCTTAGAAGAGGGCTGTTGATTGGCACCGGTCACAGGACTCGCTGTGCGAGAGTTTGAGGGGCACTTGAACACTGGAATATGTCACAGGACCTCTGTGAAAGAGAGCAAAGGGTTAAAGGTCAGAACTAGGAGGAGTCATACAAGGTCAATCAAGATACACCAGCAAAGTCCGGTTTGTAGCCAAATAAAGGTCGGCCTTGTTGAACTAAGGTATTACATGGTGTGTAAACCTCTGACCTGGTAAATGCAAAAGGACGTTGAACATGTTGCAGAGGACAAGAAGCCATAAACATTTACTGTCTTGTTTACATGGAGTGAATGGAAAGGCCACAGGGCTCAGTGGAATGATAAGCTGTATTCAAATGAAGCCAACATGTAAAAGGCTAAGTATCTGACTGACAACGCCAAATGTGAGACGAGGAGGAGCATACTTTTAACAGGCATTCAAATATACACTGGAAGTATAACTCAAAATAAAGTGACCTCTTGTAACATTAAATCAGCCTAGCATATAAATTACCAATTATAACCCTCAGCAAAAATACCACCTAGTCCAAATCGTCTCACATGTCCTGATTTACAAGAGTGAAACTAAGAAGAGAGACTGTTCACTTTGGCCTAAGGCAAGGAGCACTTCAGGGTTTACGGGGTAGTAGTGAAATAAGGAGAATAAAATATACACTTGAACTATGATCATCATTAAAGGGCTAGCGAAGGTACTAGCTGTCCGCTTGCTTGTTGTGGTATTTATGAACACTGGCTTGTCTTCAAACTAACAGGTGAAGGATGGGATCTAGCATGACTGAGGAGAGTAGGGTGCTGCTGACGTTGCTACTGCTGGGAGGGGATGAGTGAGAGGCTATATGGTGCCTAATTGCTTTGGAGTCCTGTTTCCAACCCCTGGAAGCGGAGCACTTGTGGATAGGATCTACTCATCGTCTCTGCCATTCTAGGTATTCCTCAGTGGATGCAAGCCCGAGTCAGTGGGACTGCTGAATTAAAGCTGTCAACAGTGTAAAGATACCCTGCATCTCTTCAACCTTCCATGCAGTATTCCTTTCATATCCCATCTCTGAGTCTTTGTGAATGTAAGTAGACTCCCCATGCCACACCTCCTTCTCCTCAGGGGATAGTAGCTTTCACTGGGGTGATGACCTGCACGTTAGACTAAGTACAAGTTCAGGTTCACAGTGGTTTCATGCCAAGGACAACAGCCCTAGCTATAGTACCTTGTACTGCAGTATTTACTGGGTTATGTGAACTTGGCAAATTGTAAAACACGCTCATTACATATAAGCACACAAGCTCATTGCAGCTGAGCCATGGCTGTGTGGGCAGATACCTTTAACGGAAAGCCATGCCAGTGCCTACATTAGCTGTTGGCTTAACCAGCTGATGTTAATCCGATGCTATCTTTGATCTTCCCCTTACTTGAATAGGTGAGTTTTTATTTTTTTTATTTTACCACATTAGGACATACGAAGCCTTATCTTGCATATTGTCAGACTATAGCCAAAATGACTCTCTTTTTGCTAAACCAAACGTAAAACACGCAATGTCTTTGTTTCTTTTGAAACTGAAAAACATGCATTATTCACATCTCAGTTGGAATCTAATGCTATTCTATTTCATCCTAACTATTACAGCTACTTAAAGGACCAGTATATAAAATGTAGTGACACCTAGTGGTGAAGATGTAGACTGCAACCAATTCAATGTCCCTTGGATCATCCTCTCTTTTCTAGCGTGCAGGAAAATCTACGTAGGAGCCTAAAAAAAAGTCTGTCTCTTGAAGCAGTCTTTGGTTTGTCCATTCTGTGCAACTGTAGAAACATGGACTCACTCGCTATAAAATATACTATTTTCAGGTTTTATTGTACATTCAGGAAAACACAATTATGATTAGTTACTTTATTTCTGCTAATAGATCCCCCTAAATTGTACACACTGGACTTTAAATATAAAGCTAGCAAACAGTCAATTAGCTTGTCATGAAGACAGGAAGAAAGAGAAACTGCCATCTTAGCTCTAAAGTAAAAAACACATCCACATACCAGCGCGTCTACACTTTGCAAATGATTTAATGTGTGTTATTTGCTGGAACTTTCTCTCTCCAAGTGAAGCAGTTGCCTGGAGTATGATCTGGGTAAGAAATAGTTCCAGCACATGACTCTGCAGAAATCCAACTATTTTTAAATGAATTAAACAAGCAAGATTTCTGAGCTATATGCACTAGGTGGGGGTAGTTTTGATGATGCCACTATTTTCAGTCTTTATGACCTGCTGGTCACAGCTTCATGCTTAATGTACAGACATGAGATTGAAGACAAAATGTCTTCAGGAAGGATTGTCCTTTGCTTCCACCAGCTCAGATCAGTAATCATCACATTTACTGATGATACTCAGTCACACTAAGTTGAATATGGATTATTATAGTTATTTTGTAAAGCACTTTGAAACTGTACCTGCAACATGCTGAGGCTTCATAGGGCCCGCCTTTTTAATGAATGAATCCTCACTTTCAAAAGACAGGATTGGTTCGGAGGCCATGCTGCTCTCAGACTTGTCCCGGGCTCCATTAGTGGTGTTGCCATGATTTGTGAGATGAATGATGTCTTCAAAGTGGGCAGTGTCTGCTTTAGTGGACAGACCATTCTCATGTCTCGTAGGCTGGACCCCATTAACCACTTGAACCGAGACACTGCCAGAGAGGGAGACACAAAAGCAAAATATGGTTACAGTTATGACTGGTCAGAATGACTCATACAACAAATGAGTCATTCCACCTCTGTCCAATTACAGGAGTCTTTTAAAACCCATCCCCAATAAATGTGTGTAAATCAAATTATTCCCCCAGTGTTACTGTTTACTGTTGGCCTGAATTGTGTGTTTTCCATTGAGGTTTACAGTAATGTAATCCTCCTGCACACTTGTTTGGTAGTCAACTCCCAGTTGGGTTTTCTGGCACATAAGTTTTACACTGTTCATGGTGGTCTTCCATTAGTGTGAGCGCAAAGGGAAAAAGGGAGCTTTGGTTTTACCTTTCCTTGACATTGGTCTCTCCGTTTTCTGTCTTGTTATTGGGCAGGTTGACCTCTGGGATTGGCTGATAGTCAGCAGATGCTAGAGGAAACAAAGTAAAATAATTATTATTATTTTTACTGTAAGATACTTTCCCAGCACACATATGTGTACAATGATTGGTTGACTGCATGAATAAGCTTTGACCATGCAAACCACAGCTTGAATCCTTTGTTTTAAAAATGAAACAAAACACAGACATGGGTGGATATTGAAGTACAGGTATTATAGAGCCAATATGCATCAGTATTGTGTTGTTGTAGACATTGTTGCACAAGTGTTCCTGTTGGTATACCAAGTTTTTTTTTTTTTGTTATACTTCTCAGAGGAGCCCCGTGATGGGTGGTTTCCCTCAGACAGTCTCCAGAACTTTCTGAAGCAAAAGCTCCTATTCCTGTTGTCGTAACCATGCACACCGATGTGATCACGTGTATTTAACGTCCCAGCATACACTGCAGGATCCACCAAAGGCCGATAAACAAAGACCATCTTAAAGCTGTGTCAGGCAAATTTTAATAGGTAAGAAGGGGGATGCCAAATTTTCTTGAGGCATCCTTCCATTGTAGTCCAGACCCTCCAAACACCCACCTCATTACTTAGCTTTCAAATGGAAGCATGCCTGCCAGACCTCCTACCATACCAGTGGCTGACTAATGTCTTCCTGCATTGGGAAACTTTGTAGCAAACATCATTTGCCTATGACATTGTGATTTACATCATTCTGCACATCAATTCTGTGCGACATGGAAGCTTCTAAAGCTTATTAAAATGTTTCCAGTAAGAAGTTTTGTTTAATGCGGAGTAGTGTATGGCTAAGACCTGTGCAACAGCACATGTATACTTGGCTTATTTTGCATATCAAAAATAAATGTGTCCACTGCAGGCTGTTACTATAAACGCACTCTTCCTCGCCAGCCCCTCAGTCCCAAGGACTGGACAAGCAAGCACACATGGGTCCTATTTTGTGGAGAAGAACAACCCCAACTGCAGCTGGACAGGATATGAGGCAGAGATATAATCTAATAGCCCTTTTATACAAAATGCTTAACTGTGAATCTGACTCACATGGGAACTTGGAACAAGCTTTCAACAAATCTCAGAGCCTTTGTTGAGAGCAACATGTGGAAGAGGTAAAACAAGCACATTTATGTGTCATCAGATATCAGCGTGGTTAGTGTAAAATTTGTACATCTGCAATACCATAATATTTACAATGTGCCACGTGTGAGTTTAATTGCAACAGTGACAGTCCAAGTTTATTCTGAAAATCAATTTGTCACAGATCATCCTTTTTGTTTTAAATCCCTCCCTAGATAACTCGTTAATGGGAGATCAGTGAAGCCAATCATCCTAAACGATTCTTGCAGATTAAAGGCTAATAAGGGGTAATGATTTTCCTCCATCACTTGAGGATGTTTTAGAAAAGCGGCGGACCATACAGTCTAATGTTCTGCTTACCTTTGCTGCTCTCTGCCTGTTTGTCATTGATGTGTGCAAGAGGGGAGGACTTTGTCTCTTTCTGTGAGGGTAAGATATAATTTCAGTCACTTATACTGGAATGTTAAGTTCTGGTTTCTTGTTTTGGTAAATAGTGAAGAGCACAAGTACCTTGTCACCTCCATCTGTTTTGCGTGTCCTCTTCATGATCTCCTCCAGACGCTGAGAAAGATAGAGATAGACAGGAATAAAGCCTGGGACAATACTAGGGACAATAGCAGATAAAAATTGTTTCAGGTGGTTAAAAATGTTAGCCATACTGGGCCCACGCTCTTTGTTGGACTGTTATACTGGAAACTGAGGTTTCCCATTAAAAAAATAAAAAAAAGTCTTCCTATCTCTTCATTTAAAAAGGCTATTTATGGTTGCAGTAAGCTGAGGCTGTTATGTTTCCAGGTGGAGGGCTATGCATTCAGCTGGAACAAAGCCGTACGATGGTTGATCACTGAACTCTCTTTGCATGAATAATATATATGCACAGAAGTTCACACAAGATGCGACCTTCATTTGAGGACACCGCTAGACTATAACTGCAGCTGCCACTCATAAAAGTGAGGCATTTATAAGATCCAAGATTATTCACAGACAGCTCACACACTCATGGCTTTGGCATCTTGTTTAGCTGCAATATGTCTGCGTAAGGACTAAAGATTTTTGTCTGCTGTGTTGCCCCTCTGGTTACTTTTAAACACCTGTGTTTGTTCAGGGAATATCTAGAGTGGGTCAGTCGGGTAGAAGACATTTATTGTTTACAGTACTAATATGACTAAGCAGCAAGTCTTTGGGGCAGAGGAAATGTGTTTTTCGTGGGCTAATTCCAGCACAAGAGTTAGACTTCAGCTTGCCAAGCCAGGCCTGGCGACTCCAGATAAGAGCCTTTCACACTTAGAACGAAAACAAGGGGAAAGAAAGGATTACAGAAGCATAAGCTTATGTAGGAGGTACACTTGTGTAGATGGTCACAAAACACATGCATATCAGCATACATGTGCAAAGATCCGCACAAATCCACACACAGACTGGCACAGTCAGCCTGCCATTATTGGCGTTTATATATAGCTGCACACTCATACACATTCTAAGCCCTGTAAAATCATGGCACATCATTCATCTTGGTTTCAGAGACTCAGCTTTCAAGTCTGCTTTTGTAATGCCAAAAGGCAGACCACAGCCTTAACATACATCAGAATATAATACTGCCACTGAGGGAGGAGAGCTTTCGTAAATTGATTGCACAATAGAATGCTGTAAAAGTACCGCTGGGACATTTTCTTCTTTCAAATCGCTCAACGTTTGGAGGATATTTTCATCCAAAAAAAATCTGGGATGAAATTTGTTGAAACCCTTTGTGTAAGAGGTGTACTTTAAGAACTGATGAATGTGGATTTTCTTTCAAACGAGTGACTGTAAAACCTGGCTGATGTAGTAATGATGGGAGGACAGTGGCGTTGCCCTACCTTTTTCCTCTCCAGTCTCTCCTGCTCCTCCTTCAGGAAGTGTTTCTCCCTCTCCAGACGCTGCTTCTCCACCTCCTCCCGAGCTCTCGCCTCAGCTTCTTCTTTCTGAAACACACACAGGCGAGAATCCAACCACAACTTTAAAGACAGCAGAAGTGGGGGGAAAAAAAAAACTTCTGCCAAAATAACATGCTTTTTACATAACAAGGGTGTGGTTGCTCTCTGCAATTATTGTTTACAACCACAAAGGGATATTTTCCTGTACCATTGTGCCAAAAAGATCTATTTTCAACATTTAGAGCCTCACGAGGTTCATTGGAAGCGAAATACGATACTTAAAGCCTTTGCATAATTCAACTGGATCATGTTTTACCACAAATGCCACTTCTGTGAGAGACCACAAGGGGGCGGCAAAGCGCAAGGGCGCAAATCATTTGCATAGTACAGTTAATTATGTTTCAGGTCTTCAGGCTTCAATCAACTTGACTTTTCCCCAGCAACATGAACAAACACAGGAAGAGTTAATTTACAGACATGTTATCTGACCAACAGTCACTGTGGCTACCTGCTCACCATCTTAATAATAATAATAATAATAATAATAATAATTCACTTTTAAGGACTATTTTAAAGACATGCCTGATACAGATAAAGTCAATATAAGCTATGGTTTGAGGCATACAATTTTTCACTCTGACTGAAGATTTTGGGACATCTAATTACATGGGCTGTGATTTAATATGGACTGCTGTTTACACAGAATTTCAACCAATCAATTCAATTGGCTACGTGACATATACAGTACAAAAGCAATCAATACCTCATTTGTCTTCCTCAGCAGATCTTATCTCTTTGGCTCATGTTCTCTTTACTTTGTATTTTCCTAGAGTCCGAGCATCCAGTAATATCCTCTCCTTTAAGGGTTTGTATTAAAAACAAACTCACAGCAGAAGACCAGTTCAGCTTGGATACATTCCCACGCATTTACGTCATGGAGGGCAAACACAGAGCAAACGCAGCTAGAAACCAAACAGGTTAAGTTGTTTACAGTGTACAATTTGCCTTTTGATCAGTTTATGAAAAGGTTATAGAGCCCGCCTGCGGCTGATATGTCAGTTTGTCTAGCCTGTTTAAAAAAAACAACAACTAAATGTAAACAACGGTAAAATTAGGCTTCATGTAAATCAACCTAAAAACAGGAGACATTGCATGTTTCGCTGTGATGGGAAAAGTGAACGAAGTAAGTATGCTGTGAGTTTGCATGTCTGTGTCTAGACTAAACAAGGTGTACTGACCTGTAACCAGACCTGTGCACGAAATACATGATGCCCTCCGTATCTGATACCTGGCTGGGAAGTTGACAGTCAGCATACCTGTTTCTGCAGGCGTAGGTTCTCTTCCTGCTCAGCTTTGGCTTTCTCCTCGGCCTCCTTCTCCTCCTGTACCCGCTGTTCTTCGTCCCTCCTCCGCTGCTCCTCAGCCATGGCCCGGGCCTCCTCCTCCCTGAGTCGCCTCTCCTCTGCCTCTCTCGCTATTCTCTCATCTCTCAGGATCCTAAAGAGTTTTAGAGTCGGTCAGATCTTTTATCAACAAACTCATGCGCCATGCTTTGAATGTGGTATACAGTGTAAATTATTCAACTGACAGGACATTTAGTTTATACTTTCTACTGCAGAGTTGACATTGAAGCAACACAAAACCCAACTATTTATGGAAGTGGAAACAATCTGAGTCACCAGCACCAAAAAAAGATCCCATCAGTTCCCAAACTCTAAATAGTAACTTGTTGTGGTCAGAATCAGCTCTCAAATTCCTGATGCTTACACATCAGTGCCAGCGCAAGTGAAGGCTCATTCAGACTTCTTCTGTGAGAGTCCATAGAGACTCTGCTGATAATTCTGTTTTGTTGTTTCTGTGAAAATGATTTAAATGTCCCAAGTTATATTTGTTTTGCAGCATATTACATATATACACCAATCAGGCGTTACATTATGACCACCTAATATTGTGTAGGTCTCCCTTGTGTCTCCAAAACAGTTGTGACTCATCAGAAAATGGACATGGGCCTTGTGAGGGTGTCCTGTGGTGTCTGGCAACAGAATGATGTTAGTGGGGGCCTTTGGGTCCTATGGGTTGAGGGGAGGGGCTTGTGTGGATCATCCCACAGATACTTGATCAGTTTGGGATCTAGAGAATTTGGAGGACAGGTACCTTGTGCTGTTCTTCATGTTTTTTGACTTGTTCCTTAAGCGTTTTTGTGTGTGTGTGTCTGTCAGGCTGCATCCTACTGGGGATGGCTGCTGCCATCAAGGAGTGTCATTGCTATGGGGTGGGAGTGTCTGGTCTGGTCTAGGTGGGTGGTACATGTCCAAGTAACATCTACGCTAATTCCAGGTCCAAAAGTTGGACATTGTCATTTACTTTTCCTGTCAGTGGTTTTAATGTTGTGGCTAATATGTGTATATTGTCAACATTGGTTCAAATGTCATATTTGTCTTTGTGGTCTTGTGTATAGTTCATAACATTGCTGCCAGGAAAAATAAAGAATTGTGCATTAAATAAGAAAAAAAAAACATACTGTGGGAACACAGCTTGGGATTTACTGGCATTAACACATGTGTTTAAAAACCCTTTGCTCCCTAAATGGTAGAAGAACCTGACAGGCCTTTCGTCTCCGATTGTGTTTTGAAGCATTTAAAAAACAAACTGACTTCTCCTTCTTCTCCTGCTCGAGGCGTTCCTGCTCCTCCTTCTCCCTCTGCTCTCGGGCCTGCCGGCGTTTCTCTGTTAGGATGCGAGCTGCCTCCTCTGGGTCGTTGGTGCCTGCCATGGGTTTGGCAGATGGAGAGGGTGCAGGGGACATCGTACGGACACAAGGAGCTGAATGGATCTGCTGGGGTGAGGAAGGACTGGCACTGGTGGTGACTGGTAGGGTTGATGTGTGAGCTGTGCTATCAGCTGAGGATACTGCTATGGAAGGAACCACAGGGGAACCTAGAAGAAGAAAAATTATTTTAAGAAGATCAAAGAGAGACAACATACATCAACCAACCTTCAATGTGACTATTATTGTTCATTTACAGTGGTGTTTTCTCAAAGTCGTTTATTTTTAACAGCATGTACTCTTCCCCTTGCATTCACTGTCAAACAATCTGTCCCCAGTACAAATGGAAACAGTAATTACCTAATTACCTAATTAAGGCTAATTAGTGCAGCCTCTTAGCCCTGTGTGTAAGGAGATACAAACCATCGAGCTGCGTGTGGCTCACTCTGTGCAATCTTTTACAGCTAATTGTGCACGATGCTAATCTCTCCCTACTGTTTTTTGAAAGAAAAACTGATTTTCCACGCTTAGTCACTTTTTCCATTAGATCCCATTTACTGGCCAACAATAAAATGAGCCAGAGAAGAACTGTTTGGGATTGTGAAATAATAATAAAAAATACATTACTCAGCCACAGTGGGAAGCTACCCAAAATTCAGATGTGCTATATCTTATGAAGGTTCAATAGGACAGTAAATTCTAGTCTATAGTATGGTCTTCCATTTGAAGATGGGTCTCAGTTGTCATAATAGTGGAATTTGATGAAGAAGGCCATGCTTCATAAAAAGGTAGTAAGATTGTTTTGTCAAACGACTCTTCCAAATATGGAAATACCATAATCACTCCTTTTCATACTCACTCTTTCTCTCCTCTGGGGTGGCGGGCCTACAAGGCTCCTTCACTCTCTCGAGGGGGGCAGGGGAGGAGGTTCGGTGGTCTATCCTGGCAGGAGTTCTGGCTCTTTTAGGTCGGCTCTTAGGGGTCGATGGGCTACCACGTGTCGATGGTGGTTTGGGGGAGGCAGCGGGGCTCGGGGATGCAGTTCTGCCTTTGGGTGTGACTGGGGAGGCCGTTCTACCCTTGGATGTGACTGGAGAAGCCGTTCTGCCTTTGGGAGTGGCTGGAGAAGCCGTTCTGCCCTTGGGAGTGGCTGGGGATGCCGGCCGTTGTCTTGATAAAGGGCTGGGACTGGATCAAAGGAAGACAAAGGGGGGGAAATGTTAAACTGATAAGACATTATATCGACATTCTTCTAATGATTTCAAACCAAGCCGATCACATTATACTTTTAGACCTGGGCTGAATGTTTATTTACATGTCCTGAAGAAACCTAACACGTTCACAGCAGACAAAGCACTCAAACAATGCGTCATCTGTTTAAATCAGTCAGCCTCCCAGCAACACAGGGGCAATACAGCCATAATGCTAAAGATGTGTCTTTTTTTCCTGCAGGCCTCTGGCACCCACAGCTTTGCTGAACATTTTATTGCCTTTTTATTGAGTAAAATAATTATTTTACTCATTATTTTGTGTATTCATGTATTCGCTGCCTAGTGCCTAGTCATTCCCTCAATGCATAGGCTCAGGCAGTGTATAAAATATACACAGATATAAACACGGCCGACCCAGGTAGCTCAGTGATTGAGCAGAAAGGTTGCAAGTCAAGGAGATCTATGAGTAACTTGGTTTATTTCAGTGGTAAGTCTCAAAATAGCACATTTTAAATGGTTCTTACTCTACGTCTACATTAAAAACATAACATTTTTAATAACCCTAACTCTAAAGTATTTACCTTACATATGGTTTGTGATTTCACAAGTCTGTTTGGTTAGGCTGATTAATATTCAATCCAGGTCTCTTTTTTGACACAACAAACAATGAGACCAGTCTAAAGAATGAAAATGTGGATTTTGTATTTTATTAATTTAGTTTCTCCTCTTCTTTTTTGCACTCCAGAAAGTTGTGAGGATTTCTTTAGACATTTTATAACTAAAGTATGCTCAGAATTAATTATTCAGTTGCAGTAAACGAAAAGAAGTTGCATCTCTAAGATAAATATCCCTCACGATATTAAATGGGGTGAAAACCAAAAACTGAAATGTTACATGTAGTATACACGTACCTGAAGTAAATCACTCTTGAAATAACCTAACACAATTTAAACGTAATTGAGTTTGAAGTCAAAAAAAGACTGAAATAAAGAAAACAAATAAGCAGTATGTTTTACCTCGGATCAGGTCTGTGTCTCAGACTGGGTAGAGACTGTCTCTTCTTCAGCACCTTCTCTTTAGTGATGGCACTTTTTTCCTTCTCGTTCTCCCGTTCTTTGTCTTTCTTTTCTTTCTTGGTTTTATCCAGCTGTTTATCAAAAGGATGAAAATAAATCAACATTTTGGATCAACATTGGGATTGTAATTTGTTCTCTTGTCACTGGTTTCTCGCTATAAAGTTTCCCTCAGGGCAAGATGAAAAGTAAACACTTGTATACAAAGAATCATCTGTTTGAGATTTCATGTTTTTGTGTAGCTCTTACTATGGAGAAGTGCTCACATATTATGAGGCTTTTGATAGAGTCTGGTTCTCTTCCTAGGTCTGTTGTAATTCTATGAGTGAAAAACATGTTGGATGCTTTAACAATAAGACGTACGGGTGTGGAGCTCCGCCTATGTTGGCGCTGGGTGATGTCTGGAGTGCTGGACGTCACCCTCCAGCGGTCAGAGCAGCGGTGGTGGGGCTGGTGGGCACACAGGGTGAGGGGGCTGGCCGAGGCAGAACGAGGGCACAGAAGAGAGTCTGAAGAGGAGAGCAACAAATCACTAAAGCTTGCCAACATGTATTTATCAGTGAGACACCGATATGTAGGTTTTTTTTGTTTGTTTTGTTTCCATTTCAACTTACGACCATCTTTGCCGTTGCTCAGGACACTGGCAGCACTGCGGCTCCGGGCGAGGAAAGACAGAGTCGGTGTCATCAGCCGGTCGACTATACTGCTCTCCCATGGACTGAGTGCAAGGCTGCGGGCTGCAGATAGGAAAACCCATTATTCAGTGCGTTCCAAAAAATCATGTCTTTCGGTCTCTCTCTTTACCCAACGCAGCACTGAATATTTGTCATTTCCTTTTTGATTTTACATTCAGATTATAGCTCACTTGACGTACCAATATGAGGATACACAAAATCCAAATAAGAGTCCCGAGTCACACCCAAAGAGTTCGAGAAGAGGGAAGGAGAAAAATGAACTCCGTCATTGTGTCTACTATAACCTTGATCTGTATGGGTGCCACCCAAGAGTGTGAAAGAGTTACTTGCTTGTCTAGACAGATATTTATAACCACAACCTTGAGCATACAAGCAATGAGGAGAGGAAGACTCTATTTATTTGGGGGAGGAAGAGTCTTCTTTGGCTTTAAGGTGAAGGATGCGAAAGGTGTGTGTGTGTGCGTGTAATTGTGTTGGGGTAGAGAGGAGAAAGACAAGAAAGATAGTCACCAATCTACTTTTTCCCAGCTGCACAGAAGGAACAGTACCTGCTCCGGGGAGCTTTCAGAATACATTATCTCCTAAAGAATGCTGACTCACTCACACAACTTCTGTCTTTTTTCAAACTCAGAAGTTACATCTTTGCGGGAGTAACTGTAGACCTATAAAAACTAATCATGAAGGGAGACTGCCGATTCAAAGAAATATTTGTAATTTATAGATCACACCATCTCCATGTCACCCATCGATCAAAAAAATAAATAAAGACAACAAAAACACAATTGTTATCCAGTAAGTTGTGATAAAATGAACACAAAAGGACCCTTTCGACCGAGGAAACACATCAGGAATGAAATGGCCACCACACAATGAAACAGCCAAAAATAGTAAAACAGACACCTCCATATTAAAATATGAGCATGCAGAGCATATCAAACAAAACCCCAACCCAACGTCTGGAGAGTAAAACAACGCATGGTGGTTTTGGAAGATGGAAATGGCTCAGCTGTAAACCATCAAGCGGAGCAGAGGGACTGAAATCAGAAAGGGGAAGAAGGAACTGAAATCATAAGAGGACAATGATGGACGGGTTTCGGAGGTGTTGGCGTGTGATGGACACATTAAACAGGATCGGGGCATTCCACATGTTGCCTTACTTCTGTTGGGGGAGTTCCAGAGCGTGGCGGAAGACTTGGAGAGTCGCTTGTTTATAACAGAGTCCACGTGTTTGGGTAGGTTGACCGTTGAAAGAGAGCATCTGCCTAAGAAGCCAAGAGAGCGCCACACAGATGTTCACACAGGTCACATGGTTGAGAGGAAGAGGGGGAGCGTCTGTGGCGTCATGCTGTGATGATACCTTTTATAAACATATGCCCACTTACAGTAAAAGCAACCACACTAATGCATTTGTAATGGGAGCGAGCGAGCCATTCTTGTGTTCTGACCGTATGTAAGATAACATTATCTACAGTAACACATCTGTTCACCACAGCTAGCCTTTAGGTGTGTTGGCAGGCATCCGTGAGATAGACCACATAATTACAGTCGTTTGCTGTCACGCAAATTACAAAAATACTTATTTTCTCTCTAGTATTCTGTGGTATTTTGCTGTGCAGCCAGTTTTGGTTGTAAACGTCCAATATGGCTCACCTTTTATTTTGGATAATCCACACAGCGCCATGTTTACAGTTTTCATTGGCAATATTTGTTTAATAGAGAAGTAGTTTCAGTGTACGCCTTGAATTATCCATAAGAGCCTGAACATCTTTCCTTGAAAAAGAAATTGTTTATATGTCCTTTTTCATTATGCATGGTAAATGAGAAAATATTTTTTTTTTGTAACTTGTGAAATTGACATTCGGTGTTTTTCCCCACAATTCCACATCATAATTACATATTGTGTAGCTACACCAGTACCAATACAAACATAGGAGGAACCAACACAAGCCCAACAAATGGCACATAAAAACAGCCATGACAACCAAACAAGTGAGGGAAAGCAGTTGATAGAAAATATAAACTCATCTGCTATTGCACCATCCATGTGCAATACCAGCATTTATCCCAATTCCACTCCCTTTAATACACTCCAGTCAACCGTCAACCATCTTACAGTCAGCAGACTGCTGAGGCAGAAAGGAAGGGGAGATTGATCTGAGTGCCAGTCATTTCCCTGAATTTTTGCAGAGGTGATTTTATGGCATAAGACATAAATCAAGACACTTTTTGTTACGCTCCACTCTGCGAACGTCATTTCTACACAGTTACCAAGAATCTGCAGCAATTTAGATCTTCTCTCTAAGTGCCAGTGCAGCTGTCAAGACATTTATCAATTCAAACTAAGCATTAATAAACAACAAATTAAATCTTGTTGCCACTCGATTGGATCTTGCCGACTGCAACCACTGCAGTAAATGCTGATGAACACATTTTCAGTTTATGATACCAATATGTCATGATAAGGCGTCAACGTTCAAGTAGCATACAAACTTGCTGTGTCAGTCAGAGGACATGGTGCGTTATGGTGCGTTAAGTAAAGGTATCCCAGATTAAAATATAACAACACAACTGCCAGAATTTATAGCAGCCAACATCATATGGTAACCCCAACACACTGCATCTCACCAAGCCATCTACTTTGTGGTTGGGATTAAGAAAATAGCAAAAGAATAAATAAATACAAATTCCTATAACTCGTCTGAACAAGGTGATAATGCAACAATCTCAAGCTACAATGCTTCAGCTCTATCCAGAGGGTTTAGGAGTTTCATATAGGTGACATTTTTCAAGCAAAAGTGTCAAATATTTGCTGGTTTCAGCTTCTTAAATTTATAGTTCTGCTTTTCAACTGTGTGTGATTGTGAATATTTTTTGTTCTTGAAATCACCCACTTTGATATTTTTAACTTTTTGACATTCTGTGGAAAATGCGTAATTATAGATGTTTAAATATTATGTGCAAAAAATATCGTTGGATCCAAGTGTAATTAATTAGAAATGTAGGGGATCTAACTGAGGAGCAAATCATTATTTTATCACCAACTTCAAATATTATCAGCACTAAAGTCAGAAATGGTGAATTAAAAGCCTGCAAAAGTTACCACACGCTGCACTTGTACAGTTTTTCAGCAGTGTGTTTATTATTTTTTAAACGAGTGGTAATGAGTGTATCCAGGTGGAATCGGAGTACTCACTTTCTTTCTGGCTTGAGTTCGGGTTCAGCCCGCCAGCCCATGACCATCTCTGCTGGCGGATTTCTGCCCACGTTTTCTTGGCTGACCTGTGGATGGCGGCCTCATAACGTTCCTGGAAAGGATAAAAGAACAGACATCTATATGAAGGGGTGGAGTAGTGCAGCCCTCAGCTGAAAAGTGGTTTCAAGGACCATGCTTGGCACAAGTGTCACTGGCAGCACTGCATAAAACCTTAAATCTGGCTGCAGCTGACCTGGTAGTTTCAAATATTAAATACATTACATTGAACATATTATCTCTAAACTTACTTTGTTCTTCTCCAGTTTCTGTCTCTGCCTCTCCTCAAGGGCCGCTCGCCTTTTTTCTGCCTTGATCCGCTGCTCCTCGAGCTTCCTGCGGCGTTCCTCCAGCTGCTGCTCCCTCAGCTGCCGTGCCTTCTCCTCCTTCTCCAGCCACTGGGTCTTTTTGGCAGCTAAGATTGGACAGAGGACATGGTCAGGAGATTAGGACATTTACAAATGAGCGCTGGACAAGCGCCCTTTCACTTGTACCTGTCCTAGGTATGCTTGTCTGCTTAGAAAGACGTTTTGATATATCCGTTCTGACACGTGTGTGACGTGTATTTCTGATACGGCATATGAATTAGGAGTTATTTAAAAAAAAAAAAAAAAAAAAACCTGTAAGATTTACTTCACATCTAAAGCCGTCTTTAAAAGAAAAAATATGTTTTCCCTCACCTAAATCCCCTTTTGAGTTTGGGAAAAAAAATTAAATTCTTACTTGGCTTTGCCACAGAATAAAGCCAAGTATCTCTGAAGAGACATTTTTATGTTACACTAATCGCATCAAGCATGCACACCAGCTACAATAACCACACACTTTGATATGGAAATAGTCTTTGTCCCTGAGCCATTTAAAGAAGGCGTAAAGAAGCCTTTTTCAGCTGCCTTTCTGTGTACACATCTCCCCATATTTCTTTAAACTACAAAGTAAAACCTCCATGACGAATCAGCCTCTGCAAAGAGGCACGGCTACTGCTCTAAAGCACTTGATGCACCAAAATCACCCGGTTGTGGATTTCTGATCACTGTGATGGATAATTGCAGGGATGCTGGAGGCTAGAGGGGTTAAAATTTATAAGGAGGCACACAGTTCGACTTTTATCTGAGGATGGAACAAAATGCTTGGTTATACCAAGGCACTGTCTGCCAGCACCTTGCAGTGAAGAGAGAAACTGCTGCAGTGCGTATCCCAGCTCATCATGGCCTCAATTTGAGATGCCTCAGCTCTACCTTTCAGTGATCCAAAAGTTTAGGCGAAGGCACTCTTAGCAAAGTGGGGTGGAAACAGCTTCATAATTCACCTATTGTGCTGTAATAAGAAGAGAAGGAGGAGGAAACGGCCTCACCCGCTCACAGATGCCATATTTAAGGCTGGCTAAGATCGATTACAATTTTCCACATCCATAATGTAGCATTTCCTCCCACACAAGGGAAAACTTTACGTCACATACTTAAGGCAACGAAACTGTACATACTCTTTCAAAGCAATCGAGTCTGGAACAGCATGTCACATTTGCAGATTCCATCTTTGAATTAGACTCATTCGACAGCAGCATATGTGAATGGTTTTCCCAGAATATAGGTGCTGGCTGCAGGAGGAAACGACCTGGAAATTGGCTTAGGTCATCTTGCTTTCACTACATTATGAGTTACTCTGATGGTTTTCAACACATTTACACAGTCTCCTCAGAGTGCCATTTATCATGCATCTATTTCAGTGATTTATATAAAACGGAATATTCTAAGCTGACGTTGCTTTAAAAAGCATTCCTCAACTCTCTCCTGACAATGATCAGGGCTGACAAGCAGCATCCAGGCCTACTACAGCAAGGTCATTAAATAGTCATTGCCAGCGGAATGCTCTAACCCTGGACATGAAGTATTTATACCATCCAGTCAAGACAGACAAGGCAGGAGAGTAGATGCGTGTCCCTAATGATAAACGGAACAAACAAGAGGCATGCTAGAAAATGCAGTAATCTTCAACTTGTACCTCTGCTACTGGTGATCAGCTTTAGGCTGATATTGTAAACACAAGATTTGGCAGGATTTCATCCTTTATCCGAGTCTGACAGAGCATTAGACCAGAGCCATGCCATCTGGCATGCCCTAGTGATCGCCCAATTAGACTGATCCACAGTGTAAAGTGTGTCAAACTCATCTTACTGCCATTGAACACACAACCAAGGATTATTGAAACTATAATAACAACTAGTTAAAAAGAACCCTGTGTTGTGTGAAGGCGTGCGTGAGGGACTGTGAATTAATTCTGCATTTATCAAGATATGTCCAGCAGTATATGAAACTTGGGTGAGAATTCAAGAAGGAAGACTGGCTCCACTCTGGTGACTGTCAGCTGTCGCTCTATTTCCTCATCTCTTTGTTTTTCCCACGCTGTCAAAATCAGTCAGTCCTCAACTGCTATATCACTACTCTCATCCAATTATCTATTTGCCCTTCCTCTCACAGCCAATCACCCCCTCTTCCATGTGCTCTAAAGTCACTGTCATTCCGTTAACCCTCCAACCTTCCTCCTGCCCATCTCCACCTCTACATGGTCTTCCCAAAAAGTCTTCATCAGAGGTCTCCCTCAGCCACCTGTCAACTATCTTCTCCACCACCAGTAGCATCCAGACAGCATCTAGGGGAGTCCTGTCGCTTTCTACTTTCAACTTATGAGATTCAGCTCTGTGACACCTTTGCTCTTGAAGTCTAGCAGCGGACTATTACTTTCTAAGTTCTTATTTCTGTTTCCTCAATAAATGTTCATTCTTTACCAACTCCATCTCTCCTTACTATTTACAATAAACTAGGTAAATAAATAACTCTGTTCTGTATCCAATTACATATTTTCTTTAAGATTTCTTTTTTTAACTTTCATCCCATTTGGCAGCATGAAGAATTAATTTCACAGCCAAGATAAATCTGGCTGCAGGCATATCCTAAAACCTTCAATTTCTCCAGTAAGACAGTAATCATGGCGGTTTTGTGGCACGCGGCTCAAACATTTTATCTTTAAATACAAAATCCAAACTGTTTTGTGGCGCCTGCAGCTGCAACATCTGGATGAAAGTTCAAACTCGGGTCAGGCATCATCTTCTTATATGTGAACTGTCGACCACATGTGCCCTATTCATTAACATAACATTCACACTGAAACGATAGTTTTGTGATCAGTCTGTGACAACATGATTCCTGTGACACACTGATGATGATGGTCAGAGAGATAAAAGGCTATAATTAGTTGAATTTGTCATGGCAAAAATGAAAACAGAACCGTGTT
Organism: Chelon labrosus; assembly: GCF_963514085.1. NCBI lineage: Eukaryota > Metazoa > Chordata > Actinopteri > Mugiliformes > Mugilidae > Chelon > Chelon labrosus. Next base: position 5,926,475 of record NC_140345.1, on the reverse strand, counting down.
TTTAAAAAAAAAAAAAAACACCATGGGTATTAAATGGATGAAAGAGATCCAGGGCTGGGCAAAACTCAGTAGTCTAATTCCTATGTATGTTTCGATAATGGCGAAACTTGATATAACAATCCAAATAACGTAAGATTTTATATTCACCATCATTTGTCAAGCAGCTTTCCTTTATAATAAGATAAAAGTATGAAGGAAAGGTATAGCTGAAGCGCGGAATAAGTGCCTTCTTTCTTCAAATGTCCTTAAGTGTTTGGTGTATTGCCCAGCTCTAGTTAATACTACTGAAAATCATTAGGCTGAGACAGCTTAAATGAAACGAAATGATCAAAAGGGTCTTCACCACCACCATCACCACATAGACGCGGGTGAGTAACTTACCTTGTGACTTGCTGAGCTCTTCTGCAGGAGGAAAGGGTGAGAGAGAGAAGACAGAGGCAACTGTCAATCATGCAAAGCAGTGCGCGGCCAGCGTGTAGCCGGGTGATAATGTGACAGCCGAGTGTTAAACACAAATTTTAGAGCTGTGTCATTTGACCATGCTGTATCAGTTAAATTGGAATAAATATAGTTTTTGTGCTTTCATAAAAACTGTGTGTCACAGATATTTTTCACTTTTTTGTGACTTTGTGAAGAAGCCAAAGAGGTTAGGAGTCAAACATCATACGCTTTGCAGATATTTTGATCGTTCTCAAGACTATTTCAGCATGCATGTAGAACACTGATGCTCGCTTGTCTCTAGTAAAACAGCCGCTTGGTGTTTACTGCAGAAGCCCATACTACAAGTGTCTGTGCTACATGTGCATGCCATTTGCAGCCTACAGCCAAACCAGTAGCGAGACAGCTGCTATAAACAACTTCTCTCACCCCACCACCAGGGGGAGCTCTCTTCCCGTCATCCCACCCCTTCTTTCCACTTACCAAGGTATTTGGCCTTCTCCTCTCTGCGCTCCTTTGCAAGCTTCTGTCTTTCTTCTGACTTCATGATGTCTGAGATGAGAATGAAAAAGAGCAAGAGGACATGAGAATTAAAGGTATAAAACTTGTGGGATGTCAAATCCTTGAATTCTTGTTAAATCAGCTTTGAGGCACAACAGTAAAAGTCAAATTTAAAAGTAAAATTTCAAATTCACAGCCACTGAAAGACTGAGAAACCCTGAGAGTAACTGAAAGTCTGCAAATGTTTCATTTTAAATGAACACCCTCTGACAAAAGTGAGCAATTGTTGCGACTCATTAATTACTAAGAAGTAAATTAAAGCACAACTTGGCAGCCATCATTCATTGAAGATGACTTGGGTTATGCGGAGAGTATATAATTTAGTCAATATCTGCAATGCTGTGTATCTACTACGTGATGGAGGTAGAATAGTATATGTCTTATTATTATTCAGTATTACATTATAAAATAACAGGTCAATTTCCAGCCTTGCTCAACATTGAGCTGACCTGAGCAAACTATGATAAACATAAAAATATATGGGAATATTTTCTTCACTGCTCCTACATCCTCGCAGCCAAGGCCTCAAGTTTAAATGTCCCTACTATGAAATGCATGCCACAGGAGAATGACTGAATATTTCAACACTGACGCTCAACCCTAGGTTTGAACCTAGTGTTGTGTCTTCTAGATGGAGGAAAAACAAAGAACTAATGTTGGAAGAAGATTCTGCGGAGAAGCCAATCTCCTCACAATACAGACTACAGCTGGTGGACATACCAAGTCTACTATGCCATCTGGATGTGGGTGTGAGATTGAAATGTTAACACCAGAGGGCCACACATAAATATATTGTATTTTTTCTCTCTGCTTGACATCCCTGATGTGTGCTCACACAGGACATTCCTTTTGAATACATCAGAGGAACCACTCTGTAAAAGAAAGCTAAGAGGAGGAGCTGTCATGCCATTTAAAGGATTAAAACTGTGTCTTATGAGCTAGGTGTATCCTCTAGTTGTACACAGTTTGTTGACAGATGGAATTTATTAGCAGCTGATTTCATTTAACAATTTAGACACTGTATTCAAAAAATAAATTAAATATTGATTATGTCAAATTATGTCATATGTCAAATCATTCATGCTCTCTGCCTGCTGCAATATCTTATTTTGTGATACAGAATTGCCTTTGCATTGCAATCCTGAAGTGCATCAATTTACATACAGTATATATAATAGTATATTTTTAGGACAACTAACTTGGTCCCCATTGGGAAACATTAACACAGACAGTCTTGATCTTTCTTTAGCCTTTACGCTACATCCTCCCCCTCACTCTTTACAAACCAGATGTTCAGCATCAACCCCAAAGGACCTTAAAGCCACATCTATATAGGAAGAGGCTTGAATCATTAACACGAAAACAATCTGCCATGCATCCTTCTCTAAGAACACCCCCTGACCCACTTTGATATTTATAGGATGATGGAAAGGTCGTGTGCACCATCTTCGATGGTGCGATGTGCTGCTGTTTGCAACTCACCACCATGTTAATCATAACATCACGTGCACACAGCTTCAGAGACAAACACAGACTGCTAAAAATAATGCTAGGTGCAGTGTCTGGGCTCTGGACTGAGCACACATGCTCTTAAAATGTCAGCTCTGTCAGCTGGGAAAATGTTGGAGATGTACCAAAAACACAAGTAAGCAGTCTGTAAGCAGCAGCTCCTTCCTGAACTGCAATCCTCACTATTTCAACAATTAAGAGGCCACAGAGTACTTTTCATCTTTATCGTACCACTGTGTGGTTAAAACCTCACAAGTAATGAGCTTTAGAGAACCAGCGGAAAGGGAACTTGAAGGACAAAAGGGAAGTGTGGGTCATTTTTGGAATCTGGAGACTAAAGACTCAACAACACGGTTCTGTAAAACAGGGCTGAATAAACCAAGAAGTTTAAATGTAACTAATGTGGCAAAGGCCATGTGGAGGTAACCATTTTGCTTTAATCCTCATCACCTCATGCTAAGGGAATAAATACCCTGGCCACAGTGAATGGATTAATGGATAAAGAATAAAGAGGAGAGAGAAAGAGGCTTAAACTCTAAAAACCCTCAAACATGTTCCTTAGAGTGTTCATGTAGTGTTAGCCAGTCACTTGCAAGGAGTTCATCTGGTGGCATTGCGAGAACAGCTATGATGCAACTGCTGGGTCAATCTAAATGCCTTCTTGGCACTGAAAGGGGATTCCTATTCAGGTTTCTTCTGCCCACTTTTCATTAAGGACCAGCTCATGGCAGTGATCAGCAGTAGCTTTCCACTTACCAACAAAGCTCATTTGTGCATATTTTCTATGCCAACTTAATTCTTGAAATCTTCTAACCCAAAGCTGCAATGTTCTCACATGATTCGGTTCCACACTGGTTCCAAAAGACAAACTGCAGCCACTCTGTTAGATTTTGCTTTTATTTCCTTACTCTGATACTGCCTTGGGAGAGATGACCTAACTCCAGCAGAGGGCAGATATAATTGCACCATTATCAGAGTACTACCTTAAGTCAGGCCAAAGTCAGTGTCCATTATGAGATTTAACTTTAGGAAACTGAAATATCTCAGAGTAAGATGGTTACTTAAAATTTCAAACTTAGTTTTTTGTTTACCTTTTTTTGACCTGGAGGCTGGTGATGCCGGTGACCCAGGTGATCGAGAGATGACATCAGACTTTGTGGGAGTAGCGAGTCCTCGGTCTGTGTCTTTCTTAGATGGAGACTCCATCCTCTGGGTGTTGTCTGTCTTCAAGGGGCAGCTTTCCCCCTCTGGGTCAGGCCTTGTAGAGTTTGTGTTTAGGACTGAGCAGGGAGCTAGTCGAAGAGAAAGACACATAATAACAACAAGTCAGAGAATGAAGAGGTAAAAGGTGGGACAAGTACAGAACTCAACCTGTCTATCTTCATTCCTTTCACTAGTGAACCCATGAAGAGTTGGTGACGTAAATTTGGAGTCGAGTGTTTTCCTTCAGAAATTGTTCTTTTTGATGACATTTCAGCACCGTAGCAAAAAAGTTAAATAGAATATCAGAACAGAAATGATCTTATCTCTTTCTGTTGCTGAGCAACATTATCTACTGCAATGATTACACTATTTGCTCAGAAGTACGAGATAATAGCTCTCATACTATTTCTGCTATGTGCAACTGATTTATTGACAGGCTGGTCATAGCCAGTCCCTGGCAGAACAAATGACAGCATCCTGATAATTATACTACAGTAAAAATGAATTGCAACAGGATGAGAATATCATCTGCTCTAAAGTAGATAATTGTTTTATTAAAAAAAAAAAAAACTCATCACCATCACTGAACTCTCTGAGATTTTAAGCTTTTTGATAAAAGAATAGCTGTGTTGGTCTTTCGGGACAGCAGCTTCACTCACAGCACCATGACTCACATTTGGCAGGCTGCTGAACTTGATTCTCCTGCTCAAACATTAGTTTGCACAGGCTTTGACAGCCAAACAAAGACCCTCATGGGAGGGACACTTGGCTTTGTCCACTCAGCACTGTAGTCCTGTGCTCCCCGTGGAACCATGTTGGGGCACAGTTTCTTCTGCATAGTCTCTGAAGGGGCAACATGCTGTAAATTATTCAGACCTTGGCTAAAAACAACACAGACTGTAGGGTGCTGTCACACTGAGACACTGAGTGCACTGGAGATTTACTCTACAAATACTGTCCTATTCATCAGTTTGCATAGAAAAGCACCAATGAGCAGCAAGGCCAATGCTGTGCCGCTTCAAAGGGAGTTGATTATAGTTTTCTGTTAAGTGTGCAATTGTACAGGGTCTTATTTCTAAAACAACTGCTCCTTGTGAGTAAACCACTAGTTATTGTTAAGCCCAAGGAGCATAAAACTGGACAAAGGCCTGCATGGATAGCTGGCAGCCAAATAAACAAGGCAACCTTGCTAGTATTCAGTAAGATTTCAGGAATCATGGCAAAGATGGTCAGAGCTCAGCTAGACACGTGGAAAGGCTATGTCATCAGTCTGGGAAATGGAGACAGCTGCTGATAACCCTGAGCAGGACTATGCCCGACGGGCAGTAAGGAGTCTATGAAAGGGTTCATCTTGGACAAGATGTGGTGTTTCCACTGTCAAAGCATGCCACTATTAAATAAGCATTCCCCGGGCAGCATTGTGCTGTGACAAAGAGGGGCCATTGTTGTGGTCTCTGCATAGCAACGGGACAGGAGCCAAAACACTGTGATGACAGTGAGAGGGGAGATGAAGCAGGGAATGGGGTAATGATTGTGTGTGCGTGTGGTAAACTGAAAGTAGAAGACGGACACTGGAATCTGTTCAGTGTCATTTTGTAACAAAACCTGTGTGGAAAAATGCTTAGAGCAGGTGCTAATAATGTTTCTGAAATATAGGCCCAACTGTCCTTTAAAATCAAGTTATTTGTCTCTGTAAGGATTTAATTAGTTGATACGTCTTTGTGTGATTTAATAATAAACCAAATCCCTGCAACCTTTTTGCAAAAAAAAACAGACCCCCAGGCGTTACGCTACTCTGACTTCTCAGGTGATGAGTCATAAACCCACATCTCGGAATGACCATTTTCTCACAGCTCCCTAAGGGCAGATATGACAGTCATGGTACCAAAGGAGGTAGGCGCCAAGTGCACCTCTGACCGACGTGTATCTTGTCACCTCACATCCTGGGAGCACTTTCCCGTACACCTGGGAACTGGAGACTGGCTGACAGGACTGTATGTGTTCGGTCAGACAATTACTGTGAGCTATATTGTCAGTGATGAAGAAAATGAGAATGTAACATACTCTGGTATGTGGGTGGCACTGACAATGAATACCAATGGAACCTGAAGCTCTCTGGAGGAAAATGGGACGGGAGCAGAGGGAGAGGGCTGCTGCAGCGTAGCGAGGGACTGAAACAAGTGCTGATAGATGCAGTGCTCCGACTGTCTGGGCTGCCAGATGACAGGAGGTGAGTATATGACAGCTGACTGAGGGGTTGTGTGATTAAAAGTTACAGAATGTACAAAAAAGTTTGAACTGTTGCAGCAAGTAGCATTATTCAGCAGATTTTGTGTTTCATTGGCTGCTAAATCTTTATCGTTGGTTTCATTTTCTCAGGTCACTATAGTACTATGCAGCCATCATTAAAACACCTGTACTCTGTCTACTTAACACGTCAACATGTCTGCTGTGATGTCTATTACATTTGACTTCAAAGTCATTCCCTGAGGAGTTTTTGACTAGCTGTAGTGTTAAGTAGTGACAATGCAAAATTTCAATGATCAATGGACATAAACAATGCGCTTTTTAAAAATCGGCTTGCCAATTGTTTTCTAGGGAACAAAATACAGTAAACACAAAACCAATACAATGCATTTTGGAGAGGAACACCAAATGTCAACATAGATTCCAACATGTAAGAAACCTCCACACAACAGAAGTTCAATGACTAATTTTGGGACTTCTGCTTGCCCTTGGCCTACATAGTGATGGGCACATCTGTATTTGGGAAACTGTCCACACACTGACCCCTTACTGCAAACAAGACTGGGGCACGCTCGTGCAGTGCTTTGAGGTAAGTGCTTGAGTAATATTTGCACAGATGTTCTCACTGCAATGACCAAATCTATTCACACATCCATCCCTGCAATCTGTAAAGTCTGTGAGCAACATCAGCAAAGCTAATTCAATTATAAACCAGTTAGTACATAATAATTAGTACAATGTTCTCATCCAGTGTCTTAATGTGTAAAATCACGACAGAAACTTTGATCATTTTTATACAACAACAGAGGGAGTTTATCACAGTAGGTTGCTTGCATCACCTGAGTAACTGCCTCCTTTCCATATTTACACTCCAGCCTCCCAAAAGAGCTGTATCCTCTTGGGAGCTAAAGCCTAAAGCCATTAGACCACCCTCTTGTGACATCACTTGCATTATTCATAGTCTTGAATCAATGCACATCAACCTTCCTATGAGAGGCTGTACTTTCCACAAGCCTAAACATGGAAAAACACTTTGGTGCAGCTTATTATTGAAGACCAGAGAGGGAACACACACATACACGGGACAAACATTTGGTCAGTATTTCACAAGCTTGATAAAATTCAATCCAAACCAACTTTATTTATAAAGCACTGAGGTTCACTTTGGTGGTTTTTAAAGTGCTGACTAAAATCTCACACAGGTTGAAGATTTTGGTGTCCAGCATCAGCCTCTATATTCTATCAGCCTCGCGCTATAAGCAGTGGGGTCATGATTACTTAACTTCAGATTTCTGCTTTTGTGTTTTGTCTGTGATCTTCACACATATTTATGATGAAGTTAAACTGAGAATCAAACCTATGTACCCCTGATAATCAGATGAGTTAAAGGTTTTACAAACTTCATATGCAAAGGTGTTTTAATTTCGTCACTTATTAAGTCTGAAATGTGAAATATTAAAGGGAAACTATTAACATTATAGTCTTTAGATGCTTTAAGTTTTCAAAAAGACATGACAAGTCAAAGACCTCTGACTGACACCATCTCCTACTAATCTGGTAGTAGAAAGTAAATCATCCTATAGAGCATCCAGAAGCTGATGATGTCCTGGTGTGGTTGCTTTGTTTCGCTCCCTCCCTGCATATCAAATGGGTATTTGACAATCAAGAGACCCTACAAAGTAGGTCAGCAGAGGTTTAGGAATCTGTGCCATGCTGTGCATTATCATCGGTTGACCACCACACCGTCACTCTCCACCAATTTACATGTGAAAGTGACACTGTAGAATAAGATATCTGAAAAAGGTCAGCAGAAAAGAAGGTAAAGGAACCCCTGCAGAAGTGGGTGGATGAATGGATGCATGAGCACAGTGTGGGAGCAGAGCGGCAGGTTGTGAATCAGCAGGTAATTAGCATAGACACAGTGCCACTTCTCAGTCAGTTTGGACAAAATGTGCAGTATGTGCAACACTGAATGTCGATTTAAAAAAATGTAGCACAGTTTCTGAAAAGCTCATTGTACATTCACTCCCAAATACAAAGGAATTACTCACTTTACAGTTTGGCTGATGACACTGTGGGTAAAGGGCCAAGTTAAAACTGGGACAACTGGTAATTCTGCCACACAAAACGTGATTTAGCACAAATCCAATTTCACAGCATATTACTTTGTTAGAGCAGGTTTATAAATACCCACACTGCAGAGCCTGTTTCTTCAATAATCACCTTCAAAACCGCCCTTCCAGTCTAATTATTTTGATGAGGACAAATTACAAATATTTTTGTCCAAATGATAAGCATCACCAATAAGAGTTGCTAAAATACATACAATGAAGTAAAGAACAACTTGCAGAAAACTATCAGTTTTATCATACGTGTACTGGCTGTAACATCTAACAAGGAACTGTACACGGCACAGGTTTCAGACAGTATACCACAAAGCTGTTTTTCTACCCATTCATCAACCTCGCAAGGAATCTGTGGACCAGTGTAACAAAAGCATGTGTCTTCTGTAGCAAACCAAAACATATGACTCACTGTATGACAAAATCAGTCAACTATGACAGCACATTCTTGTGACAGTGTTTGCTCATTTGCAGCTCAGGGAGGGATACTTTGGGCAGAGATGAGCTGTGAAAGTAATGTGAAACTGTCTGAGACAAAAACATGTAGACACTTCCTACAATGAACCAAATATACAGTATAGAAGTAACTGCATCCAAATGGTCCAAGTTACTTGATAGTGATCAGTCATAATACCTTAAAACTGCTGTTCATTCCTTAACATTCAGAGCCTCTGCCAAGATACAAGGGTAAAGTAAAAATGTAGGGCAAGACATGGAATATTTATGAAGACAGCCAACCCTATTCTGTGACACAGACAAGAAAAGAACTGACCTGACTGTCAGATCACCAACTAAAAGGCTTAGTAATACCAGGTTGCAGGGTTTTTGCTAAATCTAAATGTGCTTTTCATTAATCAAATAGCTGGTAAACAAGGTGGACATGCACCACATTCACAGGGAAAATGTAAATGACCCACAATAAGAGTTGAGGAAACAGAATTCTGTCTCAGAGCGTGAAATCAAAGGACTGGAAAGGGAAAAACGCGGCAACAACAAAAAGAAAAGAAAGACTGAAAAAAAGAAAAGAGGAACCCGGGCAACACACAGAGAAAGGACCTGCATCTCATTTGGGATGGACCAGGGGACTAATGAACTACCTCACTGCTTACCCCCTAACCAATTGCCCCTTCACCCTGTTGTGTCCCTCCGGCACTGAAAAGGGTGATGTAAGAGGGCAAGGGGGCCCAGACACACAGGAAGCGCAGTGTAAACAACAAGCACCGACTCCCCAGCCAGACCAGGCCCTGTGTGTGTGTGTTTAGAGACCAATGTTTCCAGTAGATGAGATTACAAATGGAAAACGAAATTATCCATGGATAGTTTGAACTAGGACTACAATAAATGGTACTTTTCTTTACTGTTTAATCTGCTGATGCGTTAAATGAAATCTATAGTGTGTAAACTAGCTGTTCAGCAGAGTTTTTTAATTAACAATGATATGAAAAAGAAACAAGCAAGAAATTCTCACATTTGACTACTGGAATAATTCAGGGTATTTTTACACTGATGAACAAAGTGATTTGTTGTAATTAACTGATTTTGTGTCAATCAACATGTAATAGCAGATTTATGGACAAGGACTGAATAGGACTACAAGTGATAGCTTCTGTTCTTGATTCATCAGTCGGTTGGTCGATAAAGTGTGTAAATATGGATAAATGTTCATAACAATTTCCTGTTTGACCAACAGTTTGTCACACAAGACCAGAAAAAAGCAGATGACAAACACACATGGGAGGTTGGAACCAGGGAATAGTCTGCATTTTTCTTGGACAGCGGCAGCTCGAGTCTGAATGACTGCAGCAGAACAGGTCACATGCGTCAGATGGAGACTGACCCACTCATCAGGCTTCCGCTGATGTCTGCCTAATACAAGACAAATGTGGCAGTGCATACCAACTGACAAGACTGAAGACACTTCAAAAGACAGCATTCCTTCACTGCATGCCAACCGACTAGTGAATACTAATGTCTGTCAGTGACTGCATCAGCTTTCATCCAGTCACCTGGCCTAGACTGACGACAATGCCGGGCATTTAGTTGCAGCTCTCCCCTGCGGCGGCATATGAGCTGAAGCAACCGAGCTGATGAAAGGATCTGCTTATCTGAACTAGCAGCAGCTCCCTACGGACCCTGCATCTGCTGCCACCAACAACATGCTCAGGCATAAACGGGTATGTAACCTAGAGAGTCTGACCAGAGGTGGGAGAGTGTCAAGAGCCATTACACTCAAGCATCTCTAAAATTACATCGGATGTAACCAACAGATGAGGGACTTTTGAGCTGCACAAGCTCCTTTCATTAATAAAGCAATATACACCGATCTGCCACATCATTAGTAGTCAGTGAGAACTCAGTGCAGTGTGGCTCTCCTCTCACTAGCCTTTCTCAGCAGGCTGATACTCTCGTCTATGCAGACAGGACTGCTCATGTCCTGCAGCGTCGTCTGGTATGCTGGACAGCAGTGAGCAATAGGGAAAAAATCAAACGAGATCAACAAACCATTAAAAGCAAAGACTGCATATATATACTGATCAGCCACAACATTAAAACCACTAACAGGAAATGTAAATAACATTGACCATCTTGTGACCATTCAGTGTTCTGCTGGGAAACTTTTGGACCTGGCATTTATGTGGATGTTACTTAGACATGTACCACTCACCCCCACCCCATAGCAATGACACTCCTTGATGGCAGCAGCCATCCCCAGCAGGATGCAGCCTGACACAGACACACACTAAAAAGGTTTAGGAACAACTCAGAAAACATGAAGAACAGCACAAGGTGTTGACCTGGCCTCCAAATTCACTAGATCCCAAACTGATCAAGTATCTGTGGGATGATCCACAGAGGCCCCTCCCCTCAACCCAAAGGACCCAAAGGCCCCCACTAAGAACATTCTGTTGCCAGACACCACAGGACACCCTCAGAAGGCCCATGTCCATTCTCTGATGAGTCACAACTGCTTTGGCAGCAAAAGGGGGACCAAAACAATATTAGGAAGGTGGTGATAATGTTACGTCTAATCGGTGTGCCAGTCAGTCCTTCCTTGCAAAAGTGGTTGCTGCGTCTCTTTTGGGGGATGTCTACGATCAGTTATGGTTAGAAAAAGACATTTGAAAAAGTTCTGGGCGACCAGATTTGCTGAAATGTTGTTTGTTGTGACACAAAATTCTCTGCAACACAGATATGATTATTCCAAAAAGTTGCACCGCAAAAAGTTCTGTTATCTGTATTTCCCTAATTTTCTCTGCATAGGTTTCATTTCCTTAAAGTCCAGATGGTCGAACGATCCCTGGCAATAATCAGTGGGTAAAGGCAACATAATCGGTAACATTTTCGTCACAACAGCATTGCTGTCATTTAGAGAAGCTGTAGCTCAGTGTGTCCTTTTCAGAAGAACCTCACAAAGCTGTTTGTCACTTTGTTTCGATATGGCTATTTTTGTAAATATTACCTAAAGCAAAATTCAGCCCAAGCAATAATCTTATGACTGCCCAACATACAATTATATCCAACAGTTGTCATTAACTGGATTTTTGTCTCCAGACAGAAAAACCAGGAACTTGTTTGCTGGCAACAGGTACCTCTCACAGACTTCATAATCACAGGTAACTAAAGAAGGCAAACATACAATCCCACAAGGTTGAAATACATTCCTCCCTCAAAACAGGAACCTGTGCTGATCTTACAATATTTTAAAAATTTTATAACATTTTTAGGACTATAGGGATACAGCAAAATAGGTCAAATGGTGGCTTAAGATATGGTGCACCTGCCAAGGAACATGCAGGGAAATCAAGATTTGTTTACACTAAAAGAAGTATGCCCTTTAGCTGAACAGGACCTGGTCTAATATTAGTGGACAGGTCTGGTGACTGGAACTTTCAGACAACCAGAGAGCTGCAAGCAGTCACGTCTGCGATATTTTTGGGCGTGATGGAGGTGGTAGGAACAAGAAACACAATCCAAATCAAGACTTCCCTCTGCTTGTCCTTCCTCTAGCGTCCCAGCGAGAAGGGCGGTACAGCTGACTGATAATGAATTCAGGCTCCAGCACTGCAGCATCAGCCTTCTAAATGAATGTCACAGTTGGGACCCAAAGACAGAAAGGGGTTGGGAAAAGCCTATGCCTTCCAAGTAGCACATGTGCGTGGGCCTTTCATGTTTGTAAAATGAGCGAGTTAGCAGTAAGAACGGCATGTTTCCTTGGCATTCATTTGACTTTTATGATTTTCTCACTACCCAGCAGCTGCAGCTGTACAACATCCAGGACCAAACTTGTGCCTGGATTTGATCCTTTTAAGTTGTGTCTTGTTATGTAAACTGGCTCTTTAATTGTTGTCTTTCTGATTTGGTTATTCTCTGGTGCAGCAGACAAATAGCCTGGCATAGCCAGACTCAATTCTTAGTGGAATATGAGTCAGGTAACACACCACTGGTATTTCTTTATGGGGCGTACTTCAACCAGTACATAGAAAAAATATCTCTGTGCACAATTGGATGTGCACAACCAATCAGGGCCATTTTGCTGTAAACAAATTCAGCCCCACAGCACTCAGATAACATGTATGACTACTCTGCTGCTACTCCTCTGTCCATCACCACAAAAATGTGCCTTTGTTGGAGGATAATCAGTTCACAACGGAGAGACGCCAGAGCAACTTTTCGCGGGAAAAATTAGAACTGCTGTTATCCATCTGTTACAATTAATGAAACAATTTAAGATGTAGGGAAATACATTAATTAGCTTAGCAAGACATAAATGGAAAAGAAACTTAGCACAAAAAATGTACACAGGAAGTAAGAGCTTGCCGGGCTTTGTATGTTCATAACAAAATCAACCAGTCAGCAATAAACACATCAGCAAATAAATTGTTGTTTTGTAACAAAAAGACATATCTTCTTAAGAAACCTACTAATTACCAAAAAATAATGAGCTCTGAAACTTTTAATCCTGAACCTCAAAGTAATCACAGGCAGTCCTCGACAAGACATCTCTCTCTAAGGGGCCGTCCACACGGAAACGCAAAAACGCTGAAACGCATACATTTTTCATCGTTTTGGCCGATCGTCCACACGTATCCTGTAAACGCATAGCCCTAAAACGCACTTTTCTGAAAACGGGTCCCAGGGTGGAGAAATTCGCATACGCAGCTCTTGCGTTTCTATGTGGACGGCGAAAACGGGGAAAACGATGACGTCATCGCCACACTCCCGAGCAGCCTTCCACATCCCGCGAGACGTCTCGTAACAACATCAACAACAATGGCGGACTACATGCTAGTTTTCATGCTGGAGAAGATATTGAGCCTATTAGGGTTACTAGGGCAAAATATCATGCTCCTGTGCCACCACGCTGAGCAAAAAAGGCGATTTGTAAACAGCGCTCAAGATTTGTGCGCATGCTCCGCCTCTTCCTCTCCGTTTTTGGTGAATTTCTGAATTCCGTTTTCGTACGTGTGGACGAGGCCTAAATTATCAACTGTATTGTATATCAAAGGGCTTCAAGGGGGAAATATGAAGATACAAGTCAATTTAAACTGCATCTAAAACTGTAGCCACCAGTCAGTTTAGGTTTGACGAATAACACATGTAATGGGACAACAAAAACTAATTATATTAGTCTATAGTACGACAAATGAAATTGCCACAGGAAACATGAGCTTTTAGGAAAAATTGTCTTGTGTAAACATCTCAGTGACGCTGGCCACAATTGGAGAATTTATCAGCATTTATTTGCACACAATAAGCTGCTGTTTGAATGGTTAGAGGTGGTTCAGCGGTAGGCAAGATTAACTGCAGAAGTTCAGCAATTACTGTATGTGTCCGTCAGTCAACACAGCCAGAAACACAGAGATGAACTGTGCATGCATGCACAGTATTGAGTCACTTTAAGCAGCCATTTCCTGGTAGAATACCATGGAGTGATTGCAAACTCTGAGTGTGGGTTAATGGAAAAGGCTTTCTACATTATTTGCCTCTCCAGAGACTTACTTCTATACCCTCATGAGAGGTCAGTGTCTGGGCGGTGTGATTTACACCATCTGGGCGCTACAGAACAGACATGATGCCATCTCTATGTGGGGAATTTAACTCTGGAGTTCAATCAGGTTGTGCCAGTCTGGTCTTCCTCTCCACATCTCCTTCCCTCTGTACCCACAGCTTTAGTCTCCTCTTCTCTCTGTATTGTTCAAATATTGGCCATCTGACACCAACAGGAAAATAAGATCTTTTCTAATGAGATCAAATAATGATTCTTGTACAAAGACACAAACATATATATCATAATCAACATAATACTTGAGCCACAATATGAGCATGCTAGCATATCCATAATATTGGATTTTGGGTGAAAGACATGGGAGTTATATTCCTGTCACTGTCTGATTTTAAAGTTGTGGCTGATCTGTTATGCTGCACCGGATTGTGTCTAAAAAAGGATAACTCTGATACTGCTCAAACCAATATGCTGTGGACACCATGAAACACCCTGAAAGCTGTGCATCTGTTCTTTAACCTTAGCATTGAATTGCTTTTAATCCAATGTGATTGAGTACAGACCAGCAAAAGCAACTACCAGTGTGTCACTGTCTAGAAAAACGCACCGTAGCTTTAAGAGCAGACCTCAGCGCCTCAGTGCTGGCATGATTTAAGTCAGTTCTTTGTGACTCAGATGTTTCAGGGTTTTTTTTTTTTTTACCCTCCTCTCACCAAATGTCATACAGGGCTGAGTCCCACTGTAGAATGTGCCGAATGTGGGCTTTCAACATATCCAAACATGAGGGCACTGGGAAGCCTATCCTACTTGAAGAAGCTTTAGAGGAATAATCAAGTGATCTACACATGAAAAGGAAATTACAAGGCTGATACAGTGTCACAGTTCTCGGGTTTGCTTGGTTATTCTTTAAGTCGTGCACATCGTCTGTTATTTCTTCTTTAAATGGTAGCAAAGATTAATGTGCCTGTGAAGAATAATAATGTGAATAAGACATTTTCAACATAATCTGTTAAATTAAAAGGATTATGCAGAATAGAGCCCAGTTGGATAGTGGTCCTAGTGGTATCTAACGGTTAGATATTAAAAAAAATAAAAATAAAGCAGTAAATACTGCATATTCAATTACACCCAAAAAAAAAATAACAGGACAGGTCGTTTCACAATGGATCCTGGTTTTTTTTTTTTTTTTTTTTTTTTTAATGGTGTGTTTCACTCATTCATGCTGCTGAACATAAAAATGCCCTTATAACACTTTACCACCACACCGATAACAAACCCTGTGGTGAAACAATGACTTCTCTGTGTTGTTATCAGGATCCATTAGTGAATCGAGGAATGCCCACGGGATCCTGTCCAGTGTTCATTTACATACACACTAAAAGCAGTTTCAAAAACTGGAACGAGGTCGCACATATTCCCCCGATTACATAACAACTCCAGTGGCTGAAAATGCAAAGCCAACTGATCTCTTTCACTTCAGACTTGACAGCCAAAGCTGGGGGATTCTCCCTTACTACACAATAAACAAGGACTACACTATGACCCGTCTCCCTGACAGATTGCAGAGGATCTTTATTCATTATTCACCCATACTTCGGGTAACTTAAGTAATAATTTCTGTGACATGAGCAGTTTAATTTCTTGACGCCTGTAAATATGCTAGAAATTGTAAATTTTAACAGAATATAAAAAAACTGGAACTGCACACCTATCTAGTTGATTAAAGGGACAGACCAAATTTAAGAACTCATGAAGAATGAAAGTGGGGATTTGAAGATCTCCAGAAGTCTTGACAGCAGATTTCCACAGTGCTGGATGAAGCTTTTGACAGCTCCAGTCCAAGGGTTACCTTTAAACAGGGCTGATCAATAAAACTTTCTTTAGTGCCTGTCGTTGAAGGAGACTTTACAAAATGTCCAGATCATTTCAGGTGTTGTTTAAATAGCTTGCTCATTCATGTTTTACATGGTAGCTTAGTAGCTGATAAAGCTGATCTCTGCAGTCTTTACTCCTTTTATAATAAAGGTTAAATGTTCCTAAAGAGCAGCATTGTGAGTTAAGGGTTGGTCAAAATGAAATCCTCACCCAATATGGAAACATGATCCCAGATTAACTTCACGCTTCAGGCTACACTTTCTGCTCATGTTATTCGCATGGAGCTCTGTTCACTGTAACCTACCAGAGAAAGATGCAAAACCAACTTCTGATCATTTTCAATAGGAATGACCATCTGTCTGATTATGAAATATTACAGAGGCATGACGTTTGTCTTTTTGATGCGAGTCAGAACACATGCAGCATGACAACCGTGACCCTACAAGCTTTAGGTTTAAATATGCATCATGTTGTTCAGAACATTTTAAAGAATACTGCTCAAGATTCCCACAGTCAGGGTGTAGCCCCTCTCTATCGCTTGATGCACGGCCAAAACAAGCTGACCTCCCTCCATGAAGCCCCCTGTCAGCAGGAAGGAAGTTTTTTGTTGTCAGAAGGAGGAGGTCACATTGTGTGTCCCCTTCTATTTCCAGAAAGAGGCAGCACGTGAACACACAACTTTGGCATGGATGTTTAAATGCCGCAGAGGGATGCAATGCAAGACTCCATACTGGGGGGGGAAAAAAACCAGCGTGGATACTGAATCTTTTCTCAAACTGTGACATTTGTTAAGACTGAGTGGGAATGACATGACACTGGCCTTGAACTGTATGATCACTGGATCACACAGTTTCCAACTGCACATAAATCTGCAACCAGCCAGAGCATTAGCTGGACCCTTTATGCTGCACTTTGGCCCTGAGCTGATCTCATTAAAATTTTCTGGATTTCATGAGTTCACTGAGGAGTCTCTGCACCAACAGAAAATGACTGCACCTGTCCGTGAACTATTCACTGAATTTGGGAAAACATCCTCTGGCGGAGCAAAGAGGAGATAACAGGGAATGCCAGACCGCCTGTGACTGCATCATGTTGGTAGGGAGCTAAAGATAACATAAGTGGGGGTGGGGGGGTCTACTGAGATTACCTCATCTAGCGCAAATTGTGTTATTATAACCCTCATGGATGAGCTCTCCGAGTAAAGAAATGGCAACATATCCGTTTAGAGACGGCTATCAGCAGTCAGCTGACGCTCATCCTGGAACATTTTCATCATTACACACAATAAAATTTGCCATAAAACTGAAGTGTGAAGCTTATAAACAATAACGATTAATGGTATGTCTTTATCCGTACCTCATACTGGATTCATATTTCAACACAAATGTATTTCCGACCACACAAGACCTCGTCTTACCTGACTGCACAGCCTATTTCTCAACCTCGAAACGGACAAGGTTGCGTTCAAATCATTCTGTTACAATGTGGTAAAGGACGTGAATGACGAAGCACTCGTGCATTTTTTCCCCAAACAAGACAAAGGTTTCAATGCAGACTTACATGTTGCTTCTGGCAGAGTAATTTCCTCCATTCCGGCGTCAGTTCCCTCGCTTTCTGGTCTTTTGTTCATTCAAACATGCGAGTTTCGGCTCTTCCTCTCATTCCTCAGGCAGAATGGGGGGAAACTTGGTCGAGTCACTCCAGCTGCCTTCAAGACCAGGGCAGGAAATCCTCCGGAGAGCGTCCAGATGGGTCAGAAATAAAACGGATAAAATAATAAACAGGAGTCTGTCGGCACCAGCCTGTTAAGGGAGGTACCGGTGTCTGCCCTGGCTCCCGAGTGAAATTATAGAAAAAAGAAAAAAAAAAAAAAAAACGTGTCCGAGGGAATTTGGGAACGACAAAAACCAGCAGAGGAGGAGGGAGAGAAGTTTCTCCGACGCACCACAGCTGATGCTCTGCTCGTGCGGATGATCCCTCACTGGGCTCCGGATCGGACTGTACCATTACCAATCTGGGGTGCAGCTGCTACTTACTGTATTTTTGGTTCAACATAATCTAAATTTATTAACACATTATGAAAGTTATACAAAGTTCCAGCTACACCGCAATGTGTCTATATTGTGTTATTATGGGAAACTTCACTGACAAAACTTTTTACGCGAAAAAAAAAACCTATTTGCCCCCCCCGGCGTCCTGATGGTTTCTTTCACCCACAAAATTACAACTCTTACAGCCGGTTCACAAGTCACATACAATACATGTAAATCTTTGCATTGCAAAACATACGTTTGGTCACCATGTACAGTATAGGCATTGTCTAGTTGAGTAATGCATTTCTTTCCTCATTAAAAATGTCACCTAAAATGTACTTAAAGTTACAGGCCTATACAATTAACACGAAATACCTGTAGAATGTATATGCCTTTCTGCTATTTTAAGTCACTACAAGTTTTTTTGTTGCCACTATCCCAAGTTCATCAAAAGCAACATTAAAGGGGAAAAGGAGAGCTAGTTTTTTTTGTATGTTCATTTTGTGTTCTCTTTTAAATATTGTAAAATTTTAACATTACTTAGGTAGAGGCTTCAAATAAGCCCATTAGGCTTTCTGCTTCTTCCTGCACTGTGTGTTACTTTTTTTATTCTTTGTTAATCTTGTATTTTTTTCTTTTAAACTGTGCAAAAATAAAAATCTAAATCTAAATCTAAAATCTAGTCATCACACTGAATATTGCAGTCTCCCAAAGAAACGTGAAGCTCCGAAGCAATGTTTCAACATGTGAGGTTCTTTGTCAGTTAATGAGGATTCATCTGAGTCATTTCAAACGAAACTAAAGGTTATCCTGCATCAGTGACAGCATGACAGAACTACAATAGTAGAAGGAGGTGAAGAATTTCCTAAAAGCATATTTCAGTTTCTACTTCTTTATTGTTGTCTTGTGTCTTCTCTCTAGCTACATCTTGGCTACATCTTGGCCTCTTACACTCTTATTTCTTACACACTATCTTTGTTATGTAACAGTTATAAGAAGTCCAGGGTGTCTTCTCATCTACCACCTGTGGATCTCCCAGAGCATCTGCCAAGGTGGGGGCTGGGCCAGGAGCTGATGGGCACGCTTGAGAGGGGACACCCCATCAAAAGGACCCCAGTGAGGCTCTTTTGTGCAGCTGTTGAGTCGTGTTCACCCAAACCCCCAAGAGCCACCTGTCATTACAACTGGAAAGTGGGGGGATGATGAAGAAAGTGGGGGTTGGGTGTGCTGCAGCATGCGTGGTTGGTTGATTTTGCAGAATTAAAGCCAAAAAAGAGTGGTTAAACATGTGTGTGTCAAAGTCTACTCGCACGTGTTATCACATTACTGTCCTTGATAAATTCACATGATTACTCAAATAAATTGTTTTCCATTTCCACTAAAGTCTGTTGATTCAAGAACTATCTGTAATTAAATCACAGATAAGTATGGCATTCAATTTACTGATAAAAGGAAGAGTCAAGTTTCTTTCTAGTCAAGGAAGTACTGATAGAGAGCAGGAAATTGCTTTATTTCTTTTTAGATGTCTCAGAAAAAACTCAAGAATACACAAAAGGTTTTATTTAGTTGCAGAAAAGAAAAGACATTTTCAACCACCATTGTTTTTTATGGCCTTGAAAGAAAGAAATAATTCCTCAATCCCTCAACAATACATGTTATAGCTGCTTGTCATGGTTGTGCACTTCAAATAGTATGAGAAAATAAAAAGAATGCCTCAGCAGTCATACAGATGAATTTGTCTTTGCAAGTGCACTGGAGATAAACATTTTGCACGCACCCTAACCCATTCAAGCATCTCTGCACACATGGGCACAAAAAATGAATATGTCCGCTTTTTGCACAGCTGAAATTTAATTTGTCAACATGGTTTAGCCAATCATACTTTGACCTTGATATTTTCTAAAAATTGCTTCAATTTAAATGGCATCTGGAGTTTCATAGTACTTTACACCCTAGCAAAAAGAAGGCAACCTTTCTTTTTTAGAGCATGTGCCACTTTAATTCAACCCTCCACTCTATACAGCACACCTGGAGCCTGAGTCAGAAGTCTGATAGGAAAATGAAAGTGCTGGGGATAAAAGCATACCTCATTGTCAGTAGGCCACTTATCGTACATCAGTGTGCCTTACCGCCCTGATGAGCCATTCATGCAAATCAGCAAAAAAACAGACGTTGGCCACTATTAACCGTGTAGATGTGTTTAATGTTTCATGCCTTCAGAAAGTTCTGCAGACTGAAACAGTGAATAATGGTGTTTTTCTGTGTTTTTCTTCTTTCACATCCTTCCTTTCATTCTTTTTGTATAGCTTCTTATTCATACCAGCCTCTGTAAGTCACCTATGAGCCTGTGTCATCCCCATTAGTGAACCACTCGTGCGACCTCGCCGCATGCAGCAAGTGGGGGAGCCCCTCCTTTTCTATCCATCCCTCAGTATACAAGAAAGAACTTGATTTTGGAGCTGCAGCTGCACTCCTCACTTAACACACCCCCATACCTCACACTCACAAGCACACATATATCTCATTAAACTGTCTTTGATCGCAGAAAGCGGCCCATGCATTGAAAGGAATTCCCAGACAACTGGGAATTGGATAGTAAATAAAAACCACTACTGCAGAGAGGACTTGATTGCATCAGGAAGCACACATCCCAGAAACAAAGTAACTATTGGAGGGACAGAAAAGCAGAGTGAAAATGCTCAAAGGAAAGGAAAACAGGGTTTGAGATATATGGGATACTACAGGACAAAAAAAGAGCTGCTGATGAACTTAAAGTTAGCCAGTTGTGTCTCTTCCTTTACAACTCTTTGGTCAAGGGTTGTTTGAAGAAGACAGGACGCCTGGTCCTGTTAATGACTGGTACTATCTGGTGAGAAAAACAAAGGTATATGTGAACCAAAGAACTCAGGAGTTACCTTCAGCATCCTTACTTGCTTGTCTTTAAAAATTGCTCACTAAACTTACAAAGATTGCTCTTCTGGACTAAACCCCAATGGTCAATTTGGAAAGGACGATTTAGTATTCCATTCCATCTCAGCAATGCTTTCGGAAGAGGTCACCATCTTTTTGGTTTCTCACGACGGGACTGATGGTCAACAGACTGATCATAAATCAGAGCTTTGGATGGATTGGAAATATTGTTGAGCTGCTTTTCATGAATATTTTGAAAAAAAAAAAAAAAAGCAGCTGAACTACATTTCCAGTTTCAATTATGTTTGCAGAAAACACTCCTGTGTCTCGCACTCTGTATTCCAAGGAGCATGATCACTACCGCCACGAAGTCTAGGGGTCATATACTGTGAATGGCAAGGCTAACCCTCATCCTAGTAATACAATAACAATAGCAGGAATGTTCAGAATGTCCCCAGAGAGCACTGACCCAGCCGATAATATAGACTACTGAATATACTATATCTGCCTTTAGAAAATGTAGTATTTTAAAGCTTGGGATGGGGTGGCATAAGAGAAGTGTGGCCATGAAACTAATTATCTATGATGAATCCTCTCCAGAAACAGGTTTGCACTTGCTTAATGTTTTGTAGCTAAGACATTTCGCAAACCCTGTTTCTAGTGATGTTACCAGAGTTGGAGTACTTGCCGGATCAGTTTGCACTCCGGTTTCAGAAAGCTGCAATATTTTTGTTACCACTTCATTGTCTCAACTCGGCAGGGTGAAAGGTCACCAGCACCTGTAGGGGGCCGTGTAGAATCAAATAATTTACAACCGTGTTGTCTTTTGTTTCCTGTAGTGTGATTTAATCATGTCCCACATCACATGTCACGCTGGAAAAACGTGTGCAGAAGTGCTGGCTGAGATAGAGTGTGGGAGCGTTGCCTGTTTCTTTGTGTTTCTCTCTAGGGTGCTGGGGAAAAAAAGAGCAGTGTTTGGTCTGAATTGTCTGGATTTAGTCTACCTCTCATTGTGGGCTGGAGTTTTGATTCGATATGGGGGGTCTTACTGTATTGTAAGTTTCACATCCAAGAATATTTTCAGATACAGTGTGGTTGGACCTACAGCTACGGGACGTTGTATTGAGACTGAGCATAGTTAAATTTCAAAGTTAAAAAGGCACTTGGTATATCAGCTAAGCTAAATTCTTGTAAATTCACTGTAAATGTCCTTGTAGTAGTAGCGTGGACTGCACCATACCATTAGCTAAACCTGCTTTATTCTTCAGAAGGGTGCACACCTCAGAAAAATAGTAGTCCAAACCATAGCAGCAATCCATACAGACAGAGAAGACTAGTATTATTTTAATAGGCTAAATTGTTCCTCCTTTTAAACCTCATTAAATTCTGGTAACTAGCTTAAAGACTGCTGGCAAATCCAAAACTGAATGGAGTATCCGCTGTGTTCAATCTGAACAAATTAATAACAGGCTGACTATTTTAGTTTGTTTATAAGTCAAATTACTTGAAACTGTTTTGCATTTGTCATGCCATAAAGATAGCAGTTAACACATTCTACCACCGCTCATAAACGCCTCTTGCCCTTCTCTTTCTTGATCAGTTTTCCAGACCCTTCCAAACAACAGGTGGCATTACTGGGGCCTCATTTTGCCATCTTCCAAGAGGAATGAGCTTCCACAGCAGCATGTCTCAAAAAGCAGAGAGCCTTGCAGACCATGACGTAATGGCCTAAAACGTGCTATCAGACAGAAACAGGGCCAAAACACGTGGAGCTGGCTCCTCTCTCCGCTCACCCCCGGGGGCCCTCTCTATTCTCCTTTACCTCGTCTCTCTGTCCCTCACCCTCAGCCCCTCCACCCCCCTTCTGCTCCACCGCACTCTCTGTTTATGAGTGCATGAATCGCTCCATTTCACTACTCCCAGCCCTCTACCAATCCCACAACTGCTTCAATAATAGAAGTCCCCCCTCCCTGTGTTTTCATTTCCATGACAACCCACAATGAGGAGAGAGAGAGAGAGAGAGGGAGAGAGGGAAAAATAGCAGAGGCAGGGTAAAAAAAACGTGAATGAGAGGGTAGGAGTGTCTTCCCCTGACCTCTGGTTCCTTTTCTAAGGAGGGAATCCTTCACCACAACCGTTTTAGTGAGGTTAAACTGACCAGTGAAGAGAGCACCAGCAGCAGCACTCAGCACAAAGAGACTTCTGAGTGGCAAACGAGAAGTTATTTTACAGAAGAAGGGAAGATAAACAAAGAAAATGTGTTAAAATTAAGAATGCTATCATGCAGCAACTGCAATGTCGACTATGTTTGCCATCTCAATTTAGATTGCTAAAATTTATTTTAGTCCAGCTAAGGTGGGTGAGACTGTCGTTTTGCAGGTTATAAATAAAGTAAGAGTCAAGTTAAATATTTGACCTTGTGGTGGATGAAATGTCAACGGATCTCCAAATCTATCTGCTGAAGAGAACATGAATGTGGACAGCCACTATCACAGCACACGACAGTAAAGATAAATACAATAATTATAAATGGCATATTTGATTTCAAGAGCATCGTCAGGCTACAACTTCAGAAAACAATAAATGGTTGATTTTTCCTCATCATTGTTGGAAAGGCCTTACGAATGCTTTAAGGTCACAAGATCATTTCACTGTGATGAAAATCATTGAATCATTTAAATGGGCTGCACAAACACAACAGAGATAAACAAAGGGTGAAAGGTCTTGAGGTCAGGCCCCGGTGGAGCTTTGCAACACACACACACACACACACGCACATCCTCTTGCACACACACGGGATTAGATTTTTTTTTTAATTCAAGTTGCTAGATTACAGCAAGGATTAATTCTACACTCTTCTGGACCGATGAGAGAATATTTCTGTCCAGATGTAGCTATCATAGCTGTCCATTCATTACGTGTCACTGTTTTGACTGTCCACCACTAATGCCACGGAGGCTGCTCCTTACAGGCTGTTCGCTGTTCTTTTTCAAATGATGCAGACTGTAAGTGAGGAGATAACACTGTCGGCTTGTAGTTAATTGCTTGTAGGATTGTTCCTCCCTCTTTCTGAAGGTCTTTCCGAGTGTCATAAAGATAATAAAGTTCCCATTTTCCTGAGGGAAACAGATACCACAGCAGCAATTAACAGATGTCAAATGGAAAATCTGATATGTGAATGACGGTTACTGTACATAAACAAATTATGACAGGGTTTCTGTGAGGTAATATCATACTGTTCTTTATAAATACAAGACAGGATTCCAACGCAGTAAGTGTAATCAAGCCTCATGGGAGTGACAGCATATACCAAGAATGTGCTCATACTATGTGCTCATATCTACTGTCATGTGACCATAATAAGCATTTTAACTACTGCCCTGTAAAGAAAATGTGTCATGGGGCGACTTGATCTGTAGACTGTGTGCACCTGCAGGCCTTTGAGTGCACACTTTATACAGACCTCAGGAATAGAAGCACAGCAGTCACACTATAATCCCCGCTGACAATGATATTGCACATTATAAAACAAATGGTATATCTTTAACTGATGTGCTCTTGAGCGGTGCTCCACTTATACACATGATTTGCTCAGCACAAAGGTCTGAGTCATGCTGCAGACCCACTGCTGCATTTTTAATCAAATGGTCAATTTTAGCTTGTCCCCATGCATGTTGCTTTAAGATGAATCCAGGACAGTGGGGCCACCTGAGCTGGAGAAGAAGAGGGTGAGCTCAGTAATCCCGGAAGTTCTAGCCTTCCCAGTGTGACGTCCTCAACTCCCCCCTCCGAGAGCCTGTGAAAATCCCCCTGACAGCAGTCCTCATTATTTTACTATTAGTGGCTTAGCTCCACCTCAAAACAGAACAGAGATGCAGAGATTTAGGATAGAGGAGGAAGGACAGAGATTACTGGAGACAATGCAAAACACGATTTATGAATACTGCAAAACAAAGAAAATGGAAATGCAGACATCTAGAGAATGGAGAAATTCAAATTCCATCAAGATCATGGTAAGAGAAGAAACAGGAGCTTTAAGGGAAAAGTTGGATTGTCAGTGGGAACAATAGCCTTAATTATTCCCTCTCTCCACTGTAATTAGATCAGTACCAGTACATTAGCCAGTTGATACTGACTCAAGTGCACCAATGTGTCTGATCAAAGCTAAGAGTTTGCATCCTATTAGCTAGACAATCCTAATGCTATTGTGTTGTAAAGCTTATTAGAATGAGCAAGACTCCACTCACATTACATTCAATTATCTGTAAATGACTTTGAGATGGCAGCTGCTGCTTGTGTTGTAGCATTAGCATTAGTGTGTCAGACAGGACAACAGCCACTTTCAGTTTACCTCGAGAATCTGCTCATCACTTAAATGTCAAGAACATTTTGTTTATCAGGATGAACAATATATCAGAGTATCTGTCATACAACAATTCATTGAATGTATTAATAGGTAAGATGGCATTTGGAGAAAGGGGACAGGCCAAATTGAATTTGGTTGATAACATCTGAGTATTAAATTACTTTCTGACACCTTCCAAGGACACAGGAGGGAGGTGTCTGATTTGATGTATTGTTCCACTTTCAGATTTGTTCAGCGGTAAGTCAAAGCTTGTGATTTTCACTACAAGAGAAACCTAATCAGTATTTTGATGAAGGATGATGCCAAGTGAACAAAGCATGTCATAAACCTATGATCACAGGAAAGTGAAATACCAGTTTTGAATTATAGTAGGCGTTGTTGTTGCATAGAGGCTGCAGTGCATTTTAATGACTTGATAGACACTGTGTAAGGTGAGGGATTTTTAAAATATAGCATAACCTATTTTACGTTACATTTTCGGTACCAATTTTGCCTCATTTGATTAAGACATTATCGCAGTGAAAAGGCTACAACTGTAGCAATCACGCTTCAACAATGTTCAAGTCAGGAGATGGTGCTTTGTCCCATTTCCAGTTTCACTTTCTTGACATGGGCATCTAGGCTTGGCTGACATTTAGTGCAATCCAGGTTTCCCATGGCACTGGCTGCCACAGTTTTAACATAACTGTCCCCCGCCACAGTTTCAGCAGACTGTCTTATTCACATTTGACGTTTTATATGAGTTTTCTTGGTCTTCTTTTCCATTTAATTCCCATTTTCTTAATGGCATATCAGACAGCAGGGATTATATGCTTGATGCACTCTGATATGGTTTTATAGCCATCTGTCTCTGTTTTATTTTTATTTCTCCAGCCATGTGCTCAGAGGAGCAGCACATTTTTAAAAACCACAAGGTTTTAAAGAATCTGAATTTATCAGCTCTGGATTCCTAATGACTAGTGTGTTTCACCAGTAATTAAAATTTGACTTTACAATGTGAAGGGTGCAACCACTTTTGCAACACTTACTGTTACATTTTTTTTCAGTTTTATAGAAAATCTCATTTTCCCAGCGGTGCCCAAAGTTTACATACAACTGTAAAGCATTACTCATATCAGTGCAGACTGTGGTTGCTAGGAGCCCAACCCTGTCTCTGAATGAAGTCACTGAAACTGGAGTAACGTGCACACAGGTTTGTGCAAGCTCCTGTGCAGCTTATCAAAATAATGAAACTCCTCTTAACCGGCACAGGATTGCTAAGATCACTGTGCAATGATGACACATTGGAAACAAAAACTAATCAGTATACTAAACAGTATGTGCAGATTTTCACTTTTCCAAACTAAATGATCCTTGCCTTCCTTTCAACGTTCCATTCCCACACACTAAAAACCCTCATGCGTTGAAGAATTGAAGACTGGAATAATTGATCAGAACAGGGTCCTCACCTAGAGTGCCCAGAAGTCGAACAGTAGACTTGCTGTACTCAAGACACCCACACAAAATCCATGCCACTGTTTCTAAGGAGATGTCAACATTGTGAAAACAGATGAGGAAACACGTGTGGAATTTAAAGACTGTTCGCCACTTCGTCACTTCTTCCATCCTATGTCATTCCCTCAAAAGCTGTTTCCCTAATACAGACAAATGTGTGCATGCAGATAACAGGCCAGTCCCAGAGATTCAATGTTCCTGTTTACTACTGAACACATTTCAACAGGTTGCATAGTCCGAGTAACCCAAGTAAGAATACAGAGGCATCTCTGTTACATACAGTATACCCCTAATAAATTAAATCCATGTTAGTTTTCTGTAAAACACAGCAAACCATTGTCATTGAAGGCATAATAAAAACAACATAAAAATAGTTTGTTTGCAGACAATGTAACACTCATCTTGGCAACATTTGGTGAAAGCATAACTACAGTCCCACATGCCAAAGCCCTGAGAGAGGTAAAAAAAAAAAAAAAGTTGATAGTGAAAAGTAAGTGAAGACTTTTGTTTGCACAATAACTAGAAGAAGTAGTCAGTATCTTTTTTGGAAAAATAAATTCACAGTTGAACAAAGTCACCAACATCTATCCTGCTTCTATGCTCAATGCAAAGTCTCTTATGTTCACCAGTGTCTCTGAGTCTCCATATCACACAGGGCCAGCCTGCCTGACAGTAAATCTGATGCACAACATCAGCAGTCACTAAAGAAGGGTGTCCTCGCTGTCCTCATTCTGTGTGCTGAGCCGGGTCTTCCGGCGAGCTGTGATGGCTGCCCAGATTCGACACAGCATGCCGCCTCTGCAACAGCAATTTTGGACAGATTTAAACATTTAAATGCAATGTTACAAAAGGGACATCTCACACACTATACTTTTGATGCAACTCAGACTAATGATGCACATTTTATCTCTTCCACAGACAGATTGCGCGTGGATGATGTGGGGAGGCAGCTCACCTTATTCCACAGTAAATCAAGTCGTCCCTGGAGGCAATGTAGAGGAGGCAGTCCAAGGTGAACTTGTGAGAGAGTAACTAGAAAACAGGATCAAACAAGTGTGGAGTAAGAGTATGTGGATGGGTAATACTAACCAGCCTCGAGTGTAAAAAAACAAAACAAAGTTGAGCTTTGACGGAGTTTACCTTGTTTACAGTGTCTTGATCTACAGGGACGGACTTGAGCCACCGAACCAAAGCCTTTGTCTCTGGATTAGAGCTTTTCCCCGACACTACCTCACCATCTATAACATAGATTACAACCATTAAGCTCTGTCTGACCTTGACACAAATTACAGGCATGCAGTGTTTAGTGGTGTTAATGTTGAACATGACAAAAACATTTATTGTGTTTCCGCCGCCAGACCGTATAATCATTATCAGAACTGACAAGTCAAGTTACTGCACATTAGCTGCTGATCAGCCAGTCAACGCCTTCGACAGAAACCAGTCAGGCAAAAATCTCCCGGGCAGCCTCAGGCTGAGGCGTGGTAGGGATTGACTGGTACAAGTGTTAAGAAATAGCAATGCGAATCGCAGAGTACATTGATAATCCAAAGAGGGTTAGGTTCATTGATGTAACACCGGTCATGCAGCAGCTTGTTTGGTTGAGTGTCAGAGTAGAGGCTTAGCTCCTACAAACACTTAAAGAATGGCTAGCAGCTTAATTAAACAGCGGACATCTTTAATCATTTGCAACGAAGTACTTTTTACGTGGCTGCACTGAAATCAACTAGAAGAAGGAGCTTATTTAAATTCAGAGGTCTGACAATTACACAGAATCTAGATCAAATAGAATATGCAAATATTCCTGAATATTTGTTTTAACCTGCATGAAGTACTGGATTAGCCTCTTCAACGGCAGACATTTTACCGTAGGGATATCAGGGGTGTGTGAATGACAGCTCAGCTCCATTTAGTTAGTCATGACAGTGAATCAGATTCCAAAAAGAGTAATAATCCAGCCATATAATGAAGACGCCTATGCTTTCCCTACTGTGACCAGTTAAAATGTTCCCTGTGATAATGGTCTATGAGCCAGTTTCCCCAGAGATAATTCAGTTAAGGATATTAGATGTCGAGCATCTGAACTGTCTTTCAGTGCGACAGCATAGAAACACAGATACAGTAGTTACAGGGACAGTATCTACAGTAGATGGATGTAACAAACTGTGTACTTTAAATAACATTACCTTCAGTGACTGATGCTTTCCTCAGTACATCAATTTGCTGCTGTTTCCTTTGTACGGTGTTCTTCAGCAGCTCCTGGTACTCTCTCTCCTTTTCACTGAGCTGACTCAGCAGTCTGAATCACAACACAGCCATCATCACTCAGCAGAAAGCAATGCAACTCAAAAATACTAATTAATCCCTGTAAACTGACGAATAGGGGTGTCGGCGTTACTATTATTCACGTTTTTTTCTGGGAAAAAAAATCCATATAGAGATCCTAGCTGTAGAGCGGATTTTAATACAAAACTGATTTTTTAGTTTGTCCATCACAGAATATCCAAGCACAATAAACTTGTCATGAAAGCTACCTCCTGGTCTCTAACCGCAGGTCTCTCAGTTGCTCGCTGAGGGGACAGTTGGCCTTAACGACAAGGTCTGTTGGAGAGTTAGGGCTGTCCGTTTCCAGGACCTCATCTAGAGGTGCTGCATGCTGCGCGTCTATTAGCAACATCGGCTGGTCAGGGACAATAACTACAGGCGTGTCTGGGTCAGCTGGCTGCTCCTCAGGAATGCTGTCATCAATCTCAAACGAGGACTGCAGCTGGAGTTTCAGTTCTGGGGGCCAGAGTAAGGGGTGGGAATGAGGTCAGTGGTAGAGGTACAGACAATTTAAAAAAAGAAAAGAAATAAAAGTAAATATGCATGCTGATGATAGAAAAGATAAAGAGTTGCCAAACAAAGTTTCTTTCTACATAATAATATTGAATGAAATATATGGCAGCTTCACCTGGTAGTAGTACAGTTATGGCATCCTGTACTGCCTGTCTCAGCAGATTGTCCAGAGCAAACATCCAATGAGGTTTCACCTGTTGTTGCTTCAAGACCCTTTTCACCTACATACAGAGCAGATGGTTGAAAATGAATGTAAAGAGACTGATTCTCAAAGGCAGTTGCAAATGTTGCAATCTTTAAAAACCTTGCCAAAGCTAGAGCAGACAGCAGGTCGTGTAAGGAAAATCAGTCTCTTGGCTCAGAAGTTACTTACTGCATCTTGGAAGTTAAACAGCACCGCCTGCAGGCTGTTCAGAGGAACTGAGGCAGCAAAGAGAGACGCCCGAAGGTTCAGGAGACCACTGGTCAGCTGCTTCCTGTCTGGAGAGCGGATGTTGTCTCGCAAGCAGGTAATGAGTTTGGTGATGTGGTCTGCAGTGAGTTCCTCGCCGTACTTTAAAGAAAAGAGACAAGAAAAAAAGGATGTAGTTCTCATTCTGGGAAGACTTCTGCATCTTGCGATTTTTTCTCGTTAACAAAACATGCTCATAACAAAACAAAATGAGCATTTTGTACTGTTGAGTTTAATTAATTAATATAAAATATAGGTGTAGAACATATAAAACACAACATAAATAACATATCTTAGATTCTGAATAATCCTATATTCACTAATTTGGTGAGAAAACGAAAAAAATAACGGGAGGAAAAAGGACAAACTTTACTTACCACTGTATTAGTTCTCCTAAATAAAATTTTGCAGCTTTTAAGTGAAGAATTAATGCCAAATCCAGTACAAAATACCCTCGGGGGGAAACAAGCTTTACTGCACTTCAGATGACCATGCCATGTGGCTGTTGAGTTTCATTTAAGTTCCCATTTCTGGATTTTGCAATGCCCACAATGCAGCAACACAGTTTGTGTAATGTCAAACGATAAGGGTTTTCAGACATTCTGAGTTAATTTGGTGGAAATACATCTGTATGATTACCAGCCGATAAGTATTGAACAACCAATAATCAGTCCGTCCTAATGCAGGAACTTTAGAGAAATATGTCATGCAGGAATGCTTTAATTCAGTGTTTTAAACCTGCTGTTGAGGCTTTTCTGCACCCACCTTAGGCACAGACTCCTGTATATTAGAGACGACATGGCTGATGTAGTCAGTGAGAACTCGGTGCAGCGTGTCTCTCCTCTCACTATCCTTTCTCAGCATAAACAGGCCGACACTCTCGTCTGTTGAGGCTGGACTGCTCATGTCTGATGCAACGTCGTCTGGTATGCTGGACAGCAGTGGGCAATAGGGAAAATCAAACAGATCAACAAACCGTTAAAAACAAGGACTTCATATATACTGATCAGCCACAACATTAAAACCACTGACAGGAGAAGTAAATAACATTGAGCATCTTGTGACAATTCACTGTTCTGCTGGGAAACTTTTGGACCTGGCATTCATGTGGATGTTACTTAGACATGTACCACCAACCTAGACCAGACCAGGCACCCCCACCCCATAGCAATGACACTCCTTGAAGGCAGCAGCCATCCCCAGGAGGATGCAGCCTGACACAGGCAGATACACAAAAACGGAGGCCAGGTGTTGACCTGGTCTCCAAACTCACTAGATCCCAAACTGATCAAGTATCTGTGGGATGATCCACAGAGCCCCCTCCCCTCAACCTATAGGACCCAAAGGCCCCCACTAACAACATCCTGTTGCCAGACACCACAGGACACCCTCAGAAGGCCCATGTCCATTCTCTGATGAGTCACAACTGTTTTGAAAGCAAAAGGTAGACCTACACAATATTAGGAAGGTTATGTCTGATCAGTGTACAGTAAAGAAATGAAAATCACAGGATAAAGAATGGAGATATTGATATAACTCTTTGGATTCATGGCTTATCTCATAAATTAACTTTTGACAGTGGCATCTGATCTAGACAGGATGTTGCCTCACCAAACCGTCAAACTGAAACCTCAGTGTGGTTTGATCTAAGATCCTGTAGAACCATAGCTGATGCAGAAACAGTAGGGGTTTGATTTTCCGCTGCTCTAGAATCGAACTCACGACAGGAAGCTGCTGGTACTCGGTGGGCTCTCTGAGATTTCTTGTGCTCCAAGGGCCGCCTTGTGCCTCCTCAGGTCCAGAGAACAAGACAAGTCAATTGAGTTTGAGTATGAATCAGTGTCCTCCACAAGGATGGAGATAGGCACAGATAGACTGCGTTGATAATCAGCTGCAAAAACCAATGAGATTGTGATTAGATAATGCATGTCACTGTTAAAAATGAAGAGAAATAATTGTGCAACAAACATGGAAAGCTAGGTAAAGTACATGACAAGAGCAGTGATTTGATCTTGGAAGTCCAGTGAATGCTTACTTCCAGACAAGAGGTCCTTAGGGTCTAATTCCTGCGGAGCTTTGGCCTTCTTCTTCGGGGAGGACCTGAGGAAGGTGTCTCCTAGCAGTTCTGCGGCCGTGGCTCGGTCGTCTGGGTTTGGCACGAAACAGTTCATGATGAAGCCCTTGGCCTCGTCCGACATGCACTCTGGAACCTTGGGGTGGATCTTAAACATGCCCACCTTAATGGGATTGTTTAAAGGCAGATGACAGATTTGATTATTTCCAGTTACACTGAAATTGTTTATGCTCATTGAGACAACTTTATTTTAAGATTTTGAGATTTTTCTGCTGTGGAAGATGGTGACCAAGCTTCAATGTCCAGCTCGACACCCAATAAGCAAAACAAGAAAAACAACTAATGATAACATGATAACACTAAATTAAAAGTTAAGAAATAATCAGAGTCAAAATAATTTATCCTGTAGGGATCATCTATAGCTGCACCCAACATTAGTGGTAATCCATTTATTAGTTGTCAAGACATTTTGGAATCCATCCAAAAGGTACTGAGATATTTCATTCCACAAGCACAGCTTTCATTTCAAAGCTCTATCGTCTGCTGACATTACTGATCTACACAAAACACAAGCGTCCCTTTTTTACCTTGAACATGGCTGCCTGAGGACTTCCCAGCTCATGGAAGGGTGGTTTGCCTGTTGCCATTTCTATGATAGTGCACCCCAGGGACCAGATATCTGCTGGCTTTCCATAACCCCGAGGCCCTTGGTCTATAATTTCTGGGGCCATGTACTGAAGAGTTCCTATTAAAAGGAACTCATAAAAGTCAGCACAAGCAGTTGACAGATTAAAGAAATAAAATGTATCCATATGATGTATTTCAATAGAGTCCTAAAAGTCGTCTCCTTACCAGTAAATGTCTCAGTGCAGGGGTTAATCCCTGCTAACCTCTTCGAGGTTCCAAAGTCAGAGATCTTCAACACTCCACTATAGGTGTTGATCAATACATTGTCACCCTGAAGAAGACAGAAAAAAGTGTTACTATTAAACCCAAGAGGAAAATACGATAGAACATAGAACACGAGCCTCAGTGTGCCCTGCTCACCTTAATGTCTCTGTGGACTATCTGATTATCATGGAGGTATTTGAGTCCTTCGAGGATCTGTTTGGTGTAGAAGATGACGGTGGCTTCGTTGTCTTTCAGAGGACCCCATTTGGAGCGAAGAAGAGATGACAAACTTCCTAGCAGTAGGAATGTATAATTTCCCAAGTTGGTTAATTATATGAAATTCTTATGGAGGCAGAGATGTAAAACACATCTACAAGTATCAAACATTAGTCATGGGAAACACCCAGCTTTCTTTTAACACTGGCCTACTTCAGATGTTACGCAATCACATTTTCATTTACATATCTGAACCTGACTTCCCTGATACATGCTGCAATGCCACAGAGCAAGCAAGGAAATGCAGAGGCAGGTTCTGTGTGGTTTGGAATTTCCAAGGAACAAAAGTATGCTAATGTGGATCTACCGGGCTTCACTACAGTCATAGCAGACATGGATGCCAAGGCAAGCAGGAAATGCCTTGGCATTGGCAGGAAATGTGGGGAGCTCAGACTGTTTATTACCACTAGGTGGTGTAACCCAGGGCATGTAACGGTGAAGACGGCTGCAGAACATTTAGCCGTGAGTCTCCGGCCATATTATATGCCCAGGGAGTTCTCACACGCCATCGCTGTGTGTGTTTACATACGCCCACGAGCGGATGCTGATGTTACCTGTGATGTCATAAGCACAACTCTTGCCAGACTTCAGACACAGCACCCCAGTGCCTTCATACTGATCTCTGGAGACTGCAACCACGTGACACTGGACTCTGCACTGTCTGCTTTCGTCCAGTATGTGGATTGTCCTACCAGGACAAATAGGACTATTGACCTTCTGTATGCAAACGTGAAGGATGCATACAAGGGTACACCTTTACCACCACTGGGGAAATCAGACCACAATTTGATCCTGCTCCAACCTCACTACTACTACTGCAGTGAGGACTTAGAGAGGATCGCTGGATGCACCACTGACTACAGCAACCTCTGTATGGATGTTGTTGTTCCCATCAGAACTGTGTGCTGCTTCCCCAACAATAAGCCATGGATCACCAACGACATCAAGGCCCTCCTTAACCAGAAGAAGAGGGCTTTTAAGGACAGTGACCAGGAAGAGCTGAAGCATGTACAGCAGGAAATCAAGGTTCGGCTGAAAGAGGCGAAGGAGAAACGTAGATGTAAGGTGTAGCAAAAGTTGAAGGATGGCTGCACTAAAGAGGTATTGGACGGCATGATTACCATCACCGACTGTAGCTCCAAGAAGAAGAGTACTGTGGAGGGGGATGAGGAGAGAGGGCCAACCAGTTTAACATCTTTTTTTAAAAAGTTCGACAGCCCTGCCCCCTCTACTGTTCTTTCTGCTTTGGCTCAGGGCAGCAGCTACCTGCTCCCCTCACGCCTCCCCCCAGCAAAACCCTCACCATCTCCTTCCACAGTCACTGTTGCAGACAAGTGGCTTGTAGCCACCCCTCACACCACCACCATCCAATCGGCTCAGGTGAACCGACAGCTAAGCTGCGTCCTGGCAAAGCAGCCGGCTCAGATGGAGTATCCCCACGATTACTTAGCTCCGTGGTCCTGAGATGGGGGAGCCCCTTCAGCATGTATTTAACCTGAGCATACACCTTAGTAGGGTCCCCGTGCAGTGGATCCTGCATCATCACTGTCCCCAAGAAGTTATACCCAAGAGAGTTGAATGACTACAGACCAGTCGTCCTGACATCCAGCATTATGAAGATCATGGAGTGGCTGCTACTCCGTCACATCAGGCCCCAGATCCGCCACGCTCTAGAGCCACTGCAGTCTGCATACCAGGAAAGGTGGAGGTGGAGGACGGCATTCTCTACCTGCTCCATTGGACTCTCACACGTGGACAAGGGGAATGCTACTGTGAGGATCACGTTTTTTGACTTTTCCAGTGCATTCAATACTACCTGCTGCTGAGAGACAAGCTAATACAGATGGGAGTGGACTCACAACTCACTTCCTGGACAGTGGACTATCTCACTGGGAGACATCAGTCAGGTTGAGGAACTGCACGTCCGGGACTACCGTCAGCAGCACTGGAGCACCACAGGGGACTATGCTCTCCTCTGTCCTACTCACCCTGTACACCTCGGACTTCAGTTACAACACAGAGTCATGTCATATGCAGAAGTTCTCAGATGACACTGCAATTGTGGGATGTATCAGGGATGGACAAGAGCTGGAGTACAAGAATCTGGTGAACAACTTTGTCTCATGGCGCTAAGCGAACCACCTTCTGATCAATACATCTAAAACCAAGGAGATGGAAGTGGATTTCTGGAGGTCCAGGCCCCACCTGTCCATAACCATCAACAGGGAGTGTGTAGAAGTGGTTCAGACCTATAAGAACCTAGGTCTACAGCTGGATCACAAACTGGACTGGTCGGCTAACACTCAGCATACAAAAAAGGTCAGAGCTTTATCTATTTCCTCAGGAGGCGAAGATTGTTTAATATCTGCCGGAAGCTGCATGTTCTACCAGACTATCGTTGCCAGTGCCCTCTTCTACGCTGTGGTGTGCTGGGGAGGCAGCACTAAGAAGAAGGACACCTCACGGCTGGACAAGCTGGTACAGAATGAATGAGTCAGTCAGTCAGTCAGTCTGTCTGTAAATGGTAAATGGCCTTGCTTTTATATAGCGCTTTTCTACCTATTGGTACTCAAAGCGCTTTACAGTCATAGACACATCTACCCATTCGCTCACACAAGCACACACACATTCACACACCAGTGCCACTGCACTGCTCAAGGACACTTCGGCATGTGGCACATTCCGGGGATCGAACCGCTAACCCTCTGGTTCGTGGACAACCCGCTCTACCTACTGAGCCACAGCCGCCCCTCTGTCTGTCTGTCTGTCTGTCTGTCTGTCCACGCACCCAGTGCCCCAGAGAAAAAAAGTTTTAGTAGATTAGTAAGTTTGTAGATTACACAGAAAGAGAATAATATGATTAATCAGAACTATTACATGTTTCATGAGTGAGATCTCTAAAACAGGCAAAACGCACATAATTGCATAAGCACTGCAATAAAACTGAACTGAAAGAAATTAAAATACAACGTTAAAAATACTTCCTTCAGTCAGCCACTTCTGTACAGACATACATATTTAAAACAGTGTTCACAAGGATCTGGCTGAGGGAATCCAGAGGTGGACAGTTATACTTGCTTGATTACTATTTACAGAAAAGAGTATTATAATTTTATTTTAATGTATTATTAGTGTCTAATTTCTGTGATAACCCCTCGTGTTGTCTCGTAGTATGACATTAGAGTAATCTGTCCTCGTTGGTTCTGCAGGTAGTTGATCTGGAGCACCTCTGGTACCCTTGTGTGTCTTTCTCTGCTACTCTCCCCCTGGCATTTCATAGTCCAGATTGGTTCTGCTCTTTTAGGTTATCTTTATGTTTCTTACACTCTACACCATTTGGACGCATACCTTTCACTCATGCACATCATGAGTGACATGTTGTGGCTGCTTGAGCAGGGTCATGACATTTCCAACAGCTGCTCAGCAGTTTTGTCCCACAAGCTGTTAGACTGCTGAACTGCTGATCTGACCTGGTGCACTTTGCACTTTACTTCACTTTACTTATCTTAACTTAAGTCTTTCAGTCTTTTAACTTATTTGAACTGAGTCCTTTACCTGTTTAGTTTGCTTAATTAAGTCTGCATAGATCTCAGAGAGAAACGCAATTTTATTCTGTCTGCATTACAGTTGTATGTGTGTCATAAGATAATAAAGCTGCTGCAACTCCTCACCTACAGTCTGAAATACTCCCTTTTAACTTGTGCCAATTTTAGCCGCCCCACAAAAAGCATAAAAAACCTATATAACACAGTAAAGGAAATGAAAATAATATTAGTATCTTTGTACCTCCTGGGACTTCTTCCATGAAGATCTTGATGAAGCCATCCTGACTGACAGAACCCAGGTACTGGACAATATTCCTGTGTTTGAGCCTCTTGTGCAGAGCTATCTCCTCGTGGAGGGGCTGAGAGTACCTAGATAACACAAAATAATAAAAATGTGACGATGTGAGATTGTCCTAATTTTACAAGGTCAACAATACAAGATCCAACATACTTTGCAATGTCCTAACATTTCTGATCTGATACATGCAGTGCCTAACACTGCATTAAAACCACCGACAAGAGAAGTAAATAACATTGAGCATCTTGTAACAATTCAATGTTCTGCTGGGAAACTTTTGGACCTGGCATTCATTCATGTGGATATTACTTAGACATGTACCACCAGCCTGGACCAGACCAGGCGCCCCCACCCCATAGCAATGAGACTCCTTGATGGCAGCAGCCATCCCCAGCTGGATGCAGCCTGACACAGGCAGATACACAAAAACGGAGGCCAGGTGTTGACCTGGTCTCCGAACTCACTAGATCCCAAACTGATAAAGTATCTGAGGGATGATCCACAGAGGCCCCTCCCCTCAACCCATATAACCCAAAGGCCCCCACTAACAACATTCTGTTACCAGACACCACAGGACACCCTCAGAAGGCCCATGTCCATCCTCTAATGAGTCACAACTGTTTTGGAGGCACAAGAGAGACCTACACAATATTAGGTCATAATGTTATCCCTGATCGGTGCACATAATGTTTACTGAATTTAAACTTTTCTCAGAATCAGTACGACAATGACCAGGTATCTAAGTAGCTATTTCCACATAATCTGTCATATAATTACAATAATTACAACATCAGAACAAAGACATAAGATGAATCTGAGACCTAGACATCTAGCCAGTGTTGTAATTTGAGAATCCTTTATTAGCACACAATGCTGCAGTGCATTAAAGAGCTTGTTGTGCTGATGACAATAAACTACACACAAGAGAGTCTAAACGATCATCGACTTCCCCAAAGATTCCTAAAGACCACTGGGGATCTAAAAATGCCAGAGAGTGATTTCTGCCAAATCCCTTCCCATTAAGGATACTGTGGATAGAGCATTTATATGAGAAACAGTGCAGCTTTGTAATCCCCAGTAGAGATGAATAAAGGAAAAAAAGACTTGTTTCTCGTACGTGCTGTCCTTCTCAGGAATCTCCTTGATGGCGATTCGTACTTGGTTGCTCAGATCCCTTCCTGCGTACACCACACCATACGTCCCTTTACCAAGAACCACCTTGTCTCTGTTCTCATTGGTCTCATAGATGTACTGTGGAGGAGTATAATGAAGAAGGCATACATGCGTATTCAGTGACTGGAAGTAGGAGTGTCAGCAGAATTGTGTAAGATTTCACAAGCACACATAAAAAACAAACAAACAAAAAAAACGTTTGGGACAGATATTTAATTTAGAAATTGTTGACATGGACACATACGTTTTGTACAAATACTGCACACTATTGCATACTATATATGGCAAATAGTACTCTTTGTGGAAAATAGAACATTATGTTGCAAGAATCTGTCAAAGTCGGCATGAGAATTAGTAATGTTTCCCAAGTAACTGCAGTCTATTTTTTAAGGCAAGAGACCTAAAATAGAGCACACAATGCGTCAAAGGAATGAAGAACTGTTACCGACCTCTAGTATTCCCTCAGACAGATGTTCTAGGTCCTGAGCAGAGTCTTTAGCCTGCTGAAGCAAAGAATTCACCAGCTCGCAGAAACTAGGGAGTACATTGAGAGAAGACATTATTGTTGATGAGAATATTTCTTAAAGAAGCATGTCGTTAAATACAGTTTCAGTAAAAATCAGTTCAAGTGTTCTCCTAACTGTGCCAGAAAAACCAAAAGTCCAAAGGAAATATACTTTCTCCCACCAAAAAAGCTGCTCCTGAACTGCATGAAATGATTTATCTACAATCCAGCTTGAAACAAATTTGTGCAATTCCGGCCAAATGACTGTATACACTGCCTGGCCAAAACAAAGTCCCACACTCTCCAAAATCCATTGATGTAATAACCTGGTCATTCAGTATATTCAGGTAGTCAGCTGACCTCATTCTTTGGGCACATAATGTTGCTGAACCTAGACCTGAGCAACTGCAGCAACCCCAGATCATAGCACTGCCCCCACAGGCCTGTACAGTAGGCACTAGGCATGATGGGTGCATCACTTCATCTGCCTCTCTTCTTACCCTGATGTGATGGTTCCCCACTATCCTTCCATTTTTAATAATGCGTTGGACAGTTCTTAACCCAATTTTAGTAGTTTCTACAATCTCAGTTTTCAGTAGTTTTCTCTGCTTGATGCATGCCAATGAGTTGACGCTTCTCAAACAGACTAACATCTTTTCCACGACCACGATCTTTCGACATGGTTGTTTAAGAAATGATAAGCTACTCATTGCATCAGTTGGGGTTAAATGACTTGTTACCAGCTGAAAGATAATCACCCATGCAGTAATTATCCAATAGGAGGCTTGTACCTATTTGCTCAGTTAAATCCAGGTGGCGCCTTTTTTTTTTTTTGGCCAGGGAGTGTATAAAGACAGTGAGGTCTGTGAGGTTTACTGAAGAGCACCGGTGAACATCCAGGGAATGGATATAGAGATGGTGGCCCCTTATAAGTACCTGGGTGCTCATCTGAACAAGCTAGGACACTTTACAAGAAAGGCCAGAGCAGACTCTACCTGCTAAGGACACTTAGGTCCTTCAGAGTGCAGGGAGCACTACTGAGGTCTTTCTATGATTCTGTGGTCGCATCAGCCATAAGCTGCGAAGTGGTCTGCTGGAGTAGCAGCATCTCAGCAGCATACATAAAGAGACTGAACGGACTGGTGAAGAAGGCCGGCTCTGTTCTCGTCTGCCCTCTTGAGCCTGTGGAGGTGGTGGGCTGGGTAACACTGATGGAAAACCAGTCCCACCCCCTTCATGGCGCTGTAACACCACTGAGCAGCACCTCCAGCAGCCAACTGCTTCACCAGCGCTGTGTGAAGGAGCATTACTGCAAGTCCTTCCTTCCTGCTGCTGCTGTGAGGCTGTACAAGCAAGCCTGCTCCCAGATGACCACAGAACCAATAGAACCAATGTATTTACTACAACGTTTTTACCTCTCCATATATGGACAAACATGGGAAATTCCCTCACTGCGGGATGAATTAAAGGATTATATTATCTTATCCTGTCTTCTCTGCCGTTGCCTTCTCAGCACCGCCTGTCTTTGCCTAAAATCCAGCTAATCCAACAATGGGTAGAGTAAGCCAAAGAGGTAGTGACCTACGAGGCAACAGACATGTCACTCAAACCATTTTTTTGTGTCAGGCTGTAAACATGTTTACTTCTGCTGTAAAGTTGGACATTGGACATGACATGGAGGTCTATAGGGATTGACTTGCTTTTGGACAAGGGCAAAAACAACAGAATGGGCCAGCCGACGAATCAGAGCAGACTGTGCTTAAGTAATGTACAGTATGAGAAAAGTACAGTGGTTTTTGAACATCATAGCCAGTACATTTCTTCTAGGCCATCCCCAAAATCTAATTATGAACCTGTAAATAAGCACAGTATGGCCTTCTTTAATCAGCTACAACAACAGACAGCTATTGCTACCTTCCTGTTTCCAACACTGGTCCTTGCAAACAAAAGATAATGAGGAGAGATAAAAGGTCTGATATGAGAGCCATTAGCAAATCTGTGTATTTTGTCCAGGAGCCCAGTGTGAGCTGGAACTGGCTATTAGAACCTAATGCTAACACATTTCATAGACCTCAGGGATAAACCCGAAGCCTACTGCAGAAAAACAATGTAAAAATAATTTGTTTCTAATAAAAGACTGGAGAGCACATTAAAGGAAGCGGTTGCTATCAATAAAAAACAAAACATTTCCCAGTCCTGTTAGATCAGTATGCAACTCTGCATCTGGGTTTCAGTTTTATTCCCAGTTCTTTGGAAGCAGTTGCAATAAAAACATTCCAGAGAACCTAGGATGTTGGATAGCCCAAACAAAACTGAGTTCGTGCACATTAAATTGAGATGGCAGGAGAGGTGTCTCCTGCATGTTTCGTGCTGTTTGTATTGAACTGTTTGTCTTTGCGCTGTCTCTCGTCTTTGTACTGTGCAGACAGACGTTTGTATTGTCTGCATAGGCTTGCACACTTGCACTTTAATCTCAAACCCTTATACTGTACTTAGTCCTATGTCTTCATGTAGCCCCGTGGTCCTGGAGAAATGTCCTCTTATCTCATGATTTACTGCACCTGCTATATATGGTTGAAATGATAAATAGATAATAATAACTGAATAAAAACCTCTTTGCCCTTTTTCAAAAAACAAATCTGAGGTGCTAGACGGCGCAACGGAAGTATAACTTACTATGTTTTGGTTTGAGTTGTTTTTGATGGAACAGAGTACAAAAAACGTATCTTAAGGGGATTTCCAAGAAGCTGACAAAGGAAATATGACTCATAAAGAGTAATGAGATGACATCAATTTCTTCAGTCTGAAAAAGCTGGTTTGCCTATTTGCCTGTCCACTTCCGACTATCTTTGTGCACCCTGTATCAATGGCCTGTTTATTTTCATCTGGCCAGTCAGTTGCTCGGTGAACAAGTCATTCACACGGCCTTACGCATATGTACACACACACACACACGCAGGCACGCACGCTCCACCCTGCAGTATCTTTGCAAATGTATTAGTCACTCACCCTTTACAGTGAATCTCAGAGGGGAAGCAGAGCTGGAAGTCATCCGAGTTGTAGTGGACATACAGGAAGCAGCTCCTTTCGTCAATCTTTGAGGCACTTTAGGGAGAAAGAAGCAAATATAGATTTCCATTTTTCACTTATTTGTTTAGAAAAACCTGAAAGCAAATGGGATTCTGCGGAACGTAAAAGATACCGACACAGATTAAACACTTTTCATATCTCCTAATCCCGTCTTTGTTCTATTGATGCAGTAGCGGTTGTTTGCTTCGTAGCGTCAGCATTAGGCAAACAGATGGATTATTTCAGTAATGCTGATGAAGAGCATGACCCTGTTCTAATAGTAAGGGTGATTTTCATCTACCCCTAGTGATACGACAATAAAGTTGTTTGCCGGCTGACTGTTTTGTGTATTTGTTGAAATTGCCCACGTGGCAAATTGGCAGACAAGATAAGGCTAATGTACACATTAATCAGTAGCTGGGGAGGAATCGACAGAAAGTCCACAAAAGACAAAGAAGCCGGATATCATATTGACGGAACAGAAATCTGTCAGCCGGCCAAAGTTTCCCAGACTACGTGTGTTTTGGGTTCCCTGGCTTTGCTGCAGGCTTAAACACACCCAGAACTGACAAGAGACGTTTGCACATGCTGTACTCCACTTTACCTCACTCCCCGAATTGCAGACGCAGGGAAAGTCCACTGGTTCAAACCTTTCTGCAAGATTAAATATGAAGCAAAACAGGAAAATATGACTGTTAATGCAGCGTATTACTCAACAACCATGCTGTTATTTACATACGCGAGGGAAAAAAAGGAAAAAAACCCTGAGGCAGGAGGAAAAGTCACTTTTTAGCACACAGCGACTCTAAAAGAACATGCCTGTACACTCCTCGGATTAAAGATTCACCGAACCGTAAATGAGTGTCTGAATCGTCAGTTCTTTCTTTTATGATGCAATATAAATTCCAGTCTGTATCTGCGGCGTTTGCAATAGGACAAATGTACTCAGATCAGATCTTAGAGTGGGAAGACAGACAGAGGGTTTACATACCTTTAAGGATGTGACATGTTTCAACTGGACAGTGCGACTTTCATCCTCCTCACTCACACACACAATAGCTGGCTGGAGGACTTTACTGGGCTCCAGAATGAGAACCTGGAAAACAGCAGTCCAAAATTCACATCACTTTACTATTGCACGATCCGAATGAGCGGAGGTGGGTCCTGTTTAACAGACACTAATTTTAATGAGAATGTGACGTGTCTTACCGGGCAGCGGCCCGTCGAGATGGTGGGTTTGCAGGTCTGCAAAAGCAGCTCCATCCAGAAGTCCACTGTATCTTGTTTGGGCGATCTCACCTCATCCAACTTGGCAAACTGACGGTAGAGGATGTATGTTTCCATAATGGATGCCACAAACCTGAAACAAATACAAGTCTGTCTTCTCTCTTTCTTTCACCCACATGATTTATACTGTACCACTGACCGAGACTGAGTGCGTAAATCTCACCAAATGGGGGCCTTGAGTCTGTAGAGCTTCTCTGAGGCCTCCATGACTTTCCTGTGTTCATTAGCAAGAATGTTTGCTCCGAGGTAGAAACCCACATCCCAGTAGTCCTTCATCTTCTCCAGACTACCTTTTCTACCAAGCAGGGTGCTTATAGTCACACCTAGACAAAGACATAATAACAGAGAGCAAAACAGCCTGTTAACAATTAAGTTGATGATGGTAACGTGCATACCTAGGAGTTCATTTATCTTTCCGGGTGCTGAAATGGAATAGGAATAAAGAAAAAGTATCTTATTGTGTGCATTATCAGCTTTATGTCAGACAACAGTCTGATACATCTGAAAAAAAATCTATTCTAAAGATGCATGTGGACTTAAAGTCATATATCTACTATGATAAAATATCACCAAAAATGAAACATGAATTCAAAAAAGTCCTGGGCTGCCACTCCTGCAGAATCAAAGTAATGTGATAGAAGTAGAGCATTTATGGCACAATAAATCTACAGACCATAAAGTTAAGATTGTGCCCACATTTTCTAAGCAGGGTTTTGGATCAGAGTCTGTCTCTGGTGAAGAAGACACTAAACAATAAAGCACCTATTTTGCGCAGCTCAATAGAAGTCTCAAATTCATGTCCAGCTGCCATCAGGAGGACCACGTTGTTGATGCCTGAGTGAAGTGTTGGCTCCGTTTCAAAAGCTTTTCCGTACCTGACAAATAATTAATGAACA
Source organism: Chelon labrosus (assembly GCF_963514085.1). Classification (NCBI taxonomy): domain Eukaryota; kingdom Metazoa; phylum Chordata; class Actinopteri; order Mugiliformes; family Mugilidae; genus Chelon; species Chelon labrosus. The sequence continues at coordinate 5,882,409 of NC_140345.1, read as the reverse complement.
GAATAAACACTGTCAGACAGGGAGCATAAAGTGCACTGGAGAAACAACAAACGTATGCTGCAGAAGCGCAGAGCAAGAGCCAAAAATAATTGGGTGAAATAACAGTGTTAAGGGCAAGACACAGATTCCTTTCTCAGGTGTGGAAAGGTTTTTTTATGACTAGACAAAAAAATACAGTTGTACCAATAGCAGGCCTGGTCTCTGCTGCGCTGGTCAGTGAATCCTGAGGCCATGAACATGTCTTTGTAAATCCGTCCACAGAGACAGTACACGTCTGACGCCACCTTTTCCCCCATCTCCACAATCGGCAGGATTGCTTCCAAAGCCTTCGCCCGATCGCCGGGTTGATTCCTCCTAGCATGGGGAGATGAGACAATAACAATAACCACAGTGATGCAGCTTCGGCAAAACCTTGTATACACACAAAGCAAACAGAGGCTGGAGGCTGAGGATGACATAAAGACATGCGGTTGAAACCACAGAAGAGGAGATCCCAATTATTTGATTGTGCTGACTTTCAAAACAACAGTTCAGTGGCGGTTATGTGGGTACCTGTTCAGGGCAAATATATAGTGAAACTTTATGTTCTGATGTCTTGCTACCCGACACATGGGCAGGTTGTTCAGAGTCTCCACCAGTTTGATTATGGCATCGTAGTCCTGAGAAAACAGGGTGCAGTATTACAATGCACTGTTCCCTTACTATCAGTAGTACTACTATAAACCTCAGTTGTCATTTTTGTTCACATCTACATGCACATGAAAGACAAAATATACAATCAGATCTCTGGCTTTGGGTCATAATGACTCCAATTTAATGTCATCAACAGTGATTCTTTCAACATTTGCTTTTAAAGTGCATTTAGAGACCATTATACAAAGAAAAGTGAAAGGTTTATTTCTATTAAATGATTCCTTTATATTCTTATCAGTTGTTTTGTAAATAATAATAATATACAAAATGCTAAAATTAAATACTTGACGCCACTCATATACACTCCAATAGCTGTAAATACATAAGCACACACCTGAATGTCCCTGTAGGACAACAAGAGGTTCATGACTATATCAGGAGACAGCAGCTCGACACTGTCCAAACGTTTCTGGATGCGGTTCAACTCCTCGCTCAGGGCTTGGCCGCTGAACCTCTCCCGTGCCATACGGATCTCATGATTAATGGACTCCCGGAAGTACTCACTGTCAACACAAATATCAGCAAGTCGTCAGTAACTCGGCTATGTGCACACAGGATGAGATATTATACAGCACGAGAACATGCACGTGTAAAAGTGTCGTTGTTTCTGGCAAAGAACCTGCAGTTTGTACCTGACCTGGACTGAACGTGGACGTTGTTGAGCAGATGCACCAGTCTCTCCACCAGCGGGGTGAGAAGGGGTTCCAGCTGGAAACTAGGCTGCATCAGCTCTTTGATACAAGTCATCATTGTGGCGTCACAGGCAAACACTTTGCCCTGAGGTGACACCACGTAAGGAATGAAGGTGTAACTTCCGCACTGCTCCTGAATGAAGACAATGCATGCCATTGGAAAATGATGCTTCATTAAATTGGAGGACAAATGATTTCAATTGACAGTTGACTGAGGACACTTTAAGCTTTTTAATCAAAGCTCTCTATAGGACCTTTAATAGATTACGTAGTTGTATTTTTTAAGCTTAAAAGATACTCTCTTGTAACAATATCCTGCTTTTCTCAGACCTATAACACCATAAATGTAATATCTTTCAATTTTTGATGATGGATTTATGAAAATGTTACATCACTGCTTCTTGAAAGTCTGACATTTAAAAACACAGACCATTAATCAATTAGATATTAAATGACTATAATATAATAATCATCAAATTATTGGATTGGCATGTAACAGAGTAGCCTATCGGTGTCTATCAACATGTCAGCATGTCTCTCAGTCCCTTTAAGTAGAGTGCACACAATAAAATTCTCATCCTGTTGTTATTTTGCAATAAAACCAACCAGCACAAAGGAGCTAGCAAAGCCTGGTTGGTAGTTTGCATAACCATACTCAAATTAGATTATATAATAAGTCAATTTTAGCACATAACCAACACTGTAGGTATAAAAGTTCAAGATTCTGAGACAACTCGTCAGTTATTGCATTCATTATTATTTATATTGCATAGTGTACTTGGTTTTTGGAGCCTTTTAGGGTCTCTAAGGCATCATGGTGTTTCCCAGTTTCTGATCAAGGCAGGTTGCAGACTTATTTTAAGTATCACATCTGTTTGTACCAGTAAACTAATGGATGGTTACCTTGATAGCTTGTAGGTCATTGTCTTGCTTGTAACAGTATAGAATTATGTTATTGGTCATACTGAAACTCTCTCTCACTCCAAGGTGATAGAAAAGTGAAGGCTGGCAGAAAGTGTCGCTCATCTCCACCACCGCAACATCTGTGGAGTGAATTTAACAAGGGCGTGAGTTTGCGTAACTGCCGTCATCCAAATTGCCCGACAGACAGCGTGCCTGCACTTGCCTGCGTTGTAGAAACTATCCAGGATGTCCGTGGTGCCAAGGGATATTCTCTCGAATGAAAAGGTTCTGAAAACCGCGTGTACGTCCGCGCAGGCTTCCTTCAGACACTTAAGGGATAAGTTCTCCTCGGTCTGCGGCACGGATGCGTCCTCGTTGGCGATGTACGCAACGGACAACGCTCTGGTCCGAGTCCTTGGAGAGACGATCTGTTTGCCGGAGCCGCCGCTGGCGCCCAGGTCTATAGACTCAGAGTCCTGCCACAAACTTCCAGAAGACACCCAGATGGGGTCCTTCCTTCTCGAGTCGCGCAGGCTCATTCGCCTGCGCTCCGTCGTGTACATTTTCTCTCCAGATGACGCTCAGTGCATGTGCTTGATCGGGGAAAAACTTCCACCGAAAGCGTAACTGCAAGGCAAGATTGCTGGTTCTTGTAATTCCCCAGGTGCGTCGCCGCCTTCGCTGGTAAAACGCATCCACTAACATTCCCAGCACTCCTCTCCACACGACCCGCCCTCCTCCTCCTCTTCTCCTCCCCCGCTGCTCCGCCTGTTGGCATTCTGACAGCGAAACTTTACTCCCCACAGCCTCGACTCTCGCATGACCTCTGCTGTGAAGAATGATTACTCAACTCGGTCACATTTCACAAGAAAAACGCAGTAGCTCCTCAAAACCACCTTGTACCTCCAATTTATTTCCAATTGTGTAGAAATATTTCTAACTTGCAATAATAATGATAATATAATAATAATAAGAAGAAGAATTCTCTCAATAACCTCGGTACTAAATGACCATAAAATCATTTATAATCTGCCTATTAAATAATCCTGTCGCATATAATTCTTCTTAATGTCCGATTATCTGCGTTAGAAAACTGTAAACCAGGAATAAAAATACACACATGATCCCACTGCAATAAAACTCTTCAGAAAATTCAAATTTTCTGTCTTTATTTACAGTACAAAATGAAAATTTACTATGAATGCTTCTGAGCAGAAAACAATAAAAAGGGAAGTCTTTGAACACACACTGCGGTGCTGAGAAGGAACACTCAACTGCCGTGATCAATTTCCCATCACTACAAAGAAAAAAAAGAAAAGTTGTAATATCCTTACAGGTTGCAAGTCTGCAACGTTTACATACATTAAACAATGCTTATGAAACTAGAGTTCACATTCCAGTAATGTTATATACACTGAAATACGAAGCGTGGACACAGATGATTAGCTGTGGTTTGCACTCTGTGCTGTAGCCCAAAAAAATAGTTACTATTAGCAAGATATCTTTATCTGGTACTGAGCACTCCTTTAATGTGAGTCGCTATCAGATGTTGGACCAGTCGTGCATCACACAGACATTACACAAACAACCTGAGAATAGTACGTCTTGCATGAGACAGTGGTGGCAGGTTTAAGCAACAGTTCAGTAATTACAGAATATACACCACGAACCACAAAGCGCGTTCCATTATTTTAACTGAGTCCCAAATTTGGCGGATCGATTTATTGCTCCGTTTCCTGCAGAGACAGCTTTTTGTTTTGTCGACAATGTCGTCGTCAAACCTGAACGAATGTAGGCGATGAAAGTATGCGGGAGCGATTTACTCGTTCAGAGCCTCGTCAAGACCCTCGTCCTCCTCTTCCTCCTGCTGCTTGGTGTCCACCTCGCTCGTGTCCGAGAACTCGTGCAGGAGGACGTACTCGCGGCTGCTGAAGCCAAACTTCAGGACATCTTTTTCTTTGAGCTCGTAGTAGCGCTGGGGCTCGATGCGCTGGTTGTTCAGGTAGGTGCCGTTGCCAGAACCGAGGTCAATGATGTAAGGCCTCACCCTGCGGCCCATGGTGCCATCTGTCCGTGTAAACTCCATCAGTCTGCAGACAGAAGACATGTTTTATACGTAAAAGGCACATAACACACTCAGTGTCATTCAGCAAAAATAAATGACTACAGCTTTCCAGAATGTATAAATATTTCCCAAACAATAAGAATGATAAGTGTAAATCCTACCTATATTGGAACACTGCATGTTGCTTGGAGCAGGATGGGTGATCAATGGGGATATCAGCAATTTTTCTCTGCCTCCCCATCAAGTAGGCGCTCTGTCTGTGAATGTACATGACTGGGAGGGGTTCATCATTCTTGAAAGGGTACAGCCGCCATCTGCGTTTTGGAATGCGTGCCTCAGGTGGCTCGTTGTACTTGATCACCACTCCCCGGAAGGTGTTGGTGTCTTCTGTAAGCGCCCCGGAGAGTTCAAAGTTCGGCTTCTCTTTCTCAGCAGGAGGAGCATCTGCATCACTGCTCCCCCCTTCGGACTGATCAAAATTTGGCTGTTGGTCTCCTTCGCGCCGCTGGCGGTTTTCCCTCCTCCGCTCGTCGTGCTGCTGTCGCTCAGCTTGTTGGGACGCAAGCGCAT